>NC_138552.1:31810839-33010839 GCF_964273705.1 Natrix helvetica
AACATCATAATTGTGACTGAAATTTCTGTTGCTAAGCAATGCCATTATAAAGTGTAATGTTGCATGACTGTGCTGCTTAATGCCACCAGTTCCAACACTTCGGTTGCCATCATTAAGAGAATTCCATACTTTTGTTAAGCAAGGACATCACATAGCTGCCATTTGCAATGGTTGCTGGCTTCCCAAGTAACCTGATTTGTAGGAAGCCAATAAAGACAGTCACAAATGGTGACCACATGACTGTGAGACAATGTGACATTGTAATCCCTACCAGGATGCCCAGTTTACAATCAGGTGACTTATTCTGTATATTTCAGAAGCAGCTTTCAGTTAGAAATGCTGCTTTCTTTCTTTTTTAAAATAATTGCTAGTTAGCAGCTGCATTAAATTAGATGGAAAATGTGCTGTTTGTTAATAGGTACATCATAGACTATGATGTATCTACTAACAAACAGCATATTTTACATCTCATTTAATGAGGCTGCTAACTAGTAGTTACTTTATTTATTTTTGCAAAATGTTCTTCCCATTGCAAACAAAAACGATCTATTGTACTATGAAGTGAGAAGATGGCGTTTTATAAAAACAAAGCATTAAGACTGAGTCTTCAAGTTATAGTATCATGCAGCCATACTTATGATATCAGGTGAAGTTATCTGCAAACAACAATTATATTCTTATTTCATGTGGTAACCATATGGAAGTCTCAAAGAATATCCTTTAAATATGGCAATGTGAAATAATAGGAGGCTTTTCTTCTTATATCCATTTCTGAGGTCTGTGAAATCACTCCCAAGTTTTTTTTCCACCTAAAGTCATTTGAGGGAACCATTATAGAAGCCAATGAACACATATATCACTGCAAATTTATTCAGAAGTGTTGTATGTTAATTATTGTTGCAGCAGAATCACATATCTAGTCCTTGAACTTTAGTACCACTTTAGATATTCAAGAAGCCTGCCTACGTTACCTGTCCCCAGTCTCCTGTGACCCATCGTGGTGGAGGACACCTGCCCAAGCTGCAGCGCATGCGGACAGGCGGCTTGTTTTCTTCTTGGCAATGTGCAACTGGAAATGTTTTTGAAAGATCGCTGCTTTTGCAGAGAACAATACGATGCTTAAAACCAGGTCCACATTTTGGAGTACACTATAAGCCAAAAACACACGTTTTTTAGAATCAAATACTTTAAATTGTAAAAAGCTGAAAACATTAACAACATAGCCCTATTAAAAAGGTAAACCTTTTAAACCATCACGGTGTCGTCACGTGACTTATCAGGACTTTTTCCCCCTTTGCTAAACTGAGTGTGGGCGTGGCCAGTGCATGATGCAGCCGGTCCACGGGCCAGGAGTTTGACAGCCCTGCTATATATTCTGAAGATTGCAAATAAAATTGTTATATTAAAAGTATTCATTATCACTAAAATTTTGGACATTGTGTCATAATTGCACATACTGAAAACCAGGGTTGTCAAACTCGATTTCATTGAGGGCCGCATCAGGATTGCATTTGACCTTGGGGGGCTGGGGTGAGCATGGCCAGAATGGGCATTGCCATCTCGATGTCACTCGTGTCGGGGGCACCTGTGGTGGCCAGAGCGCTCTGCCAGCAAAAACAGGCTCCTGAGCTCCATTTTCACCTGCAACAGCATCTTGCAACCCTCTGCCAGTGAAAACAGAGCTCGGGAGGGCTGCTCGTGGCCCTCACAAACTCCATTTTTGCTGGCAGAGGCACCATGGGCCAGTCCTTCTCTGTTTCAGGCAACCCCACAGGCCAGATCTAAGCATCCCATGGGCCAGATCTGGGCCCCGGGCCTTGAGTTTGACACCCCTGTTATTGAAAAATATTTTAAAGGTTCTACATCAAATGAAATGGTTGATTTACTTGTAAGGCACAATAACATATCAGCAACTCTACCTTTACCTCCACATTGAAGTATGTTATTTAATAGATAACATTAAGTCTTTAAATCTAGATTGACACATATGATTTTCATTGGTTTTATTATCTATAAGAATGTGTTAAATCATACAAGCAAAGCAAAGTGTCTGTTCTATGGACTAAAGAATAAAGAATAGTGGATGACATTGCTTTGTATCAGTTTCAACTTATTGCATGATAAATTGGAATTTTGGGGAAGGGAACTGGAGGAGTACCAATACTTTTGGTCATATCTGTGTTTTTTGTAGATAGAGAGTTTAGAATTTTAAGTATTCTTTAAAACCATCACTTTATGTACTATTCTGCTTGCTGATAGAAACTTGGAAAGGTTTGAATAAGTATAAAATAAGTGGGGTAAATGGAATCTCATTGCCAGTTAAATAAGAAAGAAATTACTAGTTGGGAATAAAAATTTTCTTGCACTTCAGTGCCCTGCTCCTGCTATTGTCATAATTCTAACTCAATTATGCAAAAGAGACACTGAAAAATAAATTATTAACACAAGTGTAATTTTACTATAAGCTGCTCAAGAAATGTTCAGTTAAGGAATAATATGGAATTAAATAAATATAAATTAATTCAAATTCATGAAATGTACTATTTAATACTGTGCACAGAATCAGCTCTTTTGAATTAATATTGATTAGTTTGAGTTTAGAATTTGGATTATCAGGCTACAGAATCCAGTTTTATCAGTATGGAATAACAAACTTCTAAATGTATGTTTGAAGTACTAAAGGTATATAGCCGAAAGAGTATTTGCTAGTATGACTCCCCATAAAGTGCCAGCTACAAACTACATACAGGAAGCCCTTGACTTACCACTTCAGTTAGAACCAGAAATTCTGCTGATAGGCAAAGCAGTTGCCTATCAGTGAGTCATGCCTGATTTTGCTACTTTTTTGCCATGGTTGTTAAGCAAATTACTGCAGTTGTTAAGTGAATCACAGGACCGCTAAATAAATTTAGATTCCCCCCCCCCTTTTCTTTTCTTATTAGAAACTGACTGGAAGGTTGCAAATGATGATCAATGACTCCAGGATGCTGTAACATAAATAAATTTTGATCTCATGGGGAAGCTGTGACAGGTGTAAGAGCAAGGACTGGTTGCAATTACTTTTTTCAATGATATTGTAAATTTGAACTGTTGCTAAATGAATGGGTGCAACTTGAGGACTATCTGTAGTTCTATTTTAGTTTTACACTACCATGTTGTGCAATCCCAGATCATGCAGGATTTACAGAAGACAGAAATTTGGGAGTGCTGGACTATATCACATTTAGTAAATTAGAGCAGCAAGTTAGATACATTGTAATATATCTTGTTGCAGTTTTGATGTATGTAAAGTGGTTACTTAAGGAATTTTCAAGATCACTCACTTCTGACCAATCCAAAGGAACCCACTGTGGGGGGCAAGATTGATTGTTACAGGACTCTTTTTCAACTGGGTGATGTGTTAAACAATGAGTACTCTCCAATGTCTCTTCTTCTGAAGGTCCAATCTTCCTGATACATAGAACAGTTCGTGATCTCATTCCTCCATCACAGGTCTTACTGCATTCTGACCAATCGCCTATAAACCATCTACCGAAAGAATATTAGAAACGAAATATTAGTTCAAGAAATGAACTGATTACCCCTACAACTTGAATGTGCTGAGAAAACTGCATAAAAATATGTAATAGTTCTGATTCAATAAATCAGAATTTTTACAGTTTTAGTCTCAATTATATAATACTGCCAAATGTAACTGAGGAAATAATTAATATATTTTACATAATATAGCTTCCCAAGATTTATTATATGCTGTCTATCCTGCGTGAAATTTATTAAAACAAGACAAGATCTATCCTAGATGGTTATCCTAGTAGCATAACAATCCTACAAACTACTGTATATCCTTGCAGCAGTCTCATGTGGAATTTAGGTAAGAATATTACTGTTCCAGAATGGTTCACAGACGTTGCTAGTAAAGAAAATCCATCTAGCTGGTTTTCTAAATTTGCAACCAAGGAGCTAGGCAGGGAGGAACAGTGAATTCTCAAACGTTATTTTAAAAAGTGCTAATTAAATTAGCATTAAATTATTTACATTTTATTTATGATTAATAAAATGGCAGGTCACTTGCATTAGCAAGCCACAAAAATAACATAATTTTATTCATTCATTGAAAAGTTATATTCAGAGCTGTGGTGGTACAGTGATTAGAATGCAGCATTGCAGGCTAATTCTGCCAACTGCCAGAAGTTTGATTCTTACCAGCTCAAGTTTGACTCATCCTTCCGAAGTGGAGAAAATAAGGACCCAGATTGTTGGGGCGATATGCTGACTCTGTAAGCTTCTTAGAAATGGCTGTAAGCACTATGAAGTAGTATATAAGTCTAAGTACTATTAACAATATTTAATAATGGTTCATTGGATCCTGTTCTTAATTCAATTTCGGGCTAATTTTTCTGTGGTTCCATTGTAGTACTTTCAGTCTGGAGATATAAATAGTATGGAATAGAATAAAGAAGTACTTACTCAGGTGGACACGGCTCAGTGTTGCAGGCTCTTTGATTTTCGGGTAATTTACTATCAGGATCACAGTAATTGTTCTGGACTACAGAGCTGTCATCTACTCTTTTGCATACTATTTCTTGTTTCTGCATACCTTAGGAAGGAGTAGAATGAAATTGGTTTTTATTTTTTCCCCTTATTTTAAATCAAGCAAATCTGTGACCCTGATGGCGAACCCATGGCATGTGTGCCACAGGTGAGACGCGGAGCCATTTCTGAGGGCCTGTGAGGCATTGCCTGTCAGCTTGATTTTCAGCCATTTTTCGCCCTCCGGGGGTTCAGGAAGCTTCCTAAAGGAGAAAAGTGGCCCAACAGGCAACCCAGAAGTTCATTACCGAACTTCCAGTTTGTGTGTCAATTTTCGCCCTCCCCAGGCTCCTAGAAAGCCTCTTGAGCCTGGGGACAGCAAAAAACAGACCTACCAGGGCAGTGGAGTGTTTCAAATTTTTTTAGAACCTCTTCTGTAGGTGTGGCCTGCTTTGTGGGAGTGGCTTGCTGGCCATGTGACTGGGTGGGAGTGGCTTGCTGGCCATATGACTGGGTGGGCGTGGCCAACTTGTAAAATGTGGTGAAACTCATTTAACAACACTCTTGCTTAGCAACCAAAATGTTGGCTCAGAAACTCTGGCATTTGAAGCACGCAAGTCTTAAAGCTGTCAAGTTACAAGACCCTTGCACCCCTAACCCTTTAGAAAAAAAACCCCAGGGTTGTTCAGACTTGACAGCTTTAAGACTTGTGGACTTCAAGTCCCAGAATTCCTCCTCTTGCTCTTCATCTTGATGATATGCGGACGGGCGGGGGGAGGGAGCTTGAACCAGTTCTAAATGGCACTGTAGATTTGTGGAACCTCTTCTATAGAAGAGGTTAGAACTGCCAGGAACCCACCCCTGTACCGGGCCCACCGGAAGTTGGAAAATGGGCTTTTTCCATCCTCCGGAGGGCGGGGGAGGCCATTTTTGCCCTCCCCAGGCTCCAAGAAAGTCGTGCACGCATGCACGAAGTAGTGGGAGGGTCACATGCACATATGCAGGAGGCACGGCACAGGGGGATTAAATTATGAGGGTGGCCACATGCGTGCGCGTGCAATAGTATGCATGTGAGTGCTTTTGGCACCCGAGGCAAAAAAGGTTTGCCATCACTGTGTTAGATGGTTGTCAGCAGCATTCAGCTCTAGAGATGCCCTATCCAGTTTTATCAGTTGAAGTAAACTGTAAATTCTATAGAGGTGCAGTTTCTTTACCTTCCTTTCCACAGGGTTCCCCCCTACACACATTTAAAGTTGGTTTCAAATATCTAATTGTTACTGCTATACATCAAAACACACTAGTCAGTAATTTTATTTTTTATTTTAATTGATGTGGTAAATAAAAGCATTAAAAGTACATGACTTTGTTCTGTGGTAAATAAAAGCATTAAAAAACATGATTTTGATTAACTGATTAACTGATCTAGATGTCAACAATTTTAATGACCTGTCTGGAAGCACACTTCAACACAATGTGTATTTGTACTGTACATATATTTCTGAGATAATTATTTCTTAATCAATATCACTTTAAGCAGTGATGTTTCAATTTGCAAAAGAAAAAAAATAAACTAGAAAAACCAAAACAAGATTTGTTTTAAAACTTGACTTTCTAATAATGTCAATTAAATGGTTGGATTAAGAAATATAAAAACATATCTTATGTTTAAAGGAAAAAAATAGTCTAGCAATACAAAATATCAATTAATAGGGAATGAAATTGGGAGAATCTGAAATATATTTTTTTTGATAAAATATTTATCATTTTTTTTCTCTGCCAAACAATAATGAAACACTATTATTACAACTTAATTCCTATTTTAATATTGTGCCAATATTTTCTTAGTATTACTTCTAATATCTAAAGCTATCTGAAATAATAAGAAATCACATCAACTTCATGAATTTGTTTTGGGATAATTCTTTTGAGTGTCTTAAAAAAACTAAATGCATAGTTTGCAGCAGGTGAATTACACAATGTTAATACTTCAAATATTCATATTTTTCCTAACATTATTTGCTAATATTTCAACAATCACAGCAGGTGGCAGCATCTAGCTGGCCAATACTGAAAAGCTAAGCGAGGTCAGACCTGATTAGAACAGTCATTTTTAATATAGGAGCTCTTTATATAACACAGACTTGTTCCTAATAATTAATAGAGAAATTATATCTATATAGCACAAAGCACAAGGATGTCAGGCAAAATTAAAGATGGCAGCCACAGTTATGGATGTCAGCCACTTAGGAAGAGTTGTTGTACTACTTATCATGTATAATGCTGGTTCTTTGGATGATAACTATGAATGGGTAAGAGTGTGGCTGTTAAAACTAATATTAATACTTGGGGTATGATGATTGATATCAGTGGCTCAGAGGTGCTTTCAAGAATGTAATAGTCATTTTAGAAACAGACAGATCAATAATGGGAGCCATATATCAAGCAGTGAAACAACTCAGAATCTAGACTTTTGCACCAATATTAAACAACCAATAACAAGGACACCAATTTTGGAACCAAAATCTATCATCCATTAGAATGGCCAATAGAATAAAGCACTAGGCATTAGTATAATCTCTTTAATCCACAGACTTCTGTGAATTTCACCTTCAAAACAGAACACCAAGTAGTAATTGTTTTTTCTAGTAGAACACTTATGTCCACTGTATATACTTAATAATAATTAATAAAATATTAATATTGATAATTTCTACCACCGACTTCAATTACTCTTATTCCCAAGTAATTACACAAAGCTGATGCTCTACCTCAAGGCCCGGAGCTGGATCTGGCCCCCAGGGTGCTTAGATCTGGCCCGCAGAGCTGCCCTAGAAACAGCAAAGGACTGGCCCACAGTTCCTCTGCCAGTGAAAAGGGAACTCGGGAGGTCCCCCCGAGCTCAGTTTTTGTCGGCAGAGGGTTGCAGGAGGCTGTCGCATCTGAAAATGGAGCTCAGGAGCCCATTTTTGCTGGCAGAGCATTCGGGCTACCACAGAGTTGGGCACCCCTAGCAGGAGTGACGTCAAGCTGGCCATGCCCACCCTGGCCACACCCACTCCGGCCCCCAAGGTCAAATACAATCCTGATGCAGCCTTCAATTAAATTGAGTTTGACACCCCTGCTCTACCTAATCCAGTGGGTCTTCTAAATCCAGTTCTTTCATGCAGACTGAGATGGAAGCTACATAAGAAATCATTTAAGTACAAAGGAAATGAATCAACAGATTTCTTAGTGCTGATTCAAGCAGAAACATACATCTGATTAATGCTTACACCCCACAGTGAGCTTTAATCAGCTTTGTGGCTGCTATTCTGAAATGAGTATATTTAACACTTGTTTTCATTAGTTTCATCTCCTATTCAGTTCTTCACTTTCATCAGGGTTATCCTATTACCATGTTTTCAGGACATATAAGCTCAACACTTCCACAGGAAAAAGCAAATAAAACAAAACCTTTATCTTCCTTTTATGTAAATACTTTCATCAAACAGAATGACAAATGGTTCAATTTTAGGACAGAAAAATAAAAAGAGAAATAAAAAACAGTTGATAGAAAACCAATAGCTATTAGCACCTACGTAAATAGAGGAGTAAGAACTAGACACCAATCCTTATTGATTGATTGATTTAAAATAACTTTTCATCTTATCAGAAAAGATAATATAATTTATAAATTTAAAAATACAATATCTAGAAAATACTTATTAAAAATAAGGAAAAAAGAGAAATTGGGAGATAATTAGTGATTCTTGGCAGAGAAAACAAGGAGGGAACATTGTTATTGTTACTGGAAGGGACTAAGGGAAATGGCTTCAGGCAACAGACTAATCTCTTCAACTCTTAATATAGCATAGACACAAACACATGGTGGTATAATTGGAAGGAATAAAAGGACAGGTGTTGACCTTTTTCATTCCTCGCTCTCTTAATTTCTCCTTGGCAGTTTATTCCTTTAAATATTCATTTTCTCTTGTTCGGTTTAAGGAAAGATGAGAGAAGCAGCTTTTTGAAGTGAAAGTATATTAAAAAGAGATAGTAATCATGGCAACTGTTAAACCCTAGAGGGAACTTGATTTCTAATTCATATTTCTATTTCCATTTAAAAAATATTAAAAAGATGACATGCTTAAAAATAAACACATTCTATTATGCCAGGCTTAACAGTTGCTGGTACATAGGCCAAAGACATTTTTTTATAAAATTAGTGTAAGAATAGGCTGATAGGAGAAATCCTAAAGCCAAATAATGCAGAAAACCCATGACTGCAACAGCCACTACTTAGGACAAACAGGCAGAAGACTAGCGGAATGCATCCATGAACACCAACTAGCAGTCAGAAGATATGATGAAAACTCTTTATTTCACAACACACTGACAGACTTAACCATAGCTTCACTTGGGAAATTGTGACAATCCTAGACTAAGCCAAGTTCAAAAATGCTTAGGGAATTTCTGGAAGCCTGGTACTATGACAAATTAGTATTTAACAGACATATAGACATAAACAATATCTATATACTATGTAAAAGAGTCTATCAACAAGTCAAAAAAGGGAATAAAAAAACCAAAACACCACCCCATCAGCAATCAGCAACCAGATGAGCATAGATTAACATCAGATCAGCAATCAAGTAAACAATATCCAAATCAAGGAACTGCCAAACAAGCCAACAATAAACAGCCAACCAAGAAACCCACCCAAGACCACCCAAAGGTAAACCACTAGAATATAAACTGAGAGTAAATTCCACTTCTTACTACCACTGAGGATGTTACCTAGTTTGGGTACTGAAATAGCTGCAAGAAAACAACCAGTTTCAGAGAACTCCAAGTGCCCTTCATTTCAACCCTGACTACAAATGTTCCGCAAAGCTTCTTGGATGAGAAGTGAAAGGTCTTCAAAGAAAAACCAGAAAGTCCAGTTGCTTCTTGAAAAAAAAAGCATCTTTGGGACAACCATGACCTGGATGACTGAGAATCTCCATAGACATTCCCCTTTATTATTACAAACAACCCACTTATGTACCAACTAACTCCAATACATATTGATAGTTAAAACACTATACAGCTTACCTGATTGGTAGGTTGATTTTATGGCACAATAATAGTATATTAGGATGGGCTTATTTATAATTTTTGGTGAACTAAGAAATCAACATTGTGCCTCTCTCCAAAACTCAAGTAAGAATATGGGTAGTAGTCTTTTGTTAACAGTAATGTTTCTGTTAACATAAACAACATGTTTCCCTTTATTACATTATAAATATTTCAGATATTTCTACTTAGCTAATTTTTCAAGATCGTTAGAAGCTAACTTACCTCCAGCGCAAGTAGCAGAGCATTCTGACCAAGGGAGGTGATTCCATGTGAAGCCAACTTCATTGTCACCACTGCCAGTACGAGAGATGGGAACATTGAATTTATACCTTATCCCCATATTTTGCTCCTGTAGTAAAATCTGCAGTTGAAAATAACTGGTTTTATCATTAAACACTTGGGTATATTAATACTGTATATTAACAATTAACTATTTGCAGTTTGATTTTTGAGAAAAACTTTGAACATTGGTGCAGATGTTTCTAAAATTTAAGATAATTTACTTCAGTTGTTTCAAATTTAAATGTTAGAGTGCTCCCATCCAATGTGGCATTTGTCATAACCTCTAAAGCATGAGTATCCAACATTTTGGCATTTCTGGACCGCACTGAGTGAAGAAAAATTGTATTGGGCTGGATTCAAAATATAACAAATATTATTTATTAAAAATAATATAATAACTTTAAAAGTTTACAGTCTTGTGGGATCACATTTTTCGCTGTCCAGGGCTGCATGTGACTCACAGACTGCTGTAAAGAGTGGCAGAAAAAGAAACATGTATATAAGTACACCTAAACTTGACAAAGAATAGGATAGGATAAAAACAGAGTTGGAAGGAACCTTGAAGGTCTTCTAGTCCAAATGCTCAGGCAGGAAACCCTATACCCTTTCAGATAAATGGTTGTCCAATCTCTTCTTAAAAACTTCCAGTGTTGGAGCATTCACCACTTCTGGAGGCAAGTTGTTCCACTGATTCATTGTTCTAACTGTCAGGAAATTTATTTTAGTTCTAGGTTGGAACATAATAATGTTCCAGCAATGTTTTGAATAACATATACAATCTGAAAATATTTGAGATTAAATGAATAACTACTTATGTTACCATAGAAAGAGACTAGATTTTAAAAGATAATCAAATTGATAATTGATAAAGCATGTAGGTAGTCCTTGGTTAACAATGGTAATAGGAACCAGAATTTAGGTTACTAAGCAATGAAGTCTTTGAGCACAACATCATGTGACTGCATTGCTTAGTGACAGCAATCCTGGGAATCCTCATTGCTATTGCTAAGCTAAGATCGGGGGTCATTAAGTGAGTTCAGGCGGCTTGCAAGCAAGCCAGCAGACAGGTAAGGAATGAGGAGTCAGGAGTGGATTTTGCTGGATGAGGGATGTGTTAGATAGGGCAATGAGAAGGCAGACTCAGGTTTAACGCAACAACAGCTCTTTATTACAACAATCAAATCTGTACAATCCAGCAGCAGTTAGGTCTGACAGCTCTCCTTTTATAGGGAGCTGTCGGACCTCTCGACCAATCAGATTGAACCTCTGTTCCCGTCTAAACAGAGGACTGGAGTGGAAACCACAGTAGCTTGTGTTAATATCTAACACCCCTCCCCTCTTGGTCGGAGTGTTCCAATTGGTTACATAGTCCTTGAGGTAGGCGGGTCTTTGTTTTACCCTACCAGACCTACGCAGTTCATTTGGAACTGGCTCTTCAGGCAGGTCGGACGGACCTGTGTGCTCTCCAGCTCCGCTCTGTGGAACCTGCTGGAATTTACCCCAGGCCGCGGCTGGAGTTCCTTGAGTTTGCTCACTCGGAGCTCGCTGTAGGCCTGCAACAAACTCAGATAAGTCTACCGGACATTTTGGGTTTGAGTTGTCTGTGAAAGGAGTGAATGTTTGCTCCTTTTGGGTAGGGCCTTGGCCGTTTGGTTTCAGAGTTTCGTCTGGTACCCTAAGATTGGAGTGGGAGAGGCGACCACGGAGTTGGTCAATGTGCCTCCTCCAATTTCTACCATCCTCTAGCTCCAGTAAGTAAGAACGAGGCTTGGTGATGCCTATCACCGTAGCAGGAATCCACAGAGTTCCCCCGGCATAGTTGTGGGCATATACTGAATCCCCTATGCTAAAGTTCCGAATCTTGCTTCTGGAGTCTGGGGGCGATGTGGCAGAGTAGTTTGGGTATAGCCGGTCTAAGTGGGACCTTAGACGGCGACCCATGAGAAGCTCGGAGGGGCTTCTCCCAGTGGTGGCGCTTGGCGTAATATGTTGGATTAGTAAATAGTGATCAACCCGTGTTTACCAATCACCTGGGCCCATTCTGGCGAGGGCCTCTTTAGCAGATTGCACCATTCTCGCCGCCTGACCATTGGAAGCCGGATGGAATGGCGCGACCAGGGCATGCCGAATTCCCTGGCTGGCTAAATAGGTCTTGAATTGCATGGCCATGAATTGGGGCCTGTTGTCAGAGACCAAGACGTCGGGCAGTCTGTGCGTGGAGAAAAGTCTCCGTAGCACCTTGATGACCGCCTCTGCCGTGGTAGAGGTCACCAGGGCTACTTCTAGCCATTTCGAATATGCGTCCACAACTATGAGGAACATTTGGCCATGAATGGGACCTGCAAAATCAATGTGCACCCTGAACCAGGGTGCCTGAGGGCACTCCCACTCCTTAGCGGGCTCCTCTGGGGGAGCTGGTCTGGATTCCTGACACGGAGCGCAGGTAGCCACCCACTCTTCTATCTCCCTGTCCATGTTAGGCCACCATACATAGCACCTAGCCAAGGACTTCATCCTGACGATGCCAGGATGCCCCTCATGTAATGCCTCCAATACTGCCTTTCGCAGTTTGTTTGGAACAACCACCCAGTCCCCCCACAGTAAACAACCTTTGATAACCGACAGCTCATCACGTTTAGCAAAAAACATTTTAAAATCGGCCCCAAAGGCCCCTTGGACCACCCCCTCTACACCCAGTTAAGAAACTGCTTAATAACAGCGTCTTTGGCGGAAAAGCAGGCAACATCAGTGGAAGAGACAGGTCCAGAGTCCAGTCAGTCAATAAGAAGGACCGGTGCCTCAGGAGTGGGGTCGGCCAACAGTTCAGGTAGGGGACAATGGCTTAACGTGTCGGCATGTCCCAACGTGTTGCCAGGGTGGTGGATGAGCTTCTAGGAGTAGGCAGCCAGGAAAATAGTCCACCTGGTCATGCGCGGAGACAAGGAAACCGGGGTAGGTTGGTCCCCAGCCAGCAGCCCCAATAATGATTTGTTTATTTATTTATTTATTTATTTCTTTCTTGGATTTCTAGACCGCCCCCTCTCCCAAAAAGGGACTCGGGGCGGTGTACAGTCAATGCAGATAAAAATACAATCATAAAACAATTAAATACATTTGGATGGAGGAGATAGGCTGTACAAGAAATAAATATATTCTAAAACCCTAAAAACATCCCCAATTAAAAACCCAAACCCAATTAAAATAAATCCCCGGGAGGTAAAACTAAGAAAGTGCCAGGCCAGCTGATTGAAATGGGTGAGTCTTTAACTTTTGACGGAAGGAACGGAGGTTGGTGGTGGTTCGAATGTCGGGGGGGAGGTCATTCCAGAGGGTTGGGCCCATCACAGAGAAGGACCTACTCCTAGGTGTCGCCCGCTGACACTGCCTAGCGGACGGCACCAGGAGGAGTCCCTCCCTGTGTGAGCGAATAGGTCGCAGGGACGTGTGTGGTAGGATGCGATCCTGCAGATATCTAGGTCCTATGCCATGGAGCGCTTTAAAGATAGTGATCAATACCTTGAAACGCACCCGAAAGGCCACAGGTAGCCAGTGCAGCTCGCGCAGGAGCGGTGTTACGTGGGAGTAATGTGTACTCCCCATGATAACCCGCGCGGCTGCGTTCTGAACTAGCTGCAGTCTCCGTATGCATCCCAAGGGAAGCCCCATGTAGAGGGCATTGCAGTAGTCCAGGCGAGACGTCACCAGCGCATGAGTGACCGTGCGCAGGGCACTCCGGTCCAGTAGGGGGCGCAATTGGCGCACCAGGCGAACCTGGTGGAACGCCCCCCTTGCCACGGCTGCCACATGGTCCTCCAGTGACAGCTGGGCATCAAGGAGGACGCCCAAATTGCGCGCCCGCTCCACAGGGGACAGTTGTTCGCCCCCTATGGCCAGCGATGGTGTCAGCTGGCTGAACCGAGGTGCCGGTACCCATAGCCACTCGGTCTTGGAGGGGTTGAGTTTGAGTCTGTTGTCCCCCATCCAGACCCCGACGGCTTCCAAACACCGGGACATCACTTCGACAGCCTCGTTGGGGTGGTTTGGGGTTGAAATGTACAGCTGAGTGTCATCAGCGTACAGGTGGTACTCAACCCCAAAGCCACGGATGATCTCACCCAGTGGCTTCACATATGCGTTGAACAGGAGAGGCGAGAGGACCGACCCCTGCGGCACCCCGCAAGTGAGTGGCCTCAGGGACGACCTCTGCCCCCCTGTCAACACACATTGCTTCCGGTCGGAGAGGTAGGAGCCGAACCACTGCAGAACGGTGCCTCCGACTCCCATCCCCTCCAACCGGCGCAATAGGATACCATGGTCGATGGTATCAAAAGCCGCCGAGAGGTCTAATAGGACCAGGATAGAGGAACAACCCCTATCTCTGGCCCTCCAGAGATCATCAACCAATGCGACCAAGGCTGTCTCAGTGCTGTGCCCGGGTCGGAAGCCGGACTGGCGTGGGTCTAGATAGTCGGATTCGTCCAGGTGTCGTGGAAACTGCTGCGCCACCACATTCTCAACAACCTTCGCCAAGAAGGGGAGGTTGGAGACTGGACGGTAATTAGCTAGCTCCATTGGGTCGAGCGAAGGTCTCTTGAGCAAGGGTCTCACCACCGCCTCTTTCAAGGCGGTTGGTAAGTAACCCTCACCCAATGAGGCGTTCACCAGGCCCAGAAGCCAGCCTCGTGTCACCTCCCAGGCTGCCAGTACCAGCCAGGAGGGGCACGGGTCCATTGAACATGTGGTGGGTCGTAGCCGTCCACGCAACCTGTCCAAATCCTCGGGGGCAACAGAGTCAAACTCCTCCCAGAATGGTCTCTCAAGACTCGCTGTTGACGGCTCGTCTGGTCCACTGACGGAGGTCCATCCGCTCCGGATCTGATCGATTTTGTCCTGAAGATATTCCCCAAACTCCTCTGCTCTTCCCTGTAAGGGTGTCTCTCGCGTCCCCTGCGATAAAAGGGAGCGGGTCACCCAAAACAGGGCAGCAGGGCGGTTATCCGCGGACGCAATAAGGGCAGCACAATGTCTGCACTTGGCCGCTCTTATTGCCACAAGGTAAGTCCGCAAATAGGCTCTTACCTGTGTTCGGTCAGATTCGGAGCGTGAGGACCTCCACCTGCTCTCTAGACGTCTCCTGTGGCGCTTCATCACCCTTAGCTCCTCAGTGAACCAAGGAGCAGTGATCCAAGGAGCAGTGATTTGTGATCCGTCACAAGTTCGAAATCGCGGCCGTAGAGGTACTCGTGAAAACACTAGACTCCCGCTACTGCAGCCAAAGCCTCTCTGTCCAGCTGGCTATAGTTCCATTCAGCGGGAGACAAGGTTCGCGAGTAGAAGGCAATGGGGGCTTCCGCGCCATTGGGCATGCGGTGGCTGAGGACAGCGCCGACGCCAAAAGGAGAAGTGTCACGTTAGAACCAGCGGCAGGGTTTGGCTGTACTGGACCAGCAGGGAGTCAGCCGTGAGCAGGCGTTTCACCCCGGTGAATGCGGCGGCCTCGGCTTGGCCCCAGGACCATTTGGCATTTTTAGACAGGAGGCAATGCAAGGGCTCAGCAACGGTAGCTTTCTGTTTGAGAAAGACGCTGTAGAAGTTAAGGAGCCTGAGGAAAGCTTGCAGCTTGGTCTGATTGCGAGGTGTAGGGTGGACTGGACTGCTTTTATTTTTTGGGATGTCGGGTGGATCCCAGAACCATCAATCATGTACCCTACGAATTCTACCCTGGGCATTTTTCTTTTTTAAGTTGGAGGCTCTTTTCGCGAATTCTGGTCAAAACAGTCCTAACTCTTTTTAAAAGTTGTGCCTCATTTGCAGCCGATACCAAAATGTCGTCGAAATAGGGGATGACTCCTGGTATCCCCTGCAAAAGCCGTTCCAAGACGCTTTGGAACAGTCCCGGGACGATACTAACTCCAAATTGCAGCCGGTTGCATTTGAATGCACCCCTATGCGTCACAATGGTTTGAGCCTCCGCTGTGGCACCATCTACAGGCAACTGCTGGTATGCCTGCACCATATCTAATTTTTCCTGGCCCTAGCGAATGTAGTAGGTGCTGTACAATGGGCACAGGGTAGGCACTTTGTTGCAGCGCATTATTAATTGTGCATTTATAGTCCTCACAGATGCAGACTGACCCATCCGGCTTGACCGGGGTCACTATAGGGGTCTCCCAGTGAGCATGGTTGACTGGTTCTAGGATCCCCTGGCTCACCAGTTTGTCAATTTCCCTATCGATTTTAGGGCGGAGAGCGAAAGGCACTCTCCTGGGTTTTAGCCTGATAGGTGCGTCGTTGGGGTCCAAATTAAATGAAATTGGCATCCGCACATACTTACCGAGACCAGAGCCGAAGACGTCCTCGAACTCCTTAAAAATCGCCTCGGCCGTCCGCTATGGCGTTGATTCCGGTGGCTTCCAAGCCCAGGGCTTTGAACCAGTCTAGCCCCAGGAGGCTCTGTAGCGGTGTGCTGGCCACAGTCACGGCAGCTTGGTGTTGATGCCCCTGAATGGACCCGGAAGGTGCCCTGGCCCACGATGGGGACTCGGTTCCCCTGGTAGTCACGCAGCATGATGTCTGGTGTGCGAAGCTGCTGTCTTTTCAGGCTTGGAATGGCTTGCTTCAGGGTCGACCAGGAGATTATCATGAGTGATGATCCAGTGTCGACTTCAAGCTTGCAGGGAGTGTCCTCAATGAGGACTGTGACTTTCAGCTTTTTTGGCCGCCTTGTGCGGACTTGCCCTATCGTGGTTTGATAGGTTACCCTTGGTTCTCTCTGGGCTCTCTCCCTGGGTTCTCTCTCTGGGCACCCTTGGTATTTCAGCCAGGCCCCTGGGTTGGGCCTCTGTTGGCGGTTTGATTTTGGCTGCCATGTGGTGGCAGGGACTTCGCTCCGGCACACTTTTGTGATGTACCCCTTTTTATCGCAACGCTGGCAGATTGCGTCCCCGGAATCGACAAGCAGACCGGGCATGGTTTCCTCTGCAGCTTGCGTAGGGCGGCAAACGCAAGTCGAATTTTTGTGCCAGCTTTGTGCGACTACTGCGCATGCGGTAGCTGTCATCGTCTTCGCTGTCAGAGGTTTCTTGGTGGACGCACACCTGCTTCTGAGTGGTTTGTGGTGCATTGTGCTGGTGCTGCAATGCTTCCGTGGACTTGTCAGCCCATTCAGACACTCTGGCTTCGTCGAGTGCGATCTGCAGAGACATGTTTGATTTTGCGAGCAGACGTCTCTGCAGATGGATGTCCCGCACTCCGCAGATCAGGCGATCTAGGATTTGGTCGTCCAGGTCACGGAAGTCACAGTATGTCACTGCCTTTCACAGGGCCGCAACGTACTGGTTGATGGACTCTCCCTCCTTCTGGTTCCGCACATTGAATTCGTGGCGGTAAATGTGTCTCGAAGGCTTGGGTGCGTAATGCGTTTTTAAAGTCTGTTGCAAGGCCGCCCATGTAACTGTTTGGATCGGAGTTGGCTCCGATAGGTCTTTTGCCGTTTTGAAGACCTCTCGGCCGCAGTAGCCCAGGAAGAGATTTTTCTTGTGGGAGTCTGGAACCCCCATGAGTTCGTTTGCCTCAAGAAAGCATTCGAACCTCAGCATGTAGGATTCCCAGTATTCAGCCACTGGGTCGTATGGAGTTGGCGGGGCGTGCATGGCCATTTTGTCTTGGAGCGATTTGAGTTTGCCGCTTAAAATGGCTGCTCGATGCTGTGCCGATGTTCTGGGCTGGATTCACTTGCTGGATTGACTCGTTGCTCGTTCTTCGCCTTATCTGCCTCTCAATCCCACCTTCGTCGCCAGTGTTAGATAGGGCAATGAGAAGGCAGATTCAGATTTAACGCAACAACAGCTCTTTATTACAACAGTCAAGTCTGTACAATCCAGCAGCAGTTAGGTCTGACAGCTCTCCTTTTATAGGGAGCTGTCAGACCTCTCGACCAATCAGATTGAACCTCTGTTCCCGCCTAAACAGAGGACTGGAGTGGAAACCACAGTAGCCTGTGTTAATATCTAACAGGATGGTGTGCGAATGGCCAGCATTGTGTGGCTAGGCCTGAAGTGACTGTTGCCAGGCACAGGAAAATGTGCAAGTGGCCTGCGAGGTGCAAAGGCAAGACACAGGGCTGGAGGTGGTTGCTGCTGGGACAAGCGACTTACCAAAGTGATTTGCAACTTTCTCTGATGGATTTCCCCTTGACTTTGTGGGAAGTATGGAAATGGTGTTACATGATTACGGGGTGTTGGAATGGTTGTAAGTGAGAACAAGTTGCCATGTGCCCAGATAGCAATCATGTGATGTGAGGGATGCTGTGATGGCCAGAACTTTTAGGATCAGTTGTAATTTTCCTTTTTTATCACTGTCATAATTTTGAGCAATAGCTGAACAAATGATCAGCTGAACAAACTGTGTTCAATATTTCTTTTATTTATATTGAAAACAAAACTAGTTTATATTTCTAATATATACTCTGGGATTTTTAAATTTTAATTTAAGTGATATGATTCTTATCTTCCTGAAAATGAGATGGTATTCGTTTCTGTTAGCTCTGTAGCAAAAAAAAAATGTTTATGTTGTCCCCCAATTATATCCAAATTGCCAAAAAAGCCAACACAGTTCTAGGCTGCATAAACAGAGGGATAGAATCAAGATCACATGAAGTGTTAATACCACTTTATAATGCCTTGGTAAGGCCACATTTGGAATACTGCATTCAGTTTTGGTCACCACGATGTAGAAAAGATGTGGAGACTCTAGAAAGAGTGCAGAGAAGAGCAACAAAGATGATTAGGGGACTAGAGACTAAAACATATGAAGAACGGTTGCAGGAACTGGGTATGTCTAGTTTAATGAAAAGAAGGACTAGGGGAGACATGATAGCAGTGTTCCAATGTCTCAGAGGTTGCCCCAAAGAAGACGGAGTCAAACTATTTTCCAAGGCACCTGAGGGTAGAACAAGAAGCAATGGGTGGAAACTAATCAAGGAGAGAAGCAACTTAGAACTGAGGAGAAACTTCCTGACAGAACAATTAATCAGTGGAACAGCTTGCCTCCAGAAGTTGTGAATGCCCCAACACTGGAAGTCTTTAAGAAGATGTTGGATAGCCATTTGTCTGAAATGGTATAGGGTTTCCTGCCTAGGCAGGAGGTTGGACTAGAAGACCTCCAAGGTCCCTTCCAACTCTGCTATTGTATTGTATTGCTTAACAGATTATCAGAGGCTAACTGCAGACTATTGATAGTAGTGAGTTGCAATATGGTTAATTTCAAAACAACATAAATGCTGACTGTAAATTTGACACTGCCAGATAAAAATGATTATATTTATATTTTAGAAACCTCAATTGGTTTAAAAGTAGACTGATACATTGAAAAACAGCATAAATCTATTATCTAGGAAACACTATTCAAAAGCTAGAGGTACAAAGCAATGATTATATTTTCTGAATGAGGTTCTAAGTAACATAGAAAAGAGATTCATGAGCAACACAGAAGGCTAGATTACCTCTTCGATACACAAACAATAAAATAAAATAGTTTATACTTTACCATGACTATAAGGTTTTCTGAAGTAGGACCCAAAGCTTCCAAAGATTCTGCTTCATCAGCTGGTCTTTTGTAATGGAAAGCTGTCCCAGCAACATCAAATTTTCTAGGCCAATCAATAGTCCAGGCTCCATTAATATAATAATCATCATCCTCAGTTTTCAAAGCTTAAAATGTGTAAATGGCATGAAGATAGAAATCATTTAGAATGTATAAGAATGTTCATTAAATATCAAATGAAGGAAAGTGGAATTATATCATAGGAACCATAATTTCCTAAAACTTGCTTTCTTTAATATACATTTTTAAAGTTCTTAAATAAAAAAAAGAATATCCTCTACAGTGGAAACCAATGGCTTCACTTAAGGGTTCTGATGAAGGAACCAAGAGTGGTATACATACTACCTTAAATTTAAATTGTTTAAAATTCAAAATAACTCCATTTGAAGGAGTTGCATTTTACTTTAAGCAGAATGTTTTGATCATTCTGGAATGGTTTCATGCTTAATACTAGGTTTTGGGCTATTTATTGCAATATTTTAAAATTTGAATCAAATCTGTAAATTAATCAACATTGTAATTTTGACTACTAAATATCTTAAGAAAATATGTTTTAATCAGCTAACTAGTTCTAGTTTTTATAATGTAGAATACTCATATCATGTGGGTGAGGAAGGGATGACTGCCTACTCCCCATTTCAATGCTTTTTTAAATGGACAATTGCCTTCAGACACTACAAATGGTTCAAAATATAGACTTTTCAATCCTTATATTTAACATATGCTAAAATAATTAGTTCAAAGGGAAAATAAAATTATAAAAATAGTTTTCAATCAGCATAAATTGATACATCTAATCATTTAAAATTCAGAATCAAGTTTACAAAGGAGCCAATGTTAGTTTTAACTTGCTGGAAATATTTCACAATAATCGTAGTATATAATGCATGCTTTCTCAGAAGTGTATGTTTAATGAGATTAACTCTTGGCTAAATATACCTGGTAAAATGGTATACATTTATTTTTCAAAAACATCTTACTTGTTTTTAGTTATTATTTTGTGATAATCCAACAACAATTTAGTTTTATAATTACAATGGATTTTCTAATATTTTATTTGTTTCTGTTTCCATTCTATAATGAAATAACTATAGACACTAAAATAATCAATGGGTTTCTTTCTCAAGAGTGCCACCACGTTACATGATGCTAATTAACAAACTACTATATTACTGTGGCTTGGCAAAAATACTTTGTGGAGGGTGTTTGTATGTGAGCAGTATTTCAAAAGGAAGGGAGGGAAGGGATAGCAAATCTGCTCAGAAAGTTTTCTTTTTCTTTTTGATATCCTTGATATCATTCCAGTAATAAGTTAAGAAGCTTTATCTGCTGTCACATTTATTGTTGGCTATGAGCCAAAATGCCTGTACTGAACTTGTTATTTTCCTCTTCAAACAAGAATTAAACATTTGTTCTTGGCTTTATGATTATGGCTTATAGGAAAATGATGTATAGGTTAAATACAATGTTTCAGAAATCATAGATAGAAGTTTTAGTTTTCTGTTAGTAATTTTCACTAACATCAGAAACCAGGTGGAAGTAATTAAACAGAACTTCCATCTACAGTATACACCTTCTTACTCCTAATAAACCAAACGAGGTCATAGAGGACTGTTTCTCAACCTGAGGAACTCTAAGATGTGTGGACTTCAAATTCCAGAATTTTCCAGTCAGCATCAAATCTAATTATATGTTTACTATCCAGTAGAAATAAATTAATTGAAATAATGTTCCAGAAACCTTTGGAAGCAAAAACCTAATACAAAGTTTCTTTAGCTTTTACTAGCATTATGAGCTCTCAGTTTTAAAACACTAACAAATGCTCTAGAGAAATCATTATGTCATTCCTACAAAAAGGAAACATTTGAAAAGGAAAGAGATTCATAACTAATCCATATCAATATGACAAATAGCAGTGATTCCAAAGCAGTAGCATATTTGCATATACAGTATTATCAGACAAACACAAAATCATCTGACTAAGAACATAAATGGTATTTGTATTATGATATTGTAATGCATGTTTCATCATTTAGCCCACTCCCTATTTCTGCTATAATAATGGAAACAAATGCAAGTTAAAAGCCCTGCTGTAGTTTATTTCTAATAATAAAAGGACACTTAGAAATTTTATAAATAAAATAGTGTGTGTGTATGCGCGCGCGTGCACACACACACACACACACACACGTGCACGTGTATGTCTATGTATTTAATGTATGTAGCTTTTGTCTTCAGAATAATAGCTAGAAGTACACAATTTGGATTGAGAATGTGGACATAGAGATGAAAGTGGGCATAGATATGTTCTTTCCCCTTTACTGTGAAACTAATGGAAGTTATTTTCCAAGTTTAATACCAGCTTTCAACGTAAATGTTATCAGAGCCACAGCAAGAAGAATTTTAACCCCTGTCTCCCATAATGTGTCTCAATCAATTTTCATAGTGTTTCTTTAAAAAAAAACCAGCAACTCCAGCCATTTATATATTAAACCAGTTTGGTGTACAGGTTTAGGCATTAGGCTAAAAACCAGGACAGCGTAAGTGCTAGACCCTCCTTGGACAGCATAGGGTTAGTTACTTTCTCTGAGCTCTATGAAATAAAACTAAAACCCTTGCCAATAACAGGGCAAGGACTAGTATAGGCAGTTACCAGGTAACAACAGTGACTTGAAGGATTAAAAAAAAAAGTCAGTGCAGCCAGTGCAACACTCTTAAATGGAATCTATCTGAAAGTTATTTTGAACCCAGCAACATATATCAGATTTTGTATTAAATCATGAGATCATTAACTTACCAATATAGTTTTTTGATACTGCTACTTCTTTGATTTCAATATGAACAGAACCTTTAGGAATTTGAACTACTTCCATGTAGCCTATAAAGTAATCAGGGCAATTGTTTCACTGATAAAAGCAACAGTTTTCACTTTTAATTTGTTTATAACTAACGTAATTAAATAGCAAGAATTCAAAAGATCTTAATATTACTTCGTGTTGCAATCAAGGCAGAGACCTTTAATTCCATTACAATGGCATAAATGTAAGAAACAAAAACAAAACAATTCACATATTTGCTTTGATTTGTATGAGGAGTAGAATTGTATTTTACTACAATTTTACAATGCATCAGAGAACAGTAGATAATGGCCCTGGGAATGATATAAGTAAATACATCTAGTAAGTACTCTAGAAAGAGTGTATGAGAGTAAAATGGCAGCATCCAGATGGCCTGGATATTGCCTGATCTATTTTTAAATAGTCGTCAAATAATAGTAATACAGCTTGTGACAATATCCTAACATTACCAAACAACAATATATGCCTATCCCAGGTTCTTGAGAAGGACTCAATAAGTGGATAAAAATCCCAAATCCAGTTTAAGCCTATGGTTGACTGTACAACCAACAACAACAACAACAATATAACAACATATAAGCATTGAGACTTACCACCTCTGGGCAGTGTATCATTGAAAAAACCTTCAATAGCTTCACATGTACTCCCATCGCCACCACATACCCGACATCTGTCTTCTTTAGCATCAGATCCCAAAACATTGTCACATCCAACATGCTGAAAATGGGTACAGTCAGAATAACTATACAATAAGCGAATTTCTTTTCTCTTCAGTTAAGTTGTTAATGTTCAAATTGATGGCACTTTTACTTTATTAAAATCATTGCTGAAGTTCTTCCTTCTTTATTGAAAGCTATTTTATTCATTCAGCTAGAAGTACCATTCTTTGCTCTGTTGTCCATACATTAAAATCTAAATGGTTTCTCACAATATTGGCAGGGTTATTTAATATTACACTAATATAGACTAGGTAGGCTAGATAGGAAGAATTGCCTCTTAAATTTCTAGATGACATGATATTCAGTTCACAAAAATATCCTTTTCCTAGCCTCTTATTGCACATTTTTATAACCAGCTAACTTTATGATCGATACTGTGTCAATAATTCCTTAAATATTTTAACATGTTATTTGCAATTCACTTTTACCTAAAATGAACAAAAATTAAATTGCTTACAATCAGGCAAATTATTCCAGTTGCATTTTTATAATCTGTCATAAATTTTTGCTCATTTTTTGTTTCTGCTAGTAGGTGACTGCAAGATGCTGCCAGCTAATTGGCTTTTCAAAGCCTTTCCATTTTAAAGGACAGAGATCAAATTCAGGGCTTTCCAGTTTCTCAGTGGTCTGAGGTGGCTGTTTCCATTTTAGAATGCTCTTTGCTTTTCCTCACAATTGTCTAAATCATGTAAGCAGTTTGATAACACATTTACAGAGAAACGTGAGATAAATCTAATTCACTGCAGTCCATATTTAGCAGATAACATATATGAGTATAAACAAGCCCATTAAGAGTACTTAGAGATAGATGCTTAAAATATAATGTAACAAGGACATTGCGTTATCTAATAGAAAGATTGCACCTTTGAGTTTTCTGTTGTCATGGCAAAAGAAAAGAGAAACGGGAGAAGAAACTATTTTCCTGTAAAAAGTAAGCTGAAGGGGAAAGTTCAGGAGTATAAATCAGCTTTCCAATCAGGGAAAAATAAAGCAGAGAGAAATAAATAAGAAGTTGCTTCCTTGCTATTTCTTGTCCTACTGGCTCTACATTTTCTATAAGACAAATTAGTAAAATGTCAGTTCCAATATATTAATAAAGGCAGTTTCTTGATAGCTGTTTCATTAGAGGATATTGCGGTATAGAAATATTTTAAATTACTTTTACTTTTGTGTAATGTTTATGTATTGTACCTTGCATTCTCCATTGATACAAATATCCAGGGAATCTGCATTGCATTGTGTTCCGTCTATCACTGCAGGAGCACGTTCAGTATAAAAGTTATAACCTTCTGCTAAACAGTTCAATGCACATGGCTTAACCCCACCTAGATAAATAAAACATTTTAAAAGATCAAATTCCAAAGTTCGAAGTATTATACACAATTTAATGTTAATTTTTTTCAAAAATCCAGATTTTTTTCAGCAGTTTTTCAACAAATTAATGAAGCTATAGGATCAAGACTGATAAAAAGATTTCATAATCTAACAAGACCTAAATATTTAATAAGTTATTAAACAGTATTAAATTCTGCCTTTATGGCATAGACTTTTCAGATAGATTATTGGATTCCAATAACAATACAGTGCTTGGTTTGTTTTACAACTTATCCAGACAATTGCTTTAATATGTTTTTCTCAGTCTGTGATGTGATACCCCAAAAAATGTATTCTGTCCTAATAGCCTGTTACAAGGCTGATAAGTGGTATTGGCAGTCCTTGACTTACAGCTAGTCACTGCCTGACTTACTCTGAGCTATCCAAAAAATGTATTTCACTTGATTTAAAACATTTATATAGGCACTCATCTTCCAGAAACTCTAGGCAGCTCCAATTCAAAGATTAAAAGATCCAAGTGAAAATTATCTGGATGCATGATTCAGTCCTATGTGAAGTTCAGCAATTGTGGCCTTTGCCTCTCCAATGCCATCAAATCTAACATTGCACAATCTGCAATAGGACAGTTTAGGGTTATGCAGTACTTCAGAAAAAAATGGAAAAAGATGATCAAAAAACATTGGGGGGGGGATGTTAATGGAACGTGACACATGCCTTCAACTCTTTAAAGCATCTTTTCTGATATCAAATGACTACCCTCTGAAATTGCTATATAATCCAAAGAAAGGAAACAACTATTTTAAAGATCTGCAGACAGATACTATGTTCATACACTTGCGCATTCTGAAACACCGTTCTCAAATCAAATCTAAAGCCCGTAAAGCCCTGGTGCTTATATCTATATTCTCAAGGTCCTCTTAGGAGAAATTAATATCCTGCCTTCTCTAGGCAGGACCTACAGTTTGATCATAGCTAAAATTACAAAACTTCACATACCTCCTGTATATGGTTTCCAGTTGTAATATTTTCCTCGAAATGGCATATTATCAAAGTCTGCACACTGTTTTTCTCGAAAATCACGGGCTCCAAGAGGACATGGCTAAATGAAAACAAAAATGAAAAAGTGATGAACTTGAAATTTCAATACACATGCACAAGTCAGTGGCGGGTTTCAAATTTTTTTACAACCTCTTCTGTTTTGTGGCCTGCTTTGTGGGAGTGGCTTGCTTTGTGGGAGTGGCTTGCTGGCCATGTGACCGGGTGGGAGTGGCTTGCCAGCCATGTGACTGGGTGGGCATGGCCAACTTGTAAAATGTGGTGACACTCACTTAACAACGCTCTTGCTTAGCACTAAAATGTTGGCTCAGAAACTCTGGCATTTGAAGCACGCAAGTCTTAAAGCTGTCAAGTTACAAGATCCTTGCACCCCTAACCCTTTAGGGAAAAAAACTCCCAGGGGTGTTCAAACCTGACAGCTTTAAGACTTGTGGACTTCAACTCCCAGAATTCCTCCTCCAGTCATGTTGGCTCAGGAACTCTGGCATTGAAGCGTGCAAGTCTTAAAGCTTTCAAGTTACAAGACCCTTGCACCCCTAATCCTTTAGAAAAAACCCCCAGGGGTGTTCAAACTTGACAGCTTTAAGACTTTAAGGTTTAGATAGGACTCTTAGAGGTGGGAGGGCATTGGTGAGCCAGCCAATCAGTGAGCGGCAGGCGGGGCAAGTGTGGTGCATACGGGGGGGGAGGGAGCTGGAAACGGCACGGTAGATTTGTGGAACCTCTTCTATAGAAGAGGTTAGAACTGGCAGAAACTCACCCCTGGCACAAGTGCATTTTAAATTAAATATCAATTATCATAGATGCAAACTATGATGTAAGCCCCTTTAACCAGACTGAATGACTTGCGAGCACTCACTAAGTTATAAAATCAGTGTTGTGATCAATGTTTCATTTTAAATTAGGTTAACATAGTCTTTTTTACAATTAGCCTAAAATAGCAAATGAACATATTACTTTAAAATATGGACAAGTCATTAGAAACTCAGGATCTCTTTGTAAAAACACTTGTAAAATGTTATACCTTTCATCCATTATGCATGTATCCTGCATAAACGAAAGCCACGGTGAATTCAGTGGGTTTAATCAATAGAAATAGAGTTAACTCAGAGTTAACACTCATGCTCATTGGCTACAATCAGATGAAAGAAAACTAGAAAATTACTTTGCTTTTGAAGTAAATATGTAACCAATATGATTCTGTTTATGAATAATTAGAATTTTATGGAGTAATGCTTTTTAAATTACAAACAGAATAGTGAATGCTGATACAGGGCAAATTTATTTCAAGCAAATCATTTCAGTTTAGTACACACAATAAGCTAAATATAAGAGTTTAATATAAGATGGGTGGCTATATAAATAGTTTCAATAAATAAGCAAATCTCTTGGTTTTCATATGACTTTCACTTCAAAGAACACCAAATCATAATGTCCTTAATAAATCCTGAAAAAAATATTTTGAATTTTACTAAATTTAAATGATATAATCAGTACGTAGATATAGTTTTAATCACTACTAACTTATAATGCAATTAAAATTACTAAAACCTTGAACATCCCGTTCATGTACTAATCCAAAATATGAATGCACATCCAAACTAAAGATAAAACATTTTTTTAAAAGTATTAAAGTATTTGTTTATTTATTTATTTGCCCCCTATCTTATTTTGAAGTGACTCAAGGTGGCTTACAGTATTAAAAGCTTTAAAATAATAAAAGATAAATATTTGTAACACAATAAAAATGGAAATTAAAACCAAAAATATAATTATAGTTAAATGATGGGGAGGCAGGGAGCAGTGTGCACAGGGGTGGAGATGTGATTGCCTTCTAATTTGCCAGCCAGCTTCAGTGTGATGTTCTCCCATTGAGGCCCTAAGCCAGCGATGGCGAACCTTTTTGGCTCGCGTGCCGCAAGTGGGGGGAGAGCAGGGGGCTTGTGTGTGGGCGTGCCACACCCATAATGCAATGCATGACCCCCCCAGTGTGCATGCACGCACAATGTGCGACCCCCCAATTTTTACATGCATAAAGCCTCTGGAGCCTGGGAAGGGCGAAAAGAGCCTCCCCCGCCCCCCGGAGGCCCTCCGGAGGCTTCAGGGACTGTCCGGAGGCTTCCCTGAAGCCTTCGGAACGCTTAAAATGACCCTCCAAGTGGAGGGTCATTTTAAGCGTTCCGAAGACTTCAGGGACCGTCCGGACGGTCCCTGAAGCCTTCGGAGCGCTCAAAGCGATCCTCCGAGCAAACCGGAAGTCACTTCCGGTTTGCTCAGAGGGTCGTTTTAAGCGTTCCGAAGGCTTCAGGGAAGCCTCTGGATGGTCCCTGAAGCCTCCGGAGGGCCTCCGGGGGGTGGGGGGCTCTTTTCGCCCTCCCCAGGCTCCTATAAAGCCTCTGGAGACTGGGGAGAGCGAAAAATGGCTTTTAAAAAGGTGAACTCAGCTGACAGGGCAGCGCCTCGCGTGCCCTGACAAATGGCTCTGCGTGCCACCCTTGGCACGCGTGCCATAGGTTCGCCATCACTGCCCTAAGCCATCTGTAAAAGCTAGGTCTTCAAGCCCTTATGGAAGGTCAGAAGGGTGGAACAGGAGACATAGCAGGGAAGGTCCTTTGCCTAGACTCTGCCATCTAGAATTCCTTGACTAATGGAGCCCACAGAATGCCTCCTCTGTCAGTGTGAATGGGGTGGGCCAGTCTCAATGGGCTAGATGGTTCTTCACATAACCCATGCCATGCAGGGCTTTAAACACCTTGAATTGTACCTGTAAGCGAATTGGCAGCCAGTGTATCTTGTGGAGCAGTAGTGTAACTGCCTGTGGCCACTGCACTCTGTACAGTGGTGGGTTTCAAATTTTTTTAGAACCTCTTCTGTAGGTGTGGCCTACTTTGTGGGAGTGGCTTGCCAGCCATGTGACTGGGTGGGAGTGGCTTGGCAGTCATGTGGGCATGGCCAACTTGTAACATGTGGTGAGACTCACTTAACAACCATCTTGCTTAGCAACCAAAATGTTGGCTCAGAAACTCTGGCATTTGAAGCACGCAAGTCTTGTTACAAGACCCTTGCACCCCTAACCCTTTAGGAAAAAAACCCCAGGGGTGTTCAAACTTGACAGCTTTAAGACTTGTGGACTTCAACTCCCAGAATTCCTCCTGTCGCTCTTCATTTTGATGATATGCGGATGGGCGGGTGGAGGGAGCTGGAACTGGTTCTAAATGGCACTGTAGATTTATGGAACCTCTTCTATAGAAGAGGTTAGAACTGGCAGGAACCCACCCCTGACTCTGTACCAGTTGAAACCTCCAAATGCTCTTCAAGGGTAACCTATATTGAGTTGCAATAGTCCAGACATGAGTTGACCAAGACTTGAATAACTGAGCACAGGGATTCCCAATCAAAGAAAGGCTGCAACTGGAGTATAACATCAAGGTGTGCAAAAACACTTCTACCTGCAACTGATAGTACATGATAGGATAGGATACCTGAAACACCTTTATATACTAAAATATTTTTCTCACAATAATAGTAAATAGAAATATTTATTTAAAATAGACTCAAAATTTTATACATATCAAATATGTAATATAATTATAATTTACCATTATTCATGATTTACATCTTTTACTGAGAATAGCTATTCTCATTATCTTCTTGTTAGATCCAATCTTCAGTATTGATGTGTACATGTTGAGTTCTATAATGCATGTACTTTATGTTGTATACACAGAATTCTGACAAGTGCTATGACTCTGTGGTTAGAACGGAGGCTTGAATATTGGCAAGATGGCGTTCAAGACCCAGGATTGTGTGGCAGTGTGAGCTCCCATTATTTGCCCCAGCTCCTGCCCACCTACCAGTTCAAAAGCACATAAAAATGCAAGTAGATAAATAGGTAGCACTTCGAATGGGAACCTTTGGGGGATGAGAGAGGGAATCCCCATGCGGTCCCCAGGGTAATGGTGATGTCACTGGCTAATATCTCTCAAACCAGAGGTGCCTTGGTGGCTGCTTCTGGGTCCCATCAGCTGCCGAACATCTACTGTTTCCAATGCAACCAACTACCGGCTTTCTGTAAATCACCATATGCTAAATAAATAACAAAATTCTGATCAATATACAGGTACATTTGATTAGATTTCAAGTTAATTTTGATCTACTCACATCAATGTTACAAGAACGATATCGTTTCCTTTCTCCAAGGCAGTATTTTCCTCCACCAGAAGGTCTGGAAGAAATCATTTGAATTTTCTGAATATATACATATATAATATTTTTCAAGAACTTCAGATTGGAGCACTATTAATTTAAATGGCAAAAATATTCATAAATGATTTTAAAATTAAAATCTTTTGTTCAATATTTGTTTCTGGGTTTATCATTAGAATATAATATAATTCTTTATTGGCCAAGTGTGATTGAACACACAAGGAATTTGTCTTTGGTGTATATGCTCTCATGTACATAAGAAGAATAAAATACATTCATCAAGAATATTTTAAATATAATGTAGATATACTTATTTTTCTTCTAATTAGTTAAATAAATTATAAAAATTTGAATTCACCACTGTAAAAGTCTGTAACATTGACAAGAAATATAGTTTATAATGTTCCATTTCAACAAGTTGTTTCATTTAGATTTATTTACTTGCTACTCCAGGAAATGTTTAAAATGAATATTTTTTTAAAACAATATTATTTTCTATTACTAAACAACATTGCTATTAAAATAAATAAGAGATTAAGTATGTGAGCTCAATGCTTTATACATTGATATTGCAATCTTTGAAGACTTCAGTTGTATATTAAGGAGAAAGATGTATTTTATTTAAAAAGATGATTTGCAAATACATTCCGATTGGGTATTGGTACACTGAATATAACTCCTAACTGTTAGGCTATGAGCATTAGTAAGTGAGTTTGAATAGTTGTACACTGGTGCAATGGTATGTAAAAATAAACTTGGGAGACAGAGATAAGAGCCACAGTCAGGACAATGGTCAGATAATAGAATAGAATAGAATAGAATAGAATAGAATAGAATTCTTTATTGGCCAAGTGTGATTGGATACACAAGGAATTTGTCTTTGGTGCATATGCTCTCAGTATACATAAACAGACAAGATACATTTGTCAAGAATCATAAGGTACAACACTTAATGATAGTCATAGGGTACAAATAAACAATCAGAAAACAATCAATATCAATATAAATCGTAAGGATTCAAGCAACAAAGTTACAAAGCTAAGTGGCAGTATAGGCTGCAGAACAAATGTGAGTTTGTCAAATGACTCAGAAGAGACCTGCCCTAGTTTTTTGGACTGTAAAGGTAATGGGGGACACTTGCAAGATTCATTTAATGTAACCTTGCAACAAAGTAGTGCACACTTCTGGATGTGCTTCTTGTCTAGACTACTGGAAAGGCTGATAGAGAAAGGTATATTTCTTGCTTCCCTGCCAGCTACTCACAAAGTCATTGAAGTCAGAACTTTAGTCAGATGAGGTCTTCCCTTAATGATCTATATGATTCACTTAATGACAGTAACTGGGGCTTGCCAAAACTGCTGTTGCTAAACAATACAATCATGTGATATTGTGTTTTATGACTGAATTACTTAGCGATAGAAATTCTGATCCCAATTAACATCATTAATCAAAGACTACCTGTATTCTAGGACAGTGACCCCCAACCTTTTTGATACCAGGGAGCACCAGAAACCCGAAGACCAGTTGGCTGATGCGCATCCCTGTTTTTTGGCTGTTTTTGAGGCCATTTTCAGGCCATTTTCCGGTGCTCTGGAACTCGCGAAGACCAAATGGTGACAGTGTGCTTGCCCACAGAGAGGGCTCTGCGTGCCACCTCTGGCATGTGTGGCATAGGTTCGCCATCACAGAACTAGTCATTTCTATAACAATGAATCTATCTAATCAGTAAAACCCAAAATCAAAGTTTCAGCTGACAGAACACATATAAGACACACAATATTTATATATTTATTGTCAATATAAATAGTCTATCCATGAGTGGGTTCCTATTCTGATTCCTAATGGTTCGCTTCATGCACGTTTTGCATGTGTGCATGCCACTTTAAATTGTTCTGCACATGTGTAAAGAAAATTAAAACTACTAAAAAACATGTCAGCAATGGCAGCGGTGACCAGGGAACCGGTTCGTGGGTGTGGCCAGCCTGGGTCGCTGCCAGTTCTGCGAACCCAGGCCAAAATACCACTACCAGTTTGCTCGAATCAGTGCAAACTGATAGGAACCCACCTCTGAGTCTATCCAAATAAAATATTTTTTACGGTTTCATCCTTTTTAAATTCTCCTTTTCAATTTTTTGTGCTCTATAACTTCCTGGTCTGAGTTAAATTGCCAAAGGTCTACTATGTTTCACATTTTACAATTACCACTCAAGTGTGGTATGGAGAAACATTGAAATTACTGTAATATTTTGTTATGTAATTATAAATTCTGGGCATAACCAGAATTTCCCAATTTTTGCAATTACTGGAATTTAACAACCCAGTTTGCATAACAATTTGCCTATTGACATAAATCTAGAAATAACTATAAAAGATGTGAGTAAAAGAAACATGTTCTATGAATTAGCTTACTAAGTAAAGTTGTTTCACATAACATTTTGGCTAGTTTTTGAGGAATCACAGAAAATATGGAGAGAAAACTTTTTAATGAAATGATAAGAATAAAACAGCAGATGTAAACATAAGGTTGGAGAATAGCAAATGGGAGGAAGATATATGAGAAACAAAAATGCATAAAGACAGCAGGCTTTGCAGAGTTATGTAAAATTCAATAAATAATTATCAATCAAATCTGGCTATTGGTGCAAGGCAACCTCATTTATAAACCAGCTGCAAAATTTCCATAATTATTTCCATACTAATAAAAGGTAAGAAAATATATTGGCCTTAAAAGGTTTGTCAAACATTTGTATTTATCTTTTTATTCTTTACAAGTAAACAAAAAGTTTGAAATTAATTAAGTATCTTGTTTTATCAGCAGGATAACTCTCTAAAAACTGAATAGAATGGGATCAAATTTGGTATGGCAGGAGAAGCTAGGAGTTCAGAAATCAGCCAGATCCACCAGGGGTCTAAAGAAGTCTCTTGGATGAGAAGCAAAATGTTTTTGAAGAAAAAAACCAAGAAAATCCAGTTGCTGTTTAGACAATACAGCTTTCTCCAATGCTTTACAATGGGAGAGGCTGTTGGGTAATGTTGATGCTTGATATTTGAGAGGGTCTACATTAAAATGAATTAATTAACTCTGAGATTTAAAAAAAATGGAGGAAGAAATTATCTGTTAAGTATAACATGTACAATCTATCTGTGCATACTGCATATAATCAAACATTTGAAAGTATGTAGTATTTTTCTAAGTAGTTGATATGGGTTTTGTTTTAAAGGTAGATTGATATAGCACAGAAGCATTTTGACAAATGACAGATGAATCCACATTTAAAATCATTTCCAAATATGTCTTTTTGCTGACGATGGCTTACTTTAGCTACTTACGCTGGACTGTCACAGTGCCTTATAGACGATGAGACTCCTCCCCCGCAGGTCCTACTGCATTCTCCCCATATTGACCAAGGACCCCAGTCTCCATCTATGCTCTGAGGCCAAGTGCCAAAAAGGACGCACTCTCCCTGATAACACCACTGAAAAGATTTCATAAAAACAAAGAATTAACTTTTGATTAATAAAATATTCAAGACAGTAATATAAATATATATATATATATATATATATATATGCTGGTTTTGTTGTATTCGGGTCTTTTCCCGTGTAACCTTACACGGGAAAAGACCCGAATACAACAAAACCAGCATACCTACACCCGTGAAAATCTACGAAAAAATAAATAAAGGGAGACTAGTATAGATCTATTTCAAGCTATTTAGCTCTCATCAGCTAGCCATACCCTTACTGGGAATCGAACCAGGGCTGTATTGCATATTAGGCCGATGTAATTGCCACTAAGCCACAGGCTCTCTTCCTTATCAGCTAGGCCAGGGAAATAGGTATGTATTTGTGTTACAACCCCTGGTATGCCCAAATATATTATATATGACCAACAGTGCATTCATTGCACTGCTAACATATATAAGCTTTGATTTAACCCTGTTTAGTTATGGGTGCAGGAAAATGTTATTTATTTTTCACCAAAACTGAATCATAAAGTCCTAACATACGTAACAATTTAATAAGCTAGCATTTGTCATTTCATAAACAGCCTTAACTATCTCTTGTTAAAATAAACTGCAACAGATTTAAAATGTTAAGTTTTAAATCTGATTTTTGTTATTAAATTATGAGACATTAGGTAAATATATTACTTAAACTAAATAATTTATTTATTCACATACTAAGCAAAATAATAAAGTCCTAATTTAAGACAAAAATCTACCTGTTTTATTTTGCTTAATAAAATTGAAGGAACATATCCAAAAAATTAAACATATCTTTTTCCTATGAAAACAGTGTTTTTCCATTATGTATCATACATATATACATACATAGATCATACAATTCACCTATTGAATAATTTATAAGCATAAAAAAAGAAGAAAATAGTAAAATAATTACATGAGACAAGAGAAGAGAATGTAGGTGAATCTAATGTCATTCACTGTATCTTGCCATATGTTTTTGGTTTTGCAAACCATTTTTGCCACATATATACATCATTTAATGATATTATGAAGTGTATTATAGTGTCATTATAATGGCACTGAAGAAAGAAGAAAGGGAGAAATCTCAAATGCCAGTAAAAAAGTTTTATTTGCGTGATACATTTTGAAAAATGCATTTCCCCCCAAGGATCTATACAAATATCAATAATACAAAAAGGACACTTAAATGATTGGTGACAAACATAAATTATTTATGAACAGAAAATTCTTATGTATATTTAAAACAATTCATATATATCTCAAACAGATACAAGCAGTCATATTATAGTATTTGAAAAAATATGTTATAGAAATAATATATTAAAGGTAGAGGATCATTTCCCCCCTTTTTTTTCTTTTTCTTTTAAAGATTAGAACAATATTTGCTTTGCTTCCCTTTCATTGCCTGACAATTGAAACATTTTCAGGGTTCACCATTATTTGCAACTATCATTCAATAGTCATCAAAGACTAGTCCAAATCAGTAGGCTGCAATTTGCTCTGCTGCTCTATACACACAAAATGCTGATCAAAACCACAAGTACAATCTCATATCCAAAGCAAAAGTAAAATTGTCATATTATGGCATTTGCTGAGTAATATTTGGCTAACATCCTATGGTTGCTTTGGCTGAGAGGAACCAAGTGTCACAGAAGAGGGAAGCAAATTACACATTTAACAATATTTCTGAAATATGAAATAAGGTATCAAGAAACCACTAAATAATGCCAGTCCAAATCTTTGAATCAAGTAATATGCTCTCCTTTTAAAATAATGCATCAAATCAACCTGTTTTTAAAAGATGTACATTTCAATAAAATGAGCACCATAATAACTTAGAAGTATTGAGGGGAGGGGGAATCTTCAAATATCTATACATACACACTGTCCATTTTAATCCTCTGACTAATCCTTAATTGTTGTTTCTTTTCTCCTTATAATTATGTGATGTCAGAACATCCAGTGTTCTTTGATTCCCTGAAGGTTAGTGTATACTTAATTCTGCTCTCTAGTCTGAGGACTATCACTAATTGAAAATGAATGTATTTTTCCCAAATTGATCTTGATTTTGCTAAAGTGAGTTTAAACTGTCTAGTTCACAAGCGTGGTCAAATGCTTGGTATCTTTATTAAGCTATTTGAATTTAATTCAAGACAAATAAAGCAAGAATAATCAGAAAGATGTGGTATTCTGGGATGGAATTAGATATCTCCAAATGACTGATATTTAAGCAACTGGCTCTAAAGTAAATGGAAATGTGTCATAGGATATATAGAATAATGAGGTAACTCAGATTGCTCTTCAGAAAAATATATACAGTGTTAGCACAGAAGATGTATTCATTTCTTATACTATTGCAATTAATCTTTTTTTCTTTAATAATCAAACTACAACTTATCTGCTTGAATTTCTTTCAACTTTGAGAGAAGTATCGAGTGCTCCAGTCTCTGTCCTGGATCCCTGTGCTGTACAACGTTATCAATGATTTGAATGAAAGAGTTGAATACTCAAACATTTTGCAGATTACACAAAGTTGGGAGAGTGGCTAACACTTTAGACCAGTGATTCCCAACCTTTTTTGGGCCATGCCCCACCTAAGCATCTTTAAAATCCTGATTGCCCCCCCCCCCGACATATAATTCTTACTTTACTCAAAAAGTGACCTCTACTCACACGTGGAGGAAGCCTAAAAGGTCATTAATTTGTTTTAAACAAGGTTCAAATTGCCCCCATTAAAAATCAAATTGCCCCACGTTGGGAACCACTGCTTTAGATGAAAGAGAGAAGATTCATACAAGTCCAGACAGACTAAAACGATTAGGATGAAATTTAAATCTCCAGGGGAAATGTAAACTACTGCATTTTTGTAGGGAAAAATAAGTAAGTCACAAGTATAGGATGAGATAAGCCAGGTTTGGCAATATTCATATGAAAGGATCTGGGTTTCCTTGTTAATCACAAGTTAAACATGAGCCAGTAGTAAAAAGACAAGTGATATTGGGTGTGTGTGTGTGCCATTAATAACAGAACAGAATTCAGATCATAGGAAATAATTGCTCTGCTCTAGACTACCTTGCACAGACTCCATTTGGAATATTGTGTCCAGTTAAGCCTATCTTTCATCATGACAACTAATTAAACAACTAATTTTATGAAAAGAGGAATTTAATCTGACTATAATTTGCTCATGACAAATTTATGTTCGCTCTTGTTAACTGTTGTATTCCTATCCAAGTGCTTATAAATATGCTGCTTAATGAGCTGTTTGGGGACCTTGCTCAGGTCTTTACTTTCACAAGTTGTTGTCCTTCTCTTTTTTGAAGATAGGGATAAAGTTTGCTTTCCTTCAATCCTCTGGGATTTTGCCAGTTCGCTAGGAATTTTCAAAGATTACCCTTGGTGATTTACAGTAATCTCTATTAGTTTCTTCAGTAACCTATTCATTCAAATTAGCTAAGTAATCTTTTACCTTTTCCTTGTCTATCCTGAGCTGCAGCTCTTCCTTCCATTAGGGGCACAATGATGGCCAGCTAAGGCTTCCTTTCTCTTCTGAGAGAAAACAGATGTAGAATATAAGTTAAGACATTCTGCCTTACTGCCATCACTGTTACTAGTTCACTCTTGCTACTGTATAGACTTTCTCCCTTTTCTTTTATTCCTGACATATCTGGAAAGTGTTTTTTGTTTTTTGGGGCATTTCTCACAAGCGTCAGCTCTTTCCTCATTAGGCTTTCTATCACAATCTACAATTTCTGGCAACTGCTTTGTATCATTTTTCTAGTTATACTGCCTGCCTTCATTTCCTATATATATGTTTCCTTTTATCATTTTAGAAAGTTCTGTGTGTATATCCATTGTTCTCTTTAAATATAGTCATTTTTCCCCATTTAGTACGAATTGTTTGAAGTGTACCATATCTTGCTTTGCTCTTCTGAATCCAAATACATATCTACATGTTATATTATGGATAACATGTTCACTTTGTCCCAAGGTTCAAAGCACCCTTACTTTTTCAACTATTTCCTCCCAGTCTGTAAGGATTAGGTTATTTCTTCCATCTTCAGAAGAAATTTCAAATGAAATTGTCAACAATATTTTCAAAGTTTTCTCAGTGTCATTAATTCCCATGTACATCTTTAGAAAGTATGGGTAACTGGAGAATAACATACTATCTGCAGTGTCATACCAGGTCTGAGCAGAGAATCACATGTCACAACATATTCTTCCCAAAGTGGTTCTTGGTTTGTTTGGTCAACTGGGGCCCATATATTTTCCATCTTGTTCCATGAACCCAGAATTGGTGGGGCATGCTCAGGTAGTCATGAACTGTCGCCAAGAGCAGGAGCTGAATATCAATAGTTAAATTCCAGTATTATCAAATGCCTTTGGAACTTGCTTCTTTGGGCTACACATAGTGTACTTCCACCAGTCTTCTTTTTTATGTTTTTGGTATTTTCTGCCTTTCCTGAGGAGTTTTATATCTCCTGCCCAAGAATTTATCACTTTTCATGATGTGTTTCAATTAAAAATTAATTAAGACCTTTTAGGTCCTCTAGTAAGGACACAAATTTGTACTTCCAGAATATGTCATTTTGAGATTTCTTCAAGCAGCACATACCTTGTACATCATCATTAACCTTCCTTTCCTTTCTGTGTTGATTGGTAATTGGCAATTCCTTGCCTAATTCCACATAAAACTCCCCAATTTGCTAATTCAGGGATCTTCCTCTCTGGGGAACTGGTTTCCTTATATGTCCTCTGAAACATCTTCAACTAGGTCAGCAGCAAATAATCTTCAGTCATACACAGCCAGCAGCAGCAGTCAGTCAGTCATTGTAGAGAAAAAGGAAGATGTATATATACAAGCCCCTTTTACCTAGGCTATGGAGCCTAGATATGTCCATCAAGTTCATCTTCCTTGCTCAATAGAGTACTCCATTTCCTTGGTTCTTCAATTTTCTTCTTCCCTTTCTCCTCTTTCCTTTGTCTTGAACTCCTACCAAAAACTTCCTTGTTTTTTTTTTTTGCTTTTACATTCACTCAGTGACTTAAAAAACATTATCTTCTTCAGCATGGTAGGAAATAATTATTTTTATTTAAATAACCATATAACTTAATCTGAAAGAACAATAGCATCTTTGAAACTGGACTCCTTTTAAAAATTTGAAAATATATAAAATATTATAATATTTTAACAAAGTCCCGGGATTGCCCTTGTACACATACATTTCCTAAAGGCATGAGATAATGCTAGCACCTTACACTCGCTCATGTGTTACATATATTATATAACACAAAAATACCATAAAGTCAGGATTGTCTTGCTCAGCTTTTCATTTGAACATCTACCACAAGTTAATCATATAACAATAGAATATATAAAATTCTTGACAAAACCCTCATATGAGAGTGAATAACATTTCCTCATATAATAGTTGAGATTGTCTCACTGGAGTCTAAGATTATATCACGCACTGGTTTATACTACATCTGAACTGAACATGCAAAACATGCTTTTTAATGAATAGATGTCATTGCACATATTTGTTTCACAAGAGACCAACAGAATCTGTATACTGAGAACACTTCCATCTTTGTAGAAATTAACATTCTACTCTTTTGAATGAATGGATGTTTACACAAATGCTTCAAAGGAAACTGAGTGCTTTAGCTCACTTTTGCAAATATGTGGAGTATAAATATCAAGTAATAGTTCTGGATTCTCTAAGATTTTCCTCATATTATTTAGAAACAAATATTCCAACCTACCCAAACCTGTCAATATTCCCTCTGTGTACTTAGAAAAAATAAGCAACACTCAAGAAAGTTTGAGGCATTCAAAAACATTTAGAGAAAAACTGCAAAATTGTGAGAGTCAAATTTATAACAAAGATGTATTGCTGTTAAGAAGTACAATTAACTGACAAAAGCAGAAATGCCTTACTACTACCAGAGTAGTTTAAACTTGTGCATGCATAATAGCAGAAACACAGTGTTGTTACCAGGAGCTAGTAGTCACTGCATTTCAAAACATTAGTTTGATACCTTCGTCTGCCTATGTTTCTATCCATTTTCTTCAATAAATTGAATAGGAATTTGAGAATTTTCAAGGTTCTATTAGAGAAAAAAGTGACGTTTGTGTGTCTGTGTATGTTTTGCTATTTAGTTAAATACCATGGATATTATACAAAGCAGAGAAATTGTTCTGAATCATTTCATTTGAATTACTACTTTTTTTTCACAGCATCTCACACATTGGAAGAGCACTGTAACAGGATTATGCTTTCAGAACAAAAGCATGGAAAGAAGCCATAGTTGAGAACTTTTAGATAGTACTATCTGTTTAATAAAGACCCCATAATGAGACTACATTAAAAAAAAATTAAAGAACTATTTAAAATATATATATAATTGCAAGTGAATTAAAATGAACATTCCATTTTGTTGATGCTCTGTTTAAGTTTATCATTTCTTACATAACATTTAATAATCCTTTTTGGTCTTCTAAAACGTTCTGTGCCCCGAAGAAAATTAACTTACCCCCTTTTCAATGCTCCCAGTTTGGCAAAGAGTACCCTCAGCTGCTGGAATACTGTTGGTAACACAGCGATTACTTTTGCTGAGACACCAAAGCTCTCTACACACTTCCTGGGAAAGAAGGCAGAAGCAAGTTGTTCAGAATAACTGAATAATAATGCTCCTTAAAATATACTTGTGTTGAAAGTCCAAGATAGTGTTCTAGATGCATATAAAAAAGAAAAGAAAAACAAATTGAAATGAATTTTAGAATATTTATTAAACTGGAATAACTCACATTAAAAAAAAATAAGTTATATTTTTCTGAATTCTCACATAGTAAAATTTTGGAATCATTCCCCATAAGCCTAATTAGTAGTGCTATACATTTCTTTTTAGCCATGTGCAGAAAATCCATCACAGAATAATCTCACAATGTAAATATTTCATTCATCACACACAAATTCCAAAATTGGTTGAGTGAATTGGTCCTGGATCTACAATATTCTACAAACAAAATATAATATTATGGATATGTGTGTGTGTGTGTGTATGCATGCATACATACATACATACATACATACCTACATACATACATACATACATACATATATAGCTTTTCTTCTAGAATTATTTGTATGATTCATCACAGGTCTTTTGTGGGAACAGGAAACTTCCAGGTCTAGAATAATTAATTAATTACCAATGGGATTGAATATTGCCTGTCAGACAATAACTTAGTTTTTTTTACCATATTAGATGTAGAAACCACAAACAGTTTCTCAGCCTGGCAGAGCCACTTCACCCCTTCTCTAAAGGTGAGATTCAAATCAATCTTATTTGACTGAATAGTGATTATTTTTAACCTCACAAAATGAAGAACATTCTTTCATTCTTCTGGATACAAGTCTTCTTAATTCATCATCTCTAAGTATAATAGGATACTTGGGAAACCCAGCTCTGTATAAAAGAAGTGAAGTAATCCACATAACAGTTTTGAAGACAGAAAAGCATTCTGCAAGATTCGTATCTAGTCAGAATCATTCTTACTGACCAATTCCTGCAGATTTTCCCAACCAATTCAAAAGTACTTCAGAATCTCGGTGCATTAGTAAATCAGTAAAAAAGCAATTTTCTATTGTGGAGATTCATTATTTATTATTTCACTTCCAGCAATAAAGGTTTTGGGTAAAAACTACAGTGAAGCTTTTTTAGTAAAATGAGTGAAACTGGAATAGCAACGTTTCTGTTCACTTCAATCCTAATTTATTCACACAGAATTCAGAGAATCAAAAGATATCCAGCAGTATGCAACAACATCAAGAGTTGCTAACTAGAATTACCATTGTTTGCAGCCTCTCCCAAGATGGGACCTCCTCTGGCATGGTATAAAGTGGTAATGACAAATTCTGGGATAGTATGATGACAACTTCTGGGATAGTACCATTCAGCTATTGTATAGGAAGACCACCCAGGAGATAGTCTGCCTCTTCTTGCCCAAGGTAGTGTCCAGAAAAGATAAATAAAGCAAGATATGATGAAGTGGGTGGGAGGCTGGGGTGGGAAGTAGTCTGCAGAACCTATGGGGTTAGGCATAAGTTCAATTATTCCAGCAGAATGGGAAGATGGAAAAGGTGAAGAGGGCTGTTACAGCATCCCTACGGTTAGTCAAAAGAGCTGGTGGATTGCCAAGTGTTCACGTGACTGAAGGGTGCTGCAGTGGCCATAACTTCAAATACAGGGCATAATTCTCTTCGTTCAGTGCCACTGTAATTTTGAACAGTCATTATATGAACTATTGTAAATTAAGGCTAACGGAACATACTTTTCAGCTTGCTTAATATCATACTGACTGTTCATTCATGAAATTCAGCATGATGCTCTGAATTTATTTAAAACATTCCATTGAATATTTTAAATGAATCTATTCATTTTATTCAGTGCAAATTCAGTGCAAATAAAAGAGGTAATAATGATTAATGAAAGCATACTTCTTCACTGTATAATTTGTGTCATTAAAAGGAAAATGGGGATATCATAATGTCCTGACTTTCAAGCTAGTACTATCACTGATATTACTTTTTGATAACGTGACTGAGGAGAAGTACAATGTATCCTTAGCACTCATAATGGAAATATATATGGTAACTTACCGCATAATATACAATTGCTGATAATTATTACATCAATGTTGTATGGCCTTATGCCTAAGACCATTAATTTGCAGCAAGTGTTAAATTAGTGCAGCACTCCCAATTAATTAACAGCACAATCTAATTAAATTAAATCTTGAATTTTCTACCAATGTACACAATTCAAAGGGCAGCACATAGTCAAGGCAAGTGAGGCTCAAAGGATAAAGTATAAACATGGTCAGTATGAAATAACAGATTAAGGATTCCAGCAGTCAAGTGCAATACAGTTTGATGCTCATGAGGCTTTAATGGAAAGCCTTTTCCTGCACTTAATAGCATTTGAATGACGTCTTAAATGGATATGATCTCAGCTTTTGACCAAGCATAGACAGTGTCTTATTAGCCCTAATTACTGAGACTGAAACTTCAAGATCACATATTATTTATGAGCTATTCTGTTTATCCTATGAGATTCTTCTTGCAGATAGTGGATTCTTCCTTTCTGTGTTCTTGCCTCCTATCTGAACTCAATTATGTTTTTATAGGGTAGATGGTTAAGTATCACATTCAAAGTCAGAATTTGTGGGAATTGGGAATGAATTAATGCTATCTGAATAAGCCTTTCAATGGTGTTAAGATTCGGTCCATTTCTATTAGTATGCGGTTAACAGTGATCATGGAGCAGGTATTTGTTCTATCAGTTTGAAATATAGAAATCCTTCTCTATTCTTTTTTTTCCCCATTTTTTGACAGCATAGGCTAAATCATTACATAATATTCCAAAAATTGGTCCTATATTAGATATTTAAATTATCACTATAGGAATGTTATAATATTTGATGGATATGACTTGGTTAACCTGAAAAACAAGAATTGTACACAACATGCATTGAAGTTGCTAAGAATTGCAGAAAATGATATATTTAATCACATTGCCATTTTGGTTTTTACTTAATGTTACAAGATAGAAACAAGATAGCTTCTGTCAGAGCATCCACTCATGTTTCTGCTGATGCACTCAAAATGTTTTCTACATCATCATATAATCTGGTGCATCAGAAAGGAAGAAGATAATTGGGAAAGACACTAAATTTATTAACATTTTTGCTGTTCTTGCAGATATTAGACAATATATTTCCCTGTTGCTAACAATTAGGCAGCCTAATCAAAGCATTTTATGTAGTCTAGACATCATGTCTCACTAAGTTCTTTTTCAATACTCCAGCAATATATTTATGCATAGGACAATATCTGAATATTATGCATATTTATTCATATGACAATAATCATTTAAAAACAGTAAAGAATTTATGTTGAAAAAAGCTGATATTTGGTATAAAAATATTGAGAACTATGGTACAAGCTCAGCTAAGCAAGTACAATATCAAGTACAATAAGCAAGATTGGTTAACTTACTATATTAAAATAGTGTTTGCTCATAAAAGCATCTATGTAACTTATAAGACTTTAATTGTCAAATGTTAGCATCCAATCATATTTCTTGCATTGTCTGAAATTTATTTGATTAAAAAGACCAATTACAGCTATTACATTTTTCCAGTTGTCTTACTATTGGCAAACTGGCTGCGGTTACCAAAATATGAATTGTTGAAATAGAATTCAGTTAAAATAATAACTTTCAGATTCAAATCAGTGCTATTATTTCTCTGGATGGTGGTTCTTGGAAAATAGAATAGATAGAGATGTTTAATAATCTGCTTAGGAAGCCATCAGATTTTAAAACATCTATCAGGGTTTTTTTTACTACTCTAGTAGATTAGATTTTGTATTAGTTTAATTTGCACATAAGAAGATTAATTACATTATATTGTTATATTACATAAAGAGGGACTTTATTTAAGGAAACGGGAAAAGAGAATTCTTGCTAAGAGATATTTTAGCTTTGTAATCCAAATAAGTAAACAATACTACAAATATCCTAAAAATTCAATTCAATTGAAATCAATATTAAATATTACTTGTATTCCATTTTGATACATGATTTTAGAAAAGCAAAAAGTTTAAAAATGTATATTTACATTTCACAGATAAAAATAAACATTAAAATAATTATTATTAGATGCAACTTTTAATATATGTATTTTGGGTTTTCTTTAATTGGTAAGAGAAATACAGGATGATCAAGTATCTTATTGTATGGGTGAGATAATAAAGCATTACCTGTTTTTATTTATTTTAGCTATTATAATAATTTTAACAACTAAGTTGTTGATCTTACATATATGTAAGATACAATTCTAAGTACTGTAACTTCAAGTGGATATTAAGTAACCAGTCATAAGTTGAGGACTCTCTGTAGAATAGGAAGCTTGCCTTCATACTTAAAGTCATTCAGTATGATTTTTTGCCTGCAAATTATTTATACAATTTGTATTGTAACACATGCTTATCTTAGCAATAAATCATTTATTAAATTTGTATCTCAATTACAGTATATACTTTCATTCACTAATATATTATCTAGATTTCTTCCAAAACAAGATTTAAAAGGATACTTTTGTGCTGACACAGATATGTTGCATTGCATTATTAAAGACATAACATTCTTGAATAGTTCTTTCTCACTTTTTCCCCTTCCTATTCCAGATATTTTTAAAATAATGCATCTGCTTGTTAAGTTATACAAACATTCAATTCTAAAACATTTGGAAGCATGAATATGAATTTAAGGATTAGGTCAAACATCCTAATTGATTCACCATTTCTGTTTTCCCTGACCTTAGATCTGAAAATTATATAGCTGCTTTTTATGTAATTATAAGTGGAATAACCATGGGAAACGGGGAAGAGACACAGCTAAAAGGTCAGATAAAAGGCAACTTAGCCTACAGCAGGAATGTGGACAGAGTAAGTAAGCATCTCAGGAACACTCCCAGGTTTCTTAGGCTGTAAAAGGAGGGGGAGAAATGTACTTTCAGACTTGCAAGATTGGTGTCAGTCTTGCAAGGTAGACCAGACATGAAACATGGCCAGTTGAGCGAATTCCAGTTTATTGTAAGTTTACATTAACAAAATCTTCCTTCTGAGCTGTTTGCCATGCCTTTATTCCTGGTATAGATTAAATGGCCTTTTATCTTATTGTTCCCTTGGTCTATCTCTTCTCACCATCTCCCAAGGCTATTTCCGTATACTATTACATTTTATACAGTAATTAGTTTTTAAATCTTTTAAATTTGTACTGAGATATCTTGAGCATGCTGGAGATGGAAAAGTAGGACACAAATTAAAATAATAAAGAAGTAAAAAAATAAGTTAAAAAATGCTGTCTTAAAGTGTGCAATTTAAAACTATTATCTTCTATATTTTATAGTCTGAGAAGAAAGGTTTTTTTTAAAAAAATCTGAATAAATCTATTAAAAATCATGTATTAGTAAAAAAAAAAAACTTCTGAATATTCTTTGGAAAATCTCTTCAGATTGTATTCCATTTCTTGTAAGCCTTGTAAGAATTTCAGGTAACAAAACTAATATTTTTCTAGGTTTTTTTGTACCAACAAAAAGACTATTCCAACACTAATGAAATTATCAGTTAGTCATCTATAAATACAATTTGTGTTTTACATCATCACTGAATTGAGAAAGTTCATTGCTCAGTAGATATTGTAAGAATATTATAGAATAATTAACTGGAAGCAAAATGTAAGTCAGAATTCATTGAATGATACAAAAATATATATTCTTTTTACATATGAAACCAATATTCACTAGGATATTTTCATTTTATAGCAATATTAACAATTGAATACACATTTTTGAGGAAAAGACAAGTTTAGAGATGTTTAAAGTAATCACTGTGATTTTGTTTGTCTTTATGAATTTGTATTATTCCCTAAATTTAATGCCCTAACTTTGATTACATATTATTGTACCAATAACAATTCAATAGGACTTCATTTAATAATCTACTATGGAAATAATCTGAGCAGCCTAGAGACCCAGAATGAAAATGATCAAGAAAGCTTACATTTTTAAATTAAAATTTTGATTCACTACTGCCATTATAAGTAATTTTATTCTTTGTTATTTCCAATGGCTAGAAATGCACTAACTGTCTTCAAATAGATTTTAATCCTATTCTCTGTGTAATTTAGTTAAAAATTGTTGTCCTGAAGAAAGCAAAATTGGAAACCTAGAAAATTAGCTCAAAATCAGAACCTGCATTTGTGCATGTAAAAACAAACATTTCTCTGAGAAATATGGGCAACTGTAATCAAAACATAAACTGAAGTTGTAGCCTTTCACAAGATCAAGACAAGATAGATCACAACCTGTAACGGTGTATCTTAGGGCTCCATGACTTCAGTTTGGAATTCGGAAGCTTGTATTTGCATTTAAAGAAAGCTGAACCCATCTAGAGAAAAAAAACAGCAAATCAAATTATCTTCTTTTTGCTTTTATGTTATATATTGTGGAGCCTCTTTCCATAAGTCATGCAGAATTGTACAAGTAGGTATATTAAATAATCTCTAAAGCTCCTGCAATATAAGTAATATAACAAGATCCCTCCATTTATTATTATTTGTATGATGAATAACATGCTGTATTATTTCCCATATGTAAATCTTAGTATAAGATAAAAAGATGTACAAATTGTTTATTCACAATATTAAGAAAATAAAAGAGAAATAAATGATAAAAACATAATATCATTGGAAAACTATTACAGTTTACTTTTAAAATATCTTAAAATATTCCTTCAGTATATGCTAATCTTTAATATGCTGCACCTCTTGATGAGCATTTGTTAAAACAGAGCATTAAAAAAAATACTTGGATGTTATATTTCCAATTCAGAGCTGCAAAAATATCCAGCTAGTATTTTTCCACCCTTAGTTGTTTCATCCTGTTAATTGTGTTTTATATATATGAGGGTGAATATTAAAGATATATGAACCTCAGTTAGATTCAGATAAGCACCCAAAAATCACAAATCTTAATGCTCCATTTTCATAAATGCTCATTATGAAGCGATGCAGCATGTTATCAATTCATACATGCTGAAGGTTTTATAGTATCTAATTTAAAATTCCAACTATAAAGTAAATCATATTCTCATCTTATTTTCCTATATATTGGGTGCTTATCTGAACCTTAGCAAATCTGTGAATCACTCAGCTTTTCTTTCTAGGCCCTGGCTTATTACAACCTTAATCAACTGTCAACTAGCATCTCAGACTTAGCCTGCATTATAAGCAACCAATCTTGCTATTGTAATCCAAATTGATGTAATCATTACCAAGACTCTTTTTCAGGCCCTCAAAATCTATGCAGTGTACCAGTAGACCTGATTGGTCCTTTTAAAGATAGCTAAGACAGAAGCAATAGTGTAGATCAAAGTTCTTTAGTGCAGTCCTGAAGTTCAGAGACAGGAAATAAAAGATAAATAAGAAAAACTACTAGGTATCATCAAAGAGAAGTCAAGACATAATTTTAATTAATACGATAATTTTAGTAAAAATAGACTTCAAAATGGATCTACAATTGTTTGATTATGTAAAACTGACAATAACCTTCCCAAGGCATTGAAAGTACTAGCCAGAAGCAAACAATGCAAAAATCTAGGCTCTCCATATCACTTATAGGGGAAGAGGCAAAGGGAACCTAAAGAAGGCATGTGACAATTACCTGTCACAAATACCTGCATTATCAATTTCTCTATGGAAATTGGGTAACAATATAATATAAATATTTTAGATGCTCATTTGTCATTTATCAGTGGAAAGAATCTGTCTTTTATGTTTCCTATATTGTCTAGAACCATTTGACCCTTAGACTCTTGCTAGAAATCCCTATTCCACAGCTACAAGGTCCTCATAATTCTATATCACCACCGAAAATCTGGCCCAATATCCCAGATAGCAGCACTGATTTCATCAAAGGAAATAATTTCACCATCAGTTATGTTCCTTTAAAAGGTACTAAGTAGGTTATAGGACGAAGGGGGGTTACCTCATTCCTTGTTCTATTTATGAAAATGATTCAGTGGAAGATTGGATACAACCCTGTGTTTTATTTTAGAGTATATCCCTGTCTATCTACTAGGGTTTGTGGATGCAAAATTCATAATGTTCTCAGTACATTTTGCCACTGAAGCAAGAAATATTGGTCAATGATATCATACCTGAACATCTTCAACTTAAGATGCCCTTTTGCCCATTGAATTAGAAGTATATAAAGCTGTCTTGTTCTAGATTTCTGTGTGATCATTTCTCCTTTTCTAAATAATTGATACATGTAAGACTTTATAAGGAAACGAAAATCTAGAAACCAGGAATGCTTCTATCTATCAGCTCTAGTACATTGAAATATGGAAATAGTCTTAAGAAAAGATATAGCAGTCATTACAAAAACATAAGCTTACCCATGAAAGGAAAGAAGAAGTGAGAAAGAAATTTAAGTCTAACCTATCTTGATTCTCTTGGGTATATAAGGAAAGGAGAGAAAAACTCTTGTCAGTTTTTCAATAATCAATTCAATAACAAAGTAAGCTATAGTAGTTCCTGTGAATTCTGTTTCTTGACTTGGTCTATCTCAAATGGCTCAAATAGTTTTCAGAATATTTTTACTCATTCTTCAGAGAAGAATGCTTTCAGGGCTGAATGCTTTCATGCATTAATAAGCTTCATAATTTCCCTTGCTTAGGTAGCACTATTGGAAATTACAAACATTAACAAACACATATAAAACACCTGACATGATGGATAGTTACAGGATTAGACTGTATTTCTGATTTCACTTCAAATATATATGTTTATAAAAAATATATCTGGAGCTAAGAATAATATATGGAGGTACACACATACAACCTGCCAATCGTCTATTAAAAGAACTATAAAAGAATTGCAAAATAGAAATACCCAAACACTATTGTCAACTTCAGTACTAATTGTAACGTGTTTTACAGGTGGTCAAAAGTAGTATAAGAAGTAAACCATATGCGTAAAGTACTTAGTTCTAAAAATACATTTCACACCTCAGCTTTAAGTCTGTAAATGTGAAGCAAGCAAAAACAAATACATTTGTTCTGAGCTGGATAATTCTTAACCCAATTTTTCTACCTTCCGTTAATACACTTCAACTTTACCAGATCTATAATTGGGATTCTGTGCCAGCCTGAAAAAAGGATGCTGTTTACCCAAGACCACCTTGTGCAAAGTCAGGACAAAGTTCATCTCATTTAAAATGCAGCAGAATGCTACTTTGAAATCTTTCATTTTGTTTTTGAAGTGTGCATGCATAGGCCAAATGAATAAAATGATATAATACAACATAGATGGGCTATAGTTTTTTATTTTTATGTTTTGCTGCATTAAAGTCATCAATTGTATCATATCATTTCAGTCTGTATTTTTTTAGAAATTTATAATCAATAAATAGTAGTTATAGCAGCAGTACTGGTACTAAAAGTACTGGTTTCTCAAATCTCCAAATCCTGCATTACTATAGAGTAATCCAACAAAAAGAAAAAAGAAAGAAATCATGAACTCATCATGTATCATGAAATCATGATACTATGTTACAGGAAAATTACCTTATGTATTAAACTATACTTTCTGGAAAAAATCTAACTCTGTGGTTGCTAAGAGACAAAAACAAAATGATTATGTAATCAATCAACTGTTCTCCATGACGTTTTCATAGATAAAAGTAAGATCTATGCAGCAATTTTGCAAGTGAAAAGTTCTAGTTATTCTCAGAGATTATGCCAAATAAAACAATCCCTGGAAGGTGATATGATACAGTATTTTTTATTTCTAGATTTCTGAAATAAAACTAGGTTCTTGGTTCATTTGACTCAATTAATAATTCTTTTATTTAAGAGTTCATATGCTTGTAGAAATCATTTTGCATAATTAAAATAAAAACCAAAGCAATAAAATAAGAAAAAGAAGCAGCAGGTAAATATTCAGTTTAAATGTTCATCAACAAATTCTAGTACACCGAAAGGGCTTATTTATTTTTAATTGCATCAGATGGATAATAAAGATTTTGTCTGGCACTAAAAAACAATGAAGCTGAAGCTGGGAATGCCTTCTCAAGGAAGATTGCATAGCTGAGAAGATACTGCCAGTAACTGTTATTCGTATAAGCAATATTTCTGATGGAGACAATGGGGCAATTAATCTGTTGCCTTAATTTGTAGGCAGGAAAAGACTAGATACCAAGTCATTTAGATGTCAACATATGCAATTTGCATTGGACAGATAAATGAATAAACAGCTACTAAATTAAAATCCTTTCAAGATGAGCAAGATATGTTATGAGGTAGCTGTTCAGGTGCAAATTCTAGCCATTGTATTTTGTGCTGAAACTTCCCAATTCATTTAAAAAATAATTTAATATCATTTCAAAATACTGAATAACATCAAAACATGAAGAATTCTAGGAACTGACTACTAGTCTCCATTCTAAGTATTGCTTCTACGTTTCAGACAGTTGGACAGAAAACCTTGAATAGAAAGGAAGAAAACAATAGCTGAAGAAAAAAGACATTGGTCCTTGCCACATAAAACTCTACAAAATGAATATAATATTTTCTATCCAACTATAGGGAAACTATAAATCTCTTGGAAGAAGGTATCAACCCGCAAATATCCAATCAAGATAAGTCACCATTCTAATGTGAGTTGTTTTTGTACCAACATCAGTTAAGAATTATCTTTTAAATCTCTTATTAGTTTAAAATTAGTAAAGAAGGGAAGGTGCAGTGGTGGGTTCCAAGCGGTATGGCCCAGTATGGGAGTACCAATAGTAGCTGGGAGCAGTGGCCACCTCCCGATACGGTGGCTCGTTTGGCCCACCCGCCCGCCAGCATTCCATGGCTTTTTATAACGCAACTGGCCCGTTATGCACGCATGCACAGTGTGCTGTGCCTGTGCGACCTCTGCTGAGCAGCTGGGTGTCATAGGGCGGTGGCATGCACAGCGCTCCTGCCCGTCTAGGACACCTGGCCCAGTGCGCACCGTACCGGCTGTGCCAGAGTCCAGAACCTACCACTGGGAAGCTGGTATAGAATTCAGAGTGCAAAACTTAACAGTGTCAATCTAGAACCTGGGAAATTTAGTTTAGATCACACACATTGCATATTACTGGGAAATCTTGTACCAACTATGAATTTTAAAATCTTACCTATCTGACAAAATTATTGCAAAAATAAAACCAGATAAATGCACTATTTGAGAAGCTAATAAAAAGTCTATTTTAAAAAGATAATATATACACGGATTTTTCAATGTCAAGTATACCTCATGCTGATACTTCATGTAATAAAGTCAAATGACTGCACCTTTCTATTATTAAATATACCTAAAATGGGATAGCTAAGTGAAAAGAGTTTATGAAAGTATGTGGACATCAAGAGAAGAAAAACAGAAACAGAAGCAGAAGAAAGAAGGAACTTAAACAGAAACAATACAGGCTTTTTGTTGAAAAAGTCAAAAGCTAACAGTTAGTCTGCCAACCAACCATAAAAAACTTTTAAATCCATTGCTATATGAATTGCCAAAATTCATCCCAAGAATAATATTGTACTTATCACCCTAGGGATATTAAAATTGAATTCCTTTTGTACTGTGGTTCTAAAAGAAGTGATTATTGCAAATGATTAGGTAAATTATTATATGTAGTTTTTAGACCTGACAAAATACTATCATTCAAAAAATATTTTACTTAAAAAGTATATAAAATAATATGTAACTTGGCAACAAATCTACAAAATACCATTTCAATACCATTTTCATATTTAAAACCTACTGGTGACAGAATCATTGTAAGTGATGCTTTAGCTTATAAAAACCACTAAATGCTATTTCAAGCTGTTCTTAAGTATTAGTAAAATAACTAAAAGTTTATTTTGTATTAATGATTTTTAATAATCTAACTGAATTTGGATGTTGGTTTTCAATGCATGTGGAAGACGCACAGAATTTTTGAATAGCATTTTCAAAATAAATAAAATAAACAATTCTTTTATTAAAGAATAAAAGGGATGGAATACATTCACAACCCAACTCAATTATAATAACTGTAATAATGAATTTAATAAACTCATTATTACAGTGATTAACAGTAATAATGGTAATTACAGTCACTAATAATAATGCCATGACAGAAAGCAAAAAGTATAATACATAACATAATTAAAACTGTTTACTGTACAAAATTGTTTCATATTAAAGAAAGATGTATCCTGAGATCTTTATTTAAACATTGTCATTAAACCTTGTCATTAGCAGCATTTCTACAGGTAACTGAGTGTTCTGAGTTAGCTAAAACTCTAAGATCATCCAACTGATTTTGAGGGAAAATGCTCAGTTCAAACATTTAGGTATATAATATATACAAACAACTCAAGCAAAAGATGCAGCATAAAAAACTGATGTTCTTTATTTGAAACAATAATAAAATCAAATTACTAGTAGAAAACTATGTTAACATTTATATGTTAATAAACTTTTATGTGACGATGAAATATATATAAGTGACTACTTGGGGCAGTTAATATAGTATAAGGATTTAGAGCTCTTACCCCGTATTTACACTGGCGTGATGTAGCTCCATATTGGAAGCGACACTGCTCATCAGCATCATACACCTGACCTGGGGCCACCACAGGATAAAGAAAATCACGCTTGGGAGGTTCGTTATCAAGGCAAGTACCACGGCCTGAACTGTTCAACATAAAAAAATCCAGAAATGCTACTCTTTAGTAAAAAGGTGAAAGATTTATATGATCTGAAGACAAATCAAACTCCTAACCACATTTACAGCTAGGTAAATACAAGTGTATTATCGAAAGTAGAAATGCTTTGCTATTATGGATCATTAATTCATAACTTTTCATAACTATTTTCAAGATATTCATACAAATGCTATTTTGTGTACTGCTCAAGCATGTCATTGTATGTCAATGATTAGTAGTTCACAGGATGTCTATAGAGATTCTCAGTCATCCCGGTCACGGTTGCTCCAAAGGTGCTTTATCAGGAGGGAAATGGACTTTCTGATTTTTCTTTGAAAATGTTTCACTTTTCATCCAAGAAAGTTCTTCAGCTCTGACTGGCTGGTGGGGAGTGGAAGTATTTATACCCCTTGCAGAAAAATGCAGCTAGTTATTTGCATTTTTAGTGAGTCGTTAAGGTCACCTGGAGGTTTATCTGTGTCATCAGGGTCACTTGGTGCAAATGGGCGTGGAGCCTTCTTGGAACTGCTAAAAGAATTGTGTTGTAGATGGGAGATAGATGATGTTGTATCCCTCTCCCCGTTAAGACAGGGTTGCTCAATTTTGACATATATGGTCTCTTTGACTCCTCTTTCAAACCAGCGGTCCTCTCTGTCCAAAATGTGGACTTCGCTGTCTTCAAAAGAGTGGCCTGTGTCTTTTAAATACAGATGGACTGCTGAATCTAGTCCTGATGTGTTTGTTCTCCTAAGTTGTGCCATGTACTTATGAAGTGATTGTTTTGTTTCCCCAATGTACAAATCTGCATAGGACTCACTGCATTGTAGTGCATATACCAGCTTTTGTCTGGGTGTTTTACCTTTGGGGTAGACAAGCTTCTGCCTTAAGGTATTTTTGGGTTTGAAGTGTGCACGGGGCTGTTATGTCCTCCTGAGCTTTTTCAATATGCCTGCAACATACGGAATGACCATGTTGCTTCATTTATTGTTCTCTTCATTAACTGTTATGGAGGAGCTCCTGTATAGTCTTTTTTAGATTTGATGAAGGGCCATTTGGGATAGCCACATGTTCTAAGGGCTTCCTTGATGTGTTTTCATTCTTTATCTTTCCCATCTTTGTTGGTAGGCAAGCCTTCAGCTCAGTGATGTAGAGTTCTGATGACTCCCATTTTCTGCTCCAGTGGGTGGTGAGAATAAAAATGTAAGAGTGGGTTTTCTGTAAACTTCAATGCTAAGACTTCTGTCTTCCTTAATATGTACCACATGGTCAAGGAAGGCTAAACTATTTTCCTTAACATCTTCCCATATGAATTTGATATATCTGTTCACAGAATTGGTATGTTTGGTGAACACTTCCAATTCCTGTGTTTTGCTCTTGACTAAAATATTGTCCACACACTTATACCAGTGATTGGGTGCAATTTCCACCATCCAGTAAGAGCTGAAGAAGCGTTTTGGATGAGAAATGAAATGTTTTCAAAGGAAAACCAAAAAGTCCAGTTGCTTCTTGAAAAAGCACCTTTGCGATAGTTCACAGGATTTTATCTTTCTATATAACGTCAAGTAAGAGTTCTTTGTTGAAGACCATCAGTGAATTTGTGATCTAACTATGAACCCTAACCTTAAATTCCACATTTCCTCCAAACTTTATGCATGCTAGGAAAACTTAAATGAAGGTTTATTTTATAAACTTAAATTTTAAAGACCATTTTAAGTATAAATAGGACAAAATACATATAAGAACAAATCTTTTTGACGAATGCAGAGATCTTCCTACATAAGAATAGCTAAGTCAGAAAACTATTTCATTTGAGGCTCAAAACTAAACCCTTAAATAGAAACATTTTATCCATATATTGATGCAGAGCATCTTGTAGCCACAAGTCAAATACATGTAATGTACAAAGTAATTAAGTAATTAAGTTTTGAATGATTACTAATTATCCATCTGACCCCAAAATATTGCCATTACAATATGAATGGAAATAATAATAGTTTTAAACCTATAAATTATATATAACAGAAATGAATAATAAACAAAACTAACCATTAAAATTAATTCCTCGCGCAATCTAACATTTGGAGGCCTTAGTGGTCTCTGAGCTTGGCTGCTTATTTGCAGATGTCTCATTACCCAACTAGGTAATATAAAATGTTAGGTAATGAGATATCTGCAAGCAAATAACCAAGGTTAGAGAACACCAAGGACTTTGCAGTTCAAGTTATTGGATCTATTAAATATACTCTTCTGTTGGAATACAACATTTCTACAATAATTCTTTCAGGTGACATTTATTTGCAAATGGTAAAAACAAAAAAGTGGTGATAAACTGAATTCAGGTGCACATATAACATATTACTCAACTAATCAAGGATCTGACACAACAATCTTCTTTGAGTTACAGAAATTGGAGACAGGGAATATTTTGTTAGGTAGCAAGACTAAATGAAGCTAATGGCATTCCACACCCCAAAGGATTTTCTTTACAGTAACATATGTTATAGCAAGTAGGGGAAAGTTATATTTTGTTGCTGCTATTATTAAGAATCATAAATCCCTAGTGATCTGTAAAAGAAGGATCTAAAATTAGATATAAATTTATAATTTAATTTCTATTAACTACCAGAAGGGCAAAACATACCTCTTTTTTTAAAAAAGAGTTCCTGGGTGTTATTTTCGGTTTTTCTCCCTAAGATTACCTTCTTTGCTTTTTTTTCTTCCTTTAGTCTTCCAATGTTGACTACTGCCCTGCTTACAACTTCATCAATAGCCCCAGTATGTTCTCTTCAGCTCTATTTCATCCTTTCCTGTCTGCCCACCTCCATTAGCTTCTCCTCCTTCTGTTCTCTTTTATTATCAATCATAAATGTTTAAGGAAAAATATATATTTCCTAAAGCCCATGATGTAATTTGGCTTCTTATCCCAAAGTATACAACACCTTTTCTATTCTATTAACAAATTCAATTCTGTGCCCAAAATCAATGATTAATTAGAAATAAATTTTACTAACGTTTTATTCACGTGCAACCTTTATCAAGCATTACAGAAGACATTACATATTTTTGCTCTGGTCAAATCATCATCATATACAATGGTAAAGTCAAATGTCATTTAATCATGTGAATGAAGTAATCATGTTAAATAAAGAGGCAAAACAAGTCTTTCACATATGAGGTCTATATAAAGTGAGGACAGAATAAGAGAACAATGACATATGAGATCTATATATATAGTGAGGGCAGAATAAGAGAACAATGACATCCAAGACCGGAAGGTGGAGTTCTTGCTCTTGTTCTTGCTTATGATGGGTAGCACTGTCAGTATTAAAACTTAATATGTTCATCCTAAATGATATGTTGTAGTGATTCCTGTTTTCTACTCCATTCTATTTTCTGATTTTCTACAGCTAAGTAGTATGAGTGAACCTGAAAGTTCTGATCATCCGTTCTGCATACTTTTCTGGATTGGGGCTTATGACCAAACATTCTCTAGCATTGTTATTCACACTAGCAGGGTATAAACCCCTTCCAAAAATTTATAATTGCTTTGAGAGAATACTTACTCTAAAAAACTGGTGATATAATCCCTACTGCAGGTTGACCATGAGAAGGGGTTGGTGTTTGCTGTAATGTGAGCTGCCATAAGTTTTGCTGCTTCATGACCTTTGGTACCACAAGAATTTCCAATTCCATCATGGTTCATACCAAAACTATCAGAAAGAATAAGGAGGAAAGAGAAACAATTTTTTTTTTAATATGAAACAGCAAATGTAACAATACAGTATAAAATTTCATATCAACTGAATACTGAAAAATGTTCTGAGAGAATGATAAATAAATAAAGGGCTATATGTAAGTTACTTATGAGAGCTATTAGCACAAAATTATTAGCATGTCAATATCGTTCATTTCATTGTACAAATTTCACTATATTTACAGCATAATTCTATCTGATTTAGTGCCAACAAAGATTACCATTTTAGAACCTTCACATAAGGGCAAAACAAATCAAGAAATATAAAGCGATTAAAAGACTTTTTAAAAAAATCTAGTTAATATTTCATATTAATTGAAACAATATATATCATTTGAAATTATTCAGAAGTGCCTTTCCAATTTTTTGATATAGAAAAATAGTCTCCTCCACTAAAAAAGGTAGCAGGAAAATACTCATTGATTCTAACAAAAATGTGAGTATGTATTTTTTACTGCTATTTGCTGTATGAAGGGCAATTTTTCTTTTCTTCTGCTCTAGATTGCATTCCCAGACATAACAGTCCCAGATGAATATTGGCTTCCAAAACATTTGACTTTAATTTTTTTTTATAAAACCTAAACTGGCAGTGTATTGAATGTCATATGTATTATTTGATCTCTTCTTTTGTTTCAGATGCACTGAAGTAAATTGGACTACAGCAATATAAGTAACTCAAGAATGTCTTCCTTTTACAATTTGTCATCTTGTTCTAATATTTGAGATACTTTAACACAGTCATTAATCATGTTACAAATATTTCTGCTAGATGTTTTTCCACTCTCATAAGTGTTATTAAAAATTGGCTGAATTTAAAATTGATAGAAAACAATGGTTTTGTAACAGAAACCATAGTTAAATCCCTTCCTTCTACCATTTTTTTTTTTTTGCTGAACACTTGCTTTGAAACACCAGAAAGCAAATGGGAGTATGACTTTCCTAGTTCTCTTGTCAGCTTTTACTTCCATTCTCCAGTATCCTCCTGGGCTTTTTGGCAAAACTGTGATTTAGCTCATCGTGCAGTAGTTCTGGTTTTTGGAATAGATGCCATCAGTATGCTGAGGATACCAAATCTAGTGTTCTCTGCCTTCTAATGTCAAGGCAATCAGTACCCTTGAATATCAATAATGGGCTGGATAAGGTCCAATTTTCCACCAGCTATATAATTGGATTTACAGATGGCAGCTGTGGCAAAGAGCATATTTCAACTATTATGGCTAGGATGCTGTGAGCCTTCCTGGACTGGTCAGACTTAGTGACAATTATTCATGTCTTGGTCACAGTCTTCTCAGATACTACACTGTGCTTTATGCACCTTTGATAATGTCTACAAATTGTAATTGGTGAAAAATACAACGGAAGACTGCTGACTAATGGAAGACAGGAGTCCCATGATACTGACATTAAGATATCTGCACTGGCTAGCAATTGCTTAATGGGCACAGTTAAAAGGATTGGTGCTAGTCTTATGATTCTAAATGACTTAAAGCCTAATTATCTGTGGTACTGCGTCTTCATTTATGAAAATGCTCTGGAACTTAGATCAATAGGATTGTCCGTTCTGTTAGAAGTTTCTTCATCATCATATATATGAGAAAGTGTCTTATTCTTTGGATCCCTCTAGTAATGAGATATTCTCCTTAAAGAGTTATATGTTTGGCTCTTAGATAAGTAATAGAAAGTATGTCTTTTACTAAGCTTCTAATTGTTGGTTATTTTAATTTTAACTGTATTATTTTGTTATTTTTAGCGTATGTATTGTGTAAGTTATCAAGAATGTTGGAACAAACAGAAATATGGGACACGAATTCATTAAATAAAGATCCATGTATCCAAATAAATACTTTTTCCAGGCATAAAGTACATATATATTGAAAATATTACAATATGGAAAGGAAAAAAATAGAGACTAATGTGTATCTCTATGCTAGATTATCTGATTGGAAATAATTCCAAACAATTGATCATTGTCACATTGCTATAACTCCCATCTTTTCCATTTTCCTTCTCTTGGTTTGCTGTTGCTGCTCCCTTAGAAAAATATATTAATTCCGACCTTCAACATATCTGAAACTGGAACAAGTATTCGGCTCCATAATGATGCATGAGAAATGTGCACAATAAAGAATTCCACTTGAAATCCCTCATTCCCAGTCTCTATCATCCCATGTACATCTGCATACTTTTTTATTTTCAGCACCAACTTATGTTCCCTTATGACAGAACGGAAAAGATATAGAATTGGAATTAAACTTTGCTCTTAATACAAGATATCCAAGTCTTGCTTTGCACTTTCTGAGATGAATTATCAGCACAGGGGGGAAACTATTTAAGAAATATCATTTTCATTCATTATACCTCCTTATTTCATTCCTGCATATGTTCTTCTGACATTTTAAGGAATCTTTACACTGTATATCAAATTACTGGTAATAAAGAAAGATGTAAAATAAAATGCATAACAAAAGTAGCATATAATTCCTTGAAGATGTTTGCAACAATTCCCGAAATCTATTTAGTTTCATTATCTAAAAGATGGTAACATATTTCTAAATGTGTCTAGATTTGTAAAAAGAAGAAAAGACATGGTAGAGATTTATTACTTTTATCAAAATAGTGAGGAGAGAGAAATGGAGATACAGATTTCTAATATATTGGAATCACAGAAAAATACTCTAGATGAGTTTCAATTGTGTAATTTCTACATGTATAATTAATTCTACTAAATTCAATGACACTTATTACTCTCTAAATGTATATTAGACTGTAACTGTCATTTTGCCATTAGCATCAAATGTAACAATAGAATAGTAAGCTACTAAGAATGGTTGCAGTGACTTGTTTCTTATTTGAAGAAACAGTTCATTATGCCAATATGACTTCTAAAGTGTAAAAAAATAATGCTACAACATTTGGCTTCAGTTGACTTTTCTTCCAAAAATATTAGCTAAAATTAAACTATCATTGCTGATCTAAAAACTGCAAGATTTCTTTTTATTTTATTGTCTGTGTAGTTAGCAAGCTGTATATTTTATGCATGGTAACATACAGATTTCTTAAAAGCCGTTGCTTCTTTGTTCCTGAATTTGAGGTGTTAGCAAGATGTTGGCATCAAATAATAGCAACTGAGTAAATCTGGCTCTAATTCCGATTTCTGGACTGAATCAAAATGAACCTTGCAACAGAATTCTCAAACTATGGATCAAGCTTTCTCAGATTAAGCATCTGGTACAAACCATAAAGATAATGACAAAATTAACACTTTGCACTTGCATTATTTGTACTTGGGTTCCATTTTGGATTAGATAGGTTTATCACATGGTTAAGGTCACTTTGCTACATTTTCACATCCCTACACATTACTCATTGGTAATATGACTATGCTAGCAGGAAGTTTCAAGTGAATTAAAACATCTAATCAGGTTTGTGCAGATCAAGGGTAAGTACTATCAAAACTTCATCTAAGCTCTGTTCATTTTGACTGCACATGTCTGCAATAAATAGAGGGCATCAAAGTTTTAAAACTCCCATGATATTTAGATTAAATTTTATTATAAGTGGTCTATTGTTAACTTTAGTTTCATTCATTTTAGGAGATCCTGGTATTGCAACAGTGAGGACCAACAGTGAAAATAGTTAAAAATAATGTGATTTAATTAAACATGGTTAAAAGCAGTTTTCAATGTGTTGAAACACTGTGTTATAAGCAGTACTATATAATCTGATTCTGAAATGAAAAGGTAAGCAACATTTTTTAGTTCAGTCTCAAAACATATATCCTGAACTGTATTGTTGTTATGACATAGTTGTACAAAGATTGTATAGTATTACTCCATGCTTATATGCTTTACTTTGTGCTGTTATAGCAATACACTGTAACAGTGATTTTATGTTAAACTGACCCAACTAGAAGTAATTTCACATCAATAATATATATGTGCTGCAGTAATAGCTCTTTCAAGATCATATGGTTGATGAAATCAAACAACAACAAAAATAATCAGGATACAGGAAAGGCAGCCAATATAAGAGGGTAAATTAAGATAATTAAACTAAATGTATTAAAAGTTTAAAAATATACGCACTTGTGACCAATCTCATGGGCTATGGTAAAAGCAGAGCCAAGGCCAATGTCTTCATTAATACTACAGCTCCTTTCAGGCTCACACATTCCAGCAACAGAGGCCAAGCCTGAACAAACAAAAGGAGACACAAAGGGTCATGCCAACTTGTTTCGGTCTTAAAAGCCTTAGTTATAAATGCCTGGATTATTTTTAATAAGCTTCATGCCTAAAAGCAGCAGTTGGCAAAAGGTTAACTTTTTAGTCCTTGCAAAATCACTGGGGGGAACTTCACTTTGCCGGCTAGACATTAATATTTTTTGAACTGCAGTCATTGCTGGAAAATGTCTAGACTAGGGGTTAGATTTATAAATTTTACTTCTGGTAACTTGGGACCACCTAGTAATTTGAGCCAAGAGAGAGAATTCAAGCAAGCATTTTTATTTTAACATTTTTGAGGTTGCAGAAAGCAAAATGTGTCCACGTTACTTTTTCAAAAAGAATGGTTTTAAGTTTAGTGGGTTCATAAAACATACAAGTAACATTTTAGCTACCCAAAAATCCCCAAGTGATATATTCTAGAGAAATTTTATGAGAAAAAAATAACCCTCAGTACATCAATTGCAGAGAAAAAAACATTAATTTGTACTCACTATCATGTTTTTCCTTTATTACAGCATGAAATATGTGCCTTAAAAAATCTAAAATGAATGAATAGCTTCAGACATTTACATATGGACTACTGTACATGATATACTTGAATGCAGGACTAATCAATTATCACTACCTATAATGGATCTGCTGCAGCCTTACTGATATATTTCTCAGAGTACTGTATGCTTATCTGGAAAAAACATTAATATACACCTCTAAGGATTATACGTATGCTGCAAAAATATTGTTACAGAATTCTATAAAAAGAATACTTCTAGAACTCAAATTGTGCTTGTAAGGAAAAAAAAGTAATAAAAATAATATTTGATACTTCTTTTTTATAGGAATAAATTGCAAGTATTTCATGGCTTCACTCTAACTTTATACTTTTTTTGCCTTCAAGCCAAATCATTATAATTCAGTATTCCAACTGGTCTCTCCAGATGTTCTGCACTATATCTCCTATCTGCTTCAACTAGCATGCTCAGTTATGGAAGCTATGGTATATAAAATACCAGGAAATACCTTGTCTGAGAATAACTGTTATAAAACAAGTTAGAAAATATTTTTACCTCAACCATACATACCGTATTTTTCGGAGTATAAGATGCACTTTTTCCCCTCAAAAAAGAGGCTGAAAATCTGGGTGCGTCTTATACACTGAATACAGCACTTTTTGCCTTCACCAAAATGGCCATGCATAGTCTTTAGGAGGTTTTCAGAGTGCTCCTGGGGGCTGGGGAGGGCAAAAATGAGTGAAAAACTGGCCGTTTTTCTAGCACTGTATAAACCTCCTAAAGGCTCTTCATGCACTTTTTTGGGGGGGAAAAACAGGGCCCGTTTTTGGGAGGTCTGCAGAGTGCAAAAACTTTTTTAAAAAATTTGCCTCTTCAAAACCTTGGTGTGTTATACTTTGGAGCATCTTATACTCTGAAAAATACAGTATATCCTCTCTGTTAGCCATTTCTAATCCCTTAGTTCTCTTGATTATAATTACAGTATGCAAAAAGCTATTAACTGGATGCATGTATGGCATTATTATCTATAGCTGACCTAATTTTTTCAGTTTTAAAGAATTTTATATGTATAGATTATTTCTATTAGCTTCCCGGCAATTAGATATGGACAAGAAATGTAGATACCCTGATGTTTAATCTTCAAGTATATGTTTAGTTTACGTAACAGTCACTGGCTCCAGACTAGAGCAAAATAAAAGTAATCAAAACAAGCTTTGCTAAAGTAGATGGAAATTATTTTTAACCAACTGTAATTTCTGATAGAAAAAGGTTACAATCATGTTTTCCTTCCCGTAATTTTAAAGATAACAACATAACGATAGCATTCCATAAATTCTACCCATTGTGACAAAAGTATCTATTGATGCCTTTTTCTTCTACAGTACAAATAATATTGTTAACACTTTTAGAATATAATGAATACAATTCACATTTATAGCTGAGGACTGGAATAATTCCTATAATCATGCTAAAAAAAACAATCAACAAACCCAAGAAATGATCAGTTTTAAACCACTTTACTCAGACTATTGTTTTATCTTTCCTCTTAGGTCTATCTATTTTTTTTTCACTGTTTGGGCTGCTCTGCAAAGTTCTGAACTTTGCCACTGTAAATGTAATTCTATTTCTTCCCTCTTTTTGCTTTATGTACTTTTTTTCTTGGGACTCTGATTTTTTTTCTTGGAATATGTAGCTTTTCTTTCACAGAAGGACATCTTTGGCAATTAGGAGTCTGTAATTCCTGTACAATGCCACAGAAAAGCTTCCAACTCTAGGGGGTGATCCTGTGTAATTCCCAGATTATCATTATGCAGTCTTATCCCACTGTTTTCCATAGTGCAGTATAAAAACTCCAGAAACCTTAAAATACATGGATTAGATTTTTAAAAACCCCATTATGTACTTCTTTTTAAAAAACTACACTAAGAGTTGGGTTCTACTAAAGACTGCTGCAGTATGGAGGAAGTGCTCCAAGTCTACTGATTTAACTTGTTACTATAAAGGCATGTGGAGACGTCATCAGAGCTGACAGAGCAGAAAAGCTGTTTGAAAAGTTTCTTGATTCTTGGTTTGAGCAACTGAGTTATATGTAGAAATTAAGCAGGGAAGATGTAGAGTCCAATGCATCAAGATTCAGTATCTTCTGAAGTCAATGCAGTCCTATGCTGACCAACAGGGAGACAGTATCAAGATCAAGGGAACTGGCAGCACCACTCTGTACTGCACTATTGTAGCTACATTTAGAATAGTGCATCCAGTTCTGGTCTTATGAATACCAAAAAGGCCTCAGAAAGAGTGTAGAGAAGAGCAAACTGTCAGGCAAAAGCAAACAAAACCACTCATGAAGAGTCTCAACAGTAGCTTATTGCTAGTCAACTAGGTTACAAGAATATCGCCAGACTGGTTGTGTTCTCTTGGAAATGGCAAGTTAAGACTTCAAGGTTCCTGAGGTCTGTTCCTTACTACTTACCGCAGTACAATGACTCTAAACCTGGCCCCCACTTGATCCCTCCTCCCAGTCTAGTTGGAGATTCCACCACAGCAACAAAGGTAAGAGGTCTGGAAGCTAAATAGCTAAATAAACTAGGTATGTTTAGCTTAATAAGGAGAAGACTGGGGAGATATGATAGCAATCGTTAGGTAGGTAGGTAGATAAAGGAATAGAGAGAGAAATAGAGATAGAGAGATAGAGAAATACAGTAGGTAGGTAGGGAGAGAGAGAGTGTGTGTAGGTAGGTTGAGGGATAGAGAGAGAGAAATAAAAAGAGAGAGAGATAAATGTAGATAGGTAGGGAGAGAGAGAGTAGGTAGGTTGGTAGGTAGAGGGATAGAGAGAGAAATAGAGAGAGATGGAGAGAAATACAGTAGATAGGTAGAGAGGGAAAATAGGTAGGTAGGTAAGTAGATAGATAGAGGAGGGGGAGAAGAAATACAGTAGATAGGTAGGGAGAGAGAGAGAGTAGGTAGGTTGGTAGGTAGAGGGATAGAGAGAGACAAATAGAGACAGAGAGAAATACAATAGGTAGGTAGGGAGAGAGAGAGAGAGTAAGTAGGTAGGTACAGTGGGGTAAAAAAAAATTTAGTCAGCCACCAATTGTGCAAGTTCTCCCACTTAAAAAGATGAGAGAGGCCTGTAATTGGCATCATAGGTAGACCTCAACTATGAGAGACAAAATGAGAAAACAAATCCAGACAATCACATTGGCTGATTTGGAAAGAATTTATTTGCAAATTATGGTGAAAAATAAGTATTTGGTTAATATCAAAAGTTCATCTCAATACTTTGTTATATATCCTTTGTTGGCAATGACAGAGGTCAAACGTTTCCTGTAAGTCTTCACAAGGTTGGCACACACTGTTGCTGGTATGTTGGCCCATTCCTCCATGCAGATCTCCTCTAGAGCAGTGATGTTTTGGGGCTGTCGCTGGGCAACACGGACTTTCAACTCCCCCCAAAGGTTTTCTATGGGGTTGAGATCTGGAGACTGGCTAGGCCACTCCAGGACCTTGAAATGCTTCTTACGAAGCCACTCCTTCGTTGCCCGGGCAGTATGTTTGGGATCATTGTTATGTTGAAAGACCCAGCCACGTTTCATCTTCAATGCCCTTGCTGATGGAAGGAGGTTTGTACTCAAAATCTCATGATACATGGCCCCATTCATTCTGTCCTGTACACGGATCAGTCGTCCTGGTCCCTTTGCAGAGAAACAGCCCCAAAGCATGATGTTGGCACCCCCATGCTTCACAGTAGGTATGGTGTTCTTTGGATGCAACTCAGCATTTTCTCTCCTCCAAACACGACGAGTTGTGTTTCTACCAAACAGTTCTATTTTGGTTTCATCTAACCATATGACATTCTCCCAATCCTCTTCTGGATTATCCAAATGCTCTCTAGCAAACTTCAGACGGGCCTGGACATGTACTGGCTTAAGTAGGGGGACATGTCTGGCACTGCAGGATCTGAGTCCCTGGCGGCGTAGTGTGTTACCGATGGTAGCCTTTGTTATGTTGGTCCCAGCTCTCTGCAGTTCTTTCACTAGGTCCCCCCGTGTGGTCCTGGGATTTTTGCTCACCGTTCTTGTGATCATTTTGATTCCACGGGGTGACATCTTGCGTGGAGCCCCAGATCGAGGGAGATTATCAGTGGTCTTGTATGTCTTCCATTTTCTAATTATTGCTCCCACAGTTGATTTGTTCACACCAAGCTGCTTGCCTATTGCAGAGTCAGTCTTCCCAGCCTGGTGCAGGTCTACAATTTTGTTTCTGGTGTCCTTCAGCAGCTCTTTGGTCTTCACCATAGTGGAGTTTGGAGTGTGACTGTTTGAGGTTGTGGACAGGTGTCTTTTATACTGATAACAAGTTCAAACAGGTGCCATTGATACAGGTAATGAGTGCAGGACAGGGGAGCCTCTTAAAGAAGAAGGTACAGGTCTGTGAGAGCCAGAAATCTTGGTTGTTTGTAGGTGACCAAATACTTATTTTCCACCATAATTTGCAAATAAATTCATTCCAAATCAGCCAACCTGATTATCTGGATTTGTTTTCTCATTTTGTCTCTCATAGTTGAGGTCTACCTGTGATGCCAATTACAGGCCTCTCTCATCTTTTTAAGTGGGAGAACTTGCACAATTGGTGGCTGACTAAATACTTTTTTGCCCCACTATAGATGTTTCCAGGTGTATTTATCCATGTGTTGAAGAAGGAAATTGCTGACAATCTGCAGCACCTAAGATTTTGTTTCTGCTGGCACAGCACTTGATCAATCTAATTCTCATCAATCAGTTAAAGAGCTTTCCAAAAGAGGGGAAAAGGTTTTTGCCTTCTGCAAACCTCCCCAAAACGGCCCGTTTTTCACGAAAACAGGCCTGTTTTTTTTTCAAAAAAGGCACGAATAGCCTTGGGGGGGCTTGCAGAGTGTTCATGGGGGGTAGGGGGCCAAAAACGAGCAAAAATGGCTCCCTTTCACGAAAATGGGCCGGTTCTTTGTCAAAAAAATTGCATGCATAGCCTTATGGAGGTTTATAGAGTGCTGCTGATGGCTGGGGGGGGGCAAAAAAAAACGGTCTGTTTTTTTGCTCATTCCTGCCCTCCCCATCCCCCAGGAGCTCTCTGAAAGCCTCCATAAGGGTATGCATGGCCATTTTGATGAAGGGGCGGGACTTCGGGAAGCAAAAATGCTGTATTCGATGTATAAGATGCACCCAGATTTTCAGCCTCTTTTTTTGAGGAAAAAAGGTGCGTCTTATACTCCGAAAAATACAGTATATTCATAATGTGAAAGACAAAATATAGTCTTTATTGTCATTGCATAAAATAAATATAACAAAATTTGTTAAATACTGACACTCATCAACTCGGTTACTTTCTCACCTGTTTAGGATTGAAATTATATCTAATAAAAAAGCATTGGATAAATTTAGGACTGAAAACTAGAAGTTATTGTTGTAGTACACTAAAAACTATCCAGCCAGAAGTTCAGTAATACAGAATTTCTCTTAACCTGCTATTGAATGGAAAATAAACTCTGCTGATAAAGAAATAGCCAATTAATTCTTGCCTTGATTGTATTGTATTGTCCAAGTCAAGATTTTATAAGGAACCTGGATAAAATAATAGATAGATTGCTCATCAAAACTAGATAATATGGCCATTAGCATAGAAAGAATCAAAATTCAGTTAACAATTTTCGATCAAGGTAATAGCATGAAATTCAATAGCATGAGAAAATGTGAACCTTATATCAAAAATATCGGATGCAAACATAAAATGAGGCAACTTGGCTAGACAGCAGTATTATGTAACATATTCAATGTCTTAATGGATTCAAGGATTACAAGAAACCCTTAAAATAACTAAAGAAATCTGCATTAGCAGAAATAATGTGGCGTTATGAAATGTAAAGCAACTAATACAAAACAAGTGAACTGCGCACTGAGAAATGGAATATTCACACATATTCTGTTAAGCAGCACATTTTAGTCAGTAGTAACAGTGACCTGTATTATACACTTAGCTAAAATTCAATAGAATTTCTCTACAGATTTGTGTAATATTTCTGCTGGAAAATAAAGTAATAAATATTTATATATTTACTGTTAATATTGTTCACTGTACAATATTTTACAAGAAAATATTATGATTATAAATGTGTGCATGAACAGTTACTACTTGTGATAATGAAATAGAACATTAAATGAACAAAAGTTGATAAAGCTGATATAGTGAATGCTACTGCCAAAAGGTACAACATGCATGGTTCTTGAAATCCAATTCTTGAAATATCTGGCTAGTTAATATTAGTAATAGGAACTGGTAGAAGATCTACTCTCATTTTTCATATATCAAACTACCTTATATTAGCTTGCATTAACAATATATGCATACATAAAGCTTTACCCTGTCTCTTATCAATGCAAAGAAAACAGAATAGTAAAGATGTGATGCTAAGCAGTTTGTGTTAGATTGGGTAATGGATAGGCACACACAGGCTTAACGGTAACAACAGCTCTTTATTAAGTACAACAAGTGAGAACAATCCAGCGAAGGTTGAGTCTAACAGCAACCCTTTTATAGGGAACTGTCAGACCCTTCGACCAGTAGGATTAAACCTGTGTTCCCGCCAGAACAGAGGACCTTGGTGGAAACCACTGAAGTTAGAGCAAGTATCTAACACCTTGTTTATTTAATGTTGCATACATTTTATAGTTATCCCTTAAGTCTGTTAATAGATGGTTTAAATAATAGTAAATGATGAAGTAAATAAAGAATTAATCCTGGCTGCTGTGGTTCACATTAAATTCCTTAGAAAAACCACAAGAGATGAAATTCTGGGTGTACAAAGGGGGCAAGCATTGACATATCATGATATGGAGATAACCATTCTGAAGCAGATCCCTAAGAAGATTAGAGAAAAAAGAAAAAATTATTCGCAATTAGCGAATAAATTATACCAGAAAGGGGTGTGGTTTAGATGGTTGATGCCTGAAGGTATGCTGATATTCTGGGAGGAGACAAGAATCAGAATTAATTCACCCATAGAGGCGCAGGCCTTTATGGAAAAAAATAAAACACTCCTAGAGAAACCACCAGACACTACAACGGACACGCAGGACACGGGAGGGGCCAGAGCTCTGCCAGTGGAGGGAGATGGGGCAATAGCAAGAAGACTCAGATCACAGAAATAAATATGAAAATCATATTATTATAAATTGACCGAAAGTGAAAATGGAATTATATTTGGATTTTATATTGTAATGTTTAATTTGATTGAATTTAATAATAGAACTAATATGCTGATTATAATCAATTATATACTAATGCATTATATATAAATGTACGCTATGGGTATGGAGGGAGGGGGGCCTCACACACTTTGCAACTGCCAAAATTTGTATACCTGTCCATTTACCCTTTTCCCTATAAATTTTGAAAAACCAATAAAATTTTATTACAAAAAAAAAAAAAAATCCTGGCTGCTGTGAATAAAGTATAGTTTAATTTATACCTAGGGTCATCACAGTGGAATTTAATATAGAATTCTTACATCAGGATGAAATAGGAAGACAAGTGCCTCTGGAACACAGCATGAAGTAATCAACAAAATAATATTCCAATGCCAAACTTGAGAGATAATCGAAGGAACATGTATGTTTTTATGTATCTGGCAGAATATTACCTTCTTTCTGCTGACTTTGGAGAATTGCTACTGTTGCCCCACTCTTTTTATTTAAGCCTGCAGACTCCTCTTCATTTTTTCTACCCAGTTTCAGTGTGGGAATTCCTGCCACTTGCAAACTAATTGCGCATGCTCCAAATGACAAGGACATAACAATTTTTTGAATGTGGAGAACTCACGTCCTAATCATCAACTGGGAAAGAATGTACTGTAACTTCTGCACTCAGCTTTCAACATGTTTAACAGAAGATGATAGTAATAATGCAGCTTTCTGAACATAGTTAAATCCTGCAGAGATCGAATTTGTGAATTCCTTTCCATATACCAGAAGAAATTGGTTTTGCATATGCATTTAAGTGGCTCTTAGAAAATTCTGGATAAAGATTTTAGGTTTGAATGCAGAGTTCAAATTCAGATCATACCACCTGGCCCATGTATTTTGCCAGGTGCTGGACAGACATGACTTCCAAAGTAAGGAAATGGGGGAGACCGCCAAAAATCTGTCCAGGAACAGATTATTTTATCCTGCCCACATATACTTGAATATAAACAGTAGTGAAATTTCAGGATCATACAGTCATTAGGGGTAGCAAATTATAATTTAAAAGCAGAGCAAAATGACTTAAATATACAATGCATGCAAGTTTTCTGAATACTTTATGAATGCTAGCAGGTTAGGGAAGCTTTGACCCCACAGCAATCATCAGCTGTTCATATTTTCTAAAACATAACAATTTTACAATGTACAATTTGATTTTTGACTGTCTTTCCTAAGGGTTCGTTTTGTATTATGTGAAATGTATCAGACTAATCTTCATGATGAAGAAAGCATAAGCTTCCTTTTCCCCTAAATATTGTTTTGATGACTTCTAAACCAGTATTTCTCAACCACTGCAGGCTGGGGAATTCTGAAAGCAGATGTCCGCTGATCTTAAAGTTGCTGAGGTTGGGAAATAATGTTCTGGACTTTTAAAGTAATCCAGCTATTGAAAATAACAAATAATAAAATTTAAAAATTCCTTTTTGAAAGTAAAATATATTTTGAAATCTATCCTTATGTAAACAGATATAGGGAAGCCATTTTATCTATAGAAACATTTAAAGAATAAATACTCATTTAGCTTACACTATGAACCTTACCCAGAGTTCCACAAGGCTTGTTTTTATATGTGCAGATGTCATATCTGTAAAGAATGAAAATAGATATATTTATAAGAGATTCCTCTTAGCAGTGCTGTTTTTAAATATCGATCACATTTCTGTAGTGAAATGCCAGTTGTCAGTCTGCAATCACTGTAATTACGTGCAGCCAGCTGGAGTGGCAGCCCTACAATCTTGTATAAACTATAAGCTGCAATATGTTCATAGCCTCTGGTCTCAAGCCATAGAGAGACCTTCCAGGAAGAAAAAAAGATAAATTGGACCTTTGTAATTTATGGCCTTAAAAAACAATTTATCATTTTGTTAGGAAGCTATAGCCATATGTCTTCAAATTATTAGTATTTCAACAAGAAAAACAATAATTACTCTAAATCTATTAAACCTGTTCCTGCCTAAATATTTTAGAATACTGAGTGGTAATGTTTTATCTTACTATTTTACATTTTGCTTACTTTTTAATGTATACATTATCTAAAGCAGAGCCATATTAAACAATACCTTAAAGAGATAATGACTGGTTCCTGATTAATATGATTCCTGGGTAACAGAACATCAGTGAACCCCCTATAGTACCAGCTCATATCTCACTTCCTCTTATTTTAAAATAAATCATATACATTTAGCATGGAAATTGTCCTGTTATGCTCCAAGTGCAGTGAAAAAATATTTTAACACAAAATCATTTTTAACTTTAATAAATAACATATAGAACAAATACTAGAAACATTAAGTACATATTTAATAGCAACTATATTTTATTAATGTAATTCAAATGTTAGCAAACTAATGGTTAAAATTAACAGGATAAAAGCTTTACAAATGCAAAACTGCTTGCTATCATATTTAGTGTAACAGATAATGAACTCAAGTAAATATGAAAGAGGACTGTTGAATTTGTATGGAAATTATAGAAGAAATTGAATGATTATGATTAGGAAACAGGTAGTCCATCTCAGAAATAAAATACTAGGATTTTTTTTCAGATTCACCCTTTATTGTTATAAAAATTGATATAAATTATATGAAACTGAGCATGAAGAAGAACACATTAAATAAAATAATGTATTGAACAATATTTTGCTGTTGAGATTTTTATATGGGAGCTGAATCCAATCCAGCTTCAGCTCCTTCTGACCTGTTACATTCAGGCCATTTGCTATGTGCTTGTGAACTGTTCTACTACTTACCATAGTGTAGTAAACAGGAATCCATGAAACAACCCCAGTTTGAAAGATTCTGATCTTAATTTCATAATTATCAGTATTTCCAGCTTGGAGACAGATGAAGATATTTTATTTCCCGCTTTTAGAGCAATGTTCCAAAATCTCAGCAAGTTTAATGTGTGGACTTCTGTTCCCAGAATTCCCCTTGCTGGCTGGGGAAATCTGATCGTTAAAGTTCAAGTATCTTACAGTTGCTGAGGTTGAAAAATACAGTTTAAAGTATTGTACCATCCTCTTTTTTGGTTTGATTTTTAATTTAAAAAATAAAAAATAAACCAAAATTTAACACTAAATTTTCCCAGTTTAAGACAAGATGGTCTAAAACAGATTACAATTCTAAACAATTCTGAACATTCTGTAATTAAAATGCATAACACTAAAATCAGAAAACAAAAGCATATCCCATATAATTAAAACATTTATAGCAATATATTTTAAATCAATATATTAAATGATTATTAAAAGCATGATTACATAAAAATGTTATTAAATAAAAGCATGTTTACCTAGTATCAAAAACCAAAACCCAACATAATTAGTATCAGACTTCTCCCTTCCTGGAAGGACATTCCCCCCCCCCTCTAAAAAAAACCCTCCCATTTAAAAGACCCAAGGACAGTCCCATGCTATAAAAGGCTTTATAGACAAATGCCAACTTGAACTGAGACAGGATACAAATAAAAAAACCAAGGAAGCCTTGTAGTTCATAATGTCATGTCATTTTCTACCTTCCAAACCTTTCTCAAGCACATATAACTCAAGAAGTAATCATGGCATGCGTTACTGTAAGATTATATTTATCTAGGTAGGACTATAATTGGTAGATTTGTCAACCTAAACTGGCAAAAAGTGCTTAATATTACAGAGGACACTAATGCTTCTATTGACAAAGATTAATTTAGACTGTTCCAAAGCTGCAAACTTAATTATTTAGAGGAAACTATATCCATTTCCAAAAACAAAAGAAAGTTGAACACTACCCAAATTGGTAGATGAATCATCCACTAAGAGCACCTCTATCTTGTCCTGATTAAATGACAGTTTTTTGGCCATCATCAATCCATTAGTATGACCATGTTTTGATTCAGTATTTCTACATACAACAAAAAGGAGTGAGATGTTGTCATCAGCTCACTGATGATCTTCAGTTCAACTCTCCAAAAGACCTCACTTAGCAGTTTCATGCAAATGTTAAACAGGGGGACATAAAATAACCCCATATTGTAAACACTTGACTTGAACAGAAACTTTCTGTCAGCATTTGTCCAGGAATGAATGAGCAGAACCAAACAAAGGTGTTCTACCCATACTTAGCTCAGATAATTTCTCCACCATGATGGCATAGTCAATGATATTGAAAGTCAATGAAACCACTAAGAAAATCAACACGATGCATTCCCCCTGATTTTCTTCAAAGGCATTTTGAAGGCATTTTAGTGCTGAAACTAGATATGTAAAGAGAAATATATAGTCCCAGGTGAACCCTCCCATCTTACTAGAATGCATAAGGCATGGGGAGGATGGAATCACTGGGAAGTTGGCTACAGTCTATCAGCACAATAATCCTATGTTCGTTTTAAATTCCTTCAAGACAGTTAACTAATAAATCAGCAAGAACAGATTCCATCTGTAAGTGAAAGTGGATAAGATAGGAGGTAGAGATAAATGATAGCATTCTTGTCCATATATATTCTAATTGATCTTCCATCTTTTGAAAAAAGCTACAAATGTACAACTACACGCACTGTGAAATTAATACACATTATAGATATTATTTATTCTGTTGTATTTTCAAATAACAAACGCAAAAAACATGTTACTTTTCTGGATGATTTATACTTCTGTAGAGAAGTATATCTTTCATTTTCCTCATTGCTCTTCAACCAGGCTGAACTGAATGTGTTGCTGTTGCTTGCTACTTTCCAAGCTTCATTGCTATGATTCTGTGCATATCTATACGTTCAGGCAAATCAGGATCTATATGTTCAGGCAAATCAAGCTTAATTGATTTTTACTTTTTGGGTAAGAAGATAAAACAGTTTAATTTGTTCATATAATGTTCTTTGTAATTGTAAGAACTGTGTGGTAGGTAGTAATTAGATCAGATTAAAACATTACTTACTTTATAGTCTCACAATGAGAAATGAAGGAATCAGGATTTAGTTTTGAGTTCTTACTACTTCTATAAATGCACAGGTAGCAATGTATTTGTTTGGAGTATATTATTCAGGAATAATTCACTGGAAGTTGACATATATATAGCTATGGTGGAGTGGAAATACGTAGTAAAAATAAAAAAATTGGTTTAATGCCTATTGACACTCTTTCTCACACAAGCAATATACAAGTTCATAATGGCAGTATTTATGTGATGATATCTTAGCATGCATGTCATTATTTTGATGTTATTGTGGTTTGTTACAATGTCATGTGTATAGAATAAGGTGACCAGACGTCCCGCTTTTGGCGGGACAGTCCCGATTTTTAATAATTTGTTCCGCGTCCCGGGGCGTTTTTAAAAAGTCCCGACTTTTGGTAAGGTGCACGGCCGCGCAAGTGGCAAGAAAACACCGCGCAACAGTTTGCAACTGCCACGCAGTGATTTCTACTGTCACAGGCTCCGGAAGCTGGGGAGGTCCTTTGCAGGCGGCTAGAACTGGCCGCCCGCAAAGGACCTCCCCGGACTTGTTTTGATGAGCGCAAGGCGACTGACGGTAGTTTGCGCTGGCCACGCCGGCTCAAACTATTGTCAGTCGCCCTGTGTTCAGCAAAGCAAGCCTGCAGAGGTCCTTTGTGGGCAGCCATTCCTAGCTGCTTGCGCCTGGTGCTGCGGCTGAAGTGAACCCCCAAAGCCCCCGCCGCCATAGAATAACTGCTGCTGCCGCCTCCTCCTCCTCCTCCTCCAACAGCACCACCACATTTGCTGTCCGGCGCTGCAGCTGAGGTGAAGCCGCTAAAGCTCCAGCTGGCACCCCTGCCCGTGCTTTTGAGGAGCCATGAGGCCACGGGAGCCAGTAGGAAGGCGGCAGAGGGGGCGGGAGCAGGAAAAAAAAGCCTCATGGCTTCTCAAAAGCCTGGTGGAGGAGGAGGAGGAGGCAGGGGTAATGTGGGGCCCAGCTCAAGTGCTCCAAGCGGAGGAGGTGGTGCTGCCGCCGCTGCCATAGGTGGAGGCATCAGCGGGAGCTTTGGCAGCTTCACCTCAGCCACAGTGCTGGGCAGCAAATGTGGTGGTGCTATTGGAGGAGGAGGAGGCGGCAGCAGTTATTCTGGTGGCAGCAGGGGCTCGTCGGCATCTTCAGCGGCAGCCCTGCCCCCGGTGAAAAAAAACGAAGATGGAGCAGATCCACGGAGATGATGTCGCCGCAACATGACTGGAAGAGGAATTTTGGGAGTTGAAGTCCACAAGTCTTAAAGCTCTCAGGTTTGAAGACCCCTGGGGTTTTTTTCTCTAAAGGGTTAGGAGTGCAAGAGTCTTGTAACTTGACAGCTTTAAGACTTGCACTCTTCAATTCCAGAGTTCCTGAGCCAACATGACTGGAGGAGGAATTCTGGGAGTTGAAGTCCACAAGTCTTAAAGCTCTCAGGTTTGAAGACCCCTGGGGTTTTTTTCCCTAAAGGGTTAGGGGGTGCAAGGATCTTGTAACTTGACAGCTTTAAGACTTGCACACTTCAATTCCAGAGTTCCTGAGCAAACATGACTGGAGGAGGAATTATGGGAGTTGAAGTCCACAAGTCTTAAAGCTGTCAGGTTTGAAGACCCCTGGGGTTTTTTTCCCTAAAGGGTTAGGGGGTGCAAGGATCTTGTAACTTGACAGCTTTAAGACTTGCACACTTCAATTCCAGAGTTCCTGAGCCAACATGACTGGAGGAGGAATTCTGGGAGTTGAAGTCCACAAGTCTTAAAGCTGTCAGGTTTGAAGACCCCTGGGTTTTTTTCCCTAAAGGGTTAGGGGTGCAAGGGTCTTGTAACTTGACAGCTTTAAGACTTGCCCTCTTCAAAGGGTTAGGGGTGCAAGGATGTAGACCAAATTTTTAATCAACCCCCCCCCCCCGGTCAATTGTGTCCCGCTTTACCAATGTTAAAATCTGGTCACCTTAGTATAGAATCAGTGCCTGCTAGTCTTCAAAGAACCATTGGAACAACTTACATTTAGTTCAAGACAAAAATATACTTGTACTGATTAGTTAATTCACTGTAAAACTGAGAATAGGTCTATTTTAAAGAAATAATTTCAAATGTTAAAAATTAAAAGAATATTTCTACGTTTTAAAAAGAGCCAAGATATGCCTGTATTAACTTAATTTATTTTGGTAGATGCTTCTCGGTGCCAAAATAACACCCATTCATCCAATCAAAATACAGAATCTTAATTGTAAGTGCTAAAGCTGCTAGATTTTCAAATACGTTTATTATGATTCCTTAGTGCTAAGTCTTGCCATTGCTACAGAATATATGGAGATTTGTAGCAGTACTAGAAAGCTTTAAAATCTTAACAGCCTATGAATTATAGGATATAATTCATGAGAAGTAATGGGTGGTTGTTAAAATGAGATAGAACTATTCTGGGGAGTAGAGATGGGTGGACAAACAAAAAATGTTTGTTTTTTCCTTTCTGTGTGAGACCATAATAAAATACCAGAGCAACACTGGGGAAAAATCATTTAAAAAGCATTGCATTTTATATTTGTTATATACACTGGTATCTTTGTACTCAACTACTTGAAACTTATCTAATTTGGTACTCAATGCATTTTGACACAAACATTTTGTCCTGGTATTTGTTTGTTTGGTGATCAATGCACAAGCTAGAAGTTGTTGGTGTTGACTGCCTTGTGACTCACTACATTATTCCTTACGGGAAACATTTGTTTGGTATGCATCACACCTCGTAAAACCAATTAATGATGAGTACCAAGTCACCATCCGGCCCATGGGGTACTTAGATCTGGTCATGGGGCTGCCCTGCGAATTGCAAAAGACTGACCTGCGATGCCTCTTCCAGTGAAAATGGAGCTGCAATGGCTTCCTGCAATCATCTGTCAGTGAAAATGGAGCTAAGGGCCATTCACAGCACTCCCAAGTTGTTTTCTCTGGCAGAACACTTGGGCCACCACAGGCACCCCGACAAAAGTAATGTTAAGATGGCCACGCCCACACCGGCCACGGCCACTCCAGCCCCCCCCCCGAAGTCAAACACAACCCTAATGCGGCCCTCAATGAAATCGAGTTTGACACCCCTATGCTAGATCTAACAGAAGAGGCCAGCTCTTAATCCCATTCATTACAAAATGCCATTGGTGAGGCTCAGAAAGAGAACATTTTCTATTGTGGCATTCACCTTCAAGAACATTGTTCCCTGGAGATCAGACTTGCCCTAATCTTCTGGCCTTTCACAGATCCTTAAAGACCTGGTTCTGCTGTTGAACCTGGGACCATGATTGGTGAGAATGAGTACATTAATTGCTATTAATCTGATAATCCACTATCCTTTTTTTTAAAAAAAATCACTGTATGTATGTTAATCACTATTACCCCAATGAAAATATAGATAATCTGTTCCCTTCTAATCCAAAACTTTTCAAGAATCTCTTGCAAGGAGCATATTAAATGAACATTTAATTTACTTAATATAGTCCTGGGCAGAAATTCTTAAAAATTTATGGATTGAAAGGAAGCAGATTATCTGAATTGTCACTATCATTGGAAATAATAGTAGAAATTATTTTGCCTCACTTTAAATTATCGGCATCAAAGGCAGCACAGGGGACCACTTCTTGCCCTGTAGCCTGGGCTGGGCTGGGCTCCATAACATCATTGCCCTCTGCACGCTCTCTCTCAGCCTCACTTTGCAAAATCGGTTCCACCCTCCCATACAAAGGCATTTAACAATGCATTGGTTAACATCGCCTCCCACAGCCATTTCCTCCTCCCCTTAAATCCTCTCTCCTCTGAGTGAGCCAAACTTTTGCGGCATACGTTTCCCTTCCCTTAAAGTCTAGCAGAAAGGAGATAGGAAGCATTTGTTTCCTAAACAACATTATCTTCAATTTACTTATATGCCACTAATTAATTTAGACAATGATTTGTTGGAAAAACAGAATCAAATTATGATATATGCTCTTATTAAAACAATGGTTTGTAGCCTGGTGTCTTAACCATTAGATCAAACTTCTTGAAAGAAGTCTACTAAAATAACTCTCTCTCTCTCTCTCTCTACACACACACACACACCATATAATTCAACTTTGTTCACTTCTGTGAATTTTTGTTTACAAATATATTTGAGAATTGAAACTATTAGAGTATATTGGAACAATATATAAGATATTCTGCAGTAAGCAAAACTTGAAACTTTGGATTTATCTTGTTTATGACCTTAACTTAATTTTTCCTTTTGTTTAATTACATTGGAAAATTTATAAACTATGCACCCGTGTCTTGTGACAGTCCTTCGAGACTGACCCCAGACAAGAAGCACAAACCATAAATACTAACACTATCTTAGCTGTAAGATTATCATAACAGACACTTACAACTCTCAAAGCATCTTTCTCTGCCCTTATTTTTATTCTCCAGACTTTTCTTCATCCCTCATCATTCCCTTGAACTGTTTATCAAACTATTGTCTAGGCTGTGCCTCTTCCTCCTCTTCTCCCAAGGTCATTCTCACAATGTTACCATATTAAAAGCCATTATTTTACAGTGATTATGATGCTAGACTGGTATTGGAAAAACCAAGATTCATTTCATTTTTACCTGCAGAAAAACGTCTCCTTTTTTTAAAAAAAAACCCTCCCTTTCTTTTATTAAATATTTTTCTTAAAAAATAGAAAAAGAAAAAGGCTACACAAAGCTATGAAAGAAAGGGAAAAGCTAAAAAAGAAACAAAATCATATTACGTGTATAGTCACATATATACATACATATATAAAGTTGTATAGTAAACTTTTCAATGAATGGAAATAGTAATTACAGACAAAACGTGTTTTGCTAGTCAGAAATGTCTCTCTTTGCCCAAGTGACCTTACAAGTTTGTAATTGAGAAAAATGCGCTTTCATATCATAATATACAAAGTACAAAATATTATGAAGAACTTTACTACACTTGAAAGTAGAGACCCTAAAAGTAAGGTAGAAAAGAATACTTGAAAACAATTATTAGACCTGTTACATTAGATCTAAACATTAGACTAAAACTGTCAATTAGCATGGGCAAAATGAAACTATTATTTAGAAATGAAACTAAACAATGCTCTCAGAGTGCAGGTTGAAGATTTGTGAGGAAAAGCAAGGTCATGTCAATAACTCACTGGGAAATTTTGAAGGTAATTTGGTTGAAGAACTAGAAAGAATACAAACACTGTTTCCAAAACTGATTATTCTTGAACAAAGGCTTTTGTAACAGAAAAAGCTTAATACCATGGAAGCTGAGCCAGTTCTTATTAGCTGTGAATAGTAATTCTTAAAATAAGTAGCCCACTATTCTTAAATTACTATTTACTATTCTGATTAAAATATGTACGACACATTGATTTTTTTCATGAATTCCCTTAGTAAAAGAACATTATTTTAGTGAGGTTCATGAACACACAGAATATACGTGCTAGGACAGTGATGGCTAACCTTCTCTGGATCAAGTGTCTAAAGTGTGAGCATATGTGAATGTGCGCGTGCCTGAACTCTCCAAAATGCAATGCATGTGTGTCCCCCCTGCACATGCCCCACCCCCGCACATGCATTCCCCCACATGTTCCCCGCCCTTTGAGCATGCATTGCAGAGGCCCGAAAACCAGCTGGCCAGCAGGATGTGCATGCGCAGCAGAGCTGAATTGGAGTGACAGCTCATGTGCCCACAGAGAGGGTGCTGCGTGCCACCTGTGGCATGCTTGTCATAGGTTCACCATCATGGTGCTAGGACAACCAGAACTGCAAATATCAGATATTTTGCCACCAGTGGCAGCAAAGAGCAACAAAAAATTCTAACATTTTGCTGCTATCTGTCGGTCACCTGCATATTTTCAGCCATACTGGATTGTCTTAACAGACATAAGGTAATGCAAAAAGAGCTGGACATGAATCCCAGAAGCTGATTGAACTATTTCAGGCAAGTAATTTTCTTTTGACCTATTCACAAAGCAACTGTGAGGTCAGCATAGTACAATTCCTATTTACATGTGCCTGAAGTCTGTGATAAAAGCATGATCAATAAATTAAAAAGTTATCTTGAAGTTCAAGAACTAAAGACCAAGGTGTTATGCCCCTCAGCAGTCATCCATAAGCCATGTATACAAATCAAAAGCTGTCTTCCATTGATATACCCCATGATCTAAAACTTGTTTGATATATCTATAAGATGATTCAAAAAATCAAAACTACAAAAAAGATAGAAGAATGCACATCTTTCAGAATTCCATGAGCAGGATCTTATTAGGGTTCTGCTCTTGATTTTTTCTAAAATAAATAGTCTAAAATACTTTTAAAATCATGAAACATACAATTTTGTTATTTCATTTCATATGCAGTAGGCTTTATGCTTTATGTATTACTGACAGAAATGTATGATCTATTACTGAATATTGTATTATTATGTCAATATAAGCAATATTTTCATCTTGATGTGATTACTACAAATACTTACACTTTAGTATTTTTAAAAAACAGAAATGAATGAGAAACAGAAAGGAGGGGAAAAAATCAGTGAATCATACCTAGTAATAAGGACTGCATTATCATGGTGGGCAATTCCATTTTCTGGAATGGTGTTTCCATCACTTTGGTGAGAGAGAATGGATTTCTGCCATTTACAGAAGCTATCAAGGGACTTGTCTGCATGGTGATTTATCTCCAAGTTTGGCTGCAATACAACATGCATACCAGAAATGTTCCAAACAAGTTACTAGGGTCAGCGGTTAAGACTTCTGAAGTCTAAATACGATCTGTAATTAGAAGCAGTGATTTCTAGGAATAATTTCTTCTTGCCAATTTTTATCTCTGTTAAATCTACCCTACAGTATGTTTTGTACATGCATCTTAAAGATTTAATTTCAAACTTCAAATTGATTTTGCCAAAAGTAAGGATTATAGAGTTAGTCCAATATTTATCTTTTCCTCCCTTACAGCAAGTACTGTTATGCAGAGGAAAGAGCTATTTAATAGGTCTTTACAATATCAAAATTCAAGATCAAAGAACAAATTATGACAACATTTTAGAACTCCAATGTTCCACTTATGTTATTTTCATGATATTCAATTGAACTAATATTCAATTATTAAATAATACTTTCCTAATCTCTCCAAATTCAAAATAATAATACAAGTGACTCTTGGGAATGGTAAATGTTTACCATTAAACATTTTTTTCAAACAATATTTAGGCATATTTTATTACATTTAATTTGTATTACTTATATTTTATACATCTGAACTTGCTTACCTGATCTTCTGTGAGGACAATTAAACGAGTTACTATAATATTCACAACGTTTCCTAGGCTGGAATCACGGTAAAGTTTGGCAACCTGACCTCCAGAAAAGAAGAAAAGACATAAAGTCAGACAAATAAAAACCTGTTAGTTTTGAAATATGTCACATGTATCATTTAGTTTTTATTTTTTTTAAAAAATTATCATAAGGTGTAGGTAATACAATATATTATTTGGGTATAGTGATATTTATCCACTATTAAACTGTAGATTATTAACACTAAGAATTAGGTAATTTAAATCTTGAAAAATAAGGGGAAAAGTTTATATTAATATTAACTATGGCACTACCCCTGAAATGTTACATTCAGTTTTGAGATTTTTTTTTTCAGACAGTGTTCCATTTTAATTTTGCATTTTACTTTTGCAAGAAAAGATACATTTGGCTACAAATTTAAAGACAAATAAATTGTGTTTCAATCAGCTCCCTTACAGATTAGCATAATGAGCTCTATATCTGGCTGCCCTTGAGAAAAGCAACTGATGTAAAATCCATATTTACCAATATGGCCAAGTTACCAACCCTGAAATAAATGTAATACTAAAGTAGTCAATTGAAACTGAACCACCAAACAATTTGATTTTTAAATAACTACTTTAACAACATGCCTGCAAGTGGTTTTACTTGATAAAAGCCCATGAAGGATCAGAAGAACTAGCTCAGAGTTTCAAGCAGAATTGGGCAGGTGAAGCAATTTATACAGAGGCAAAAGAGATAGTTGGCATCTGTGCAATATATTTAGTCCTCTCCAAGAGAAAAGGACTAAGACTACTGTCCTCCCAACTACCTAGAGTGAAGTACCCTGCCCAGCTGATATAAAATGACTGGTGATGTGGTCCCATGTAAACAAAAGAAGCATCTATTATTAACAGAAGAAGCAAATTTATTAATGTGTGGAGGGTTTTGCTATGGGAAAAGTAGATACCAGTGTGGCGCTTATAGCCTATTAACTGAACTGGTTATTTGGTGGTGATGGGGGTAGCAGTAAAGTCAACCCTTTGTGACTCGGTCATCCAATTAATAGATACTGCCCTGGGCACAGAACTAAAATATCACTGAGAGACAGTTTGCTCTAGTGGTTAAGATGCTGGCATAGGAACCAGGAGATTATGACTTCTAATCCCACCTTGGACCATGAAAAACCAGTTGGGTGACTTTGGGCCAGTCACTTTTTCTCAGTTCTTCCAATCTCATAGGGTTATTGTTGTGGAAAAATAAGAGGAGGAAGGAGTATTAGATATGTTCACTGCCTTGAATTTTATAAACAATAATAAAGACAGGATCAAAATTCAAATAAACCAATCAATAAAATAAAAATTGCCTAAAGAAATACCTATGGCTAGAGGTAGCTCTCGACTTAAGACTATAATGAAGCCTACTCATTCCACCTGTAAGTTGTGATATAAAGAGGGTTAGCCATGTGATTACATTTTATAAGCTTTGTTGAATGGTTGTTAAATAAAAGCAAAAGCATGGTCATTAAGCAAAAGCATGGTAACTTCAAACAGTCACTAAGTGACCAGTTGTAAATTGAGGACTACTTTTATTGTATCTGAGGGGTCCTTGGTGCTCTCTGAGCTTGCTTGTTTTCTTGCAGACGTTTCATTACCCTAACTAGATAACATCGTCAGTGCTAGTGTATTGATCGTTTATTGTATCTAAAAGACTGCATTTGGTGCATTGCTAGCATACGATTGGTTCGTATTTTATAGACATTTTTCCCAAGAAGTAAATAATATACTTCACTGACAACTGGGATACTTTCATAGAAAAAGTATCTGAAAATGGGCATTGGCTTACCTGAGATGCCCTTTCTCAGGACGGGTGGAGACAGTCTCCATGCATGGGTAATTCTCATGCACTATCCAATAGGACTGAGTCTGATATATTTAAGACATGCCTTCTCCTGCAGCCACACTCAGCTTTTTGACGAAGACGAATGTGATAACAGATTGACGTGTGAAACTCTAGGATGAATGAAACAAATCTCTCCTAATGATACCAGACCGGGCAGATGAAAATAACATCAGGGCAGGGCTGGAGGCTGTCTCCACCTGTCCTGAGAAAGGGCGTCTCAGGTAAGCCAACACCTATTCTCCATGGTTGGTGGAGACAGCCTCCGGTATGCATGGGACATACCGAAACTGTCCCCTTACTACGGGTGGGATGAAGATGACTGGGCCGGAAGAATCTGACTCTCCGCAACCCTTCGTAGCACCTGCCTACCAAATGTGGCATTGGTCGATGCATACTGGTCAATTTTGTAATGCCGAATAAACGGAGAGGGTGAAGCCCATGTGGCGGCTCAGCGCACCTCCTCCAAAGAGGCCTGAGTAGCCCAGGCTGCTGAAGTAGCTGCGCTACTTGTGGAATGGGCCGTGATCTGTGCTGGTGGATCTTGTGATTGTACAGAATAAGCTTTTGTGATACATGCCCAGATACAGCGCCCCAGGGATGTCGATGATGCTTTGTGTCCTAGTGACTCTGGATGGAAAGAGGTGAACAATGCCTCTTTGCGTTGAAAGGGAAAGGTTCTATGGATGTAGATACATAGAGCTCCACGCACATGCGGAGTGTGCCACTTGCGTTCTCTGGGATGAGATGGGTCTGGGCAGAAATTAGGTAGAATAAATTATTGGGAATGATGAAAAAGCGAGTTTACTTTTGGGATGAATGATGGGTCGAGCCGCAGAACCACCCTATCCATGTGAAAAACACACAAGTCCTGTCTGAAAGACAGAGCGGCCAACTCTGACACCCTCATGGCCGAAGTGATGGCTATCAGGAAGACCATCATGAATGACATGTAATGGAGTGGTGTCTCTCTCAGAGGTTCGAAAGGCGGCTCTGTAAGTGCTTGGAGCACCATGGGGAGATCCCAGGTCGGAAACCGGTGCACCACAGGAGGGAAAAGGTTGGTGACTCTCCTTAGAAACCTTTTAATGAGGGAATCATGTGCCAATAACATGGGTGCCTCACAGCATAGAACTGATGAAAGGGCCGCCACCTGGTGCTAAGATTATTAGGTGCCAACCCTAAATCCAGACCACCACCCCTGCAGAAATTCCAATACCTGTGGTGTGAGAGCCCACGAAGGAGTGATGTTCTTGGAGCAGCACCAACTTCAGAAGGCCTTGCAGGTGGCATCGTATATGCCAGTGATGGCGAATCTATGGCACACGTGCGCTGGCCAGCTGAGTTCACCGTTTTTAAAAGACATTTTTGCCCTCCTCAGACTCCAGAGGCTTTATAGGAGCCTGGGCAAAAAGAGCTTCCCCCCCCCCGGAGGCTTCAGAGACCATCCGGAGGGTTCCCTGAAGCCTTCGGAACGCTTAAAACGACCCTCCGAGCAAACCGGAAGTCACTTCCAGTTTGCTCGGAGGGTCGTTTTAACCTCTCCAAAGGCGTCAAGGAAGCAGTCCCTGAAGCCTTTGGAACACTTAAAACGACCCTCCGAGCAAAGCGGAAGTCACTTCCGGTTTGCTCGGAGGGTCGTTTTGAGCGCTCCGAAGGCGTCAGGGAAGCCTCCAGACAGTCCCTGAAGCCTTTGGAACGCTTATAACGACCCTCCAAGCAAACCGGAAGTCACTTCCAGTTTGCTCGGAGGGGCGTTTTAAGTGTTCCAAAGGCTTCAGGGAAGCCTCCAGACGATCCCTGAAGCCTCCGGAGGGCCTCCCGGGGGGCGGGGAGGCTCTTTTCGCCCTCCCCAGGCTCCTATAAAGCCTCTGGAGCCTGGGGAGGGCGAAAAAAGCATGTAAAAATGGGGGGGAGTGGCTGTAGTGTGCGCATGCACACTGGGGGGTCGCCCATTGCATTATGGGTGCGGCACGCCCGCACACAACCCCCCTGTGCTCCCCCCACTTCTGGCACGCGAGCCAAAAAAAGTTCGCCATCGCTGGTATATGCGGTTGGTGGACTCTTGCCTTGATGCCTGGATGGTCTCGATGACTGCTTGGGACAGGCGCTTCAAAGTCATGGTTTGCCACTCAGTCACCAAGCGGTCAGTTTGATCCACTGGAGGTCTGGATGGGTGAAGGATCCCTGGGTTAGAGATGAGGCTTGAGCTGGGAGACGCGATGGGGGAGCCATGGAGAGCACCTTGAGGTCTGTGAACCTGGGGCAATGCAGCCAAAAGGGAGCTAGGAGAATTAGTTCTGCTTCTTCCTCTAGCATCTTCTGAATGATCCACTGAATGAGTGGGAGGGGGGAAGGCATAAAGCAGGCCTTTGGGCCATGGAAATCTGAGTGCGTCCATGCCCTCCGCTCCCGGCGTCTCGTACCTTGTGAAGAAGCCTGGAACCTTTCTGTTGTCTCTGCTGGTGAAGAGGTTGGCTGTGGGCTGGCCAAAGCATCTGACCAGTGACTGGAACAGGTGAGGATGGAAGGCTCGGCCCGTAGAGATAAGACATTGGTTTGTGCCCAGCGACCCAGACGCATGGCCTCCTGCAGCAGAAGTTTGGACCATGTCCCGTCCTATCGATTCACATGGGCCTTGGCGGTGATGTTGTCCATTAGGACTAGGACATGCCTGTTGACCACTGCATCCTGTAGGTGGAGGAGACCCAGATGAATCGCTCAAAGCTCCAACCAATTGATGGTGTTGCACTGTTCCGACTGAGACCAAAGACCCTTTCAACCTCAGATGTGCACCCACCTGGACAGGCTGGCATCGGTGGTGATCTTCACCCATGGGGGTTCCCGGAATAATGATCCCTGCTGGAGAACCAGGGAATCCCACCATGATAGGGACTTCAGGACCTCTGAGGGAATGTGAATCGACTTGGTTGAGCAACTGGTGTTGTCTTTTTGGTATGGCAGCAGGAGCCAATGGAGAGGCATGCTGTGGAGTCTGGCCCATGGTATTATGGAAAAGGAAGACACCATCTTGCTGAGGAGCTGAGAGAGTACAATCAGCTGGGCCCGATGGTGTTCCCTGACCTGCCTAACTAGGCCCCTTAGACTGTTCTGACGCTTGTCGGACAGAAAGAGCTGCATTGACCCGTATCTATGACAGCTCATAGGTGGAGCAGTCGTTTTGTTGGTGTCAGATGGCTCTTCCTTGGGTTGATGGAGAATCCATGGTCCCTCAAAGTCTGGAGAGCCACCTCCAGATCCTGCGAGGCCTGGATTGGGGACCTGGACAACAGGAGGATGTAGTCTAGGTAACACAAAATCCTGATCAGGTAGGCCTTTAGATGAGCCGCGATTGCCGACAGGTGTCAACTTGTAAAGCATTGCCATGACTATTATCAGGTTGGCATTCGAGGGAGAATTCCATGCATACCTTCGGCCAGAGTTGGATCTTATATTTCTCCAACCTAGTTCGTGAATATGATTTATGACGCATGACAGAAGGGAGAAGATAGAGGGGTAAAGTTCAAACGCAATTAAGCGGAAGCAGTTTTGGCTCCGTAGGAGTACATGCCAGAATGTTGATCCTAATAAATGAATGGATTTATTTTGAACTTTGTCTCGAGGCTTGTAAATTAATTAGATCATCTTCTGAGAACTTCACAACAGGATCTTGGTAAACACCCTCGGGGCCGAGGAAAGACCAAAAGGGAGAGCCTGGTATTGGAAATTTCTCCCCCAATAGCAGAACTGCAGGAACTGCTGGTGGTCCAGGATAATGGGGACATGTAGGTAGGCCTCTGTATGATCCACTGGGGTCAGGTAATCATCCCTCCGGATGCTCTCCAAGATAGTCAAGAGAGAGTGCATCTTGAACCATCGGTAGACAATGTGACGGTCCAAGGCTTTCAGGTCCAGAATTGCTCTCCAATCCCTTGAGGCTTGGAGACGATGAACAGAAGGGAATAAAACCCTTGTCCCCATTGATCCTCTGGTACCGGTTGAATGGCCTGGATGTCCAGCAGGGGCTGGATGGCCTGGTCCACAAGGTGTCTCTTTCCTTGGTCCTGCAATATGGGGCAGAGAAGGAAAACTTCTAGGGAGAGGTCATGTTTTACTGTCTCCCTGACCCAGGCGTCCATTGTGACCTCCCACTGGTCAGCAAAGAAGGCCAATCGGCTGCCGATGGGAAGGTTGTCCTGGTAGTCATTTTTGACGACGGAAGGGCCAATTGGATCCAGATCCTCGATAGGAGTGCTGGGCTGGTAATGTTGCCCACCTCTGACTGACCTGTCCTGTTGTTGATTCTGTCTACCATAATATTGTCGTGCTGGATGGGGGTAACCATATCCCCCATCCAAGCCGTGAGAGGGTGGCTTACAATGGTAGGAGGAGGCCCTGGATTCTGGTTTATTGGGAAGGAAGGATCTTCCTCCTGTCTTTGGACTCTATCAACATGGGCTCCAAGAAAGCACCGAACAGCTTATCCCCGGCAATGGGGTGGAGACCAGGTGCCACTTGTGTTTGGTGTCTGCCTGCCATTGTCTAAGCCAAAGCATTCTCCTAGCAGAGATGGAGGAAACTATGGATTTCGATGCAAATCTGGCTGCGCTCAAAGAGGTGTCGGCAGAGAATTGCAGGGCTGCCTTAATTTTGTTAAAGTCTTGGTGTGCCCTGGAATCCGATGGAGGGATCCATTTTTGCAGTTGTTTTAACCATAGGAGGGCAGCACTATCAAAAAAAAGAAGAGACCGTCGAGGCCTTGACGGCTCAGGCAGCCGATTGATGGACTTTAACTAAGATGTGTTCCGACCTCTTATCCTCAGGTTTCAGCACTTCCTCAGGGATGCTGGGAACCAGGGAGGGCGAGGAGAGGGCCGCCACTGGGGCATCAATGGATGGAACCTCAAGACATTTAGTTAATTCAGGCCCCACATTAAAGAACCTCTTGCCTTGGGAGGTGGGGAAGGGACCTGACCTGAGAGAAGTCCACTGTCTCTGAACAATGTCCAGAAACAGTTTAGGGGTAGGAATTACCTCCTTCTGGACTACTGGTTTAGAAAACATTAGACCAGCTGAGGTCACTGGGGTGGAGGGACCTGCCTTAGCAGCCTGAGCGGATTCCAGCTCAGCTACCTTCTGTGCCTTCAGAAGGAGAGAGATAAACATGGAAGAGCGAAACAGGCCCCTCGTGGTGGGCTGGTCGGTCTTAGGATTTTCATCTGCAGATAGATCTGAATCCCTACCTGCCTCATCCTCCCCAGAGGAATCAGACAAACTGCTAGGGGATCTGGAGGGCTGCTTGTCTGCTGTGCTTGGTGTTGCAATGGATTGTCTGGATTCCTTATGTTAGTGCCGTCTGCTGCGGCCTGAAGATGAAGAAGCCTTTTGTTCATGGAGCTCTGCAGCGATGCCCTGTTTAATTGCCTCTGAGATGATGGAAGCCACATCAGGGGGCTGTTGAGCTAGGTAGGCAATGGGAGGTCCGGGCGATGGGGTAGTCCTGGTCTCCTGGACATCATCCTCTGCAACCTCTACTTCAGATTCCTCACTGTCAGGAGATAATTTCTCCAATGGGAGGAGGTCACGTCAGCCTCCTGGATGGGAGTGGGCTCATTTGGAGGGCTAATGGAGGCCTGTAACTGTTGTTCCGCTGCCCTCTTGGCTGCCTCCCTTTGGGCCTTTTCGAACTGCTTGTCCAGGGCCCTTTAGCGCCTAACCTCATCTTTCTGGGAGGTTTTGGACTTCCCCTTGGACTTTCCCCCCTTCTTTGCAGGTGGAGTATTCCTTTGTCTAGTAGACCTGACTCCAGATATGCCCTGTAGGGGATCTTCTGATAGGGGGGAAGAGTGGTCCATCCCTGCTTCTATATCCATCACGCTAACCCACACCTGATTTTGAGGCTTGCCAAAAGAGGAGGGGGTTGGTTGTGCTAGGCACTCCAGGGCCTGGTCTATGCTGGGGCCTGCTGGGGAAGTCTTGTCTTGCAGCTTAACAGTCCTGACTTTTAATCACTCTTCAAGGCCACCAGGGGAAGCGGGGAGATTGGAGGGAGACAAAGGGGCCCCCCACTCGCTCCACGAACTCAGCTAGACCTGAAAGTGATAACTTCGGAGCCCAATTGCTAATTCAAAATGGCAGCTGCCTTGTGGTGAATCCAAAATGGCAGCCGCCCTCTTTGCGCCTCCAACAAGGCTCTCACAGCCTTCCTGACTTGGCTGGGAGTGATCCCGGTCGTTCCCTGCCTTCTCCGCCGCCATGTGGTCCCCCTGGGGCAACTACACACTCACTGCGCTCTGGAGGCTTGATCTGGTGTCCTCTGATCACTCTGGAGCCGCGCTGCGCCATCCGGCGCCTCACAGTGGCTCCCCATGGCTGTAGAAGCCTCTGGGGATGAAATCAAGCAAAATAAGGTAAATTAGCCAAATCTGCAAAGAAAGAAACAATTTGAAGGTTGATTTGGAAAAATTAGCCAATTAAAGTGTAATAAATATAGGAGAAAGAGTTTCACATGTCTGCCCTTGGAAATTGGAAGTCACAAAGCTGGGTGTGGCTGCAGGAGAAGGCATGTCTTAAAGATGTCAGACTCAGTCCTATTGGATAGTGCACGAGTAATTACCCATGCATGGAGGCTGTCTCCACCAGCCATGGAAAAATAACACCTTTACTAGTATAGCCTTATATTTTTAATTTAATAACATTACAACCTGTAATGTTAAAATAAATTATGTGAATGTGTAGAGGGATAAAACTTACAATATTCATAACGCTCAAAATATAATGTTCAATATCTTTGCGCCCATGGTATCCCACCATCATTTTGTCTGCTACTACCAGCGTCTCCACAAAACGTTCAGTGCTTATTGATCTTTTCAATCGATGATGATTGTTCAAAGTCTGATTAACTGGTAGAAGAGTTGGAAAAGCAACAGTATTGTTCAAACACCAAGGTTTATCTCTTCCTGTGAGTTCTTCTAGAAATCAAAATAATTAGTGACATGACTGACTGCTCTTTTAATATATATTTATATATTATATATCATGAATACAGATAGGTGTTTTTAAATTATTTGTTCCAATTTCTTAAACAAGAAATTTAGTACAGAAAAAAATAAAAAATTAAACCATAACATAAATTACACAAATTAGAAATTTAAAAATTTAAAAATACTAAATAACCTGATTTGGTATAAAACAGTAAATATAAATGGTGATGGTTAGAATGTTATCGCTACCCGCAGTCAGGAGTTCAATCCTGACTGACTCAAGGTTGACTCAGCCTTCCATCCTCCCAAGGTTTGTAAAATGAGGACCCAGATAGTTAGGGGTGATATACTGACATTTGTAAACTGCTCAGGGAGACCTTTTCAGACCAGCAAACCAGTATATCCAAATATTGGATACTTGTGTTGGGCTCAAATTTTGAATCCTTCCTATGTTTTGGGAATCTTTCTCAAAACATGTTGCAAATCGATTCTTACCTTAACTTGCAAATCTAAATTGATCATATTAATCTATTGGTTATATGTAAATTATTCTATTATTAAATCAAATCTGCTTTTACAATATAATGTTGCTTTGATTTATGCCAAACATAAAAATACAAATATTAGTTTGAAAAATAACAATCTGTATTTACATAGAGTATAAAAAACAGTATTTACAAGGTTTGCACACACACATATACAGTATATCTGCATATGTACTGTTTAGATATACAGACATTGTTTACTATATGTATCACAGGATTTGTTCAACTATCAGCACGTTAATTACTCTAACAGGATATAGGTACTATAAACATTTCTATTAAGGAAAATGCTTTAGAACATGGGTGTCAAACTCGCCACATAACATTGCCATAATGTGACGTTTCACAATGGTTTTTCCCTTCTCAGAGCTGGGCTAGATGTGGCCTGTACATGATGCATCTGGTCCATGGGCTGCCAGTTTGACACACTTGCTTTAGAAGCTATAAATAGTTTGTACCTTTTCCAAAACATTTGCTGCATTTCTTTAAAATTAAACAAATTGATTCTATATTTATTTATTTATTTATTTATTTATTTATTTATTTATTTATTTATTTATTTATTTATTTATTTATTTATTTATTTATTAAATTTATATGCTGCCCATCTCATTGTCATGGCAACTCTGAGTGGCTTACAATATAATAAAAAGGTGAAAAAGTATTTTAAAATACCTAAAATTAAGAGGATTAAATAAAAAACTAAAAACAAAGAGGATGGGCAGCATAGAAGTGGGAATCTTCTCTCTACCCCATCAGCTAGCACACATAGTACACCCCTATCAGGGCCCCAGGCCCACCAGCAGAATCAGACTTTAAGGCTCTTCCAGAAGCCATAATGTGAGAACCTCACCTCTAGTGAGAGAATATTCCAAAGGGTAAGGGCCAGCAAAAAAGATTCTTCTTCTCAAACTCTCCAACTGAATTTTTTTGGCAGATGGAATCCAAAGTAAGTCTTTTCACTGGAGTGAGTGGGATGAGTTAATCCCATTGAGATGAGATGGTTCCAGAGATACCCTGGACCCATGGTTTTAAAGGTAAGGACCAACATCTTGAATTGAAACTGGAAGCAAACTGATAACCAGTGCAGATCACACAGCAGTGGTGTTACATATGGCACCCCAGGGATTTCCAGAACTAACAAAGCCCCTATGTTCTGTAACAGTTGTAGCTTTAGAATACTCTTCAAGGGTAGGCCCATGTAGAGCATATTTCAATAATCCAATCAAGAGGACTAGGAAATAAGTGACTGTGTGCTGGGCCTCACGATCCAGGATTCCATCAATATTTAGCAGCATGTAAGAACATAAACATATTTTATCAGGGTTTTTTCCTCAGAAGCACATAAAGGAATTAATAAATGTATAGAAACAAGATTAGTAAAATTAAATCCTCTCAAAGCCAAGACTTGCAATATGTACATTTAAATATCATAATAAAAGAATCAAAATCAATTAAAAATTAATAAAATAAATAAAGCCATAGAGAAAACTATAATCTTCATCTTAAACTGGAAAACCTATTTCTGTGGGGATCCTAATCTGGTTCTGATAAGAATGGCTTTGATTGAGAAACTTGCAAATAGATTTACAGTTTGAACTGATAAGGAATTTCCTATTGATAACTGCATAGAACTTCCTATTTGATAATAATTTAGCACTTTAATAGAAGCTGAACAGATAGGAGTATTTTAGATTTTTGCTCTCAGAGTCCATGATATTGTTGAAAAAAGTAGTACTACAAAACAAATAATAACACAATACACAATTATATTTTTCTTAGAATGAAAAATTAAAATAGCTAGGTATTTTTTCATAATTGGTAATGAAATTATTACTGGAATTCTGACCTATTTACCTGAAATATCACAATGGGTATGATCATAGAAGAACTGATGATACAGTGAAGATTTTTTATAAATTACATGTGGATGGCCAACTTCAAAATGAAAATTATCAGACTGTTCACTTGTGTTCCTTAGGGGTTCAATAAAATATTCTTCATCTTCTGTAGCAATTATACCATGCTTAAGGAAAAAAGAAAAGAAGTATCTAAACGTTATCTAAAATATATAAAACATTTATTTTAATATACATAATTTAGTCTCCCAGTTAAGTTAAACATTTTAATTTCAATAACATTTCAATATGAAAGCAAGCTTATAGAACACTATTAAGAAGTGCAAAACTATGCATGCATAATTAACATTCAATTTGAAGATTCATACGTATCGCCCATAGACATATAGATTTTCCTATAGAAAGAGTTGTGCATTTCCACAAGTTTAGACATCCAATTTTATATAATACACAGTTTTCAATGTGGTACAGACATGGCAAAAATTTAAATATGAACTGTGAAAACAGCAAAAAATCACTGTCATCCTTAATAATTAGATCCAGAGAAAATATCAACAAACATGCAAATATTATAGTGGCAAATACTAGAGATCATTCCCTTTAATATACCATAAAAGAGTAAGTCTCGAAGTTGAACTCAAGTCTAAATGACTTAATGTATGCATGCAATAGAAGTGTTTTGCCATTATCTTCTTCCAAGATGTTTTCCAGCTTCTCATACTAGCCTATATTTTAGTATTGCCTCATCCAAATACAAACCAGGCTTGACCATGTTTACCTTCCAAACTCAGATAATGCCAGTCAGAGACCATCATATATTAAAATCATTATATATAATGCTAAAATAGCTACAATTATAATATATTCATTGATACTGTTAATATTTGAATTGCAAAAGTATTCAAAGCAATGTATTAAAGAAAAATGTAGTTTTGATCTAATACTGTCTAATCAACAACCACCAAAATTAGTCATATTATTTACATTGCTTATAGAAGCTGTTTAAATTCCAACCACCACTGCTGCACAAACCAGCACATCATCAAAACATAGATGTAATCCTCAATTTCTACAATAAACTGATAATTAATTTGTGTTCAGTTTCGATTGTTACTGTTTGAGTGTTATAACACAATTCATTGATAAACACAGAACATAAAAGTATCAGGAAAATCATGAGGATCATGACTTCAATCCAGGCTTTTAATGTAGAAATGAAAAGTAGAAAATATTTTGGCTTGTTCAAGAATATATTTCAATGGTCTTCTGTTTCAATTAAGCCATAGGACTAACAAGTGCAGAAAACATTAAGAATTACTGCACCAAAAAAAAAAAAAAACCCTCCCTGAAAGAAAGACATATGAATACTATATTAAAACCCATCACTAGATTAAAATTGTATTTTCTTTCTTTAAAAGCATAAAAACATTACAAAATAAGATAAGTACTTATGAATTTGTCAAAGGAAAATACTGAAATAATGGAAAACTATGGGTATATGACAGTTTAGGCAAACAATCCTAGTTGTTTCTTTTGAGAATAATTTATATTTTATGCTGAATAATTTAGTCATCTGAATTTTTAACCAATTTTAACTTTAAAAATATAATAAGCTTGTATTCTGCTGTTCATTTTAGCTCTTTTGTTAATTTCTTTTTTACTTGATGTCCCAATCCTGTTCTGCAAGCTGCCTCAAGTTATGGCAAAGAAATTGATAAATGAAACAAATAAAAACCTTTAATGACCGCTTCCCAGTCCCATTTGTGGATGCTAAATGAGGACTATTTGTATAATAATTCACAAGGCAGCCCTCTGAAAATTGCCTCTTTCTCTCAGCACTACAACTTTCATCAATTCATGAGAGAGGGAGAAGGGGTCCCCTAAAATGAAGATTTTCCTATGCCCCTGATAAGTCCTGTTTATTTAAAGAGAAATTCCTCTTTTTTTTCTCTCCTTAAGCCTTTTCCAATTCAGAGAGAGGATGATTAACATTTGTTGAAGGAAAAAGTTACCACTAAATTAGCACTCTTTAATTGAATATGTTTATGCATTAAGATATGGGGTTTTAAAATAAATTCATCCAATCTATTCACATAGATAGAAAAATAAATCCTATCTAGACAGACCTTTATTTATTCTATTAGGATAATTAATTGAGTACTGACAGCTAAAGCTAGTACAGAACAGCTGCCCTGTACAAGAGCCACACAACTAAGCACACTGAGACCTGTTCTGGATAAAAATTCATCATGAAGTACAGTTTATAGGTTAAGTGTGAAATCATTGTAATAAATCTGTTTTGCCTCACAGAAATCTCAGGAAGCAAGTGAGATCATTTATATTGTGCCAAAATCAGGGAAGATAATGAGGTCTGAAGAGAAATTAGCCTCGTTTTCTTAAAAGTAAGAGGATGTAGAAAACCCAAATATCGTACACTAAAATATGACTGAGAAGATTGTATGATGTTTTAAGTCTATGTTTCTCAACTTTAAAAATTTTATGATGTCTGGGCCTCAACTGCTGGCGTTCCTCCAGTCAGCAAATTTACTGGGGGAATTCTGGGAATTGGAAGTCCACACATCTTAAAAACTGTTGAGAAACATCATTAAATGACAGCATGTTCCAGTAATGTTAATGGGATCCAAGAATGACTATTTAGTGAATGACAGGTTTGTCCTAAAACCAGTCCTGCCCCTCAAAATGGCCGCACAGTATGACTGCCCACAAAAAGGCCACATATATTTTACATTCACCTTTTTTAAAAAATAAGGAAAGCTATTGTTTATTTATTTATTTTACTCCCCCCTCCCCCTTTATTATTTTTACAAACAGCTCAAGGTGGCAAATATATCCAATACACCTTCTTCCTCTTTATTTTCCCCACAACAACCCTGTGAGGGGGTTGGGCTGAGAGAAAATGACTGGCCCAAAGTCACCCAGTTGATTTTCATGATAAAGGCAGAACTAGAACCCCAGAATTTCCTAGTTTCTAGGCTGGAGTTTTAATCACTAGACCAAAACATTTCACTGTTTAAAAAACATCAGATTATCTATTCCTCTTTTATTTAACTTCTTGACTGGAATTATAGCATTGAGCTATAATTCTAGAATTCCCAGTCCTCTTCCTTTTTTCTCCTCACGTAAAATGATTCAAAATCCATAAATACATAGTGTACCGCTTGACTGGTATTGTTTGTTATTAAAATAGAAAAAAAATAATTCTTTATTAATCTTGCCAGTGTATTGTATATTCCATTCTTATTTCATGGCCTTTAGGAAGGTTCTTTAGGCTAGTGGAATTGTTCCTTTGAGAAATAATTCAAGAGAAACTTAACAAAGCTGCAGCTATGCTCATCAGTGTTGCAAAATAATAAGGGTCAATAGAGAGAAACCTAATTCTAATATTTTGAAATCATAATGAATTCTATTTGTAGAAAATTTATGAAAGTTTAAGAGACCTATATGCAAACCAGTCATGATTGTCTCACATTATGGATGATACGTAGATTTGCTACAGTAATAAGCACTGTGTCATTCTCCAAACATGGTGCTCTTTTACCATTTTCTAACCAAGTGCTTTACAGTTATTTTTAGGTTTGAATTATAGTACAACTGTACAAGTCTATTTCCATATAAGACTCACTCCTGAAATAACACAGAATTGTGACAGCAAATTATCACTTACAAAAAATACAGCTTATCCTTGGATTATCCCTTTGGCTGTGATTTATTACCACTAATACTGAAAAAACAGTTATTTTCCTTCCCAGTTTTTATGTTTGTAGCCAAAGAGTTGTGCCAACAGATTTGCTAGTATTAGGAAATTGCATTGTGGAGTTCATAGAGGAGCTTATACTATTTTCTCCATAAAAAGATTTCTGTCCAATAAAAACATCTGTAAATTATACAGATGTTGCCAATGTGATACAGGCATTTCAGATGTTTTCATGGAACATCTGGCCACATCAGCAGGAAGCCAGAGTTGATCCATATAGGAAAGACCTTTTGAAAACAGTGAAAGTAATGTAATCATGAGTAATCATGAGTATACCACACCAGGAATGTATGAAAATTGTATCTAAATTCTTACTGCAGGCAAACTAGCTACAGTGGATGTTTTATTTCTACAACGTTTTGAATTGCTGGGGAATCCTAAGGGAGTCCCTAAACAAATTAAATGAAAGGAGTAATAGCATAGAAATTGAAATGTATGTACATGCATGCATGCATACATACATACATATATATATATATATACTATCTATATGAACTGTTTTGAATTTTCAATATTTCCATATAAATATGACCTAAAATATGATCTATACTCAATACATTCTAAAACTAGATAAAGAGAACCCAGTTAAACAAATAAGTTGAAAGTATTATGTTGGTTCATTTATTTACTTATAAAAGTCTGGTCAATCATTCATTCAATACATATTCATTCAATAGTCATTCATTCCTGATTCTATCTCTTCTTGTTTACAATGGACACTCCTTCAATAGCCCATTCCCAGTGCATTCAACTTACTTTTCTGTCTCCCATTAATAACCATTCTTAATTTACATAGACATTTTGTTATTTTTGACAAATATTCATTGATTGCAACCATGTACTGCCCCACTGTTTTTCTACCAGCATTTAGAATTGTAACCTTCCTCAAAAGGGAATAGCATGTGGGTATTAAGTTTATTTCTAGATACATTGATACATCTACTTACTCTAGGTTTTTTTTTTTTTTGGGCATTTGCATATAATTTGCAAGTGTTCACTCCAAAAATCTATCAAACCTAGTTTTTGGTCTTTGAAACATTCATTTTAATTTCCATGAACTTCATCATATAACCTTTCTAAAATTTGCTATCAGGTACTCAGCCAACCTGCATTCAAAAAAAATTACATTCTGAATCTACGAACCACTGTTTATCACAAGTATTATTTATATAGTTATTTGTAAATATGTTAAACAACCAACAGGACATCATATATCACTAATTTACTCCCTGTTCAATATTGAATGTAAGCATTCATTTATTTTCACACATGCTTTACTTCCCTCTTATACAATTCTTACTATATTCTGCAACCAAACGTTTAAAAAATAATTTATTATTGCATGAGATTAAACAAATAATTTAAAGTAATCACAAAAATGTAAGAAAAAAAAGCAATAGGTTGCATTATTTTGCCCACCTGATTCAACAGAATTCATAGGACTATTGTTCACAACAGAAATAATAATCATAAAGTTTCATACAAGTATCAGTGGGGGACAGATAAAATATGGAGGGGGGGAATAACATTAGATAAAATAATCACTTTACTTGCTAATGCTTCACTAAAATTTTAAACTGATACAAATATTCTTAACTTTTTTCAGTACCACAATGATGTTAAAATATAGTATGAGACTGGACACAGAGTCTTTTTTTCTGCAAAATTAAACAAATCAGAATATTGACAAGTACATAATCTGCACTTACCAGACCATTGCAGTTGCTTATAGCTACTTTAGATGTACCATGCTGGCCACGTAAATATCCTGTATAGTGACAGTTGTCTAAAAAATCATGCTTCCATTGAGGTCCATCTTTACCCCAATATTCTACTGTGAAGTGTTTGGAGATCAAATCTGTGTTGAGACTCAGGTTTAAATGAAAGTGCTTGCCATAGGCAGAAAGTTTAAAAAATAATTTAGAAACTGCCAGTTCTTGCTCATAAAACTCAGTACTCCTCTTCTTTCTTCCACTGGGTTTAGTATTTTTCACAGTAAAACTGAGGAAGGCTCCATTATGGTCAACCCTTATTGGGATTGTTAGTTGATAGTGTTCAAGATAAGATAGGAATTCCTCTTTCAAATCACATGGTAAACCAATCCAAGAAACAGACATAAAAAAGAAAAAAATATAAAAGGATATCAAAAGGAATAATACAACATTATTTACATGTTATGATATCCAAGCAACTTCAGTTTAAGAATGAACATTTCTTTATGAAAATATTACCTAGTATTAATTTTAAAAAATAGGTTTATCTATTGTATTTTTCTGCTAAAATTTACATATTTTTGCCTATAAAAATAATTTGCATGAAAATAATTTTGTAAATAAAGGCTAATCCAATATAAAAAATTCCCATTGATTTCAAACAATTAGAAATATAAATAATGTCCCCATTTAATCCCTTATTTTAGCCATTAAAATAAAGCATAAAATTGTATATTATCTTTGTGTAATTCTCTATGTCATAAAGGATTCCCAAATGAACTGCAGTAGAAGAATTAGATATTTGCAGGTTTTCATATGATCTATACCTCTATTCAGGTTAACTAGGGAGTCAACATACAAACAAGCTTACTTTAATGTCTTATAATGCAGATAGGATCTTTAATGATCCTATTGCTGTAGGATCCTTAGAGCTGTAAACTAATCACACTTCAATAAGCAAACCAAAAGCAAATGTTATAAGGCACGTTTTAGATTATAATATTACTTCAAGTTACTTAGGCAATAATTGAATACTGAGGATTTATTATTACATAACAAACTAAAATATTGACTTTTTTTTCCTAACTAAAAGTTTTAAATGTTATTTTGATGCCCTGAGAGAAAATAACTAAAATCACAATTCATTTAAATTTTCTCTCACAATTAATATATCAATGTTTTTTTAAAAGTGATTTGTACATATAAACATTCAGAAGTAAATAGGGGCATACTTTAAAAAAGCAATTTAGAACTGCAACCAAATTAAATATGGGTCAAAAGACATTAGCTTAAAACGTTTGATCCCTACCTTGAGAACTATATGAAAGCCTGTTGTCACCATGATATTCTGATAATACCATAATAAAGCACAAAATCCAGGTCAACGTCTTCCAAAAAATTTCCATAATTTAGAAGATGTAGGCTACCTATGTGCTATAGCTTTAACTCCACTCCAGAACTGCACCATAACCAGAAAATATTATATTTCTTCTGCTACTTCTTGTTCCACTTCTTGATAGATATTTTGAAATAACATAGTTTTTTTCCTATATTTGCAGGCATTTTCAGTCAAAAAGGAAATATAAAAATTATTCCTTCATATTGCTGTGAGGCATTAAAATGAATAGTCAACAAATGTCCATTTCTTTACCTGAAAAGCACAAACAACATTGAAAATCATTATCACACACTATCCTAATTACTGCATTATCAATATTCTTGTTAATTGTAATAGGTCTGCAGCATTCTTTTCAGCTGAATTTTGTTTGTGTTCATTATAATAGTTGAATTCAATTATAACATTTCAAATTCTTCAGAGTTACAACCAAAAAGACCCTGACTAATTAGGTATTTCCAGAAAATATGTTCAAATCTGTTTATAACTGTGTGCCAATCAATCTGGAGTTGTTAAAATTGTAAGGTTTAGTATGATGTCTCCTATATCTTAATAGCAATAGCATTTAGACTTATATACCACTTCACACTGCTTTTGCAGCCCTCTCTAAGCGGTTTACAAAGTCAGCATATTGCCCCCAACAATCTGTGTCCTCATTTTACCCATCTCCGAAGGATGGAAGGCTGAGTCAACCTTGAGCCTCGTGAGATTCAATCTGCCAAATTGCAGGCAGCCGGCAGTCAGCAGAAGTATCCTGCAGTACTGCATCCTAACCACTGTGCCACCGCAGCTCTTTAAGTTTAGTTCCTGCTGTTTGATGACATTGAAAAGGAATTCTATGCCATCAAATTTCCAGTATAGTTATTAACCATATTTCCTATGGAAGGTGTAAATCAACATAAGATGTCAATTCAATTCTTGTTCTTAGATATTAGATTTGTTATAACAGCTTTGGGAGAGTCAAAAGAATCTTTCATTTCCAAATAGTATTTAAAAGCATTGGAATTTTCCCTACATGAAAACAGAAGAGGAAGAGTTTGAAAACTTCCACAATGAAGGGAAATTTCATTCAGATTCAGATTCATACTGTAATTTATTATCTATATTAACTACATTTTTCCGATAAGATTACCTTCATCTGTTCAGAAAAAATCACCCTTCTTCCTCACAGAGGGACTCTGGGTAGTCAGAATACAGACAAAATCAAACCATAAAAACAGTATATAAAATTTAAAATAAGGTAATTATGAGTTAAAAATCAGTGTAAAATTAATTAAAATGTGGGGACAGAGCTTTTTGGGCATTAGCCTGCCCCATGACTGTATACTCTGTCTGAGTCTCAAGCAAGGCTGCAGAGACATGTTTTCACACCTTTCCAGAAGCTGAGCAAAGACCCTTCTAGCTATGGCTGCTACCAGCTGCCACCATGAAGGATGTTTTGAATGTTTACATTTCTCTCTAAGTATTCATATATATTTACCTAAGTATTCATATATAGTAAACTCTCGGCTTAAGAGGTGTATAGGCCTATTAAACTCAAAATGTATTACATGACAAATGGAACTGTACACATATGCAACACCATTTTTCACAAGCATAATAGATTTTGTTCTTTACAAAGTCCATTAAACCAAACTCTGATAAACCCTTCTAATTGCTTTTGGGAAAGGGTGAGCATGGCTCCTCGCTGGAGAGGAAAAGGCCTTTTTAATAGTTCACCCTTACATTGGGAGTACGTTAATGCAGATTTGGATGAAGTTCAGCAGAATGTGAGCTGCCTGCAATTATTCTGCCTACATTCCCTAGACTTTTCAGGGTTCCAGATATACAGTCAGGTATATTTTACAATTGACATACAGTTTCAACAAAGATAACAGATTCCTCCCAAAAGATACATTTTAAGTAATCTTAGTCCAGTCTAGAATAATACTGCACATTGTTTGCCTGGAAAAACATCTATATCCAGAAGAGTCCAGGCTGGAAGTCTAATGAACAACTGAAGAAATCATTGGCTTGGCATGGCTTGGCTTGGCTTGGCAGGCCAAGTCAGGCCAGAACTCAACAAATCATTCCAGGAAATATTTCAAAGAACTGAGTAGGCTTTAAGAAAAAATACACTTATGTATCTTATGTCCATGACAAGCATGTCTTGAATACAAGAAGTGGATGGACATGGATAATAGAATGTTAGACCTCATTCTACAAATATCATATGTATCCTTTATTCATTAGATCAAGGCTGTCAACCTCCCGGCCCATGGGCCAGATGTGTTACATGCTGGCCACACCCACACCCACTTTAATAAAGGGGAAAAAGTCCTGATACGTTACATGACGCCACCATGACAATGTGAGTTTTACACCTCTGCATTAGATTTATTTGTCAACATTTCTTTAGGTGCTTAAGGAAGCATAGCATTTGCTTCCATTAATATTTTCACCCTAAAAGCAATCTTGAGGGTTGAGCTATAAATGCAGGATTGCTGATGATCCCCCAGGGATCTTGTATGGGTGAGACTGGACTTAAACTTGGATTTTCTTGGTCACAATCAAATAACCGAATCACTGTATTGTATTATTTCTCATCTTAAAAGTAATGACTGTACTGAAAAACCATCCTACCTTGTCTCCAGCCTTGATAAATTGTATTTTATATTCTTTACATATATTCCATATTTCCATTTAGAGTATACTTAAATTTCAAATGGTTTCACCAATGGAGAGCAGCACTTTCTGATCTTAAAAGTATTTAATGCTGTTATACAAGCACTGTTTTGCATATTTTATTCACTCAAAATGTATGTTGACATTTAGGAAGAGAAAAAAAGTCATTAATCTATTTCAAATTATATAGCCACAAATATTATCAAGATTAATACAGATAAAATTTGTATACTTGCAGCGTCAAGTACATATTTAACATGTTTAAGGAGTTGGCTTCGTTATAAATTGTTGGCCTTTTTATAGCAAAAAAAATGCTGTAAAACAAAAATTGCAAAAAAAATATTGCAAATTTGTTTTGTTTCTTTTAAAATGCTGGTTTCCAAGTATTTTATGCTAATATACAACAGCTGTTTAAGACTTGAGAATGTGCAGCTACTTGTAGTCAAAACAAAACAAGGAAAATGTTAAATTAATATTTTAACAGAAACTCATGGTTTCAAATCAGACAATGTCAGAAACAATATATTTATCCTGGAGCAGTCTGTCCTTGTGTACAGGATGTTTTGAATTATAAACAATTCTCCAGCTTTTTAAACTCCTAAGCATGTCTCTTCACAAATCAATCTATCTATCTATCTATCCTTCCTTCCTTCCTTCCTTCCTTCCTTCCTTCCTTCCTTCCTTCCTTCCCCTCCCTTTCTGCCCAGAGATTATCTTACATATCCTTACTATGAATATGTTTTATGGAGAAATGTTACACACTTTTTAATGAATGTTTTTAAGTTGGGGCAATCCCTACTCTAACAGAACTATTTGACTCCTTCCTCTTTCTGTCATTGCTTAAAACATTCTTATTCTGGCAAGCATTTTGTTTGCTAACTAAATTTCAAAATCGATTTGAGAGGACTTTTTAAAATTTTAGTTATATTTTAAGCTTAATTTTAATTTAAAAAAACACAAAAACTAAGATAAAAAGTAGATAAAATGTTAAAACATTTTGTATGTGCAACCAATTTTGAAATATAATTAAGGAAAAAACCAATATATTTAATTAATTTTCCCCTCACGGCATGTTACAGAGAGCACTGTAGAGAAAATCAAAGTATTAACTTGCTTAAGTTACATTCACTTTATTTTGCAATGTTGGAAATGGCATTTATTTTATTCATCCAAAATTTGCTTTGACTTTTAATAAAACATTTCTGTGTATTTCAAAATATAAGCTAAATCCCAAAGACCTTGCCCAGATCAGCAATTCTGAATCCTTAGAGGCACCTTAGAAAAATATAAAAAGTACATGCAGCCTAGTCATAGGGATGTTATGTTCCTAATAAATTTCAGCTAAATGTCTTTATTTCTAAAATCTGCTACTCAGTCTGAAACAGGAGCATTCAGAGCACTATACAACAAAAATCCAGCCAAAAATCCATAAAGGACATAATAAACCATTCTGTTAAAATAATCAATGAAAAAGTTGCTGAAAGCAGCGGACTCTATAGAGTAAAAGATAATACTAATTAGAACAACAGATGGCATCAGCAATGCAGAAAATTAAATTAAATGCCCTCAGAGAATAAAAATCTTTGGCACCAAAGAGAAAGCAGGGGGGAAAAAAGGCCAGATGTGCCTCACTAGAAAGGATATTCTAAAGTTAACATGTTGTTAATGAGAAGGCCTGCTATGAAGTTGTCACTTGCCATTATCTCCTTCTGTGCAAACCTTCTGTGCAAGGCTTCCAAAAATGAGCTTAGATAAGAATAGATGTGAAAAGGAGTTTCATTGCCTACTTTGGTCTAAAGCCAGAATTGAGCTGAAAGCAAACTGAAAACCAGATAATAAAAATGGCATACTGCATGTAGAGTGCGTAAGCCTTTCTATAGATCTCCCTTTTTAAAAAAAACCAAACTACCATGAAAAATACACTACTTGCAGGTAAGCCAACTCTCAAACTTTTTGCATAGTTTTTCCAATATATTCTAAAGGACTTTGCATGTTTTCATAGTTTGTATTAATAAATATTTTCCAGAACAGAATTCTGTTTTAAATTTTCATAATTGATTTATCTGACACATTTTTCACCGTATTTTGGTTTAGCTTATCTGCAAGCATATGGGTACTTTTAAAAAAGAAATTACCATATATACTTACAGATAAACCCATTCAAAGATAAGATGAACCCAATTTTTGACGTGCATTTTGGTGCCTAATATTCTCAATTTATCCACTAAAATACATGGTAATAATGTATCTAGTTTTCTCAATTCTTCTAGTCCCTAAATCAGGATTAAAAATCATACTCTCCCAGTTTCTGGGTTGGTTCCTTTTCCTTGTGTTAAACTAGCTCTCCCCAGTACTTTAGCAACCATATTTTGAACTGTGGACTTTCAGGGGCACTTTCATATATAACTGTAATCCAGGGGTGGGTTTCTGCCGGCATTACTGCCAGTTCGGTGCATGTGTGATTTGCGCACTCTCATTTCACACGCGTGTTCAGTTGCCTGTAAATAGGTCTGCCCATGCGCGGAACATTAAAAATGACCAAAAAAATGTTGTGGCGACTGGGGAACCGGTTTGGGGGCAAGCATGCCATCCTTACCGGTTCGGCGACCCAATCGCCACTTCCACTACCGGTTCCACCAAACCGGTGTGAACCAGTAGGAAACCACCTCTGCTGTAATCCAAATGGAAGATTACCAGGGCATAGTTTACTGAAGCCAAGCTAGCTAGATCCATAGCTGATATACCAATCTAATCTGATAAAAGGTGCTCCGTGCAACAAAAAACAATTGAACCTTTAAGGGCAAAGATGAATCTAAAAGTTCTCTCCTTTCTAGAATAGGATGATCACCAGTTCCTTGATAAACAGCCCACTTATATTCTTTGAACTGAGCTTCATATCTTATATATTTACCATCAAAAGTAATAATTAAGTACCTTCACTGTCTCAACTTGATGAAAAAGTAAGACGATGTTGAGTAGGATGTTAATGCACATTTCATCTCCAAATCACTTATCTGTTTCAAACATAACCCAGGGATAAAAAAGAACCCTGTGCAAATCCTTTCCATATATGCTGCTACTTTATGTAGAAATCTTTCAACTTCACTCTCTGGAAATAGCCATGCAAGTGTGAGTAGAACTACTATCAAACTCTATCATTTAACTGTAACATGAGGTTACAGTGGTCCTGAAAACTGATGAAAAGTCAAAGAGAATTAGCAGTCAAATCACTTTACAATCAATGCCAAAATCAGATCTAAACTTGAATTGAAATGGACCAGAAATTCCATTTCATTTCATTCATCACTGGGTCTGATAAGCCACAACCTTTTGAATATTTTGTCCAGGAAGGAAAAATTGCAACTGATCTATAATAATTCGGGTATAATGGAGCTCAGTCTTTTTTTTCAAGAATTGTCTAATTACTGCCTCCTTTGAAGAGGCTGGGATCGCACCCAGTCATTGGAAATATATATATAGTGCCGAAAAGGAGTGTGCACGCTTGTCTGGGCCGCAACGTGGAAGAGGAGCTGCTTAAGGTAGATGCAAATGCACCCGAAAATGAACTTCCAGTTTCCAGCACGCCAGCTAGTCTTCTGGGTTTCTGGCGTGCATAACGCATAAGATGATAAGCTGGTCGGGGCACATGCTCATACAGGAAAATGCAAGACCAGCTCTTCCAGTTTTCGGCAATGCCGCACGCATGAAGGCCAGCTGATCATTGCACATGCATGCACGCCCGAAACCTGGAAGAGGAACTGGAGATTCTGTGCTCCACATGCCACTTCAGGCATGCGTGCCATAAGTTTGCCATCACAGCTGTATGTAGTAACATATAATGGACAAAGATTCACCAAACAGATTCTTGTCCAAAAATATTTCTTGCAGATTTTCCAATGCACCATTGTTGCTACTTCATCATGCCTTTGTTTTCAGTCAATCTGTGCAATCTTCTTGCAGTAACTAAGTGATCCATTGTTTCTTCACTTTCTTTGCAAAGATAGCAATTGCTACCTGTTCCTGTCTTTCTCAATTCTGGATTTCTTCTAGAGATTTGTATTATGCAAGCCGAACTAGCCCCTCTGTCTCTTTTTTCAACTTCCCTGGTTTTTTTAATATACTGGTCTTGTAATACTTTGCTTTGCTGTGTCTCCTTTCTGTTCTTAATTTGGTCTTTTTTGTAGACCACTTTCATCTCTCATTCAGCAAGCTTTCATAATATATTACCATAGCTTCAGTGCATCTTCTTCACTGTCCTTCAGATATTCTTCCAATGTCCCTTTTTTCCTTTTTTTTTCCTTTGGGAAACAAAACAACCACTTCAGCAGTTCATCTGCATTTAAAAGACACAGGCCACTCTTTTAAAGACAGCAAAGTCCACATTTTGGACAGAGAGGCTTGCTGGTTTGAAAGAGGGGTTTGAGGCCATCTATGTCAAAATTAAACAGTCCTCATTCAACAGAGGGGGAGGGATATGACATTATCTATCTCCAATCTACAATAGTCTTTTCAACAGTTCCAAGAAGGCTCCACACCCATTTGCACTACTCAGGTGACCCTGATGACACAGATAAACCTCCAGGTGACCTTAACAACCCACTAAAAGAATGCAAATGACCAATTGTCTGCAAGGAATATAAATTCTTCAATTCCCCACCATCCTGTCAAAGCTGAAGAAGCTTCTTGGATGAGAAGTGAAATGTCTTCAAAGAAAAATCAGAAAGTCCAGTTGCCTCTTCAAAAAGCACCTTTGGGACACTCTGCTGATGTATTCATTACTAACTTTCTTCTTGATTTCAGTGTGCCTGATGTTGTCAGTTTGAACAATGCTTTTTGTAATGATTGTTTTCATTGATATTTTTTTCCATAGGGCATCCTGATTCCTTCAGTTAACACTATTGTTTTCTGTTTATGGTGAGGGTGGCCATTGGTTCAGTCCAAACTCTATGGCAATATCTTAATTGTACATTCAATTTAATTTTCAATAGCACTTTTTCATATAGTATCAAATCAGCCATGTAAAGGAGATGGGATAGCTTGGCAGATGTTCTTAGGTTTGATAGGCACGGCCCGACTTGTTCAGTATTGTTACTAGACAAATCAATGCACTAACAAACAGTAGTGGTGATAGTAAGACTCCTTGAAAGATTTCTCTCTTGGTGTTAACCTTTCTTGGTCTATCATAATTGACCAACAACTGTCTAACATTCTTCCATTGACCTCTGCACAACGTTTCTGATGTTCTGATGTTCCTATTGACTCCTGTTATTTTGAATTGGATTACCCAATTATGAGGCAGGGAATTGAATGCCCTCTTTTAATCAATTCAAGCTATGTTCAAGTTGATCTTCCTTTTCTTAAGAGTTTTCTAAAATTATCATATCAATGGGGAGCTGATCTTTTGTCCTTTTGCTGTTTGGGAGGTTTCCTTTCTGCTTAGGTGGAAAGAGCTGGTTTTCAATTACCAGTAGATGCTGTTAGACTGCATCAGCTACCATACTACTTAGCAATTTGAAAGTTGTTGGTAAGCATGTAATTGGCCTTAGTTGCCTGGTACTGCTTCTTTTGTTGGATCTTTCATTATTAGGTAGGCTTTACCAGATGTTAATCAATCTTCAATTTTATCTCCTTGCAATAGGATGTTAAACTGCTTAGCAATGAGTGGGTGCATTGTTTCTTCTCTGTCAGATGTTGACTGATTTATTGCTGTCACTCCATTGGTGGATTGATATAAATATTTCTAACTTGACTTGACATTGGAGATTCTGCCTAGGGTGTACAATTCGAGCTTCATATCTGCTGGTTTTCTTGACTATAAATATTATTTGTTGCTTTATTGTTTCTGGTGCTTTCTTAAACTTCCTTGTCAATAAGTGATATTTCTTGATCAGGTATCCTTTGGCTTTCTTCTTCTTATTCAGAAACTGATTCTTCATTTCCACCACTTCCACAGAATAGACCTAGTAATGGATCAATTGTAATGAAACATATGCTGCACAAAACTTAAGCAAGTTGATAATATTTTACAAGTCTCTACAATCTTCCTGTAACATGCAATAAGGAAAATGATGTATTGCTGTTTTCCTCAATTATGTTGCCAAGTACATTATATGTATATGTTTCAGAAAAAGACAATGGCAACCACTTACATATTGTTGCCATGGAAAGTACATGGATGAGTCCTTGAAATCACTAATAGTCAAGGTCATCTCAAAGGAGACTTTACCTTAGTAGCCATTAGTTTATTTAAAGATTTAAAAAGTCTGTTCATTTGAATATTTCCTTTTTTTCTTGTGTTGAAATAATTTGCTCCCCTCCCCAGTAGGATTCTGGTGCACTAAATTCATCATATGTGGTTTAACACTTGAAGCCTCCAGCTAATGTGACCAGTATATTAGAGGTTATATCTCTATATTAACCTAAAAATCCTAGTCCAATTATATGTTTAATTAGGTGGAGTGGGAGGTAAACATGTAGGAACATCAAAAAAGGGATAATTGACCTTACCAATTAACGTCCAGAAGAATGGATTTAATCACAAGCAAATTCCATCATGCAAAGCATTACATTAATTCCACCCAGTCATGAGTGTCATGAAAACATCTAAACTCCTAAAACATTAGCCTACTTTGCATGCCTAGTCTCACAAGAAAAAGATCAGGACAGAAAAAGTGGCCAAAATGTCTCATTTGTCATTTTGAACTACAATAGTGGTACAGAAGATGCGTCCCTAATGCTCACTAGAATCAGGGAAATAAAGCCATATTCTCCACTCAATCTACCACAAAGACTGCTTTTGGCTACACTCTTTAAAAAGTACTTACAAGCAGCAGTGAAAACAGGTGGACCCCAGTCCTTGAAAAATCTCAAACATCCCTACATACGCCTAAAGGTTAAGAAACAAACACATTCTAATAGATATGTAAGGTATGGCTCCCATTACCCAGATTTTCCAATATATCTCTGAAAATGGTGCCAGTGACTGTGAGCCTTGCCTAAGAGCATCGTTCCATCTTGTGATAACTACAACCATCATTTGTCAATCGGTGATTCATCTAAAAAATAAGGGGCACTTAGTTACAACACCATATCCTACCCTTCATAGTTACCCTACACTATACTATTCCCAAAGTAAATCAAAAAATAAGCACAGAAACACCCTTCCATAGGCAAACACTCATAAGTGGCACCAAATACAATCTCAATCAACCCATTCTGAGAGCAGAGCAATAGATACCTCCCAGATCCCACAGAATACCAACATTTCAATGTCAGCCCCCTCAGGAGTCCCAAGTAGTAGGAGTATGTACATTCTTTAATGAAGTGTATACTTTGTCACTTATGCGTCCGTCCTCCCGTCCCCCCCATGAAATGCTATGATGTCTTATTCCTTCCCGAGAAATGCTTCTGGTTGGTTCATATCCACAGGTGGGGGGGGGGGAGTTCACTGAGAGCTGCTGAATATGATGCTATTGTCCCAGCCCTGGAAGTGTTTCTGATTCGTGCTAAGTCTTGATTGATTATTGTAATGCTAGGAATTTTGGGCTTGTCACCTTCTACAGCCTGCAGCTGTATTTTATAATTTGTAATTTAAAAAGAGCCTATTTTGCAAAATATATTTAAGCATGCATTTTATCACAATTGTTCTGGGCCACAGTAAAGGCAGGAAAGAAATTAAGAGTTAGGAATATGACGAGGATCTCACACAAACTCATAGTAAGTCAGCAAATATATCTAAAGCCAAAGAACTTATTATGAGTAAAACTAACTAACCTACAAGGGTGGGCCATTCAGAGCATTCATGTTTCTGACATGAACCGCCAGAAGCCAGGTACCAACATGTCAGAGCAGTGACACTGTGCATGTGTGCATGCTGCACAGACATGTGTGATCAGGGTATGTTTAAATTTGTCCTACGGTTATCATTCTGAGCATTTGCTGTTAACAATAGCATCTGCAGACAGTTGTGAATTTCAGCAATTTAAACCTTTGCCAGCATTTGACAATATGGCAGCCTCAGATTCCGATGCTATCCATTAAACCTTGAGGAGCCAGTGAAGACCTTTTGACAGATTGTACTAAAAGCCTGTTGTTGAGTTTCTGGCAAAGAAATAGGATACTTGAGACTGATTTTGATTGCCACTTAATGTATTATAATACTCATTATGTGGAGTATTTAAAAGCAGAGGACATACTCGGTAATACTTACCAGACACCCTGTGAAATGATGAGCAGTTCTTCCTTATCACCCATCCAAGGAACAGGCTCGGGTAAGTAAATGGTTTATATATAGTAAGCAGTAAAACAGGCTGGTGGTGATAGCACAGTAATAGGTTAATTTTATATTTTGCATTAACAATGATCTTTCTAAAGGGTATGTGCATATGGTAGGAAGGAGTGTGTATTTGCACTATTGATGATAATGATGACAATGCTGAGGGATATTTTTCCAATGTTAAATGTAGACTCTCTAAACTCTGAATCCCCAATAAAAAGCATGTGCTAAAGAGAAAAGTGTGATTGTCAGTGGTGTTTTGGCAGAATAAATATGAAAATATTCTAAAGGGAATATATTATACACTAATACCAGATAATGCCAAATTTCCCAGCTCCATTGTGAAGTTTTTAGAGCTTTCACTCACTTCAAGTGCAATATCCCCAGGAGATAACCTGTGGACAGCGCTGAATTTTTCTACAGAACATTTAAAGGCTTACCTTATGAAAATGTTTTAAAGATGTACTCTGACAACAATGTTACAAATGATCAAAAGTTTAAACATTTTGTAAAAAAATATCAAGCTGGGAAGGAAACTTGGAGCATGTAACGATCATCAACGCATGCAAACATATATGGCTTATCATAAAATAAAGACAAAAAATTAAGCTCATTGCTTGTTTCACAGTATTTTTATTCATATAATTTGAACTGGTCACTAAACTTTAGGACACTTGTAGGATTTGACCATGGGGCCTCAATAGGTGCAGTCATAACAGAAACAGGAATAATGTCACTTGCATCCTTAAGAGCCACAGACTTTCAGCTTTTCTAATTTTTCTTTAAAACATCAATACAGCAATACTTTAACAGCAATACAAAACTCATCAATACTGTTAGAACCTTCATCTTGGCTACGGCACTCATAAATTCATTCCAACCTTTAGGGGTTTTTTCACAGTACATGCTTGGTGTTGGAAAGCCCCTTTTACCAACTCTAAAATATTAGTATCAGGAAGTGGGACCTCTTGTATAAGAATTTACTACGGCAATCTCAAGCCAAAATGTCCCAATGCTGTTTCATTTTGTTCAACAAAAGTTCAGCATTTTTCCTATAATGGGTCCAAGACTAGGATCTCCTGCGGGAGGATGATCCTGTGGCAGCTGTTGTGATATAGTTCTCATAGTCCTGGGGTGATCAAGTGTGTTCTGGTGGGCAAATGAGATTCAGAGTATCCTTTTCAGACTCATTTTGTCTAATCAGCCTTAGAAACCTCTGCTGTATGAAACTGCGGAGCTTAAATCTTGATGTCCTCACTTAAATCAGATCTATGAAGAATGGATCGCATGTCATTATCCAAATGGCTAGTTTTGGAAGCCTCTAAAGACTCTGCCTTGTAGCTGTTCCATCTGATGATGTGACACTAAATAAATTTTCTTGTTTACCTGACCAATAGACTAGTCACCAATGGTATAGCAGCTCCTAATAATTGCTCAATAAAGCCTCTTGACCGATGAATGACCTGCTTCTTCTTTTTGAGTGAGGCTTTTCCATCATCCAACTTTGTAATAAACTCTTTTTTTCCTCTTTAAATTCTGGTATTATGAAGACTTTAGAGGCAGGTAACCTTTTAAATTGTTCAGTCTTTTCTTTTTTTTCCCTTAGTGTTGTATAAGATGACCTTTCTCTGTTTTGGTCCGGCCTCTACCAAGATTTTAAAAATTCTCCAATTTCTGTGTACTCTCTCAGACATCCTGAATGAGCTGACGTACAGCTGGTTGACCTACTGTTTTCTCCCCTTCTTTTTCATAGTATACACTGCAGGCCAATCAGGTGTAAAGAAACTGTAGTATCCTGGTCTAGTGTCTGCCAGATTGACCAAAAGATAACCATGGGGTTTGCAAGTGGCATCTTTGAATACTTCTAAAACATACCATGTGTTACTGGGATACGTCTGCCCTGATAGTGTGACAATTTGCAGCTAGTTACAGAGGCATCAGAATACCACCAAATATTTTGCATTCAGAGCTGTTGCTCTCATTTCTTTACCTTGAAAAAAGAGATTTTGAAACATGACAATAATACTCAGATTTCTCTATTTGTTTGTTGTCCCTGTCTGAGGCCATGAGATCATCTACCACTGCTAAATTGATTTGATTTGGTTGAAACAAGTCAGTATCTTCAAAAGGGGCTCGAGAATACTCCATAAACCTAATACTGTGAAATTTATTAAGCAGTTCTTTGCGTAGTTTGCATTGCACCCCTGCAACCATGCAATTAATTTGAGCATTTTAGATAATAGTCTCACCATATTCTAACATTTGTTTTCTAAAATAAAATTTACCAGAACTGAACAGACCAATTCTGTATAATATAAGAAAAAGGGTGTACAGACTGTGCAGGTTTCTACCATATTTAATAACCAGAAAGTAGCATACAGTAATTCTCAGGTTTGATGTTGTGGCCTGTCAGCTGCCGGCTCCTCCAGCAGCCAAATCAGAGGAGGAGGAGGCATGGGAGTCAGGGTCAGCATCAATGCAACCTGAGATTCCGAGAGGAAAGAGGGAATAGAGTTGCCAGAGAGAGAGACTTAGGCGGAGCCTGGGCCATCTGTCAACCCTCAGATGGAGAGTCAACAGCTCCCAGGTCTGGAGGTGGCTGATGAGGAAAAGGAGGAATAGCTGGGTCCAGTGCCTGATGTGCAGATGCGCAGAAGGAAGAGGAGAGGAGAACAGTGGAAATCTGTGGGCTGATCCTTGGGAGGGAAGAGCCACCACTGCTAGCAAAGCCCCACCCTAGCTCTGGGGCTAAAAGGCAGGGGGCAGAGATGAATAGATATAGCAGACAACTACTCATCTCTATGCCGACTTGTAAGCCTGAGGTGAGAGAGAAGCTTTTTTGCCGGGGCTGCTGATGGTCCTAATAAAGGAATCTTTGAGTTAAACTTCAGAGGGTTTGTCGTGTTTGGGGAACTGAGTCAGAAAATTTGTGAACCCTTTTATTATAGACCACTATTAGTTTTTCTGAGCACCTGATATTACTTTGATCTCTTTCTTCTCTTCCTCACCAGATAGACAATAATCATCAATCAAATTTTTCAAGCTCTCAGTTAACCTTATCACAATTGGCACTTTTTAGTGTAAGTCTTTTCACTTTTAAAACTGTCTTCCCATTTGACAAAGCCTACTCATACATTTTGGGACCAACTACTACAAGCTCAATGATCATGGTGTTTGGTGGAATCTCATTCATCAGCCACCCTAATCTTCTAAGGGGTGTGTGTGTCCATGCTCCCTCGCTACGTATAAAAATAACCGAATCAGGACCATGGTACAGACGCCTGTCCCCCAACCCATCAAACAGTCTGTATAATTTCAAATGTGCATAAGCATTATAAAACTGGAAATGAATATGTTGATACATGTTGATTTGGTAGGCTGATTTTTGGCTGTTTTCCATGTGACAATACTGCTTCTATATCCACAAATTCACATGATGAAACTTCATTATAGGACACAAAAAATATTGGAATAATTCTTCAGGATCTGTCATCACAGATGTAGTCAATTGGTGCTCTGCCCAAAATTAAATCCCAGTTGTAAAAGAGTTTAGTAATCTGCCTTTTAGCGGGACTTCAATATGCTCATATTGTAAGCATACACTTTCCTTCTTTTCATAATCATGAATATACTGTTCTTTATCCTGTTACGTCTTTCAGAAATCAGGGGAAAGAACTGGTCTCCTGCTTTTGTCTGAGGTACATGTTAATTCCCCTTGTATTTCATGTGAGGTAGAGGGTTTTTGATGTGGATGGCCTTGGCTCCATAATTTGTTGATCCACTTGTGAAACAGTATTGGAAATTCAGCAAACATCTAATCACTTCACCATTCTGAAGGAACACAAATAGATAGTACTTAGGACATAGAATTGTTACAGTACATAGAACTTATTGACTGATGGACAAAGAAGATTTTCTTAACATTTTTATTATTTGGAAGTTAACTCACGTCAATATTCCTAGTCACTTTGTTTTCTAAAAACCTACGTTACACATTCTACCTTCTAATTCCTTATCCTGCATTCCATGTGATGTGAAAGCCCTTGGTCCCATAATCTGACGAGCCCTTTGTGAAATAGTTGGCATTGAACATTTAGCAAATAACTGATCACTTCACTGTTCTGAGGGGAAAAAGAACAAGGAAACAGTCATTTGTAGCAACTGCTACAGTAAAGAAGGTATGCTGATTATTGGATAAATAAGTAGATATTCCAGCTACTTCTCATCAACATTCCTAATAACCTTTCTTAGTTTTCTACATGCATGTGAATTAAATACTATACCGGTGATGGCGAACCTATGGCACGCGTGCCACAGGTGGCACACGGAGCCATTTGTCAGGGCATGCGAGGCGCTGCCCTGTCAGCTGGCCAGCCCGCATGTGCGCGCTAGCCAGCTGAGTTCACTCTTTTTTAAAGCCATTTTTCACCCTCCCCAGGCTCCAGAGCCTTTATAGGAGCCTGGGGAAGGCGAAAAGAGCTCCCCCCCCGGAGGCCCTCCAGAGGCTTCATGAGCTTCCCTGAAGCCTCTGGAGCGCAAAAAACCGGCCCTACAGGCAAACCAGAAGTTTGGGAACGTACTTCCAGTTTGCTCAGAGGGTCATTTTGACTGCTCCAGAGGCTTCAGGGAAGCATCCTGAAAGTCCCTGAAGCCTTCGGAGTGCTCAAAACGACCCTCCGAGCAAACCGGAACTTCCGGTTTGCTCGGAGGGTCGTTTTGACTGCTCCAGAGGCTTCAGGGAAGCGTCCTGAAGGTCCCTGAAGCCTCCGGAGGGCTTCCAGAGGGGCGGGGGAGGCTGTTTTCACCTGCCCCAGGCTCCTATAAAGCCTCTGGTGTCTGTGGAGGGCAAAAAAAGCATGCAAAAATGGGGAGTCGGGCCTGTAGTGCATGCATGCGCACTGGGGGGGTCACGAATTGCATTATGGGTGTGGCACGCCCGCACACTACCCCCCTGCGCTCCTCCCACTTATGGCACGCGAGCCAAAAAAGGTTCGCCATCACTGTACTATACCTTCTAATTCATTGTCCTCTATCCTTCATGATGGGGAAGGCCTGTGTTCCCTTCCCAATGATATATATTGATACTATTATGAATCTTAGGACATTGAAAAATTGGCAATCACTTCATCTTCTGCACATTGTGAAGGAAAAGTGGAAAGAGACATGCATCAGTATTGCTATAGAAAAAGTGAAGCTTCTAAAATTTATGTGTGTAAGGAAAAAGAATACTTTCACAGGTTTTTACATATTGTTATTTTGATACCTCCTGCTAATAAAAACACCAACAAGCGTTATAAATACCATTTATGCATTTAAGAAATACTACATTTTAAAAATTAGCTACAAAATTACTCACATTAGTAGCACTCATCCTGAAGCAGCCTTGTTTACTGGGAAATGTTGCAGATCATCTGAATAAGAGGCCTTCAACATTCTTATCTGTTTCCATTAGATGAAATCCCAGGCCCTGTTCTTGGATGTAAAATTTGCTGCACCAAAGGCATTGAATTCTTAACATGTGTTTTGTTATTTGCATGCTTTGTAAATATGTTTTATTTGAAATTCATTGGGGTATGATTATTTTCCTGTAATTAATTTCTTTGACATTAATTATATATCATTTTCCTGAGAGACATAGGAGTCTCATAAAGAATCCTTGTCATAAATGAAAGGGGGGATTTCTCCTTCTCGGTACACTGTATGAATGTCTCAACTTCAGCAAGTCTCATTTGAAATGTAATTTATTCATTTTGTCTAAAACATTAATGAATACACAATTTGAGGCATAGAAATTTGAAGACACTTTTTATTAATACCTGTTTCATCAATTCCATCCATTTGGTCTTCATGTTGTGGACATCCCATTAAGCAATGATGCAGTATTTTTTTTACAATATATGCCTTAAGAGTATTCATAATTCAGTATTAGAGGAACATTTTTAAAAAGAATATCATAGATTATACTTATTATTACTGAAAATACTAAGTTTGGTAAATGGATTGCATTCATCATTTGATGTCTGACAGAACAGACAACAACAGGGCATGATCATCATATTACGTTTGCTCTCATTAATATTATATAACTTAGCTCTTTTGCTAAATCGGAGACCCCACTTTTCTGGTTCAGGAATCAAATTTGCATCAAACAAATTGTCCTCAGATTCTGCTTTAGCATCCTTTTGTTATATTCTTCATTGGATTCTGAGATATCTGCCATATTATTCTCAAATCCTGGTCAGGTTTTAAAACTGTTGTATCTGCCATTTGTATCTGCCTGCAGACATTGCTGTTGAAAGCGCATGCTCATAATGGCAACCCCAGAACAAGTTTGAACATGCCCTGAGCATGCTTGTCACAAACATGTCTGCACAGAACACACGCATGCACAGCATCACAGCTCTGACATGTCTGTACCTGCTCTCTGGAGGTTCATATTGGAAATATGAATGCTCTGAATGGTCCACCCTGGTAGATTACACAGCCTTTTTATTTTATGTTTAAGCCACCATCACCACCCATAATAAGCCTTATTATTTTATTTGTCACGATTTTTTTTGGCGGCAGATGTATGCTGACTTACTGTAAGTTTGTGTGAGGTCTTTATCAGATTCCCCACTCTGTTGATTTCTTTTTTGCCTTACGGCTGGACGAGAAGAATTGTGAGAAGCAACAAGCTCAAATGAATTTTGCAAAATAGCCTTTCTTCAGTTTCCCCCACAAATGATAAAATACAATAGCAGGCAGTTCTATGTAAGTTGACTTGAAAAGAAGCCCCCAATTTCCAGCATTAAAACAAACCCCGCAAAAAGGCATTGGCTTGCTTATTTTAGTCATGATTTTATCTTATTACCTCCTGGTTTGTTTAACGTTGTCCCTCTTTTGGGTTCCTAATGTTACCACTGGACACTCACCAATCAGAATCATTTCTGAGGGAAGTATTGGGCAACCATGTGCTCAGCCTATCAATCATGATTTTGCACCAATCGGAAATGCTTCTGGGGTGTGTGAGAGAATAGCATCCTAGTCAGCAGCTGTTAGTCAGTGCCTCCTCCCCATGGATGTGGAACAATCAGAAAGGTTTCCAGTGGAAGAAATAAGATATCACAGAACTTTCAGGGAGGATCCAGAAGTGATAGCAAGGTGTGGGTGGAGTATAAACTCTATTAAAAAATTGTTTGTACTCCAGGGGTGGGTTCCTGCCGGCATTACTGCCGGATCGGCGCACAAAAAAATTTGCATGCACTCATTCGCTTGTCCACATTTGCACCTAAAAAGGTCTGTGCATGCGCACACTGTTAGAAAAGAAAAGGAAAAAAAATAAACTTTTGCAATGAATATTGTTCTGCGCATGCGCAGAACTGAAAATCAAGGTGGCGCTGCCACCGATAGAACCAGTTTGGGGGTGTGGCAGGCCGAGTTACTATCTACTCAGCCGAACCGGTCCAACTGGTTGGAACCCACCTCTGATGTATTCATAGTACTGCCCCTGCCAGGGTTTCAAACAGAAAGAAAGCAGCAGACTAGAGACCCCATCCTCAATTTTCACACAGTAAAATGTTAGGTTGAGGTACATATTTCTCCGAGTCAATGTCAAACATAAGACTGACTCTTATTCACAATATAAATAGATCAGAGAAAAACATGGGATAGTTCATACACTTCCTATATTATCAAACTCCTCACCTGTGAAGAGATGTAGGGGACAAACCCAACCTCCACAAAGATGTCATAATGATCTAGATAACTTTTTTTTTAAAAAAAAGAGGACTGTCATCACTACTACCAACAGGAAAACTGAAAATCTTTTTTAAAAATCCAGGAAGGTCACAATAAATAACAAAAGACACAGGTTTATACCAAACCCATGACCACTCTCTTGAAGAATAAGAAGATACGGGAGGAGGAGCCAACGTCGTGACAATATGGACGTGCAATCTCGATGCTCCGAGACCGCAGCCGATACTTTTGCCTCTGGGTGGTCCAATCAGACCTAAACCGTCCCGCAGAGATGGTGAACAGGAAGAATACGTCTTGCTGATCTCAGGGACATCGCAAAGTCCCTGATTGATCCAAGAGAAGTTCTTCAAGGCAGCGACAAAAAATCCAGCCATTAAGCTGATGAAGTCGGGGTGGCTCCAAAATGGAAGGATACAGAAAGAGAAAGTGTTTCCAGCTGGTGAGGAATTTTTACCGTTTTAAAAGAAACTGCCTAATTTGAGAACAGAAGAAATAAGTGGTGGAATTAAGCTTTGAATGGTTTTGGACAGTGAGTTATCTTACTTTTTAAATGCTATGTTCATGGATGGAATTTATGCAAGCCTTTTAAAACAAATGGATTAAGTTTTCTTCTTTTATTTTTTTTCTTTTATTATTATTCTTTGTAACCTATGGACTAAAATTCTCCTTCTTCATTACTGCAGGTGTTTTTCCCCTTCTCTTCTCTAACTCATTCAAGAATTTAACTTTTTTTTAAACTTGGAATATAAAAAGATACAAAAGGAAACAAAGAAAATTGTAACAACAGAGGGAAAGAAAAACATTGCTACTCGGAAGCTGGATGTTTGTGTATTAGAAACAAAATACCTTTACTTTCTTCACTGATTATTCTGGCTTGGCACTTCAAGGTCTCACTGTTTGTTTAGAGTGATAAGAAGAAAAGCATACATATGTTCCTTTGAAGTATATCTTTAACCAGAGAAAAGTGAAAATAAGACCTTATTGTGAATTTATGCTTAATCTTGTAAAAAAGGTAAATAACCCCTGGAACCACCTTCCCCTGGGTCCTCCACCCTTTCCCTGTATGTTCTGGGAGAAATGGGTGGGGAAGGGAAAACCACCTCCCTTCTGGGCCTAGCCGGGGAGACAGATGGTGAAGAAGGACTGAAGCCCCTAGTGGGTGAGTCAGACACCTGAGACCAGGCCCCAAGGGGAGACCTGGGCCTACTGGGAGACTCAGGCCTAGAAGCTTGTGCTCGTCTCTCTGTCCTAGCCACCTGTTTTTCCAGGGCCTTTTGTCATCTGGACTTATCCCTGGCAGCGGCTCTGGAAGGGCGTTGCTCTGCCATAGGCTTGGAGGCTGCTGTTCTGGCCTAAGCCTGCCCTGTGTCTCCTCCACCCCCTCTCCTTGGGCCTGCGCATCGAAAGCTGTGGAGGCCATGCCTCACTCACGTGTCTTGCTGGGTGCCTGCCGGTCTCAGATTCAGGCCTCGCTGCAGTTGGTCCACGAGGCTTGGCGTGCCTCTCTCCTGCAGCTTCCCAGGCTTTGTTCCAGCCGCTTCTTACACGTGGTGAGAGGCCGCCGCCCATGAGGTCACACCAAAATGGCCGCCGCGCCTCGTGGGTGAAGATCCAGGTGATCCATTTCCACTCTTTGGCTCTGAGGGGATTAGCCTCGCAACGAGCCGACACAGAGACTCCTCTCTCCCAGCCCAGCTGCCCTGACGAATCTTCAGCCGCCTCGCCGACTGCGATCAGCGCTTTGTGGGCAGGTTTAATGAACCGCGGCAAGCTTTTGAAGCCGCAGCAAGCGATCAGAGTGATAAGCGCCGCCGCAGGGCTTCCAAATTGTGGCACGGCTCAGAACGGCGCGAAAACCTCCGATCAAAGGATCTCTCACTTGCTGTGGCGCTGGAAGTCTCTGAAGACGTCCATTATAAGCATAAAGTCTTTGCCAAGCTCTGGAAGAGCCAAGGCTCTCTGAGAGCTCCTGGGAGCATGGAGGAGGACCTCCCTGCTCTCTGGCAAAAACAGCAAATCCCTTAGTAAACTTTAGAATATCCAATTAACCTGATTAAATTTACTAGAATAATTAATAAACTACCTCACAGGAGCAAGCTAATGCTTGGACCAAAGACTGAGGGAACTGGGAGCCAGGAGGGAAAGGGGGATACTTAAAGAAAATCCCTCAGTCTCTGGACCAATCAGGCTGTAACAAACCCTGCTGTAGCCCCTCCCACCGAAGCCACTGGAAAAGATGAAGATCTTAAGGATATTATGAGTACAATTTTAGCAGAATATATTAAAAGAGATAAAGAACAGTTGTGGGATATGGATCTGGTTTATAGGATTAATTCAGCATATGCCAGAACACATAATGTTCCAAGGGAAGTACATGTTACATTTCTTAGGAAGACCACGAGGGATGAGATTCTAGGGGCTCAGAGAGGGGGACCACTTTCTTAAGCAAATTCCGAAAAAAATAAGAGATAAGAGGAGGAAGTATTCCTCCTTATCAAAGAAATTATATAATAAGGGAATTTGGTTTAGATGGTTATTGCCAGAAGGATTGCTGATCTTCTGGGACGGAAACAGAATTAGAATTAACACAGTTGTGGAGGCAGAGGCCTTCATTAAAAAACATAGTGCCCTCCTAGAGAACGGAAATATAAGAAGTAGTAAAAAGGCGACAACACACAAGACATGAAGGAGGGAGGGGCTGCGGCTCCGCCTGGGGACAGGGGGGAGGGAACAATAATGGAAAGACTCAGGTCACAAAAATAAATATATCTGGAATATCATTCTAATTGTTGATATATTAGAAAGTGGCAAAAGAGATGATTGAACACATGGTTGATACAATGTATAATAAGATGCTGTTTCTGCTTATCTTTTATCTTTTGTTTTTTTTTCTGTAAAAAGTTGTGAGAATTGGAGATTCCTACCTCTAGCACGATGGAGCTGCCAATTTTTTTTTTTGTATATCCACCTACCCTTTTCCCATAAATTTTAAAAACCAATAAAATTCTTTTAAAACAAAAAGAAAGATTAGAAATCTTTTTGGTTATATATAAAGGCTAATAAAAAGAACTAAGTTAAATTTAGTTAAGTTTTGATTATTGGGGGGGGGATGTTATGATACATGATACAATCAAATAAAGGAGGGATAATGATAACAACATGTATGTATGTATGTATGTATGTATGTATAGGTACAACATAAGGAAACGATGTAAATTGTAAACAGTGATTTGGAAAGAAGGATTACAAATTTTTGTTACTAAATATTATAGATGTTTAGCTATAATAGGCCATAAGGATTCAGTGTTATTGGAGGATTTTAGAAATAGCAAATGAAATGCCAATATGTGGTTATGTTTTAAATCTTGATATATTTTATGATGAAGGACATTTAAACAATTATAGTCAAATGAAAATAGAGGTATGATGATGGTAATATGTATAAATATATCTGAGTTAAAATACTTGAGTTAATATGAATTATGGTTGATGACTGTGGAAGAGATGCACGAAAGTCTTTTGTAACCAACTGATACACTTTCTACAGTATGTAAAGAAGGAGGATTCTTTGTGTTGTGTTTGTTTTGAAAATAAAAAATAAAAACAATAAAAAAAGAATAAGAAGATACAAACCTAAAGTACAAATCTGATTGAAAAATATTGCCCTGGCAATAGAACAAGTGCCAAATATAGGCTTTTGTTCCATGGGCGCCATAGAAACCTACTACTACCCCACCACACCAGCAATAAAGATGCCAACAGCCTCTCTCCAGCACTACCATAGTCTCTTTCTGGAGAACCACAAAGCCTCCAGATATCAATGTACTTTTGCCCAATGATCTGGAAGCCACTACTGCCAGCAACATACTAAAAGGCTAAGTGAAGCAGCTAAATGCCAGGGATATAATGTTAGCCTTTGAGACCAGAATTTAAACAAAACTTTCCATGAAAGAGGACTTAACATCTCCAAAGTCCTTCTACTCAACAGCAGTTAACTACTTAGCTAACTACTTAACTATTAAATACTCACATAGTGGCCCCAGAGCACCAAAGGTGCATTCATTTCAAAGAGAAAAGAGAATGGGAAATTGCACTGCAAATGTCTCCTAAAGCAGCATTTCTCAAAGTGTAATCCACAAAGTGAAACATAATAAATTGTAACATTTCACAATTTTAATTTCTAATACAGCACATACTGGAACATATAACCCACAAAAACTCTTTGAGGTCCTCATTTGTTTTTAAGAATGTAAAGGAGTCCTGAGATTCTTTTTTGAGATTCCTGTTTGAGAATCAATAGGCCTGGGGATGGATTGCATGATTGCAATATGGGGACATGGACAAGGCCTTGCTGCAGGAGCCATTGGACGAGGGCTCACCCACTTGGAAGTCAGCAGCTTATGAAAACAGTTGAAAGTAATCCAGCACACAACCTATGGCATACACTTGGAATACTGCATTCAGTTCTGGTGGCCACAATGTAAAAAAGATGTGGAGACTCTAGAAAGAGTGCAGAGAAGAGCAACAAAGATGATTAGGGGACTGGAGACTAAAACATATGAAGAACGGTTGCAGGAACTGGGTATGTCTAGTTTTAATGAAAAGAAGGACATGGGGAGACATGATAGCAGTGTTCCAATATCTCAGGGGTTGCCAGAAAGAAGAGGGAGTCAAACTATTTTCCAAAGCACCTGAGGGTAGAACAAGAAGCAATGGGTGGAAACTAATCAAGGAGAGAAGCAACTTAGAACTGAGGAGAAACTTCCTGACAGTTAGAACAATTAACCAGTGGAACAGCTTGCCTCCAGAAGTTGTGAATGCCCCAACACTGGAAGTCTTTAAGAAGATGTTGGATAGCCATCTGTCTGAAACGGTATAGGGGTTCCTGCCTAGGCAGGGGGTTGGACTAGAAGACCTCCAAGGTCCCTTCCAACTCTACTATTGTATTATTGTATGTGCTTTGTTGAAGAAGAGGCAATGGATCTGCATTTTGAAGAAAAAGAGGAACCTAGGAGGGGAGACAAAAGAGTCTGGGGAAATAAAATATGGTGCTACCCATAATTATAGACCATCTTTCTACAAAGTATGGGGTCTCTGCTGAAGGAAACAAGAAGAGACAAGGGATACTGGCAGAACTGGACTACAGGAAGGAGTCTTTTTTGAACTGTGAAGCTGCTGTTATCTAAAAAAATAAATAGATACAAACAGACAAAAATGTCGATAGTTATTGTGGAGAAAGTTGATAGGATCTGTGAAGCCCGAGATCTAGAGGCAACCATCAAACACAAGGACTTGGATCTGGAGGGCAGCGAGATTTAAGAATGTGGAAGGACCGCATGCTGTTCACAGATTAGTCAATATGCCACCCTTTTCATGCCATAGTCAACTGATCATGACTTCCAGTGTTGGAAGTCCATATCTTTCGGCTCATACCTTCCATTGCAGTGACGTGCGGTGAGGTTTATGACTGGTGAGGCACTGACACAGTGCTGGGTTTCAAATATTTTTAGACTTGTGGACTTCAACTCCCAGAATTCCACAGCCAGGCATGCTCAGTTCCAATTTAAAGTGACAGCATTTGTTTTTCTCCTTTGCTCCTTCTTTCTTTTTCTTTTTCTTCTCCTTCCCCTCCTTCCTCCCTCTCTCCCTTCCTCCCCCTCTCTCAAACACACACACACACACACACACACACACACACAGAAGTTGGATTGGACTATCTCTCCTACCCCTTCCCTCTCTCACTCACTCTCAAACAAAGCCCCCCACACACAAAAGTTGGATTGGATATCTTTTCCAGTGCCTTGAAAGCAGCTCCTCTGCCATCCCCCCCCCCCATTCCCCTGCTGCCTTTCCCAAACACCTCCACCATTGCAAATGCAGCCTGCTGTCTGGGTGGGAAATGCCTGGAACACAATAAAGCCCACCCACCACCTCCTGCTGGCAGGCTGGGGTGAGAGGAGAGGCAGAGAAGCCGGAGGGGAGCTTCCAAAAGAAAGAGGCTGGGGGGAAGTGTGTGTACTACAGCATGGCTCTTTGCCTGGCTTCCTGCCTCCTCCTGTGGTCTCCTCAGTGCTCGCTTGTGCTCTCCCTCCCCAAGTGTAGTTTGATTGCAGGTGGAGCCACGTTGCCTTTTCAAACTTGTAATCAGTGAAGCTGGGCTAGATTTTTATATAGTTTTATCCAGCTGTGTGTGTGAGAGAGAGAAATGAATGGGGGCCTGGGGAGGAAGTCACTACACTTAGGGAGGGAGAGCACCAGTGAGGTTAAGCAGAGTCATCCACGGTGAGGCAGCAACTAGCTCAGCTTTTTCCTTTTACCTTTTTTTTTTCATGATGAGAGTGGTGAGGCTGTGCCTCACTTGCCTCACCTGACTGCACGTCACTGTTCCATTGTCTGTTGACAGTAAAGGGATTAAACATTTGACATGTTCATGTAGAAACAAGCAGAAGAGTCTATGTGATTCACTGTATGGCTGAAATTTTCTACAAATCTGCTTGGAGATCCACCAAAGATAGTTGTTTGCTTGTGGACATTAATATGAATCATTATCTGGTTCCCCCCCCTCCCCAAAAATGTCACAATGACCCATAAGGTGAAAAATTAGTTGGCTCAACCTATTACGCCCAGTTAAAATTACTTATGGCTAATTTGTACTCAGCAGCCCTCATAAGTCTTAAGTTCAAACTGTATATTGACATTCCAGATTTAGATGTAAATCTAGCCATTTCCTCAATTTCCGTACTCATCCAAACTAGAAAAATAGAAAGAGAAAGGCCAATGCATTTCCAACACATAAAATGTTGTTTGAGAAGGAAGTAGATGACATTAATATTCTGGAATTTTTCAGAATTTCATGGATTTAACCATTACTTAAAATAAAATAAAAACCTCTGGTGGAGCATAAAGAGACTTCTGGAAGTTTTTGATCATATAGGATCAAATAGACTCTGGGTAAGTGCCAATTCTGCCAGACATCTGAAGTGTGTGCGCCAATGCAAATTGCCACTGATCCCCAGGACAGAAGTTTCAACAACTTGGCCAACATTTATTACCTTAAAAGACTTTTCGGTCTTTGGGGAGTTTACAACTCTATGTGATTCAGCTCAGCTTATATTTCTGTAGTTTGTCCTTTACTATTATGGGCCTCTTTAATTCTTCATCTTGGACAATGAATCAGAACCCCAGAAACATGATAACTTATGAACTCCAAAGTAGTAGAAGTACTAGTACTAAACAATATTCAAGACATTTATGGTAGCAATAGGGGAGATGGAGTCCAATTTCAGTGTAACTCCCATTCCCCCCATCTGACATGACTAAAATTCTCAGCATTGCTTCTACATTATGATGCTGCATCCTTACATCTTGAAAGACAGTCCTGCCCTATGGTCACATTACAAACAATAGATCCAAAGAAGAGTGAGTATAGCTACACTCACTCTACACTCACTCTATGGTAAAATCATGGAAGTCAAAGGAAGTCCAATCATTACTTGTCCTTTGTTTTAACTTCCAAAAGACATTCCTCTGCTTTTCAGGCACTTTCATTGTCTAATGACAATGTAGTGCAGGGCAGCAAAAATAATCTCTAGTAGGAATTGTTGCTCTTTACCTATTGCAGCAGCATATAAATAAAGATGTGTTCATTTTATCCTGCCTTTTTTTCATACACGATTCAAGGCAGCAAGCATACATAACACTCCTTTTCCCATTTTCCCCACAACAACCACCATGCTGGGTGTGTGAATGGCCCAAGATCACCCAGCCATTTCTTATGTCTAAATTGACACTACAAGTCACAGCACTTTAACCACTGTACCAAATTTTGCCAACTGACTGAATTATACCTGTATTACTGACCTAAAAGTATGTGATTTCTTCAGGTGGTTATATATACATTTTGCACATGGGAGAAAATCCTGGGGTGTAGCAGACACTCTTAACATGGAAGGATATATATTTTCTCTTTTTATACAAAATATTTGTGATCCCTATATCATTCCCTCAAATTAGATTCCTTTCTTCAACATTTTACCTAGGACAGCTCAAACAGTGCAATCATAATTAATAAATTATATAATTTTATACATTATCCTGCAAAGATTAGGTTTTGATTTACCATTATATAATTTGTATTCTAGGTCTACATCCATGCTTTGTAATAAAATCAAGCGTAAATATGCAGCATGACATCTGATTAAAATGAAAGTACTTGGATTTAACTACATTTCAGAACAGTGATGGGATTCAAAATATTTTACTACCGATTCTGTGGGCGTGGCTTGGTGAGCGTGGCATGGTTTGGTGGGCGTGGCAGGGGAAGGATACTGCAAAATCCCCATTTCCTCCCGATCAGCTGGGACTTAGGAAGCAGAGAATAGATGGGAGTGGGGCCAGTCAGAGGTGGTATTTACTAGTTCTCCGAACTACTCAAAATTTCCGCTACAAGTTCTCCAGAACTGGTTAGAACCTGCTGAATGCCACCTCTGGTTCAGAAGTCACAATCATCAGTGGTCAATTGACATTATGAATTTCTCTTGAACAAGTAGAAATTAAAAATGATATTTTTGTCTGAAAACAATTCTAAATAGACAAATCCTACATCAATAAAAATTGCAAAGCCATTCAAGCTATCTTTGAATTCTTTCTAACCTAGTGTACATTTCAGATATTTCTCCCCTAGATTTACACTGGCAGCACTTATTTTCATTTGACTTGATATGTCTAAATTATTTCCTAAATTAAAATCTGCATTAATTCCATAACAGAGTGAGAATTGTGACTAACTTTCTCTGGGTTAAGACCAGGGTCGTCTTAACAACATTATGGGCCCCGGACAAAGCAGGGGACTGTGGCCCCAATGCAAACTACTCACAGGAATAAAAATGTAAATGGTAGATAAAATTAAACATATATTTGCATGTTAGCATTAATTTAAAAATGCAGTAAAATGTAATAAACATGTTTCAGTATTTTTATGATACAAGATGCATTGAAGGGTTAACATACACAGTTTAGTATGGGGGCCCTATGCTTGTGGGGCCCACAGGCAAGTGCTCATCAGATCTATGCATTAAGATAGCCCTGTTGAGACCATGATTACTTGACACTAAATATGTATCAAATATATCTCATGTCACTATAATATGCAGTGCATTCAGAAAGTATTCAGAACCCCACCACTTTTGTCCATTTTGTTATGCTGCAGCCTGATTCTACAGTTGTTGAAATTCATTTTTTTCCTCATTAATCTACACTCAGAACACTCAGTGAAAACAGAATTTTGGAAATGTCTGTAAATTTATTAAAAAGAAAAAAACTGAAATATAATATTGGCATAAGTATTCAGAACCTTTGCAACAACAGTTGAAATTTAGCTCAGGTGCCTTCCATTTCTCTGGATCATCGCTGAAAAGTTTCTACACCTTGATTGGAGGCGACCTGTGGTAAATTAAACTGATTGGACATAATTTAGAAAGGCCTCTCTACACACCTCTCTATAGAAGGCCTCACAGCTGACAATGCATACTGTAGCAGAGCAAAAGCCACGAGGTCAAAGGAACTGTCTGCAGCAGGGGTCTTCAACCTTGACAACTTTAAGCCTGGAGGACTTCAACTCCCAGAATTTCCCAGCCAGCTTGCTGGGAATTATTCAAGGCACAGATCTGAGGAAGGCTACAATAAAATTTCTGCTGCACTGAAGGTTTTTAAGAGCACAGTGGCCTCACTAATTCTCAAATGAAAAAAGTGTGGCACAACCAGGAATCTTTCAAGTGCTAGCCACCCAGTCAAATTGAGCAATTGGGGAAGAAGGGCCTTAGTTTTCCTTTGTTGTTATGGGGTACTGAGTGTACATTAATGAGGGAAAAATGAATTTGAACAATTGTAGAATCAGGCTGCAGCATAACAAAATTGACAAAAGCGAAGGGGTCCTATTACTTTCTGAATGCACTGTATCTGTATATCTTAAATTATTTTGCATACCACAGTTTTGCCCAAATTAAATTTGCAGATGTTTGGGCTTAGTTGGATTTCTCAGCTTTTACTCACACAAATTAATGCCACAAGGGACAATTGCATTATTTATTTATTGTTTGCAGTCTGGTTCTCCTTAGAAAAGAAACCAGTCCATAAACCCTTCTCTGTCACACTATATTTATTCCAAATTTTTCATATCCAAGCTTGAGTTGGAGCATCTTAAATAGGTTATCAAAGACAATTAAATTCCTGATACATATACGGGTACGTCAAGGCATGTCCCATTTGTCATCTGTGAAACTGACTCTAAAAAGCAAAAACATATTTTAATGATCCTTTTTACATAATACCAGCTAAACAACAGAGGAACTATATAAAGGAAGTGTTAGATGAAAGCAACCTCCATCCTCACCCATTCAACTTCTTTGCACTATCATCAGGCTGATCAAAGGACCCTCAAGTGCTGCTTTCTACTTCAGAGAGCCAACACTTAGTACCAAGGCAAGAAAGATAATCTGAAAACAAATTTTATGCTTTGAGACTCATGTGGAGCATTCTATGGAATAATGATTTCAGCTGTCCATTATGGTTTTGGTTTAGATGTTATGCTTAAAAAAAAAAGCTGCATGCACCTGGGTTAATGTTATGCCTAATGAAAAAAGCCTCTCTGGAATAGGAGAAACTAAGAAAAGAGGCAATAAATAATGCACAGGGGAATTCCACAAAGGTGCAGGTGATTAGTTTAGCAGCCTTTTCCTGACTAGCATTTTTCTCCTTTAATATACTACAATTAAAATGCTATAAATATATTAGTGGAGAGGGTATGATACAGTTACATTGACATGCACCTCAGATTCCTTCTGCAGTGAACAGTTATTTTAGGAAGCTTGCCATGGCAGAGGTTGGGGTAATGACTGTAGGGCCCTTTGCAGGGAAGCCTTAGCTGTTTGGCTCAGTACTTATTTTTGAAACGGAGAGGTGCCAGAGCCAAAGCAGCCTACCAGCCATGACACCCACTTGGAAATGGCAGGAGACAGGAATGGGTAGTATCATATTTTCAGTCACTGGAACCCAGTACTTTTTTCTTTTACATCTTGTCCCACAGCTAGTGAGATAAATCCAACCACATATGGGTCCACCTATATGCCACTGATGAATTGCTATAGGAGTTAGGGTCTTTTCCCATTTCCCCCCTCTCACTTTTCCTAAAGGTGTTTAATTCTGATGAAGGTAGGTTCGGAAAGCTTACTAAAGGCTTGGAAAGGGCATTTTACTTATTCCAAAAGTACCATGATAGTTATTTTAAGTTTCTACCTCTCCGTTTCTACCTTCCATACAAGTAATCCTTGACTTATGACCATAACTGGACTGAAATCTTGGTTGTTGAGTGAAACGGTTGTTGAGTGAAACATGGTTTCATTCCACAAACACAACCTGGGTTCTCCTAGTTGTGATTGGTAGGCAACTGCATGGGCCATTAAGCAGAGAGCACAAAGGAGGCAGGCAGCCTCATGCATGGAAGGGAACTCTTGAACTGGGCTGGAGAAACAAACAAGGTGTTCAGGATCTAAGCCAGGGATGGCTAACCTTTTTGTCCTCGCGTGCTGAAATCGCGCGTGCACCCGAGCACACGCGCACAGGCCTACACCCTCAATGCAATGGGCCCCGCCCCACGCACATGCGTGCACAACCTGCCCTGCACCGCCCCTCCTCCCACTCATGCGTGCGACCTCCCCCGTGCTCCCCCTGTGCGTGCACATGCCCCCCTCTCATGCGCTGTTTTGGCCCTAGCAGGCCTCCCTGAAGCCTCCTGAAACCAAAAATGGGGCACGGGTGTGTGTGTGAGCACTGCACCCCCATGCTCCCCTGGCCCCCATGCATGCACGACCCCCCACGCATTCATGCATGTCTCCCACATGCGCAGCTGGCCAGCGGAAGGCACAGTGGAGCTGAGCTGGGCAACAGCTCGCTTGCCCGCAGAGAGGGCTCCACGTGCCATAGGTTCACCATCACGGATCTAAGCTTTCTTTCTGCAGCACTTCAGATGAGTTCTTTTTCTCCACCACACATGGAGAGAAACTCCTTCAAGGGACTGCAGAAAACTTTCAGATCTGATCTGCATTTCTTCAGCCCTTTGGAAAAGTTCCTCTTCTCTCTGTGTGTTGGGCTGGAGAAACAAAGCACGGATCCAATCTGGAAGATCCTGTTTTATTTATCCAGCTCATTGCACAAGCATCCCTCTCTTCTAGAAGGCAAACCCTGCACTGGGCTGGAGAAGCTAAGTGGGGATCATCAAAGATCCCTGCTTCATTTCTGCACTCCAATGAAGGGTGTCTCCCTACCCCGCTTTTTTTTAGGGGAGGGGAAATCCTTCTTCAGATACCAGCAGCTTGCAACCTTCTCTGCTAACTTCCCCACTGATTTTCTGAGGAGGCCGACAGAGAAAACTGCAAATGGCAGTCACCTGATGATAGGGCACTTGGCAACCAGTTAGCTGTAAGAGTGAACAGGTTGCCAAACACTCAGATCATGTGTCTGTGAAGAGATATTTTCTGATGGCTAGAGGTGCTTTACAGATGATAAAGCACCCTTCCCTAGCCATGCTTTGAACTTTGAATGGTCATCAAATGACAAGTCATGTTGAGGACCACCAAAAGAAAAAAAATATGTAGCTCGGGGTCAACTAGTGGGCAAACAGTACTATATAAAAACAGGGAACTAACCCCACACTTAACTTGCACTGATAAAGTTCCTTAGCTGGGCAATGAAAAGTCTGCAAGCAAGTAACAAAAGCTCCAAGGACACCATGATTGATTTTCAACCAGGCACTGGAGAGTGGAAGGGAGAGGGAAAACAAGTTATGGCAACTCTGTGCATGGGCAGTGGCAGTCTCTTATAGGCTTAGGGTACGTGTATCCAGTTACAGAGCAGGAGCAACCCAGGAGAAGCTCTTCCGGACCTCCAACCATCCACTCCCGGCTTCTTTAAGCCACCAGGTAAGCAGCAGCAGCAGCGCCGCCACCCGGGTTCCTCTCCTCCGGACCGCATCCTTTCTTCGTCCCCGCGGAGCCTTGGCCACCGTTCCGCGCCCGCGGCGCACCAATCCTCGCCGCTGGCCCCCGGGACCGTCTCCAAAGGCAGCGGCTGAGCTGAAGCGAGTGGCTTTGCGCCGACTGCGGCAGGCGCTTTTTCAATGAGCCTCATTCCCCAGCCTCGTCCGCTTTCTCCCCGCGCGACGGCCGCCTTCTCTCCTCCCTCCGCCCCGTTACCACCTGCAGCCCGCGGTTACCGCCGGGCATTTAGTCGCGCCAATTCTGGTTCCGGGCGGGGAGGAGGAAGGGGGAGAGTAACTGACCGGATGCCGCGCTGCGCGTAAGACCAGAGCAAGAGGGAAGGTCACGGCCCCGCCAGCCAGTTAGCGCTGGACTCGGGGGCCCCCTCGCCGCTACTCCCGGCCAGGGTTTCCCTCGAGCTCCGCCGCGCGGCCTTCAGGTTCGCGCGTACCCGGCTGGTGTCTGGCAGCGACGCCCTTGGCTAGAGGCGCTTAATAGTCCTTGGCGGGCGCTCCGGTTCCCTACGGGGAGGACGCGAGAGGCGAAGCCGGCCCGTTCCCCCACCCCCCTCCGACCCTGCTCTGGCTCGCAGGCAAGTCGCAGCGTCTCCTGGCGGGACTCGGGAGAGCTGCAGACTCCGGACGGGGAGGGCTGTGAGAAGCGGCCAGCCGGGGAACCTGAGGTTGCTAAGGCGATACCCGGGATATGGGGTAATCGCTTCCGAAGCGGTCCCAGGTAACCGCTTGGCCACCGCCACAGCTTGCCTCTTTTGGCTTCCGCAGCCGGGAATTTCTACGCTCTAAGAGGACGGGAACTGAAAACCGAAAGGCGGACGCGGGGATTTATTCGCTCCGGCTTTCAATTGTCTGTAATTTTGGGAGAGAAAAGGGGGAAAGGAAAAAGCTGCCGCTCTGAGGGAAATTTCACGGAATCCGACAGGGATTCTCAAATCAGACGGGGGGACCGCAGATCCGAGCAGAAAGCGGCGCCTCCTCTCGCAAGGCAGCCCTGGAGAGCAACTGCCACCTGGGTGGTGGAGGATGGGGGGTGGGGAGAGAGCAAAACCGAGCCGATTCGAATAACTTCGCGCCTCCCTCCTTTTCTCCCCCTTCTTCACTCTCAAAGGGATCAGCTGTCATTTTTACTGCTGGAACTCCAGACAAAACTTTTTTTTTAAAGTCCTCCGCCCCCCCCCCCCCCACGCACACACATAATCCTATGTCGTACAAAAGAACATATCTCCCCCTTCAAGAGAACTAGAAAGAACAAAAGCCTTGCCTCCCCGCCTGCCTCCCTCCCTCCCAATCAGAGGGAAGAGTCTGGAGCTGTTCTAATGGAGCTGATCCTAAAGTTAACATTCAGCAGCCCATTTCCAGACAGCAGCGCTAAATCTATTTGGATAAAACGCGTGTAGCCCAGACACTTGGCACGAGGCCCATAGGAGTTGCAGAAGCAGCCCAGCTGAAAACAAGCGTCTGGGACTGAACTCTATCCGCCTTCACAAGCAGTGAAAGGAACCAGCCAATGCAAGGAGTCTGGACGCAGAGATTCGTCCTCCACCCCCTACCTTCACTCTCCGGGCACACACCTTCGCCGCCACTTTTCACACACACACACACACACACGATCCCTTTGAGCAGCCCCGCCGCCGCGATTCCAGAAGCTCCGTAAAAGGCTGCGTGTCCAGCAAAGCCCTCCGGATCGCCGAGTAAATCAAAGCTCCGCGCTTCCACTTCTCCCATTCACCCCTCAAGAGTTGGAGGTCCCTCTCCATTCAATGGAGCAAGCCGGCTCGAGCGATCCCATCAACGCCTGAGTCCATGCACAAAAACACGCACTTGTCTTCCCCATGGCTATAGACACTGGCGGCGGCCCCCTGCCAAGCAACGGGTTTGGATTAGAAGCGAAGTCTCGCAGACACCCAGTTTCCCATTCGCGGCCAGATGTTTTGCTGAGTTCTCAGTGAAGCGTTTCCGCTCCTTTAGGAGCACACTTGTTAAATCCAGCTGCTTTGCCGCAGAAAGTCTTCGCGCCCCTCGTCCCCCCGCCCCCGTTAATCCTCACCGCTCAGAGATCGCTCTGAAATCATTGCAAATCCAGATCGCCTAGCCAGCGTATTTACCAATCACCCCCCACTCCGTATCTATACGGGAGACAAGAAAATCATAAGGCAAAAAGCCCGTCAAAGCTTTCCTTACCGTTCTCATCTTCAATGTCTTTGCTACAAAGTGACTTTCAGACAATGGCAATTGGACTGGACGGGTCCCGTATTCCTCTCTGATTTCCCCCTCTTGGCCCAAGCCAGCCAGAGATAAATTCTAGAGCAGAATAAAATCCTCTAGCTTTTCCTAAACTGAGGCAAACCGGACAGACTAAGCAGAAAAGAGGGATGCCATAGGCTTATCCAGCCTGTCTAAGCACCCTGCATTTTTTTGTCTTTTTACAACCAAAAAAAGGAAGGAAGGAAGGAAGAAGGGGGAGAGAAAGGAACAGGGGAAAGAGGAAACGGGGAGAGCGGGGGTAAGGACTTAATCGGGAGTTAAGGTTTGCTTCTTGACCACCCTTTCGAGGCAGAAATATGATGTGAATACTATTCAAAAGAAGGAGAAAGGGAAGGAAGGAGGGGAAGAGGGAGCAGGAAAAGCTGGAGAGAAAGTTTTTTGTTGAAGTAGCTCGAGATCTCTGCTCACTACCGGCCTTTAGCCAAGTTAGAGCTGCAGCAGAAGCGGACTATTTTGGCCTGGGAGGGCACGCTGACGTCACTTTGCAACTGTGCCGCTGGCACAGCTGCGCATGTCGGGCCATTACGTGGAGGAGGAGGGGAAGGCAGAGGTACCATTAAGGGGTAATGGAGTGGGCTAGGACAATGTAAACTTCACCCCCCCCCCGCACCCCGCCGACTGTCTGTTTCTTTTGCGCGCGCCATAGCGCTCTTCTCTCTCTCTCTCTCCTCCTTATGACTCTCCCCCAGGCCGCGTACCTCTGCTGGTTCTTTCGGTCAGACGGGCTGTTCCAAAACTGCTCTGCAGAAATGGGGGGAAAGGCGACTTGACTCGGGATGAGCCGGTGTATCTGGAAAAATCTTCCGCGCTCGGGAACTTAAATGACCGCTGAAACCAGGCGGCTTCCGCGCACTGCCCTGGACGGGGGTACTCAAAACTGAGGGAGGAGGGAGAACAAACGAAGGGCCTCGGTGTGAGGTTGATCAGCTCCGATACCTTCGTTCTGCAATAAACGTGCGGCGTTATCCGTGTTACACAAAAGATTTACCCCGTCGCCCCTTCAGGAAAAGAACGCAAAGCTATTCGATTCCTTTCCTTTGTACGACTCTAGTTCTCATATGCAACCGAGTGTGTGAATTCATCAGTAGGTAAAAGTTTGGTGGTTACATACTCCTTCCATCCAGATTACTTAAATCCAGATAAGGGTTGCTGAAGAAGAACAGATTTTGCCCTCGTGGCCCGAGGTTGAGCCCATCTGGACACTTAGTTGTAGGCTAGAAAGAAAGCAAGATAAGCACCTTAACTCCTTATCCATTGAGCAAGTCTGTTCGCTTCCAAACATGGAGACTAATGAATCAGGTAATATCTTTGTGGCAAACTAAGGCACAAGAGACTTCAATTGCCTAATTTAATCTGTTAGGGCCAGTCACTGTTTAAAGTCCAGGTGTGGTAGCATGTTTACTTTATAAAGTCTCCCCACATGTATATGAGAGAGTCCATCTGAGCAAGTGTCCACATGACAACAGAAACAGGAGGAGGAGGAGGAGGAACACACAGAATTCCACCATCAGAGAGCAAGTTTCAGTAGTCCCAAGGAAGGAGATATAGGCAGCTGATGGGTTCTTGCATGCTATATCAGACCTGTAATATAGTGGTTTTACAGTTTCTGTACACTGCGCGTTTACTGTAGTGGTTTCCAGATGTGCATTGGTCTCATTCACATCTTTGATTTTAGGCGTATGTAAACTTGTGCATGCAGCAAATCTTGGTGATACTTAATTTCTCTACTATGCTGATAATTCCCCTTTGTCTCATTCTAGGATGGTGGGGCCACATAGTGACATATGAGAAGTGACAAAAGCAACAACAAATACTCCTCTACTCCTATCCCATTTCTGTTCACTGAACTAACCCAGACTTGTGAAAGAGATTCTGTTTTTCCCTTCTCCGTCCCACATTATTTCCAGATGGTAACCAGAAACGAGCTGACTTTGGAACTGGCAGTTGATACGGTTCTTGGGTCTGGTTTTCTCCCTCCCACCCTTTCCTCAAGAGTTTCCTGTACGGAGGATATTCATGGCCACGCTGCACCGGTCGCAGCCAGGAGGGAAACGCTCTCCCTCTCCCTCTCTCTGCAGATATGCAGAAAACCGAATTGAAATAAAAGCTACGCGTTCCGACTAAAAGTGCCAAGGCACTTTCGCTTTCATTTAAACGGCTCTTCGCAACTAGGGACAGACAGGCGAAAGGGTTGCTTGGAGGGGATCCGAGTGGGAGGGCGAGAAAGAGACAGTAAACTCAAGGCTTATTTTCTCCAAAGAAAAAAAGGAGCAGCAAAACTAGGCACGGTAGAAAAGTGGGTGAAGGAGAGTGAGTGAGCTGGGTCGCACAACCCCCCCCCCCCAACCACCAGCCTTCCTCCAACCTGAAAGTACGGGCGCTTTTAAGATTTCACCCGCCACGAGAGCGCTCAGCTGGGCACGAGTGGCACAAGCGATTCCCCCCGCCTCCCAGTCCCCAGTGGTTTGCGTCGCTGGGCCCATGAATGACTGCGCCCGTGGAGGCTCGATCTTCCCGCGGAACCCACCCACCCCTCCCACCCAGCGCTCCTGGGTGCAAATTTAGGATTCAGATTGGCGGGTTTCGGTTTGTTCCACAGCCCTGGGACAACCAACACACACACACACACACACACACACACCGACCCCCCCCCCCACCATCCCGGCGAGGCTCAGCTTCGCGCAGGCGGAGACCGAAAGAAACGTGGCCTGTGGCTGCCCCGTACCAAGGGCATAAGCAGGGTGAGTTTGGGAGAAAAGCTTTCCTGATATTTAAAAGTTTAAAGCGCTTCCCAGACAATGGGCTGGGGGGGGGGAGGGAGGGTGTCAAGCCTCTGCGTCTGCTCTTGGCCTCGACGGGATGAAAAACTCGAATTGTTGGGTGGGTTGCTAAATATGCCATACCACGCAACCCACTCCGTGGCTTCCAAGCCCCACTCCCCACCCCTTAAGCTTTAACAACAAAAGGGAGAGAGACTGGGTGCCTCCTTAAAAAAAAAAAGAAAAGAAAACGAGCGAAGCTGAGAAATACTTATTGCCTATTCAAGGAGCGCCATCCTGCGGCCAGTGGCGGTAAAGAGCAACTGGAACCGAATTTGGCTACTTGTTTAGTGGAAATTGCGGTTTCACTCACCTATGTTCATTATGAACCGCGAGGGCCTGTCCTCTCTGCTTCTTCTTATTATAAGTTATATACTCCTAGAACAGAGGTGTCCAAACTTGGGAACTTTTAAGACTTGTGGACTTCAACTCCCAGAATTCCTCAGCCAGCCATGCTGGCTGGGGAATTCTGGGAGTTGAAGTCCACAAGTCTTAAAAGTTCCCAAGTTTGGACACCTCTGTTCTAGAAGATGTATACAAATAGAGCTAAGTCAGGAATGGGCAAATACCGGCTTTCCTTATGTTTGAAACCAGCTTTTATCACCTGTATCTAGCGAGGATCCTATGAAGCATGATGGGCATTGCAATCCAAATATCTGGAAGGCCTCTCTCTCACCTGGATAGATTCAGGGGTGGTATTGAGCAGGTTCTGACCAGTTCTGGAGAACCAGTAGCAGAATTTTTGAGTAGTTTGGAGAACCGGTAAAAACTACCTCTGACTGAGCCCGCCCCCATCTATTTTCTGCCTCCCAAATTCCAGCGGATCGGGATGAAATGGGGGATTTTGCAGTATCCTTCCCCTTTCACGCCCACCAAGCCATACCACGCCCACAGAACCAGTAGTAAAATATTTTGAATCCCACCCCTGGATAGATTCCCGTTGCTTGTAAAATTTACTGGGGTGTTAGGCCTACTTGGACTTAACTGCCAAAAAAATAGAACACACACACACAGACACACCAGCATTCGCTTTGCTTCGCTTCCTGCTTATTTTTCTTGAAAGAACTCATTGGAATAGTCTTCATTCAGTTTATCTGAATGTTACCCCCATTTCAAGTAACCTTTCAAAATGAAACATTTTAAAAATTAAAATGAAATGAAAAAAATGAAACTTTTTTTTTCATCAGCTCTAGGAAATACAGGTAGTCCTCGACTTACAACAGTTTGTTTAGTGACCTTTCAAAGTTACAACGGCACTGAAGAAAGTGACACATGGCCATTTTTCACACTTACGACCGTTGCAGCATCTCCTTGGTCATATGATCCAAGATTCAGATGCTTGGTAACTGATTCATAGTTATGAAGGTTGCAGTATCCTGGGATCATGTGATCCCCTTTTGCGACCTTCTGACAAGCCAAGTCAATGGGGAAGCCAGGTACACTTCACAACCGTGTTACTAATTTAACAACTGCAGTGATTCACTTAACAACTGTGGCAAGAAAGATTGTAAAATGGGGCAAAACCCAAGTGTCTCGCTTAGCAACATCAATTTTGGGCTCAGTGGTGGTCATGTGGTCATTAATCAGGTTACTGGAAAATCGCAGTAGAATTTTCAACCTTTTTCCATTTAGAGGTAAGTGTCTTCTGCCTAGAGAGAGTGGAAATCTCTCTTTCATCAATTTGCTTATTCGTTTTAAATATTTATAAATCAGCTTGTGGGACAACTGTCTGAAAAATCTTGCTATCGTCCATTTAAATTTTAAAAAATGACTACTTTGAAAAAAAAAACTTTCAGCAGTGTACAGTCTGTAGCAACTGTGGTTAAATGTAAAATAAGACCAAAGTGGGGCAGGAAACAATCATTTGCAATATCTAAATTGCAGATCATTAGCAATGGTGGATATCCTGGCTGAGAAATCTTCTTTTACAGTATATGAAAGGCTGCTGGTCCAAGCAAAAAAACCAGCAAGAAGCTTCAGCTCTGCAGTTAGAAGCAAAATGTTCCTGCCATCTGCCCCCAATCTCCCAATTTTTAAGAGTAAAAATTGAAATAAAATTGAGAAGGGTCTGATTCAATTCTCTATCAGTGAAGAAAAGCCGTTACCCAACAGGCTTAATGCAACAGTCTCCGTCATATATTATCTCTGTTTATAAAACTCTAATGAAGGAGAGTTTACCGTTTCTAATTGCTTATACTGTCAAGAAATTCTTCAAACGTTCAGAATCCACTTTATCTCTGCTCACAATCTTCTCTTCTCCAAGCTAAACATATCCAGTGCCTCTAGCAATTCCTATTAGGTTTTTCCTTCCAGACCATATTGGTTATACTCTTTTGGACATTCACAGGTAGACATCATCTTTCCTGAAACACGGTTTCCAGAACTGGATGAAATATTCCAGACACTTGGTCTTACCTCTATATATTGTAAAAGAGAGAGGAGATAACAGAGATTGGGTACAGAAAGTCATGGCAAATAGATACATCTGTATGTGTCCTTGTGCCTGCTTTGCACCAGTCTGGTTTTTTTCTGTTCTCCTTGGAAGTCCCTGCCTGGTAATGTTTAGTTGCCAGCTTGTCCATCTCTAAGACATAAAATATATGGAAACAGTGGTACTCCCAATGACGAGCCAGATCCTGAAGATGAAACTCAAATACTTTGGCCACCTAATGAGAAGGAAATAATCCCTGGAGAAGAGCCTAATGCTGGGAAAGATTGAGGGCAAAAGAAGAAGGGGACGGCAGAGAATGAGGTGGCTGGATGGAATCACTGAAGCAGTAGGCGTGAGCTTAAATGGACTCTGGAGGATGGTAGAGGACAGGAAGGCCTGGAGTAGATGTCTTAAAACTTGGCAACTTTAAGACTTATAGACGTCAACTCCCAGAATTTTCCAGCCAGCTCTGCTGGCTGGAGAATTCTGGGAGTTGACAACCACAAGTCTTAAAAGTTGCCAAGTTTGGGACCCCTGGAACGTTGTCCATTGGGTCGCGATGGGTTGGACATGACTTCGCAACTAATAACAACAATGAAGAGTTCTTCTCCTCAAGCAGCAAAATATCTGAACCAGCATTGGGTCTTGAAAAAGGAAATAAAATGGATAAAAAGTCAGGGATTAGTCCATATTATTATTTTTAATTATCCAGCAATAAAAGTATCACAGGGGATACCATTGCCTGCATTGTTGTGATTTTTGCAGGTAAAGAGACATCATGCCAAGACCTTCCTGGCTATTCTAACAAGTGCTAGTTATTTGTTAGCTAGACATTTTTCTCGGCTGCTGCCTCCTTTTACTATTGATAGTTAACCCTAACTAGGTTAGGATATCCTTTGGTATCTTCATTGTCAATTCTAAGGCTGATTATTGTACATATCATTAGTTTGGTTTTTATATTTAATTTTAGTCCTGCTTTTTTGCATTGATGCTCCTTGCCCTTTTAACGACTTGCTTTCTTTGCATTTTGGGCAATCAGAGTAGTGCCATATTATTGATGGTTTTTATTACTCATTTTAGAACCTTATGCATCTTCTTCCAACTTTATCAAATACCAGTAGAAAATTTCCCTCTTGAATTCTAGCCTGTAGGTTAGAGTTCTGTCTGAGGTAGGATGAGAATGGCAGGCAAGGGCATCCATGGAGTATGATTAAAATAACATCCAGACGGCAGCCATGATGGTATTTTTTTAAACTTTGTAACGCACGTAAAAAGGACAGCGTTCCAATCGCACTTTTACAGCTGTCATCTGACTCTACTCTGTAGACATCTTAGTGGTAGGGACAACCTTAGCTGGAAACAGGAGATTTCCTTCCTTTCCTACTGACCTCCCTTAAGTAGACATAAGATCCTATATTTAAAAAGTTAAATGAATCACGTTTTCAACATTCTGGGCACTGTGCACCTGGATTCAGCTGTTTCTGTTTCTGTTATAGCCATTAAATGATTTTAAACGTGTCAATAGACAAATGATAGAAGCAGGGGGGGAGAGATCAAATTCTCAACTTTATGAAAAGTTGATGTTGCGGTTCTAGCTGACTTGCATAGCATTCAGCTACAAAATATCTGAAAGACAGCTTGAAATATTGCTTTTCAAGATGCCAGACGGGGCTTTGGGTGCAGGAGGGAGAATCACATTCCGTTTTCTACATTGTTGGATTTAACTTTCCTTTAACATTGCTGTAAAGAATTCAGGCCTGACTGAAGCTACAAACATTTCCCTTGCTGAGAATACACATACAGACCTTTCCCCCAAAAAATAAATGTTTGTTTTTGTATAAGATAAATTCTCCACTTTGTGCCAGAAACTATGCTAGCCATAATTAAGAGTTGAGATGATTCAAGGTCTTACTTAACATTTCATTGGTGATTATAACAAGGCATATGGAAAACTAGGTATGAGTAGAATTGTAGAGAACACTGTTCATTTATCCATATGCTTGTTTGCTTGTTTTATTTAATGTGCACAGCCTATAATCAATCTTCTTGCCAACAGATGGCACTCAAGAGGCCTAATCAACTGCGAGCATCAAGTATGTAAAAGATAATGAGCACAACATAAATAATTTACATTATTCTTCTCTTGGACAAAGGAATATGCCCTAATAGCCTTTTATTATAATACATGTCCTTAAAATGTTGATGTTTAACTTTGAGCCCACAGCTGGTCTAGTTTAAAGTCATCTGTGACTTCTCTAATGCTAAAAGGTGTTTTACTTCTCTTGTGGCCATGGCCACAATCAAACACATTTCACTGATCCAGATGGATAATGACATGGCCAGGGGAGAGCCCCTTTAGGCTGTTCAGGTATACGTCCCCTACACCAGTGATGGCTAACCTTTTCTGGTCCAAGTGCCCAAAGCGCATGAGCACCCAACCCCCCCCCAATACAATGCTTGCCCCCCCCGTGTTTGCACCCCATGCACCATGCATGCACACATGACCCCCGCACATGCCCCCCCACATGCACATGTGACCTCCCCTGCATGCACCTCACCCCCACACACATGTGTGCATGACCCCCGGCACACCCCCTGCATGCCCCACGTCCCACGTGCATGCGTGGCAGAGACCCGTGATGGCAAACCTATGACACGTGTGCCAGAAGGCACTGCGTGCCACCTCTGGCATATGTGCCATAAGTTCGCCATTACAGCCTTCTGTGGCCATTTTGGCTTGGACTGAATACCTGGCTTTTACAAAGCTCACTTTCCAAACTCACATGGGGCTATGATAGATGATAGATAGATGATAGATAGATAGATAGATAGATAGATAGATAGATAGATAGATAGATAGATAGATAGATAGATAGATAGATAGATGATAGATAGATAGATAGATAATAGATAGATAGATAGATGATAGATAGATAGATAGATAGATAGATAGATAGATAGATAGATAGATAGATAGATGATAGATAGATGATAGATAGATAGATAGATAGATAGATAGATGATAGATGATGATGATAGATAGATAGATAGATAGATAGATAGATAGATAGATAGATAGATAGATAGATGATAGATAGATAGCACTTGTTTGAGAGTGTTAGACTTGGTTTTAAAAAACAGAACTAGCAATTTCCAGAATGAATTTTTGCCTGTCCTACGTAGCCTACAGAGGGACAGACTATGGTAGATAAGTGTTGCTATCTCTTTCACTAATGTTCCCTTGCTTCTTCCACCAAGGTTTCAAATATCTACGGGTTTTACTGTTTTTAATTATGCCAATTGAGGAAGACGGTGCTCCATTGGCTATTCATTAACCCTTCCTTTCCATTTCAACCTGCCCCCCTTCCTATGAATCTTTTAGCCTGACAGATATGGAAGAGAGAAGTGCATGAGTGGGTGAGAACACTCCCAGTTACAAACTTTTGAAAGGGCACCAAGCAGTTAGCCTGGTGTGCAAGTTGCAGACTTGATGAAGGAGCATGGAATGAATAGTTATGTTCTCCTATCTTTCATCAATCCACAAACAATTCCCACTGCCTTGGTCTCATGCATTCAGAGTTGGCAATATGTCAGAGGACCGTTATCTTCCTACCTTCTCCATGCCTCAGTGGGTGGTTGTTTGTTTGTTTGTTTGTTTGTTTATAACTGAGAAGATAGTATGATTAAAAGCAAAGCAGCCCCAAGCAGTTACCTTTCTTTCCAAGAAAAAAAATGAATTGACAGGTGGCTGTCCTTTGACTTCTGAGAAGTGTGATCACTTCCCCAGAAAAATGAGCTGATGGCAAACTAGAGGGTTTGCCCACTGATAAATGGGTATTATATGACCAGAGCTGCCTATCATGGCAATTATTTGATGAGATTTTGCATTAAACACTTTCAAAAGTACACATGTATGCACAGGAAAAATTTATTACTCACTCCCCAATATTTTTGCTGTAAGAAGTTGTCTGACTTCATCTCTTAGAGTCTCCGATCTGGCATAATCTTGAGTTATGACAAACCAAACATGAGTTTAGAGGAAGAAAATATGTAATACAAACATTAACTGGATAAAAATCAAGCAAAATGGGGAACTATGGCTTCATATTTAGGATGCAGACCATAAATTTCAGAGATCTGACTTATTTTTTTTCTTCTAGACACACCATACACAAAATATTTTTGAGGACATCATATTTACCCATTGTATGTTCATCTTGTAATTAAAGTAAGTTGGTGTTTGAGATGCCCATTGCTGTCACTTCACTTCTCAACATCCATTTATGATATAATGGACAGTTAATGCTGTACATTTCTGATTTCCCATCGCAAGTATTTTATAAATCAATGCAAGTCCCCCCCCCCCCAGGATAAATTCTACAATTAAATTGAGTACCTATGGAATAGTTTTTGGCACCTCTTCTAAATACTCAGATTGTTAAATATCTTTCAGCAATGACAATTTATTTGGTGATACCCAATCATAACAACAAGAGTTGCTAAAACTTCCATTGATTAGTCAAGGAGCTGGACAAGTTAAGTTTGTTTTCTAGTGACATCTGAACACTGAGCTGGTGATCACAGTTGGGAGTGGATTAATAACATTTCTCCCTGAGAAATCCCTATTGATTGACCTATGGAATTGGGTCAACAGACTTGTCGGTTATACAACTATCAATTGGCTACATTTCCAGCTGGATGATTTCAATAGAATTGATATTTCTTAGATCCAATTCCCATGACATGCTTAATTGTGTCAATTAGTGATACACTGTGCAATTCCCAAAAGCAGATAACTGACTCAGGGAATTATTTTTAGCTTTAAGTAGAGTTAATATTACATAGGCTTAAACTAATCCTTTTAGCCAGCTTCATCATGGGTATCACAAATAGGGATTTAACATTTTTAATTTTCTTAAGATCAAGATGAAGTCTTAGAGACACCTCACACTTTTACTGGCACTATGTCTCTAAGGCTGTTTTGGATTTTATCCATCCAATGAGCCCCAAAAGGATGGGGGTCATAAACCACTAGGTGGAGAACGGGTAAGCACTCTTCTTGAATATGTCTGCAGAGGCAAAAATCCTAGGCTATACCATTGTAGATTTCTTTTCTCTTATTATTTTCATTCCATCATAGGAAAAGGCAAGAAGTAGCTTCCCAACTCTTCACAGGAAGTAGGAAGGGTATAAAATGACTGTTACCATATAGATTCAACCATCCTCAGTTTGTGAATCTGCTAGTACACAATTGTGAATCTTTTGACTGTTGGGTTGATTGATTGATTATGTACCATCAAGTCGGTGTTGAGTTTTAACAACCATATAGTTTTTTCCGGGACTGGCAAGTAGAGAAGATGCCTAAACTCTTGTTGCAATAGTAGTTCTTTTTGTTGACTTCCTGTGATTCCAAGTAAATTGAAAAGCATGAAATAAAATGCATCCCAAGTTACTGTTGACATCTGGCAACTGCCTATAAAAAGTCCCCACAGATTTCAGAAGTGACTTGCCATTGCCCGTTTCCTAGGGCTGAGAATGAGTGAGTGACTAAAGCAGGGTGTCAAATTCAATTTAATTGAGGGCCACATCAGGGCTGTGGTTGACTAGAGGGCCGGGTGGCTGTGGCCAAGTGAGTGGGTGGGACCAGCTGGATGGGCTTGGCCGAAGCCATACTGGCCCAATGTTTCCTTTTTGCACTGGGTAGACCAGGCCAAAACCACACTGGCACAAGGTTTCCTCTTTGCATTGGGTAGACCAGGCCGAAGCCATGCTGGCTTGATGTTTCCTCTTTGCATTGGGTAAACCAGGACGAAGCGACGTGGGTAGACCAGGCCAAAGTGATGCGGGTAGACCAGACCGAAGCAACATGGGTAGACCGGACCAAAGCAATACGGGCTGGCTCCTTATGTTTTCCAGAATGGCCCCATGGGCTGGATCTGGCCCACGGGCCTTGAGTTTGATAACACTGGACTAAAGATCATTCAAATGGCTTTGTACCAAAGGTGACTCTTGAACTTATGATCTCCTGATTCTAGCATGATGCCTTAACCACTACACGAAATTGGCTCTCGGTCATTAGCTCTACCTAATGGAAGGAATAGAAGCTAAAGCTCGGCAGTGAGGAAGCTGTACGTCTCTGTGCATTTTTCTCACCAGAATTTCAAGACCAACAATATCTAAAGGGCATTAGTTCCCTAACTCAATAGCAATAAACAACACTGGAGTCCGTTTCTTCCCAGTTAGATGTGCCATTGCATTTTTTTTTCCTTTTGTTTCAGGCGCCGAAAAGGACACAATGGTAACTTTAAGATAGATGAACTTCAACTTCCAAAATTTCCTAGCCAGCATTGGGAATTCTGAAAGTTGAAGTCCACCCATCTTAAAGTTGCTAAAATTGAGAAACACTGCTGCAGAGTGTGTTGAGCCAGGAGCCTCTTGCTCATTTGTTGCTGCTGCTGCTGATATTATTTACATATCAGAAAGAAAAATTACTATAAGAATTACTAATTTGAAATGAAATAATAGAGGTTTGTCTTCAAATCTAGAATTGTTTTACAATATCATGCCTGCTTTAATTTTATTTGACAGCAAAAGGCGTCTTGAAATGTTGTAGATGCTTCCCAAAAATAATTTTAAAAACCCTGTAATTGGTTGGAAGAACAAATGTTGGAAGAAAATACTTTACCGCAAAAAACTGCTAAGGATTGTTATGAACGTATATTTAGCCCAAATATTTGAAAACACCCAACCTTTGAAATGCCTCTCAAGTTATTTTAGATTAGATTTCAACTTGCATTAGGTTAATGCAAAAATATGGAACTCTTTCAAAAGCAATTATTCATAATATCTTAATTATACCCAAACTATCTCTCTTCAAACAAGGTTTTGCAATAAAATGGAAATGATTTTGCAGAATTTCAAATACAACCTTCTATAGATGCTGCATCACTGGATGTTTTTAAGAAGAGACTGGACAGCCACTTGTGTAGAATGGTGTAGGGCAAGGGTCGGCAACCTTAAACACTCAAAGAGCCACAAAGATCCTAACCGGAAACCCCCCTTTCAATTCTGCAGCCAACCGGAAATCCGGTTTCCCTACCATAGAGTCTCCTCCTAGCGCAGCGTCCTTTTTCCTCTGTCCTAACCGAAAGCCCTATCAATTGTGGAGCTGACTGGAAAACCTGTCCCTTGCCATAAAGTTTCCTCCTGGTGTGCCCTGCTTCCCCTCCCCCTTACCAGAAGCTCCTCTCAAAATTGTGGTGCCAACTCGCGACAGGGAGCCACAGCAGAGGGATGAAAGAGCCACATGTGGCTCCAGAGCCGCAGGTTGCTGACCTCTGATATAGGGTCTCCTGCTTGAGCAGGGTGTTGAACTAGAAGATCTCCAAGGTCATTTCCAACTCTGTTCTGAGTCATTGTCATTTGCAGATAGACCCAAAGTGCCTGGGCAGGATAAAATAATGGCACTGCATGAATGCAGAACATAGAAAAACCTAACCCTGCATTTTTTTTGTAAAGGTAAAAATACTTCCATCGTGGAACTGGAAAGTGTTTCATATTCCTACCATTAAGACAAGTGTGGAATACATTCAATATATATTTGTTGCTACATACTGTATATTATTAAAATATATTATTTTATGAGTTTTTATGGATGAGGGAGAAGTTCTTTCCATGCATGAAATGGTTACTTAAACATAGTAATAGAAGAAAAATAATGGGCAGTTGTTCATTTACAAACTGAGCCCAGAAAATCAGCAAAACTTTTGTTATTATTGTTGCAAAATTATTTACAGACCCATCCCTTTTTAAAATCTAATGAGGCTATTCAAAAACTAAAGATAACAATTAATAGATAGTATTGTTTTGCAATAAACTTCAAAATATAAATCAATAGACCAAATGATCAATAATTATAACTCATAAGCTTTTGGCACATTATCTGATTAGAATATTAGGGCTGAAGCCTCATAAAAAGGATGCAATGAAAAGGCTATTTTTGGCTAATCCAGTAATTAATCCATCTTTCTCTTCTGAACGCCCTTCACGTATGCATTTCTCTTTCAACATTTTTAAAAACAATCTTGATGATCACTTTTTTTTTAAATCCTCATTTTAAATTAATAATTAATTAATGTGCATATTGAAAAATGTTTTGCTCCTTTTTAATTTAATTTCTAATCACATTAATACATAAACAAGAAACAAAGAAGAAATTATCATGCTGAACAAAGCTAGTGACAACAACTTGTTTTATGCTAAACATGATTAGGAAGCTACTGACTAGACTGAATGAGCCTTTCCAAAGCTATACGGATGGCATACCATGAAGTGAATCTTTGATATAAACAATTTTTAAAAAGTACTTATACTGTAATTGTCAGATTAGTTTGCGTAATTAATTCAATTTAGCATAATAGTCCAAAAATACAAAAAAGTGGTAAAGAAAAAGGAAAAACAAGTTTCCAGATAAAACATAATTTAAAATCCAGATGTAATAGCTCGGTTGCTATATTATGATTTTTACTTTGTAGATTACTATTTCAGGCAATGTTACTATTCTAAACCTGATTTATCTCCCTCCATATGGAGATTCCTAGTGTAGATTCTTATATGGTTACTAGCTTTTGATGCCATTTGCAATGTTGGTTTCTGTTTATTATACATTACACCAGAGTCCCCTACCTGTCGTCCATTAGTGGGCAGTGAGGGGATAGCAACAAACAGCCAGCAAGCATGCACATGCATCCTTGCTTGTAGAAGCAGTGGGTAAGTGCATGCACACATGCTTCATTTGCGTGAATGGCAGGTGTGTGTCATGCCACTCTCACAAATGGAGCAGTGTGCATGAGCTCATGCTTGCTGGCCACTCATGTGCAACCATCCCCTCTCCCCCCACCATCTGCAAAACCGGAAACACTGGGGATCTCTGCACTACGCTATGTTCTTTGTATTGTTTTTCTGTGCTGCCATGAAAAGTAGAATAGAAACATTAAATAAATAATAAATTCTGTAAAGGTTCCCCTTGTTAGGGTGTGAATTCCGCCTTGAATTATGGAAGTGTGGACCGTGGAATTTCCTTGTAGTATACTTTTGAAATAAGCGAAAAATAAACCAGAGGCATGATCTAATAAAAAACATTTTAATATAAAAGAAAGTAAAAATGCAAACTTGCTAACAGAATTAATCACATCTTGGCAGAGCTCTGTGCCTACCTCCCTTGGCAGGTGAACAAAAGATCAGAAGAGAAAGTTAAGAAAGAATGTGTGACCTGCGCAGTAAATCATTGCAGATAAGAAACAGTTCAGTCCGCACAGAATATAGGCACAGCTGGCAAACCAAAATAAACGCAGTGACACCCCTCGCACATATGTGCTAGTTGTTCCCGACTCTAGGGGGTGGTGCTCATCGCTGTTTCAAAGCCGAAGAGCCAGCACTGTCTGAAGACGTCTCCTGGTCATGTGGTCGGCCTGACTAAACGCCGAAGGTGCACGGAACGCTGTTACCTTCCCACCAAAGGTGGTTCCTATTTTTCTACTTGCATTTTTTACATGCTTTCAAACTGCTAGGTTGGCAGAAGCTGGGACAAGTAATGGGAGCTCATTGCATTATGGGGCGCTAGGGATTCAAACCGCCGAATTGCGGACCTTTCTGATCAACAAGCTCAGCCTCTTAGCCACTGAGCCACCGCATTATAAATTTCACAGAATTTATTACATCTAAGGCTTATAATATCAAATTTGCAAATTGATTTGATTTTTTTTTTTAAAAAAATGGTATCTTGGTATATTGCTAAATTGCCCCCCTGGTTAAGGGTGGTGATCAAAGCCTCCATACATTCTATCTTTCTCTCTTGATTCAGCTAAATGGTACAATTTTAGTCCAATTTCAAATGTTCTATTTTTGAGGAAAGTAACCAAGAAAGTAGTTGTTTGTTTCCAAATATGAATGATAGTGATTTTCTGGACCTGTTTCAGCTTGATTTTCAGCCAAGAAATAATATAGAAACTGTTTTATCATCTTAGTGACCTATACTGGCTGCAGGATGGGGGATGGCGGGGGGCGGGGAGAGTGTAATTCAATTGGTTTCCTGAACTTCTCAGTAGCTTATAATGTCTTCAACTTCTGAAGTACCTGGTGGGATTCGATCTTTTAAAGCTGAGGGATTTATAAGGGTGAACCGGTGGGATCAAGAAATCAGCCTGTATCCTTGAATGATGCCCAAGTTTGATGATAGGAAGAAATGAGCTGAGATTATACTCAGACAGAGGTTGCGTTGCTGGAAAAAAACCTGGACTCGGGTATTGAGCTCCAGACGTTTTAAAAGACTGTGTGGGAATGGAGTTTCTGGTTTAATGGACATCTTCTCTGCCTATTACTCCATTAAAGGATTTATTGTAATAATATAAATCAAACTTCCATTTCAAATTGGAATTGAATCATTGGCACACAGCTATTAAAAAAGCTACTAGCTGATGTCCCTCTCCCATCCCTCTAGGCTTAGCCAGTATTTCTCAACCTTGGCAACCTTAGGAGGTTTGGCCTTCAACTCCCAGAATTCCCTGGCCAGCAATACTGGGCTTTAGTCAATGGGTTTTGTTTTCTCAAGAGCATTCAGTTACATGTTAACAAAAGAAACCAGGATGAATAGATTTGCATTTATAATATACACAGAACACATGGTGATAATGAAACAATTTTGCGATACAGATTTCAGAAATTGTACAAAAGCCACAAAAGAAAGCAGGTAGTGCTGAATAAATTAGAAGATAAGGGGGGAAAATAAGTGTCCCATTAAATATCAATTCATGGGGATTGTTTTTCTGAACGTGAATCATTTTGTGACTTATTTAGAATTTTGGCAGTGACGCTGCTGGGTGATCTTTTCACCAAATGGCTAACAGCTTAACTCCTTGCCAACCAGCCAGAATTCCCCTGTGCTCTTTTAGCAAAAGAAAGGATATTATAACATTGGAGAAACATGAGGAACTGATTGAAAAGGAAATGATTTATTATAAATAGTAAAGGTCTCAAGTTGCTGCTCATATATATCAAGAATCTCAAAACGGTCATCTAGATTAATTTGCATTTAAAGTATGTCTGCAAGAAACAGCTTCCAGAACTCTTTAAATGAGTGCTAAATTACAATAGAAATACCACCAAAATTACATTTTTCTTGGCTTACTGTAATCTTAAAGCTCATTTGGAAGCACCTGCAAATTGTATTCTTTGCCAGAAAGAGAAGGCCAGATTAAATTTCATTTGACATAATATATTTTGTAAAATACAGAATTTGAAAAGTTTTATAAACAAAGGAGTTTCTGGAACTATGGCTGATTATAATTATGGGTAGATCTGCCTGCCGAGGGTCCTTGGAATGTTATTTGTTTAATCTGGAAACAATTTGAACTAAGACAAAATGCTAAAGTTATCTGAGATTAGAAGAAGAGATGCAAGTACAGTGGTTTAAACAATGAATTACTCACTTAGGTTTCAGTAACAAAACGCACTTACGATCTGATCAATTGCAGAGATAAGAGTTCTACCACTAAAAGGATTCAAATTAATGCATGAAACTGTAGAGATGAAGAAGTAAATGGAGTGATGGCACACAGGCAATATTCTTCAGGTAGTCATCTTCCTTGCTGTAGCTGATGATTGAAAGATAAGTCTTCCCTGTTCAGTAATCATGAAGTTTTAATAAGTTCATTTATCGTTTCATTTACACAAATCAAAAATCTATCTGGTGGCTCCAAATTATGATTCTTTACCTGTCTATTCTGTCAATCACATGCTCTAATTCATGGGCGTCAAACTCGGCAGACCATGCTTCCGTCACCTGATGTTTCATGACATTGTCCCCATTCGCGGAACTGGGTAGGCATGGCCCACGTGTGACACATCTGGTCCACGGTCCGCCAGTTTGACACCCCTGCATTGGTTTACACATTCCAATTTAGCAAGGCAATTAGAATCAGTATAAAGAATTAAATTCACAGAAGTAACTATTCACAGAAGACCTTTTAAAGATTTTAGATGGGGTACTAAAATTAGCTCAAAAGCATATCCATCTGATGTCTGGGTCAAGCTGCTACTGACCAAAAGGGAGGTCAGTAGCAGCTTGACCCTGACATCAGATGGATATGTGACAGCTGAAGGTAGACTTTCTCAAAAGGATTATTTGGGAAAATGCTCATTCAGAATGGTTCAAATCTAACCCACCTGGATCTGAAATGTGTACTTTGTTCAGAGACCAGTCTACAGCCAAATGTGTTGGATTGCAGAATTAATCTTCCTCATCAAGTTTTGTTATAGTGTTATATGCATCTGAACAGTGCTGGACTTGGTTATTCTAGCTAATGTTTCGGCTACCTTGGGTGACTTGGAGCTGTGATTAACCTCATAGCAGCTGCTACTGATGGTAATCTGATCAATATCACCTAACAAGCATCACAGGAAAGATGAAGCAGAAAGCCAGAAATAACTTGATGGAAAGTAACTTAAAAAGTTTAATACATTAAGAAAGGACTAAAACATCTTGTTTTAAATAACCAGAACCCAATAAATTCCAAGACCCCACTTTAATGTTAAAGCTTTCTTGAAGTGTGTGGCCTTTATAAAATGGGCTGCTTGAAAGAAAAAGGAGATGCATTATTAACTACCTGGGCTGGAGTGACATTTTACTGCAAGACTTTTAACAAGTATACACAATGCATAAAATATTACGGTACTTCAAAGATAGTATAGAATATAAAGATAATAAAGTAATATTCTATGAAAATGGGGGATATACAATAATGGATTTGCTGAACTACATATTAATACCCGTAGGAATATCTTTAAAAGTGATCAAGCCTTAAACCAGCTGAAAAGCAGCAATGTTCTCATGAGTTACAGCTAAAATGACATTGTATCCTTGCTTACTCTCACATATATTATATACTATATATTGTCTACCTTCTGGTTTTCCATCCTTTGTTTATACTGATTCCTATTTTGCACTATTGTTGCTGATCGTTTATCAGAAGAGATATGTGCATTGACTACAAAATTATATTTAGGGATGTCCTAATTCAGAACTTCAAGAATTTCTGCTGAAATTGTTTGTCGTGATCTTTTGAGGGCTAAACTAGAAGCGTGTATGGATGAGAGTAAATAAAGGTCAGGCTGGTGGCTTTGATTATGGCCACCATCCTGGCTTTTTAAAATCTCTACTGTGAATGGACTATATTTGTAAAAGACATATTGTGTATTTTTTAAAACATACTTTTCCCTCAGACAATTTAGGTCAGTGTTTTTCAACCTAATCAACATGGCTGGCTGGGGAATTTGGGGAGTTGAAGTCCATCTAAAAATTGCTGAGGTTGAGAAACACTGCTTTCGATATTAGTACCCGTAGTCCTCGACTTACAATCATTTGTTTAATGACTGTTCAAGGTTACAGCATCCCTGAAAAAAGTGACTTACGACTGGTTTTCACACTTGCAACTGTTGCAGCGTCCCCGTAGTCATGTGATCAAAATCTGGGCCTTTGGCAACTGGCATGTATTTATGACAGTTGCACTGTCCAGGAGTCATGCAATTACCCTATTGCAGGGGTGTCCAAACTTGGGAACTTTAAGACTTGTGGACTTCAACTCCCAGAATTCCCCAGCCAGCCGGCTGGGGAATTCTGGGAGTTGAAGTCCACAAGTCTTAAAGTTCCCAAGTTTGGACACCCCTGCCCTATTGCAACCTTCCCAGCCAGCTTTTGACAAGCTAAGTCAATGGGGGATGCCAAATTTGCTTAATGAAATTATTGATTTAACAACTGCAGTGATTCACTTAACTGCAGCAAAAATGTTGCAAATTAGGGGAAAACTCACTTAACAACTGCCCTGCCTTCCATCAGAAACTTGGGGATCAATTGTGGTCATAACTCGAGGACTACCTGTATTCTATTACATTTTCCATTATAAACGTTTTTTTAAAATACATTACCAATGGATGAAAAAGTTGGCTAATGATACCAGCATGAAGGCAGATATTTTTCATCTGAATTTAAAGTTTTAATGACATCTCCCTTGTCTTTCTTTCATACATTTTCTTACAGAATCATGCCTAATATCATTTAGAAGTCCACAAGTTTTATTCTTCCCACCATTTCTTTTGACATCGGATGACAGAATTAATAGGAAAGCTAATCAAACCACTTGTCTAAAATAATCCTTTAATCTGATCCCTTAACAAAGCCACGTTTTTAGAATATAAGCATAATTTACTAACATCAGTAAAACATAAAAAGGAATTGTGACAATCACAAACTTTAAAAAAATGGTCTGTAGAACTATTGTAGGAGTTTGCCTGAAAAAACATTATTTTAACTTAATAATATCTTCTCAGATTACAGGTTTTTTTAGTTCTGTTCTTCTGAATAACCTTTATCTTAAAATCTTGCTATTGGTGAAAATTTTCCAGACGTATCTTGTTTGGATCTTCCGGGTGTCTCAATGCAATCCCGTATCTCAGTAGAAGCTCAATGTAAGGTGACCAAAATGAATCACTCATTGTTATATATGGATCATGTGGAGTGTTTACCAGTTTATTGATGAGATTCTGGAAAGAGAATGTATTGCAATATGTCAGATTTTAGTCCTCGCAATATGAGATTGAGATGAAAAATTTATTTGAATGAAATATTTTCCAATGTATGTTGTATAGAATGAAAGCCATTTTATATTTCTTATTGTATTTTGAATGTTTTCAGTCCATCATTTCTTATCACACTGAATTAATCCCTGATGATTGACCTTATTCATGATTTCCAATTGTAAATAGCCAGTTTTAAGACCAAATCACAATTAACCTGGATAGTCCTTTAGCTTTGAGTTTTACAGCTGATTTGCACATCAAACTAACTATAATGTAGCTTGATTCTTACTCCCTTAGCAAGTGGAATGTCAGTAAAGTAGATTAGACTAAGAAAAAGATAGAGTAGGCCTAAAGCTAGTTTATTAGAACAGCTCTAGATATAGTCTTCCCTCACAGCAATTGGAGCTGACAACTCTGTTCCTAAGCGATGCGGTCATGAATGGAAACAACACATGACCACACCAACATATTTTCAGTTACAGTTAAGTTAATCAGCCAGTTGTTAAGCACATCATGTGATCAAAATTTGCAACTTCCTGCAAGCACCCCCACTGACTTCGTTGGAAGCTGTCTATAAAAGTTGCAAATGGTGATCATGTGAATGCAAGACATTGTACAATCTGAATGCACATTGTAAATATGCACCATGCACCAATAGTGATCACACTACCATGGAGATGATGCAGTGACTGCAACTTGAAGGACCAGTTGTAAATCTCCTATTTCAGTGCTGTAACTTTGAAAGGTTGCTGAATGAGCAGTCACTGTTAGTAAGCATTTTAGCTTTAAAGAACAGGTAGCGAATGATAAAAATGTAAAAAGATGTATCACTAAATTGGGTCTGAAGTAAAGCTTCAGTTTAGTTACTATGTTTTCAAATGCAATCTCATTTTCAATTGGAACTAAATTTAATAAAATTCACTTCGAATAGACTATATGTAATAGCACAGACAGTACTGTATTATTTATTATTTTTCAGTTGAAACACATTTATGCCTGAAAAGCTTTAATGAGCACCAAACGAGATGTCTATCGAAATACTATTAAGCATGAAAAATGAGTTGCCTATCCCTCTTTGAAATGAAAAGAAATGATAAGGAAGCTGAAATTGAGATTCCATGATATGTTTTGGATACAAAAACTCAACATTCTAAGACAGTAATCATTAATCTATAATTCAGCTATGTTGAACTATAGTTACCAGCACTGTTAATCAACATAGTCTAACTTTCCTACCTCTAAAATTTCATGTAATGATATGAGCTGCACATCTTCCTCTTTTGATGAATGCTAAAGAAAGTAAAGGACAAAATGTTTTTACAAGTGAGATGCATGTTTATAAAGAAAAACAGCATTTCAATTATAGTTATGAATGTATGTTTAGAATGCATTTGTCTACCTTTAGACTTAAAATTGCATTTATCTACAACTAGTCGTACCAGAAGTAAATGGGAATGTGTGCCACATTTTTAAGGAATATTTTATGAAGAAAAGATATCCTTTTTCATATGGTCACATAATATACTATACAAAATGTTTAAAAGAGGTGCATTGTAATACATAGAAATTGTTAATATAGTCACGTCTATTGGGAATCATTTTTGGCTGCCTCTGCACGCATATGCATACATAAGCTACTTTGCTTTACTTTCAGGTCTGAAGAGCTGGGATTCAAAGATTCAATATAAAGAGATCTGAGATCACAAGCTTTTATTTGATAATTATTTATGATAATGGATTGAGAAACAGGCTCTGTGCACTGTCATCGATCTATTTCTCCCTCTCCCCCCAATGAATATTTAATATTTAAGACTTCTATAGTATACCTGGATATTTTATTAACCATATAGCATGCCTGTCAAAGAAAATATACATTTACCTATAGTTTTCTTTCAATCAGATAATAGATTACAAAAAAACCCTATGCTCTTTAAAAAGCAAAAATTCAAAGGTTATCAACCTCTCTCAAAATATAGAAATTTGTTCAGTACCTCTGAAATAGACTCTCAGAGCCTATGCATATCAGACTTATGCAGCTGGCTTTGAATAAAAATTTGCTGAGCTTTGAGAGAAACCTCTCAATCTACATTTTCCTAATGACTCGGCTACCCACTCTGAGAGCCTGTAAGACTCACTATTGATATGTAACATTAACATAGTAGGAGCTTCACTGGTTACCACTATGTCTAGATGCAATTCAAGCGGCTGGTTATCACTATATAGTCTATGTGGCTTGGAGCCAGATAGTATCTTAGTATCTTTGAGTTGGCCCGTTTTGTGTAGAATCTGCAAATCTATTGCATGCATAGTGATTGATGAGCTTCCCTCCCGATTAAGATGTGTAACCGAAGGGGGCATTCTCTGTAGGAGGTCCAATCTTTTGGAACAGCTTGCATTCAGAAGTGAGAATGGCACCTTTCCCCCCCAATTTTCCATGAGATTGTTAAAAGCGCCTTCAGATTTTAGGGAATACTATAGAATAAAGAGTTAAGTTAGGAATGTGGCGCCATCTACTGTACTATTGTATTGTCAAAATATTATGTTTATTATTGTATTTTTATACTAAATGCAGTACTTCAAATCTATTGAAATTGAAAAGGTATATGACTGTCATAAATAAATAAATCCATAAGTATCAAAAGCAAAATTTTAATAAGAAATGCAAATAAACCTGCCCTTTTCTTTTTTGCAGTTCCACTATTTTCAGGAAGTGGGAAATGTTCATCAAGGAAATCTCCCAATGCATTCAAAATATCTTCCTTATAAGCTTTTATTTTCAGCATTTTAACTTTCAGTTCCTGAAAGGCTCTAAGATATAAAAAAGATTAAGGTTTATGAGCTTTCTGAATAATTAGTGGTAATAATTTTATAAACATGTGCTTATAAAAAAACACAGAATTGTTGTATTACAGAGATAGGTAGCATAGACATTTAATAAATAAATCACAATGCAATTAAATAAATCAATAATTAACAACATGTCTTTGTAGCAACTTTTCTACATTCAAATTAATAGGGAAGATGAAAGTCCAAATATCATAGCAGAATTACACTGTAAAAACAGCCCAACAAATGACTGGGTGCTCAGTCATAACTCATGAAGATATGTTAGGATGAAAATTTTTGAGAATAACCCAATGTTATAGATTAAGGTGTAAATACTTTGACAAAAGCATCATTCTAGACTCAGTTTGGGTTTGAATGACAGAGTCAGTTATTAATGACATGGATGTTAATACTCAATTATCCAAAGAATTTGACAATGCAATTTGCTTTATCTTAAATTAAGTTGGAATACCTTTTTTCAGAAAAATGTACTACATGATTGTTCATTTTTTCCACTGTTTGGCTGAGACATTCTATAAGCTGTTGCTGTTCCTCCAACCATTTCTGTTCCCTTTGAAGATAATGTGAGAAGCATAAATAGCTAGTTCAGATTTTTCAGAATTGCAAAACAGTTTCAGCACAATCTATACCTTATAAAATCTTCTTTTAGTTTTTTGTTCTTTGCATTAACTGTTGATAGTACCAGTTCAAGTTCGTGGTCTAATTTCTGCAACTAAAAACAAAATAATTGCATTTTCAAATCATTATGCTATCAAAATCTTTTTCCAGTATCGAATTCTTTGCTTAGATGCTCTCTGTGATATATACTAGGCTTCTACTTCAAACTTACAGATTCTAAATTGAAAATGGAAGAAATTATACCCATACAGAGAATGGATACTTTTTAAAAAATATTTGTCTGGTATTCTGGGATACATTATTGATTATTTTAAGATAAATACTGTGATTTAATTCCGGATAAAATATTGTGTGATTTTTATTTTATGAATCCATAGCCAAATGAAACAACGAACAATAACATAATGAAATCATAGCCAGTTCTTTCCGAATGAGGGACTGAGAGGCAGTAGAACCATCATGGTATCTGTAAAAAGCAATGGACACAATGGGCGTGGAAGGTAGAGTTATTGACTGAAGAGCAAGTCTGGTGTCTGTATACCATCTACTCCTGGGGCTTAGTTATAAACTGAATGCCATGTCAACTAACTTAGGGGTGCTAATTATTGGACTCTGTTCAAGAACAATGGTCTGACTTGGTTTGCTGAGACTAGAATGGATACAATCTCTCTAGGTACTTGAACTGACAAATCATGAGCAGCACCAAGCTTTACTTTCAGAACATGTATTGAGCGGCCAGCAGTTGACCAGCTTGATTGTTGCTACCTATCAGGTTTCTCTGAGCATGGCAGTGGTGAGTCACACTCACTCACTGTCACACATACACAACACACACACACCCCAACATAAACACACATTTACAGCTTGTCTTGGAGAAGACTCAAAGAAACAGGTCAATGAGATTAGAATCTTTATTGTGGATTAACAACCAATTGCCCAACACAGTGAAAAGATAGCAGGGATTTAAAATTGCTGTACAAGTAACGGCAGGCATAATATCACTGCAACTTTTCTTATATGACACCCTAGTGAGCAATGTAAACAGTTGCTTCAAGTGGGCAGCAAAAATTAGAATTTTATTTCAAATTCAACATCCTGACTTTAATCATAATTACAATTTCTTAACCTGCTACCTTCCACATGTTGGACTTTATCTACAATCCTATATTAAGATGATCAACATTTTCTAGCTCCATCTTAACACTCTCCAATTACTTAATTCTAATTGATTTTTTTTACCACATCACATAGTATATATACAGCATATTCGTTTAAACAAGTTTTCATAGTGGACTGCTTTTCAGGGAAACTTAGCCATAAGTTCCTATAATTACTCCTAAAATTATAATTTTATAAAGTTGCAGCCATCTCATTAACATACATACCTGTTCTCTTCCTAATTCTACCAGGACATCTGGATTTGTAGCAATTACTGAAAAAGAGAAGAGATTTAAAAAAAATGTTTTTGAAACTTATTTATCTGTCTATCTATCCAACAACCATGCATCCATCCAGTCAGTGTTGACTCCTGTGGACTGTCTCTAGTCATTGTGATTTTCTTAGAAAGTTTCCCCCCGAAATGGCTTGCCATTGCCTGCTTCATAAGCAGGAAAGAGGGTGACTGGCCTAAGGTCCCCCAGTTGACTTTGTGACTAAAGCAGGCCTAAAACTCTTAATTTCTACTCTGATGTCTTAACAATTCTACCAAAATGTTATTATTCTGATTGAATCAATGTGGGTTCCCATTTTTTTTACTACTGATTCATTCGTGCGCGCGCGCTTGCAACTCTTCTGCTCGTGTCCAGAAGCGTCCAGGTGGGTGGGCGGAGCCTCCCCCTGCCGCTACTACTGGTTTGCCTGATCTGGGCCGAACTGAGAGCAACCCACCTCTGGCTATAACACGTTTTTGCATTTTGAAACACAAAGTTATTAGTATAGGAAGAGTATATATCACTCATTATAACTTTTAAGTAAATGAAAGTAATGAAAAAACCATTCAGGGGAAGTGTTTTATTACTCATTATTTTCTTTCAGGATTGATTATGAAGATACTGTTGTTGGAAAACATCATCTAAGAGGATTTTTCTTTCTTTCTATCAAAAGCTTGGAAAGAGTCAAGTGGAAGAAACAGACAATCAATCATCTTTGATCACTCCTTGTTATTATTTGAAGATCTTGCTACTTGCCAGAAAGTACTGATACAGTGGCTATCTGTTTGGAAACATTTCAAACTGACTATTGTCTTCCATTCCACAAGCTGCACTGGTTGCCAATTTGCTGGATGTAATTCAAGGTACTGGTTTGATTTTAAAATCCTAAATGGCACAGGACATTATTTAACGGCTTGCCTGTTCCCAATTACATATATCTATCTCACCAGTCACACTCTGTAATATCAATTCATGGAAGGTGAGATTAGCCCTATCCTTATTAACCTTCTGGAAAGCCTTTGAAACACATTTTTTTCACCAACCTGTGGGATCCCAAGGAGACCCTGCAATGTAGCTGGATGAGATTAAGTAATGTTTGTTCTCTTGTTTCTTGAGTTTTGATTATTTATTTTATATGTCTATATTATTTTATTTTTATTGTTTGTCATTTATTACAGTTCTTCTGTTGTATATATACTGCCCAGAATCACATGTTACTTAGGCAGCTATATAATATGCTAAATAAAAAATAAATATTGTAACCTGTTTCACACATTTGCTTGTTAGAAAAGACATGAAAGGAAAGGAAAAGAATCCAACTGCTCAGCTTAAATTCTCTTGTTGATTACAGATAATTTAAAACTCAAAAATAAGATGTCAGAATAGTAAAATGCCATCAAGAGCAGCACAAAAATGAAACAGCTTCCACTTTAATTCAGAGAAGGTCATTGAATACAAGACATGGCTGGGGAAAGGAGACTATTACTGAGAGTGTTATCAATGTCAGTGTACTATTTCACTGCTAACAAAAACAAAAATAGAGAATTGATTTTCAAAGGATATAAGAATAGTAAGGAATAGTGTCTTAAATTTGCTCATCAAAGAAAGAAAAGGAGACATGAAATAAAGAGAATCTATATGATATCATTCATATTTTATTTTTTAAATTTATTGGCCAACATATGGTACAGCAGATAAAAGCTGTGGCACTATTTTAGTACAATTATTATATATTCTATAAAAGGTACAATTGCATATTATATACTTCAGATTTTATAACTTTGTATATAATTCAATCCAAATAAAACAACTTACTTTCTGGTTCTTTTTTTTGCCATTGATTAAATTCAGCCGACAGAGCCTTGAATCGTTTCGTTAACAATGAAAGCTGTCAAACATTGCAAAATGTAAACATTATCTCAATATGTGTGTATGTATGCATGTATGTATGTATTTATTTACTAATGAAATTTGTATGTCACCCATCTCTCTATCAAACAATTCTGGGTATATATTCTTATATACAGTGCTTGAAATAAAGTTTCAAAACTACCCCAGTTGAAGCAGAGACTGAGAAGCATAATTTTCCCCATGATATTTCTTTCATGCAAGAGCTCAAGAGAGCATACATAGTACTCCCTCTTTGCTTTTTTCTCATGGTGAATACCTTGTAAGTTAGGTTGGACTATAAGAGTCCTAAGTCACACAATTTTTTGTGGACAGATCAAAACTTCCTGCTGGTAATCCAACACCTTCACTATCATACTGTGAAGTTCCATGTTAACCAATGAAACAAATTTTGCAAAATTTCCTTAGTAACTTACCAATTTGCATCAATGGTAAATTCAATCCCAAATGTCCTACTTTCTGACATTTCCTGAGAAATCCCATCTCCCCAATTAGCCTTTTGACAAGGTTTCATTGCTTAGAAAACTTCTGAAACTTTACTCTTACCTTGAGATCTGAAACTGGAAGAGTTTCAACACTTTGAAGAGATAATTTGGTATGGCACTTCAAAGGAGAAAAGGATATAAAAATTAAATGTAAGCTTATAGTAATAAAGCCACATCAATTTTAACAGCACCACAAACAGGACCACAAAATCTTCTGTACTGTTTGCTGCAAGGAGGCAAAATGCTGCGAGGCAGAAGCAGATTCCCCCCCCCTTTTTTTTTCCTCCCCTCCCCTCTTATACTTCGGAGTGTCTTATACTCCAAAAAATATGGTAAATCTATTTATATTATACGTTTATAGTTTTAAAAAATTCCTAATATTAAAATAACTTTAAGATATAATCAACTTCTATTTAAAATTTATTCTATGACATTATAATGGGGGAATACTTTGATTATATTTTCCAAAAGATTTTTTGGGAATGTTTATTTGTATCTTAAAGTTAATGATTTTACGTAATGATAGTAAAGTTCATCTTTCTGCTTAGGATGAGGGAAGGAAAACAAGGAAATTAATAGCAAATATTCAGATGCATAGCTTCACTTATGTCATAAATACATGCAATTATTGCCTATTACCTCCTCCACTTGTTTCCATATTTCTTCACATTCTTCTACGAGTTGTTCTTTGGAATTTTCTGAATCTAATAACATGCTAGCCGGTCTTGGCACATCTTGCTTATCTGAAGAAAAGTTCTTGGCAAGTTTCTCAGCCTAGGAGCAGTATTATTTGTATTTATTACTGACATAAAAGGAGATTGTAACTAAAAGCAGGACATAAAACAGTTTAAGCAAAACCTGCATACGTGTCAAGAGTTGATACCTAAACATTTTTTTACCATAATGCGTCCTTTTAAGAAAAAAAAACAAAAAAACCCCAGGTACAAAAAAAGCTTTAAAGAAGATATCTGGGTACTGACATTGAGTCTTTATTGATTAGCCCTTGGGCCATATCAAAGGGCAAAGTTCCAGAAACAAATTATTACTAAAATTTAATAAAAGCAATTTAGAATGTAATTGGAATAAAATACAATTTAAGATGTAATTGGAATACAGTCTAAAATGAAATTGGAATCAAATGCAATAATTTAAGAGATAGATAAAATATGGTAAGATTATTTTTCGGTGTCACCCCTGCAATCTACCCCAATCAGTCCCACATATGCAGCTCTCAACCGAACCATTTTGTTTTAAGTATTGTGCTGTGTTCAATGTTATTTTGTTTCTGGAACTTTGCACTTTGGTATGGCCCAAGGGATAATCAATAAAGACTTAATGTCAATACCCTGATACTCTAAAGAAGATATTACAAAGAAAAATATAATTAATTATAAACAGTGCTACTGAGGTCCTTTAGAGCAGGGATTAAGACCCTACGGGCTGAATCATAGCTCCCCCGCAGCCTGATCCCAAGTGACCAGGGCTGCCAGATGTTGTCCAGCCACATCTGGAAGACCACACATTCCCCTAACCCTCCCGAACAGACAGCCGTTTCTCAATTCTGTTGCAGTCTTTTCAATGAAACGGACGGAGGCGTTGGTGCCTCTCTACCGTTGATCTATATAGGAGGTGGTGAGTCACTGGTGACCCTCTGAGAGCTGTATGCAATTACCGGTAGATTTCATTTTAATGTCAGTTACGTTATTCTAAGTCTTCTACCCGGAGATGCACCGCCTCCCATCCGACATTACCATAGCAATAGCTCCGCTGCTTCCTTCTGGCCCCCTTCCGCCTCGCGGGGAGCTCCGACACTCGAGGACGTCCTCTCGCGTCCAAATCCGCGCGGGCTGCGTTCCCATTGGCCGCTCAAAAGGCTAGCGGGCGAAGGCGTAAGTGCGTCACGACGGGGATGGCTCTCGGATGGCCCTCGTCGACTTACGTCGTGTGACGTAAGGCAACATGGCGTCGGCGGAATGTGCTCGCAAAAGAAGGGCTCGAGAAGAAGAGAAGGAGGAAGAGGAGGAGGAGAAGAAGGAAGAAGAGAAGAAGAAGGAGGTGTCTGAAAAACATGAAGGGTCTGAGGAGGAAGGAGATAAAGACCAAGAGCGTTGGGTTGGGCCCCTACCTGGGGAGGCTGTGCAGGCGAAAAAGAGAAGAGGTAAAGGAGGACCAGGGACCAAGTCACTTGATTGAGTTGAGAGGCTGTAGAAATTGAATAAATAAATAAAAACATAGTAATAATGACGGGATAAAAATCTGATCAATTACAAATAAAAATAAAATTAATCCGGAAGATTCAAGAGCGGAGAAGTACCTAGAACCCCGTCAATCCTGACACTGATTCCAGACACACTTTCTCGGGGAATCCTACTGCAATTAATGTTATCTAATGCCAAGTACAGATTTGCAAGATTGCAACCCAAGTCTAATCTGGCTGGGCTTTCTAGTCATTGTCTCTAAATCACAAGTTCCCACTCGCACAAATTGATTTAGAGCAGTTTTTCTCAGTCTGATGACTTTCAGATCTATGGATTAACCGTATCTATACACTTGTATCTATAAACCTTTAAGTTTCACATGATTTAAGTACACCTACGGACACACACATATTATGACATTTGTCAGTATTAGTCCTGTTATCAAGATTACTATTTACTCTTGCTATGAACAGTTTGGGGCTATTTTTCCCATTGACTCCACTGGGTGTATTATTTGGTTTGTTAGTAAATGGGCCAATACTTTTGATTGGTTTTAGGACTTGTTTAGATTTTTTTGTAGCTTATTGTATATTGAGAACACCCCACCACTCCATGTGATTAGCTTGTTCACTGTAAAATTCCACAATACTATTTATTAGCTCTTCTACGTGTCCTATTAAGACAATTTATATTACCCCCTACTTACCCTTTCCCTTTTTAAACTGCTATCAGGTTGTTAAATTAATTACCAGAGTGCCCAAACTCATTATTTTTCTTATAAAAGTGTTTTGCTTATTTATTAAATTTGTAAGGTTCTCAGACTTCCTAGCAACTTAGGTGGTTTACAATCTTAAAAATAAATTAACAATAATGGAAATAAATACTAAGTCTTCTAGAAGAAATGAAGCTAACGCATCTCAACATACAATATATCCACATGGATTCACCATCCAACCCAACCCAAAGGCTGCGGGGGGGGGGGATTTTAAGGCTTCATTTAAATAGGTCAGTAGGGGGTCATATAAATCTCTGGAAGAATGCTTTTCCAAAGGAATTGTGACAGAGCAATTAATTTCGTGGGTCCCATTAAGTTGTGAAAAAATAGGCAAGATAAAAAGCTAATCATTATCATCCTAAAATGAATTAGAATGGAAGGATTTCAGCCATGTGATCCTACACATATTTCCTTGTTTGTGCAGGATTTAAATTATGCATATCTCTAGCTGTGTGTTGCAATTGTTGATATTTGCATTGCTCTGACTAAAAAGTCTTGTTAAATTTTGCTTTAAATCAAATCTAAGTGAAGCATTTTCATTAAAAATATTTATTTTTTTCATAGTTCTTGAGTTTGAACATGTCTACCTTGATAATCTTCCCAGTGCTTCAATGTATGAACGTAGTTATATGCACAGAGACGTCATCACTCATGTAGTATGTTCTAAGTAAGTCTATTTTTTTTACTAATGTAATGTTACATTGTATATCTCTTTCACAAAGTGTTTTTTGCTCAAAAGTTACTTTAGATGTACAATTTAGCTTCATTGTGGTTAGCTGAATCTTACTTCAAATTCTATGGAAAGGTTTTCTGAATTGTGCTCTAGAATTCTTCTTTGGGGTAAATCCACATCATAATCCAGAGTTCCAAACTCAGTAGAAGGCTTAATCCAAATTGTGTGACATATTTGGGTTCTCAAATATGAAATATGAGAGAAACAAGGCTTCTCTCAAAAATGGTACCTCATACTGCTTTCCTTGTGTTCTAGAACCTTGCTCAAGTTTTACAATTTTATCATACTGAGATCTGAAGCGTGTCTTAAACATCAGTGTGTAAAGTACAACACCTAGCGCATTGGAATCTTTAGATCTAGGCCTTTATTTCTTTCATATGATTGTATTTGCAGAACAGATTTCATAATAACAGCCAGCCATGATGGACATGTCAAATTCTGGAAGAAGGTAGAAGAAGGAATTGAATTTGTTAAACATTTTCGTAGCCATTTAGGTAAATTATTGTGTATCTGCATAGTATAATTTTTATATTGCCTATTTTTCTTTCTTTGTTCTTAAATATACATTTTCAATATTAAATGTTATGGAGATATGTGTCAGTCTTAACTAACTTTAAGCTTTTTGTTGGATAACAGTCTGACTCTTGAGTCACGTTATTCAGCAGAAGCAGGTAAAAATTAAAAGCAATTCTAGTAAGGGATTGGAAATATTACATTCTGCAAAATACAGACATCTGAGAATTTTCCTTTGAATGTCTCAGAATCATAAAGAAAGCACTTCTGAAAATTGGCTTTTCAGGACTGTGTTTGAAGCCATGCTGTGATGTCAGAAAATTACTGTGGCCCTCAAATCTCCGTGTATTGGATACCTGCCATATAGCAATATCCTACAAGGATCTATTCAAAAGTTTAATAGGAAGTGTTCTGAGATAGTTTTTATAGAATTATAGCCATCTTTGAATGTTTATGATACAGCTCATTTTTAATCATTTTGTTCAAACATTTTCTCAAATGAAAGTTCTTTTTTTAACCTTAATAGGTGTTATCGAAGGCATTGCAACTAGCTCAGAAGGGGCGCTGTTCTGCTCTGTTGGGGATGATAAAGCAATGAAAGTTTTTGATGTGGTGAACTTCGACATGATCAACATGTTGAAACTTGGGTAAATCACTTAATATTTTCAATTATACTGGTTTGATTGCCAATTAATATATTTTTGCCTAAAATGTCATTAGAAATTGATGGATGAGAGGCGGGGCTTGACATCGCAACGACACGACATGCAATCTTGGAGCTCCAGTATTACTGTTGATATCTCTGTTCCTGGATGGTCCTTTTGGACCTAAACTGTTCTGAAGGAACAGTGATAGAGAAGAGCATGTCCTGCTGATCTCAGGGGCATCGCAAAGCCCCTGATTGATCCAGGAGAAAACTTTTTTTGCCAGCTACAAGAGAAGCAGCCAAAATGGCTGCAGAAGGTTGGGACAAGCCTCTGAAACAGAAGCAATACAAGAGTGTGTCGAAATGGTGAGAACATTTATTATTATTAGAGAAGGGAAAACCCAAAAGACTTGGAATTTAAAATAAAATTGAAGACAGAAGAAAATAAGCAGCAAATTAGCCTTGGTTTAAGACTATCGTGTTATCTTTTCTACCTTAACTTTGTTTGTTTTTTATGGATGGACTTTTTACAAATCCCTGTTACTTTTAAACTGGACTGGTCTCTATTTTTCCTTCTTCCTCTATAATTTTTCCATTTTTTGTATTTGTGGATTAAAAGCTTCTTCTCTCGTAAGGCTTGGACGGAGCGTAATTTTTTTAAAAAATTACCTCTCTCGGAACTTGGTGTTTACAGAGAGAGGCAAAAACAGATAGAAAAGAGGTAACAATGCCATCTAGTGGCTAGAGGCTTGGCAATATCTGATAAAGCTATAAGCTTTGTTTACTGAAAGGGTCAGTGAAAAACATTTTGTTTATACAGGTGTTCCTTCAAAGGAAACAGAAAGCTTTGATTTGAAAAACTCCACTGAATTTATTTGAAACCTAAAAAGTCTCAGATGTTTTGGCAGTGTTTATAACCTGGAAAGTGGCACAACGTGAAAAAGAAAAGGCACTAACTTTGCAAAGAATTTTCTTGGAAATTCAAAAAGTTTTAATAATTACAGAGAGAATTGAAAAGAGACTTGAAATTATAGATCAAAATACAGAAAATATGGGGACAGTGATGAAGTTTGAGGACAGAGATGTAAAAATAACAGAGGCATATGAAAGTGATAAGAAAATTGTTGACACTGACAGCAAACTGAAAGTGGAGGGAAATGACAAGTGTGAAATACGGAAAGTAGAAATCGATGAACCGGAACTTTATTTCAGATGTCAGATGAAGATAGATGAAGAAATGAGAAAATTTGGCAGAAATAATGAGAGTAATCTCAGCAGAAGCACTAATGATAACAAAAGTTAAGCTGATAAAAAGAGCAGATAGAGGGTTTCAAATTCTTATAAGACATACAATGAACAACTAGTTCTTAAGAGAAGTCCACATAAGACTTATCAAGAAAACATTTAGGATACAGACTTTACAAATGGCAAGAGATATTGGACTACACTATCTCTGGAAGGATACAGGATGATGAAATGAAATGTCACAATAAAATTTAGTTAAATGTAGTTAAATTTTGAGTGCTATGTACAACATAATAATAGCTATAGTCAAATAAATGATTAATAATGATAAAGCATTTATATATATTAGATTGATAATATGAAATTTTATGCAATACTGTGAGGATTATGGAGATGATGTTGAAAAGCCTTTTTAAAAAAGATAAACAATTTTATATAGAATAGAATATAAAGATGAAATATTATTGAATGATTTCAGGATGATGTAATAAAGGGTCATAATATAAATTTACTTTAAATTTAATATGCTTATGTTGAAAGGATGTAATAATAGCTAGGCTTAATGGATGTTTAATAATTATATCAATTTGTATACATGTATATTAGATTGATGATACTAATAATGGGAAAAAATAACATGGAATTGAAAATTATTAGAGAATGTTATCAATGCTAAAATAATAGAATGACGTAGAATAGGAGGAAGCATAATAACAATGTATACAAAGATATCTTGATTGTCAATATGTGAATTCTGATAAAATTCAAGTGAGGACTACCGAAAGGACACAGAAAGACCTCGTAACCAATCGACACACTGTATGTAGTTGAAGAGGCTTTTATGTTATATGTGTTGTGTGTTTGTGTTTGTCTGAAAATAAAAAAAATATTTTAAAAAAAGAAATTGATGGATGACTTAAGTGATGATTGATAAATTAACTTTTTTCAGTGTGTTTTAAGTCAGATTGCACAAAATCAGAGGCAATATATTGTTATTATGGATTTAATTAGTCATTTATGGTAACCAAAGCATTAAAGTAGGTTTAATTTCTGGCATGCTTCTGCCAGTGGAAGGGAAAGAGCTATGTATAAGTTGTGCATTTTAGGAAACATCAAAAGCAGAGATGCTTACTTTGGTGAGTGTCTATGGAGATTCTCAGTCATCCAGGTCATGATTGTCCCAAACCTGCTTTTCTCAAGTGGCAACTGGGCTTTCTGGGGTTTTTTTTGAAGATGTTTTGCTTCTCATCCAAGAAGCTTCTTCCACTCTGACTGGATGGTGGGGACTTTACTTTGGTGAGCTTTACCAGCACTTCTGAATATCTCCAGAGTTGGACTGCTTTAAGGATAAAATGAATAGCAGGATATGCATTGAATGATTTAGTAACTAATAAATATTATTACTAATGAGGCTGTAGCGTATTGTACTTTAGAAATACATTAATTTTTCTGTACATTTTGATCCTTGTAGTTTTTAAAATTTGTTTTGGAATGTTAAAAAGAGTCCTAATATTATGTCCATCTCATTCATTCTAGCTACCATCCCGGCCAGTGTGAGTGGGTCTATTGCCCCGGAGATGCTATCTCTTCAGTTGCAGCCTCTGAAAAGAGTACTGGAAAAATATTTATATATGATGGTCGAGGCAATAATCAACCGCTTCACATTTTTGATAAACTACATACATCTCCTCTTACTCAGATACGACTGAATTCTGTTTTTAAAATCATAGTATCTTCTGACAAGTCTGGAATGATTGAATATTGGACTGGTCCTTCCCATGAATATAAATTTCCTAAAAATGTGAACTGGGAATATAAAACAGACACTGATTTATATGAATTTGCTAAATGTAAAGCCTACCTAACCAGTATGAGTTTTTCTTCTGATGGCAAAAAAATGGCAACTATTGGGTCTGACAGAAAAGTCCGGATTTTTAGATTTTTAACAGGAAAGCTTATGCGAGTCTTTGATGAATCTTTGAGTGTAAGTATTTTTTTCCTTATATTTATTCACTTTCCAATAGTTCCTTTTAATTCTTTCAGTGATGAGATTATCTGTATTTGATTATAAGAATTCTTTCGTGAGAAATGGATTTTCATTGTCATATTTAGCCTGTAGCACAGCGATGGCGAACCTTTTTTGGCTCGTGTGCCATAAGTGGGGGGAGTGCAGGGGGGTCGTGTGCGGGCGTGCCGCACCCATAATGCAATGCGCAACCCCCAGTGCGCATGCACGCACTACAGGTGCTCCCCTTTACATGCTTTTTTCGCCCTCCCCAGGCTCCAGAGGCTTTATAGGAGCCTGGGGAGGGAGAAAACAGCCTCCCCCGCCCCCCCAGATGCCCTCCGGAGGCATCAGGGAAGCCTCCGGACAGTCGCTGAAGCCTTCGGAGCGCTCAAAACGACTCTCCGAGCAAACCGGAAGTCACTTCCAGTTTACTCAGAGGGTTGTTTTAAGCATTCCAAAGGCTTCAGGGAAGCCTCCGGATGGTCCCTGAAGCCTTCGGAGCACTCAAAATGACCCTCCGAGCAAACCGGAAGTCACTTCCGGTTTGCTCGGAGGATCGTTTTGAGCGCTCCAAAGGCTTCAGGGACTGTCCGGAGGCTTCCCTGACAGCCTCCGGAGGGCTTCCGGGGGAGCGGGGGAGGCTGTTTTTGCCGTCCCCAGGCTCCTATAAAGCCTCTGGAGCCTGGGGAGAGTGAAAAATGGCTTTTAAAAAGGGTGAACGTCGTTTTATTGTAATGTTTACGTAAACAATACAATATCCTTGATGGTGTTGGGCATTAATAAAATGGATAATATACGGTAGTAAAATTCCGGTTTATTACCTTTTCCTTATGGCTAAATGTCATCTTGTAGATGTTTACTGAGCTACAGCAGATGAGACAGCAACTCCCTGATATGGAATTTGGACGACGTATGGCTGTGGAGAGGGAATTGGAAAAGGTGGATGCTGTAAGGTTAATTAACATCATTTTCGATGAAACTGGACATTTTGTGCTCTATGGGACAATGTTGGGAATTAAAGTTATCAACGTGGAAACAAATCGGTAAGTTGAAATTCTAGTTATTTCATTGTAACTAGCATATTTTGTAATGTTAGGAATTTTTTCTAGAGATCTTAAAGCATTCAACCACAGCGTTCCTACATTTATGTTTGATATAAATATTCCCTCACATAAACATTGCAAATCAGAATTCTGGTGAATGTTGTCTTATCAAATATAAATGTATACATTTTTTAAAAATTACTCCAGGATATAGAAAAAAGAACTAAAAAAGAACAAAACACAACAGAATTTTTTAAAAAAATGAAAGTGTATCATGTAAAAAAGTTTTTCAGTCATTTTAAACACATTATTAAACCTTGACCATTTGGAATAATATCAGTCTTTTCATTACACTGATAAAGAGCTGGTTAATAAAAACAAAGTGATCATAGATCATGACTTAAGTTGTTTAAGAATTGTTTACAGTTGTTTAAGTTGTTCCCTTCCCCACTGATTTTTGAAAAGTTGGATATTTGATAAATTTATATAGCCACTCATCTAACATACATTACTCCAGGCAGTGAACAAATTATTAAAGAATAGCAGAACAAATAATAAATAACATAAAAAGCATTAAAATATTAAAAACAGTAAAACCATCAAAACCATAAATATAATTTGCAGAAAAGCACAGTCAGTTTTTCCTAACAATATACTATCTTAGAGATTCCATATTCACATTGCTGGATACCTAGGCAGATGACAGAGCCATATTTTCAGGTCTTTCTAAAAGGTTATCAAAGTCAGAGCCAATCTGACCTTAGGGGGAATTATGTTCTCTCAGGGTAGTGATTTAAGAGCTGACCAGCTGCTACGATGATGCACTGATGGGAATGAGTCAGCAAGGTTTTTGGCTCTTATTCCTTTAAGAGCCTGTATAATAAGAAGAGACTCTATTAGGGTGTCTCTCTCTTGCTGTGTATGTTCTTCCTTGTTGTAATTTATTGATTGTTCAACTTCTGTCTATAGTACGTGTATGTATAGTATATATTATTTTGTAGATAAAAACCCACTATTTATTACAAACCTCTGTTTGCTATTATTGCTCCTGGGTTTTCTCACGTAGTAAAGCTGTGCACACTCTGACATATTCCCAAGATGGGTGCCCTGCAGAAAGGCTCTCCTCCTGGATCCTGTCAGATGACACTCCTTCATGAATGGGACCCACAACACATCCTTCCTGCCAGTCCTGAGTTAAAGCAATATTTTGAGTTATGTTGTTGATTCAAGAGTAAAAATTGCATGATGAATTAGAAACTTAATGGTGATCCTAGATTTTACTTTCTAAATATAGATGTGTGAGAATCCTAGGTAAACAGGAGAATATCAGAGTTACACAACTGGCTCTGTTCCAGGGAGTGGCAAAGAAACATCGTGCTGCTGTTACCGTTGAGATGAAGGCATCTGACAATCCAGTCCTCCAGAACATCCAAGCAGATCCAACAATAATCTGTACTGCCTTTAAAAAGAACAGATTTTATGTGGTATGTTTTATTTTTTAATTTATTGCTTTATGTATTGCTGTAATTTTTAAGGAAAGTCGAGGCTTAATAATAGAACTTATATTGTTATAGCTTATATTGTTGTAGAAATACAACAATGTAAGCACTGTTTTATACTCTCAATTCCATGTTAACTCCTGGTGATTGTTTAGACAAGTCTTCATGATTTTCTTTGTGAGATTTTCAGAAGTAGTTTGTGTTGCTTCCTTCCTAGGGCTGAGAGGAAGTGATTGGTCCATAGTCATGCTTTATGCCTAATGTGGGACTAAAAATCACAAATCTCCTGATTATCTAGCCTGTTATGTTAGCCACTACACCAGGAGTGTCAAACTCGATTTCATTGGGGGCTGCATCAGGGTTGTATTTGACCTTGGGGCCCGGGGTAAGCATGGCCAGCTTGACATCACTCTTGTCAGGGGGGGGGGGGCGCCTGTGGTGGCCTGAGTGCTCTGCCAGCAAAAACGGAGTGAGAATACCTGTTTTTACTGGCAGGCACCCGCCCTGAGCTTCATTTTCACTGGCAGAGGGCTGCAGGAGGCTGTCACACCAGAAAATGGAGTCTGGGAGGGCTGTGCATGGCCCTCTCGAGTTTCATTTTCACTGGCAGAGATGTGGCAGGCCACTCCTTCACTGTTTCCAGGGTGGCCCCTCGGGCCAGATCTAAGCACCTTGTGGGCCGGATCCGGACTCTGGGCCTTGACACCCCTGCATTGCACCAAACTGCCTCTACACATTGATATAGTTACCTGATACGCAACAGATATTTGATAAGAACAATACGCAATACAACTGTAGCTATATGCCAGATGCTCTCCCCCCCAAAATCTTCATCTTGACCAATTCCCAGAATGCTAACTAGGTGGATGCAAGCTTAACCATTTAATGGAAGATAGTTCATATCCAATGGAAATTCATCAATATTATTAATGGCCTTAGCCATTTTCCCCTCGTGAAAGCAGTTTTTCCCATGATATATGGAGAAGTGTTTCTGGAATCTAAGCATATAGAGTTTTATTAGCGCACAATCAAAGGATTGAAAGATAATTCGTGTCACCTGTCAATAGTTTGGGTTCTGTATTTTGCAGAAATTGCAGTTTGTGAGTTGTGTTCAAAGATGAAGAGCATACTGTGTTTATCTAACACAGACAGGTCCTTCTGCTTTAAATAGAGGTGTAGTATGATGCCAATGACATTGGGCAAATGCCTCCCTGGCCACAGCTTCATTTGCCCATTCAACAATAGTCATGAGTCCAAGAGAATCCTTAAATCGTATACCTGTTCCTTCAGGAATAATACTTCCCCATCTAGAGTTAACACTGGAGCTTACAAAGAACCTTTATAAGCATGCTGTTCCTGGGATTCTGCTTTGACCTGTATTGCTTCATCCAAACCCAGCTTCCAAATGAATTAGCATCTACCACCCCCCCACCGCCCAAAAATAATATGTCTTTTCTTAGGTAGTTAAAGATATGGTTCCAATTTAAACTTTTGTATATGCATCCATGTTGAATTGTGAGTTTCCTTAGGGCTAGATACTCTAGGTGACATTATTCAGAACTAGCTATTTTCATACATAGTTGCACTAGGTTCAGAGAGCTTATCGTGTCAGTAATATGTTCCATGTTCTTTTAAACCAAAAATAACCACATTTTATTAAAACTAAGATGTACTTAACTCAAAGTTGATTTCTGGTGACTGCATTCATGCACTTTTCTTGATGGTGATTATCTATATACTAGATGGTGTTGTTGTTGATGATGATGTTAATGATGTGCTATCAAGTCATTGTTGAAAGAGGGAGGGGAGAGATCTGTCTCTGTTTTGATGCTTCAGCTCCTCCAAAAGTGAACTCATTGCTGCTATAACCAAGTTTGTTCACTTGCTGCCAGTTGTCCTCTTCCCTTTTCTTCTACCTGTCCAAACATTAGAACCTACTGCAGAGATCTAGGTCTTCCCAAAACTGGACAGTTTTAGCTCTGTAAACTTTTAACATCAAGAACAAAACTGGGATTCACCTGTCTTGTATTTCAGTTTACTAAACGTGAACCAGAAGATACCAAGAGTGCAGATTCCGATAGAGATGTCTTCAATGAGAAACCATCTAAAGAAGAAGTCATGGCGGCCACTCAAGCTGAAGGGCCCAAAAGAGTTTCTGATAGTGCCATTATTCACACAAGCATGGGAGATATTCATGTCAAACTGTTTCCTGTTGAGTACGTATATGAAGACTATTTTAATATATTCCTTTTGTTCCAACCCCACAGCTGGTGTGACCTATTCATCTGAAAAAAAGATTCTCATTGAAAGCTGACGAAGGTGTTCATTCTGTTTCTCCCCAAACAGGGCACATATTCATTTGTACACTCTTTTCCCCCTTTGTAAGATAATCAGAATCAAACTTCAACTTCAAAAGAAGGAGAATTGTTCTTATTTTTGTTCTCATATATTGCAAACTACAGGCAAATCTTATAAACAAAAATGAAGAGGCAATGTTAATTAGCACTATGCACAGTTAAATTGATGGCTTCACAAGTACAAGATGTAACAACAGACAGTGTAATACAGTGGTTCTCAACCTTCCCAACGCTGTGACCCTTTAATACAGTTCTTCATGTTGTGGTGACCCCCAACCATTAAATTGGTGTCTCGGTTCCTAAGACCATCGAAAATATGTTTTCCGATGGTCTTAGGCGACCCCTGTGAAAGGGTCGTTCGACCCCCAAAGGGGTCCCGACCCACAGGTTGAGAACCACTGGTGTAATAGAACATACACACAAATGCATATCTGCCTGGGATGTAGTGGATTGTCCTTTCTCATTTCCTAAAGTGGGGTGTCCCTAAAAGTTTAACCACAATTCCTCCACCTCCACATTTCTGGAGAGAGCTTGTTTGGGAAATGCAGTTACTAAATAACTGACAAATCTTCTACTTTACTCCGTAGAAGGTGTGGTGGAGACATCTTCCTCTGCCTTCCTTCTTTTGTACTTCTGTTTGACTGGGAATTAAAAGTTACAATCCTTTCAGAAGGAGAATGCTAATTCTATAAGAATGTATGTCTTTATTGTGTGGATCAAGGAACTAGATGGAAATGGAAAAGTGAAAGGAAGAATGGAAAAAATGAATGTAATAGTTACCTTCAGTTGCTCTTTTTTCATTCAGAAATATGCACCTGATGCATGCATGCATGCAATCACACACTCCAACATACACCCACAGAAGAAAGACAGAATGAAATAGAACGATGCATAACAAAGGCGCCCAAGTATAACTCATTTTCCATAAAATAAAATTCTAATCCTTATTCCACCAGCAGCTGGGATTGTAACAGCTGATTTATCTGAGTTTAAGACAGTCCAGGAAGACATGTTCTTCATTCTCTTCTGAGAGAAGAGGCAAAAGGGAAAACCAAAATAGATCTGGACAATTTTCTAAAAATCCCACCTGTAGATGAGTTTTTCCTTTTCTTACTGGCTCTCTAGCATTTGATTTCCTCTCCTTCATTACACACAAACTTACAGGAGGGGATTTAAACTCTTTCATGTAGGAAACATTGTATTCGTTATGAAGGTGACTCTGATATTGCATTACTTCTGAGTATTAGTGTTTGAGAACACAAGAGTTGGCATTGCTGTTCTATTTACAGCCTTTCAACTAGGATTACATTGTTCATTGTAGTAAAAAAAAATCCTACACTAGATTGGCTCAGTGGGGGTCCTTCTTAAGTCTTAAGTGAAAACATTGGGTTGCCACACTTTATGTTAACTGGATAACTCTCTGACTGCAGGTGCCCTAAAACAGTAGAAAACTTCTGTGTACACAGTAGGAATGGTTACTATAATGGACATACCTTTCACCGGATCATAAAGGTAATTGATGGCTATTCATCCCTTTCAGTGTTTATAATATATGTTTATACACTTGGTTCAGTGAAATGGCCAAATTGAGATGCCTTTATTTACATTAGCAAAGTTTGCTGTCGCTTTGATTTACAGTTAATTATAGCCCTTTACACGTCATAACGAGTTTTGTATTTCTGAAGCAAATCTGTGCCAATTTTTAAAACGGTAGTAAAAATCCATGTAAAATTTTTGTACAATGTTTATATGAAGTTGATACGTCGCTTTTACTTTATGGATGAGTCTAATTTGGGAATCAAGCCATTAGATAAAATGACAACGATTTTTTAAAATAAAATAAAATTAATATTTTTTTAAATGAAGCTTAAGCTCCATCACTGAAACTGTGTAACTCATGCAGTGAAGTATTTCAACAATTTTAAGGCAGTTACATGTAATCCTAGACCTACCACAGTTCATTCAATGACCATTCAAAGTTACAATAGCACTGAAAAATACGACTTATAACTGTTTTTCACAGTTACGACCTTTTGCAGCATCCCATGAACACGAGGTCAAAATTCAGATGCTTGGCATCTGAATTCATATTTATGACCACTGTTGTGTTCCAAGGTCATATGATCAGCTTTTGAGACCTTTTCACCAGAAAAGTCAATGGGGAAGCCAGATTCATTTAACAACTGGGTTTCTAACTTATCAGCTGCAATGATTCACTTAATAACTGTGGCAAGAGAAGTCATAAAATGGGGCAAAACTCACTTCACAAATGTCTCACAGTAATTGTAGGCCCAATTGTAGTCATAATATGAGGACTTCCTGTATATATTTGGAATATGCACACAGGTTTTAATGTCTAGGCAGTCCTTGGTCTATACAGTCCTATGAGCTTGGTTGTTTGAAATAATTTCATTACTGAACTGGATAACATCTTCAGTTCAAGTGATGCAAGATTTGCTCTCTGTAAATAGTAGCTTTGTGAGAGTGTAGAGTTCCCCCCCCCCCTTTGGTACTTTCTCCTAATTGGGGTGCTATTTTCTGCTTGATTATTTGTCTAGTATTAGTCCTTGCTTATCTGGGTGCTGGCAGCTTGAGGGGAGGCTTTCTGGAGTTTCTGTTTTCTTCCTAGCTTTTTTTATTGTTTCTTTCAAATGGGTGTAAAAATGGTTTATTTCTATGATGGCAGATTTGATGGATGATTTGTCTGGATGCCAGGCTTCTGGGAATTCCTTAGAGTTGGATGTAGATGGCTCTAGTAGACTCAGTTTCCTAGTTGAAACTAGGGTTAAGCTGACCGTGTGGTTTGACTGCAAGTTGGTTTTCATAAATGTGCTCTGTTGTCTGTCTTACCTGGTGTTACATTCCTTACACTGTATGTTGTAGATAACTCCTGGCTTTTGTTTGTTGTTGGGCTACTGAGTCTTTAGGTTTACTTAGAGTTTATATGCTACAGTGTTACTGCATGGTTGTAATAGCTTGTTGTTCCTGAGACTTTTTTGATGTCTGGTAGTTACTCTTTCCATAGCTTATGTTGTTGTGCTGCAATAGATTGAGTGGTCAGGAACTTTTTTATTGCTACACAGCGCCATTTGTGGGAGGTTAGGGTGCTTTTCAGTAGACTTGTATTTCTCTTTTGCTATAATTTCTTCTTCTGATGAGAATATAAAGGAAGTGTAATGCATTGCTTTCTATTTCCCTTGTGATTTTATTCCTTTAAAGATGTTGTTTCATATGTCTTCTCTGGCTGTGGCTTTTTTTATTACGAGGAAAGTGCCATCTGCATACTGGATCCATTCTTTTGGTTGTACATGTGGGCGTGCTGTGGTTTCCAGATGCTGCATTGCAGTCTCTGGCATACCCCACACTAGCTGGCACTGATATTACCTAGTTGGGTAACGAAACATCTGCAAGCAAACAACCAAGCTCAAAGAGCACGAAGGACTTCACAATTAAGCCATGAGCTACATATATTCTCTCTCAAAAGTATTTGGTATGGTTAGTTTAAAAAAAATACTTAACAAATGACCTATTGCATTAGAGAATTAAAGAAGTATTCTTGCTATGGAGGAAGCAAATAATATTTTCCTTCTTGCAATGTTATATTTCATACATTATCATATATCCAGGATTTCTTAAAACAGTGTTTCTCAGCCTCCGCAAGTTTAAAATATATGGACCTCAACTCCCAGAATTTCCCAGGACGTTGGCTGGGGAATTATGAGAGTTAAAAGTCCACGTATTAAACTTTCAGAGTTTGAGAAATACTGACTTAAAGGACATACTTTTTATGAGTTTGTATTACGAGATTGTATTTTACAATTTTTCACAAGTTGTGAAATCTATGTGACACTATGTGGTAACTCTAGAGCTGAGGTATCAAACTCAAGGCCTGCGGGCTGGATCTGGCCCATGGGGTGCTTAGATCTGGCCCGCAGAGCCTCCCTGGAAACAGCAAAGGACCAGCCCACGGTGCCTCTACCAATGCAAATGAAGCTCAGGAGAGCCCTGTGCTCTCCCAGGCTCCATTTTCAGCTGTGGCAGCCTCCTGCAGCCCTCTGCCAGTGAAAACGGAGCCCAGTGAGGCTGTCAGTCAAAAATGGAGCCTCGATAAGTGGCGTCGAGCTGCCCATGCCCACCCTAGCCACACCCCCAGCCCCCTGAAATAAAGCACAACTCTGATGCAGCCCTCAATGAAACCGAGTTTGACACCCCTGCTCTAGTCTAGAGCATAGTTTTTGGAAAGATTTCATAGATGTTGTATCTGTCACTAATTAGTAATCATGGTACTTCCCCTGAATGCCAACTGCTTAGACTCAAGAGTGACTTAATACTTCATTCCTGTTTTTTCTGCTTGAGAATTTCTCAGGGAGATCTGATTAATCAGTAGGGTATTCTGGTTGGTGAAGAATGGGCATTAAATTGAGGCAGTAGGACTGCTGTTACATGATTAAAATGTTAATGATAACTTAAGACCATATTTTTTGCTTAATGCAGGGTTTTATGATTCAGACTGGTGATCCTACTGGCACTGGCATGGGAGGTGAAAGCATCTGGGGAGGAGAATTTGAAGACGAGTTCCACGCAACCTTACGACATGATAGGCCATATACACTTAGTATGGCCAATGCAGGACCAAATACCAATGGCTCACAATTTTTTGTAACTGTAGTACCAACGGTAAGTAACATGTCAGCTATTTGTCAGTTTTTCAGGTTATATTTTGTGGAATGAAGGGCTGCCATGGGCTGTGTGATGTTGCAAACTGAATAGAAGCAGGATTTTATTTTCTAATTATCTTTACCTTATTTTAAGAGTTACTTTGTTGCATCTCAAGAATAAATGTCAATAGAAGTTCTCAATCATCCAGGTCATAGTTGTCCCAAAGGTGCTTTTTCCAAAAGACAACTGGACTTCCTTGGTTTTTTTCCTTTGGAAATGTTTCACTTCTCATCCAAAAAGAGTAGTATGAATGAGAAACAAAATGTTTTCAAAGAAAAAAACCAAAACAAATTCCAGTTGCTTTTTGGAAAAAGCTGTATGTGGCCCTGAGGGCTCATTGCTCACCCTTAATCTAGCTGAAATGAAAACAACTCATGCGAGAGACAGGAAGGATTGAGACAGTTGATCTGAACAGATTTTTTAAGAAAGTTTCATGGGCTCTGTATTTTACCTACCAAGTGTGATTAAGGTGCAATCCTGACAGTTTTCCTCAAGCTATAATAGGAAAAATCTAACCACTCAAACACAGATTTGCTGTTTACTAGTAAATGAAAGAAACAAGAAATCTAAGCATTTCACCATAGAATTTAAGATTGGAATTGAATCAAATCCTGAGGTGCCCCATGGCACTAAGTAGCATTAATTCAACTGTATTTTTTTCACATTTGTTTTGAAATGAAATAATCGTATTATACTGAATTGTTGTTTTATATTGCCATAAGTAGAAATAGAATCCATGTTGATAAAATCAGTCATTTCTCTTAACTGAAAGTGGCATATTTATTTTTTCTCTCTATACATGATTCCTACATAGTTTGGGATATATCTATATTTGCCTGCATGCCTGCCTGCTAGAATGCCAGCCAAGAGGCATTTTTATGTTTATGCATGTTCCCTCAGTTACAGATTATAGGATCAATTTGTCAATATTGTTAATTTCAATTGTTAATTTTTTAATGTTTCTCTGTTTATTTTCACATGTCAACTAATTACAACCACATAACAGCCATGGCTGGATAATAAGCACAGCGTATTTGGAAGAGTCACTAAAGGAATGGAAGTTGTTCAGAGAATTTCAAATGTGAAAGTGAATCCAAAAACAGATAAACCCTATGAAGATGTAAGCATTATTAACATCACTGTGAAATAATAGTAATATTATTTTTTTAAAAAACACCTCAGGGACTTCAGTTATATGGAAATCTTAAGTATTTCTGGCATAAAAAGTTCAGAACAGATTTCAGTCATGTCTTCAAAATGCTCTGAAAAATATTTTTAATGTTTTTAATAAAGGTAAAAAAACCCAACCATATTAAAACAATCATATTTTGTTTCCTGTATATATGTCATGTGGATATTAATTGGTTTCCAGGCTTTTTTGAATGACTTGGCATGGGAAGTACATGCTATTCCATTTTCATAATGTTATGTTACTATTATGTATGATCTACAGTTGGGGACAAAATATTTTGTTTACAAACAACTCACCTTGTGAGTTGCAGATGACTTCAAAAAAATTAAATTAAAATTAGATATTTCAGATCTGATTAAAAATATTTTAGTAGTGTTTGGTGTGTCAAGTAGGATTGGTAGTAAATCAGATTCATCAAGAGTTGCCCAAACTAGTTTTAGGTAGAAATCTGAGATCAGTATTTAAAAAAAACATGAAGTCTTAGTAATAACACTGTGAACTTATTAAATTGGGTAGAGGATTATTTGCATTTTAAATGTAACTCTACTCAACATTCTATCTTATCAGATATCTCCTTTCTATAACCCATTATTTCATTTTGTGGGGTGAAAGGATAGGGCAAACTGAAAAGCTAGTACATAATTTTATAATCAACACAGGACCTGTTCATATGCCACTGTAAACCTAACCAGATTACAATATTATAGCTCAGAATGGGAAGTGAATGGAAATCTTACTGAGTTCTTGTTTATATATAAATTATAATGTGGTTCCTATGGCTTTTGACTTAGCAGTATTAGGTAGTGTTCCTTTAAGGATAAATCTGATAAAGCTCTAGCGACTGGCCACTAGCTAAGAGGAGAAAATGACTGAATCATGCCTGAATCATTTAAGTTCAGTTCTATTCAATTTAATCAAGAGTTTTATACAGAATATCCTGTAAAATCTATTCAGAGGCTCTCCAAACATTGCCAAAGTTCCAAGTGAAATTACATTAAATATTGATGATAGGTACAGTACAAGAAAACTTGGCACATGACACTAAAGATTTATGTCTGTATATCAATTTAAGAAAAATAAATTCTGCAATGTAAAAATTCTATAATTTGAAAAGTATCATGACAATAACATAATTCTTTTATGTTGTACTATTATTCTATATTAATTTCTTCTAGCAACTTTTTACTCTTATTTTTCTTCATTATGTTGATGCTGACTTTTGTTGCTTTTTATTTTTATAATAAAGAATATGGTTTGATTGTGTACTCAGTATTGGAAAATTAAGTAATGTTCTCTTTGAATCAAGGACTTTCTGATTATAAAGGTCACTAAAGCAGAGGGTTGTCCTATTACAACAGTCGCGGGGAGGAGGGGATGCGAGGACAGGATAAGATCCCAAGGTCGGTTGGGAGACCGCGGCTGCTGGTTACGCCCGGTCGCTTGTACCAACCCCTGCAGTCTAGGTGGACAGGTGCTACAGAGCCAGGGCCTGCGGCTGATGCTTTGCAATGCAAGGTCTGTCACCAACAAGGCCCCCCTCATTAATGAGTTGATCTCAGAGGGGGAGCTAGACCTTGCAGGGATAACGGAGACCTGGTTGGGCCACGAGGGTGGTTTACCCCTCGTGGAAATGTGCCCACCGGGTTTCCGTGCATTCCATCAGCCTCGGGCCCTGGGTAAGGGTGGTGGGGTGGCGGTGGTTATGCGGGAATGTTTAGAGCCGAGGGAGTTCACTGTCCCTCAGATACCCGGGTGTGAGTCCCTTGGTGTGAACTGGGGCCCAGGGAGGCAGTGGGGCTTGCTGATTGTATACTTGGCTCCTCGCTATGCATCAGCAGCCCTGCCTGAGCTCCTCGAGCTAATCTCAGCGACGGCAGTTGAGACTCCCAGACTTTTGGTCATGGGGGACTTCAACTTGCCGTCAACGGGAGCGGCTTCCGAGGTGGCTCGGGAGTTCATGGCTTCCATGACGGCCATGGACCTGACCCAATTAGTGCAGGGCCCCACTCACGAAGGGGGCCACACACGACCTCATTTTTGTATCTGAACAGTGGACGAGTGATCTGGGAATAGGGGATTTAGTCATCACGCCCCTGTCATGGTCAGACCACTCATCCCTCCGGCTGGACTTCCCTGGCGCTATCCCCCACCGCGAGGAGGCGGAACCAGACTCTATAAACTGGTACCGCCCCAGGCACCTGATGGAATCTGATAGATTCCAGATGGAGCTTGGGCCAATACCTGTAGCCTTGTCCCGCTCCCGCTCCGAGGACCTAGTGACTGCCTGGAATAGGGCGACGACTGGGGCCTTGGACCGGGTTGCGCCTTTGCGACCTCTCCTGCGGCATCGACCCACCCGGGCTCCTTGGTTTACTGAGGAGCTTAGGGTGATGAAGCGCCACAGGAGACGTCTAGAGAGCAGGTGGAGGTCCTCACGCTCCGAATCTGACCGAACACAGGTAAGAGCCTATTTGCGGACTTACCTTGTGGCAATAAGAGCGGCCAAACGTAGACATTGTGCTGCTCTTATTGCGTCCGCGGATAACCGCCCTGCCGCCCTGTTTAGGGTGACCCGCTCCCTTTTATCGCAGGGGGCGCGGGAGACACCCTTACAGGGTAGAGCAGAGGAGTTTGGGGAATATCTTCAGGACAAAATCGATCAGATCCGGAGCGGGTGGACCTCCGTCAGTGGACCAGACGAGCCGCCAACAGCGAGTCTTGAGAGACCATTCTGGGAGGAGTTTGACTCTGTTGCCCCCGAGGATTTGGACAGGTTGCGTGGACGGCTGCGACCCACCACATGTTTAACGGACCCGTGCCCCTCCTGGCTGGTACTGGCAGCCTGGGAGGTGACACGAGGCTGGCTCCTGGGCCTGGTGAACGCCTCATTGGGTGAGGGATACTTACCAACCGCCTTGAAAGAGGCGGTGGTGAGACCCTTGCTCAAGAGACCTTCGCTCGACCCAATGGAGCTAGCTAATTATCATCCAGTCTCCAACCTCCCCTTCTTGGCGAAGGTTGTTGAGAATGTGGTGGCGCAGCAATTTCCACGACACCTAGACGAATCCGACTATCTAGACCCACGCCAGTCCGGCTTCCGACCCGGGCACAGCACTGAGACAGCCTTGGTCGCGTTGGTTGATGATCTCTGGAGGGCCAGAGATAGGGGTTGTTCCTCTATCCTGGTCCTATTAGACCTCTCGGCGGCTTTTGATACCATCGACCATGGTATCCTATTGCGCCGGTTGGAGGGGATGGGAGTCGGAGGCACCGTTTTGCGGTGGTTCGGCTCCTACCTCTCCGACCGGAAGCAATGTGTGTTGACAGGGGGGCAGAGGTCGTCCCTGAGGCCACTCACTTGTGGGGTGCCACAGGGGTCGGTCCTCTCGCCTCTCCTGTTCAACGCATATGTGAAGCCGCTGGGTGAGATCATCCGTGGTTTGGGGGTTGAGTACCACCTGTACGCTGATGATACTCAGCTGTACATTTCAACCTCAAACCACCCCAACGAGGCTGTCGAAGTGATGTCCCGGTGTTTGGAAGCCGTCGGGGTCTGGATGGGGGACAACAGACTCAAACTCAACCCCTCCAAGACCGAGTGGCTGTGGGTACCGGCACCTCGGTTCAGCCAGCTGACTCCATCGCTGGCCATAGGGGGCGAACAACTGTCCCCCGTGGAGCGGGCGCGCAATTTGGGCGTCCTCCTCGATGCCCGGCTGTCAATGGAGGACCATGTGGCAGCCGTGGCAAGGGGGGCGTTCCACCAGGTCCGCCAATTGCGCCCCCTATTGGACCAGAGTGCCCTGCGCACGGTCACTCATGCGCTGGTGACGTCTCGCCTGGACTACTGCAATGCCCTCTACATGGGGCTCCCCTTGGGACGCATCCGGAGACTGCAGCTAGTTCAGAACGCAGCCGCGCGGGTTATTATGGGAAGTACACGTTACTCCCACGTAACACCTCTTCTGCGCGAGCTGCACTGGCTACCTGTGGCCTTTCGGGTGCGTTTCAAGGTATTGATCACCATCTTTAAAGCGCTCCATGGCATAGGACCTAGTTATCTGCAGGATCGCATCCTACCACACACGTCCCTGCGACCTATCCGCTCACACAGGGAGGGGCTCCTCCTGGTGCCGTCTGCTAGGCAATGCCAGCGGGCGACACCTAGGAGTAGATCCTTCTCTGTGATGGGCCCAACCCTCTGGAATGACCTCCCCCCAGACATTCGAACTACCACCGACCTCCGTTCCTTCCGGCAAAAGTTAAAGACTATTTTATTTTAATTGGGTTTGGGATTTTAATTGGGATGTTTTTAGGATTAGAATATATTTATTTCTTAGTACAGGCTATCTCCCCCTCCAAATGTATCTTAAATGTATTTTATTATTATGACTGATTTTATTTGTATTGACTGTACACCGCCCCGAGTCCCTTTCTGGGAGAGGGGGCGGTCTAAAAATCTAAGAAATAAATAAATAAATAAAATACTTCAGGCACTCATCCATAAAATTTTCTTAGCTTTCTATAGAAAGGGTTGTCATTGTCTTTTTCTGAGATTTTTTAAAATTTCAATTTTAAGTCTATAGGGACATATTAGTGATTATCATTTAGATAAATGCCACAGTCAGCTTAATATATGATGGGGTTTTTAACCTGTTCTAAAAGAATTCACCAAGCATTAGTTAAACCACACAGAGAAATAGACAGACTCACATTTCTGACAAGAATAAGCTTCAAAGAAGAAACAGTTTGGATGAAATAATTTTATTACTACGATTCACTATCACAACTGTTAAATATTTATTTTTGTGAGCTATTTTACATGTATTACAGGTGCAGAAGGTGGATATTTTTATGCAATAACTCCTCTTTCTTTGACCTATTCCTGTTAGTAATTAGAAAATAACTCATGACATAAAGTTATAAGCTACTGTGTAACTGGGTATTGTTGCATATGGTATTTATATGTGATACCATATGATACCTTTCTTTTGCATTGTTGAACACTGCATTTAATCAAACTTCTACTGTATCATTATTTTACAAATATATCTTTAATCAAATACAGCCCACTCTTAAAACAGTTTATATGAAGCTCTTAAAAAATTTTTTGGAGCTAAAACAATTTTAAAAAGTTGCATTCATGAGTACACTAAAGAAAATTAAAGGTCAGTGGTGTATGAAACAAGTTTTAATTTCTGCTTGAATAAGTTATATACAATACCAACAAGAAGAGCTAAATTTGGTAAAACTTGAATTCAGACAACTATAATAGTTATATTCACAGTAACTTTTGTGACTTTCAGTTAAATAATACTTTTATACAAGTACACTATATTTGCAGCAGAGCTCAACTTTGTCAATATTAACCAACAAATATTTCTGCACATTCTCCTACAATCCACACCTTCAGAGTTTTACATGAAGCAAGCAACAGCATTTAAAACCACTGATAAAACAATTTACATTCAGCCTTTTGAACTGCTATATATCAAGTGGTATCATGCAGCCTAATAGCATTAAAATGAAATAAAAGCAAGCCATACAGTAGCAGAAGTCTGACCACTAAAATATAGTAAAACCTTTCAAATTACTTCACAGACACAGGTTTTGCACCTACAACTTAGCTCTTAAACACATCTAAACTTGCAGTGTATTTTGACAGGAGTTGAAGCAGGTAAGAAATGTTTGTGGCAAATAACCGCTACTTTTGTAGTATTTAGATATCTATAGCCAATTATTTTAATACATTAAAGGTTTCCATTAATGCATAAATGCTACAGAATGCTGAAACATGCCTGTCATCCAAACATATCCCCAAAGGGAGGGAACCAATGGCAAATATTTTAACTCAAATAGGTAGCATTTGTTTTACTTTTAAGACAATTATATGCAGCATTACTTACTGCTTCAACACAGTAGTTATGAAAAAAAAAACGATGGCTACAATTTAAAAGTTCTTTCACTGACCTTGTTTCAGAAATGATTATGTTTTAAAGATGAACTGATATTTCACTAAGCTGATAAAACTATGATCCTGAAAGTTATTTATGATTAAGCTCCAATGAACAACACAACACACAAACATATGCTTGTGCTGTATAACATGATTCAAGCACTTCAGCAATTATATTTTGAAGAGGCAGAGACACTTTGTGCCAATAGTATTAATTGGAAAGTATTAACAGGGAAGTAGGAGAAAGCAACAGCACAGAGCCAAGACTAGGTTGTAAATGACTGCAACTTCCATTACTTACAGTCTACAGACTTTGGAATACCATTCAACAAGGATCTTATCATTGGGCATCCAAATTCTGGACTGATCCTTCACTGCAGCCCATGCACTACTGAAGCAAGTAGCAAAGTCTCAAGTCAATCACAGTAGAGAGAAGTAACAATGTCTCCTTTTGCAATCTGAATGAACTTCATGCATGGCAGCAGGTTTTGACCTTTTTATGTATTCAATGAGTAGGCCAAGAAGGAACTCTTAGTTTCATCTTCCCTAGGGTTCTGATTCTGGCAACCTATCAATACTGCTAATTGTTTTCTCTAGTTCTGCCATGTACTTCCAATTGTCAACGCAGCTTCTGGACTCCTCAGCCACTCCATTTTTAATGAGATAAACAGGTCTTTTATTGGTCATCTATTATTGATGATGGTGCATGTTTAGATATTTGCTATCTAAATCCTGATTTAATTGTCACTGGACTTTTGGTGAACCATTGCTTTGGTAAGAAACATTCTATTAAGGAAATTCTTGCTTCTTAAGGTAGCTATAGCTTCATCATTTGTAGTCTTAAAACACAGAACCACTGACTGTAGCACTCAATCAGAATTCTGAATCTGAACATTTACTTATGTATAAACTACTCTATCAAGTTACTCTATCAAGCAAACTTTACCTTAAAATTTAGTGCATGTCAAAATGAATGAATTCAAGTATTAACATGAAATTGTTAACCATGGTAAAGTGTGACCCTTAGAATGTGTATTACTTGATAAAACATAGTCAAAGAATTAAACAATATTAAACATCAAAATTACCAATTCATAGAACTTTCTCCATCAATAAGCCAACTAATATCAAGGGAGAAATGAAAAATTATCTTTATAGAATCATAGTAAAAATATTAATCTGAAAGCAAATCTTAGTTCAAATTAAAGTAGAAACAAATGTGCAGTCTGTGGCACTAGGGAGATAGTGTGTTTCCATGTCTCATATATATATTCCATATATATAATATATATGGAAACCAAAGGATCTTCAACTTTCCAAGATTTCCTCATAAATCAGATTTTGAATAATTAAATATTGAACAGAAGCTAAACCTGATCTTAAAGGGTAGAGGGACACAATCATGTATCATCAGATTAGAATGAACTGTAAAGCCTAACAATCCCCAAATTCTGATAAGGATGAAGACGACAAGGAAATGGGAAGGGATTCTGACATGCAATCTCAACTAAAAAAATGCTAAGATGCTAAGACAATGGCACATTGAGTCTTTTAAAGAAAATCTGATTTCCATGTACCAATTTAAGCAAAGACTGGTAGTTGCAAATTCTGAAACATTTGTTACATAATTCGAAATAGCATCTGCCACATATCTAACTGGTAGTTTTTCTGTAAGGCAGTGCTGGTTTTTTTACTCCCAACAACATCCCAACTGAGATAAGTAAAGTAGAAGACAAACAATCTGTGGATAGGGGCTTGCTTTTCATGAGTTTTTATTACAAGAAATTTAAGAGAGAGCAAACTGTTAAAGATGTAAAAATCCAACTCCTACGAAGAATTTTGGTAAAAAAATAATGTGAAGAGAGAAAGAAACAGGAAAGGCATGTGGCAGAAGCAGTCTACATAAAATTGAAAAGGCAAATAAAACAGGACACTTTTTATCTAAGCTGATACTATTTGGATGGGCTGGTACATTTCCCACAATTCACAGTGAGAATGTGTAACTTTGACATCTTTGTAAATAATTAAGTTGAGAAATGCTGCTCTTATCATTTTAATATTCAAGAGACTGCCTTCATTTTCTCCATTTTTATTAGAATGCATTTTTTTCTGGGCAAAAATTTTCTGCCCTTTCTAGAGCAAATGTTTGTTGAATCTTCCATGTTTGCTACAACCTGCACTATTAATTTTTAAACTTCTCATCTCAACTACATTAGTGGAGGTCATATTTCATTACTGTTATTTATTTCTGCATTTTCAAGGCTGCTCATATTTATCGAAAGCACACCGGTAACAAGCAATGTGTGCAAGATAAATTAACCACAATTAAACAGGCTATATGATTTCAACAAGTTAAAAAACCATCATGTGCAATTAAAGCACACAATATATTTATAAACGGATCATAGAATAACTTCAAATCTGTCAGATATTATACTTAATCCTTTCTTAACTCTGAATGGATGGAATATTTATACATTAGAAATGTCTAAATGTATCTAAAAATTAACATGAACGTGTGTCGTATTAATGCAATTTTAGGCAGCCTCAATATATACTTTGTAAGCCACATTTGCAGAATAACAGTAATAAATCTCTGATCAGCACAATAGTTTTTCCAAGATACAAACCAAAAAAATCCTATGCTTATAGGAACTTTTACCTAGATGATATGTGCAAAAATGTATAATTATTTAATATCCGAGAAGAGTTTCCTGAAAAGCAGCATCCAAATTGAGTAAAATAAGAATAAAGGAAATACATAAAAGCAATAGTAAGGCTGTAGCACAAGTGGAAAACTGTTATTAGTATAGATATGGGCTTGAATTTTAAGAGCAAGAGCTATTAACCAGAACCAAGCATTTGTGCAAACAGTTCCTGTTTTACTTTAATATATAGTAAACTATGTTGGTAATGTAAAATAATGGTTATACATGCACCCAGGTCTGAGAGAACAAGTGAATGCAGCAAGGCCATCACTGAAAGAAGTAGAATTAAATAGATGCTAAATCCTGAGAGAAGGATGTTTAATAGGGAAGGCTGAAGATCCTCAGTTCAAATTTCTTTAAAAGAAATTAAGGCACCTTTCCCACAAATACATTAGATCACTCTATTTGGTTACTGTAATTTACACAAGTTATACCTACACTGTGCTTCAGTCTAGCATTCCAACAAAATGTTTTTAAGGATTAACAGGTTTAGATGAAGTTCGTATCTGATCATATCAATTCACATAAATAAACAACTGATCTTTATGCTTACTGGCTCTCTTAAGCCACATCCAATACACCTGCAGCTACCAGGTGCCTTGAAAGCCAATCCAGTCCTTCGTAAAGTCCCATGCCACTTCGGGCATCACAACCTTGAATGTACCAGCTACGACCACAGCAAAGTTTGTGGAGATTCAGTAATTCTGTGATTTCTTCTACTGAAAGTGCCCCTGGTACATCCTGTAAAGAGAGCTCTATAGCATTAGTATGCAGACAGGTAATAGTTTAAAAGTAAATGTTCTCATTTAATAATATGGGGGGGGGGGGTTTAAACAGTTTGAACATGTAGCACAATAGGGAGGGGAAACGCACTTAGGACACTGAGGGGAACAGACCACAACTTTTATTATAAAAATATTGTTACACATTGCATATAATAAGAAATGCTTAATCCATCCAACCTCTTGGAAGAGAGATAGCAACATCATATATCATTTAAATTGTTTCTGTAACAGCATTCAAATTATGTATATATATATATATATATATATATATCAAGATTCTTCCTAAGGGAAGGATCTTTCCAATCAACTTTCAACTAAGGATCCTGCTTTAAGTTCCAACCATTTGCAAGTGGAAGAAATAAATTCAACACAAGAAACCAGACACATAACTACAAAGGGGTGGGCCAAAATACCTAGTGTTAGAAAGCAACATTTATTTTTAGCTCTACTAATTACGGGCTAACATAGGTTCATATCAGCCTTTGGTGGGGTTTATTGATAATATAACAAGTTAACACAAAGAGCATTTTGGAGGATTGACTTGGTATTGGGTGAATGGACATAGGAAAAAAGATTATTCTTTTTAATAGAATAATCTAATATTTATTTTATTTTGATTGATTGATTGATTGGTGTGTTCTTAAGGATGTCATTTAAATTACAACAGTTTTTGATTTATTCTGTGTTTTCTCCTATTTTATACTGCCAAAATGAAAACAACGGAAATGAAACAGAGAGAGAGAAAAAACACAATGAGCTATATTACCTGCTTGTTGGCAAAGATCAGTAACAAAGCATCACGCAGCTCCTTCTCTGTTAATAGTTTGGCAAGTTCGCTGTGTGCCTCACTGACTCTGTCTCTATGGCTGCTATCAATGACAAAGACCACGGCTACAGAAAAGAACAATTATGCAATTATATTTGTTATGAACTTGTTTCTTCCTACTAAATTTTTTTATTTTTTTAGGTCAGGAGGAGGATTAAATTTTAAATTCAATTTGAAAGCTAGGACTTAGTACAAATTTCCCAAATGCCATCTACTTGAAGCAGACGCATATATTTATACACAAAAAATGCAGCCGTCTATGCGGCACCAGAAATCTTTGAAGAGCAAAATAGCTTTCAGGGTTAGGCAGAAGTAAACTTTATTAGTTGAAGAACCTTGCAACTGGAATGCAAGGAAGTGGTTTTAATGACCTGCTTATCCAATCTAACAAAATTTGCTCCAAATAAGATAGCACTAAGAGGAGGATGAAAAAAATCAGTGAAAATATCTATATTTTCCTGTTCCACTATGTGTGTGGCAATAGTAGAGACAGGAAGCTCTGCAGTTCAGCCATGAGAAGAATCTTTGGAGGCCCCTCTTATCATGTCCTAAATGATTAGGGTCTAGACTCTAGAAAAAAGTCTTTTAAGTGATTGCATGTAGGTTCTCAAACTTTACTCCAATGAAGGTCTCTCTTACTTCCTCCCTGAAAAGTAAGTGAAAACCCTTCCTTCGGAAGAGTTTTTAGTGTCTTTAGTGTATCATCTTTCTTAATTTTTGTTCTTGTTGCTGTATTGTCTTTTATGTTTCTACTTTTCAGAGAAATGCTTTTACTGTTATTTGCTGTGAATTGCATAGATTTCTGTCAAGGATATGTGGGATTTAATTTTTTAAAATTCATTAAACAACAATCCCATTATCATTTACAGACTTTTGCAAATCCCCCAGAAATCGTAAACAAATAAATATAAACATTATCTACATTTTAAATATTTATAACTTGAAGTTAAATGAATTTCCATGGGACTACCAAAACCTTTGGATGAGAGATAAAATTTTGAGTAATTAAGTCACAAAGTATTGTATTCTTACCTTGTGTATTGAGGTAATAATGTTTCCATAAAGGCCTCAGTTTGTGTTTGCCACCTACATCCCAAATAGTAAATTTCAGGTTTTTATATTCTACTGTCTCAACATTAAAACCTAAGGGAGTAAAATAACTTTAATTATACATTCATAACAAAACATATTCAAGAAAGTCAGTTTTTAAAATCTCTGTTACTTACCTATAGTTGGAATGGGTTGCATGAACTCATCTTGTTTTAGTTTAAATAAGATAGTAGTTTTGCCTGCTCCATCTAATCCAAGGGTCACCACTCTAATCTCCATTTTTGGTCCAATGTGTACTCTGTTGTCCTGTAGTAGAGAAAAAAAGAGGATTGCTCATTTTAGAAGCTAATATTCAAAGGCATTCTTACATGCCAGCCAAATATCTTATACCTTTTGTTATAGAAATCAGGAATTGAGGATTGAGAAAATAATTTTAATCTGTTTAATCTAGCCGGCTTGGCCTAATTCCAGCTCTCCCACCTCAGTCTGTATTTTTAAATTTCGTGGGTGGTCTTAGGCTAATGTTTTTAATTTTTATAAATTTGTACAGGGGTTTAAAGTTTAATTCGATTTTAACTATATTTATGATTATTTGTATGGTTTTTAATTTGGTACCTGTACACCGCCCCAAGTCCCTTCGGGGAGAGGGGGCGGTCTAGAAATCAAATCAAATAAATAAATAAATAAATAATTTAATTATCTTGTCAACATCCTCAAGCCTTAACAACTTGATGTTTCATAAGCAACATTGACCAGTATTTTACAAATCTGAAATTTTGGAAATACACTGAAATGTGGCGCCCATACAGTGGTAGACAGGAACAATTTTTAAAATAACTGCACTAATCATCTTTGTTAGAGAGGGAAAGGAGGCTGAAATACAACCATGGTAGTGATGGAGTGAATATGCATATATATATATATAAGGGCATATAGTTATTCATGTAAATGCATTTGTTAAGTAGAGGATAGAGTGCAACTTTCTTAAAACCTACTCAAGTGTGGAATTTTGCATGCACCTATACCAAGGGAGAAGTAACTGGGCATTTATGTGTATGATCTTGACTACAATTGCCTTTTCTTTCAGTGCTGTCCTGAAGAATTATCCAGCTACTACTACCAACATATGATGTTACAAAGATGATTTGTAAAAGGTGATTAATGTTGACAATTCCATATTGGATATATTACAACACTGGAAATCAAACTAATGTTTTGCTTTCCTGGCAATAGTTTAAATAGATAGGTCAATGCCTATTGAAGTTCATGAATATACCCACTGTCAGGCCTATACAAATGAAAAGCTGTGCTGTTTTTCATTAGCAGATAACAGTTCAACCAAATACAGCTTGAGAACTACTTGGCTCATGGAGGGCGACAGTCAATACACTCTTTGTTCCATCTGGTATAGAACATAAACAGAAGGAATGAATGGAACTCAACGTTCCAGGTTCCACTTTTAGCTACAGATCATGAACCAAATTAACCTTTTAATCGTAGTTTTCATCTTATCCCAAATAGATTCTTGTACCATACAGCAGACTATTTCAAAGTTGCCTAAGTTGTTAGTGGGCAAAGAATACAAACTCATGTTCTGAATCTTTAACCTAGAGATTAAAAGAACTATACCTTTGTAAAAGTAACTGGAATGCTAGCATCAAGTTGAATGTGGTCTGCAAGTTCTGTAAACTGTTGTTGTTGTTTCTGCAGTGTTTCTAATAGCCTTGTAATCTCTTGTTTAGCCAAAACAACTCTACAGTCATCCTAAAAAGGGAAGCTAAATTTAGTGTAATAAGCACAGAATCATCTAAATATTAGCGTTCTCAACATATAACAGAATGGGAAATTGCTCCAAGATGGGGGAATTCACAGCCCTTGCACGGTACCTATTTTTGGCCTGCAGGCCCTCAAATCACTTTGCCAACATTTGGCAATAGAATGGTTGAATTTCAGTTGCATTCCTACCCCAACCCCACCTAAAATAAATGGAAAACTCATTTTTGCTCATTCTGGTAAGGAGATGATGGTGAAGGAAAAGGGGAAAATAATTAGAACAGGTGGTATACAATACAATTAAATGATATATTCAATAAAACTGCAAATTAGGATATTGATCAGTTAAAAAAAACCTCAACCAACAGGAACAGCAATAAAAATGCAATCCAGTACTAAAGCCAACTTAATAACAACCACAATTACATTTCAAAAGTCCTACAAAAGAATTCTGACTTCATAGCCTTACATAAAAATTCCAAATTAAATGCTGATCAAATCTCTGGTGGGATGTATTGCACAAGGTATCTCCACAGAAAAGCATGTCTTTTGGGCCCATAATAGTCTTACTTCCCACTTTCTGGTAACTAAGCATCTTAGAGCCAAGATGTGCACAAATCAGGTTTCTTGAGAGAGGTGAACATCTGGAAACCAAACCACATAGTTCTTGAAAGGCCACTCTGAATTCTTTCTATAAACCTATCACAGGTCTATGCAGCAGTCACAATTAGTATTAAAATTAGTATTAAAAGTATTTAAATGGCTGCAGTGGCTCTCACCGACCTGTACAGGCTGCTGCACTTTGCATTAACTGCAGTTTCAGAATAGTTATTCAAATGTTCCTTAAAAAGAGCATTGCAGTAATCTCCTGTTGTGATCATGAGATGTGAATCACAATCAACAGGTGATCAGATGGCCTTTAGAAGGCGGACTCTCAATTGTTGAAATATTGCCCATCTCTGAACATACAATCCCTCCCCAAACATTTAATTTTATGGCTTAATATAACATGGAACCTATACTACATAGAAGGAGAGAATGTCATGATTTGCAGCAAGAGATTATTGATATGCATTATTTGTCAACATCTGAATCAGATTTTTCTTCGTGGCCACTTTATCAAAAAGACTTTCAAGCAACACTAAATTTTTGAATTTGTTTTTCTTATAATATATGTAGTTCTTCCTCCTTCTTTTCATATATCACCAAAGTTATATAAATCACAGCTATGTTTATTAATTTTGAGATTATATTTGATTGTTTAATGCTGTTGTATAATATATTTTTTTCCTGATGGATTAGATTACTGTAACAAAGTAAAAAAAGATCTGTATGCCACTCCAAAACTGGTTAAGAAAAGCACATTAAAAAATGGAACTTCAATGGTAGCAGATTTAGATTAAAATTATTTTGCAACAGAAATAAATACTACTATTTCATAATACAGTAATATAAAAAATTACAAAGACAGTATATTGTTCATAAAAACGTTTATCTCTTAAAGATCAGAGCAGCACTCTACTAGAAACAAGAAAACAAGTTATATTTTATTCAGTTGAAAGAATACAAGCAAATTGCTCATCAATACTCAAAATGTTTTTAAATTAATTTCTAAAAGGTTAAACGGAAGACCAAGCCAGTCAATTTTAGTTTACTTCTTTTATATATTTTGGACACAACGGTATTTCAATTTTATTGAATAATTACATGTTTTAATAATCAAGTTTAATATCCTTCATGAACACTTTCACCCATGGGAAGCCACAAAGAGGCAAATGACATAATGTGTGTAATGAGGTCATCACACAAATACCACAACCTATGTATCTGCATCCAACATCACTGTAATGTACTACAGATGCCGAAGCTTATACCTCGAAGTCAGGTCTAATATGTTTTCTTAGATATTTATATCACTTTTCAGAAGTGGGGTCTCAAACATTTTAATAAAAAATAAACCATGAATAAAACACAAGTTTTAATTTGAATTTGACTCAACCAGTTGCTTATGACATTTTTGGTTCCTTTGCCATTTTTGTTATTTTTTCCCCCCCACTGCTATTTATGAAGTCAGTATTTTCATTAAAGCCAAGTTATAATTCAGTAACAGAATCTGTAACAAAATGAATGTAATTTGTCCAATATTTATGAGAATTGGCATAGATAGATGATAGATAGATAGATAGATAGATAGATAGATAGATAGATAGATAGATAGATAGATAGATGATAGATAGACAGACACATACATACAAACTCATGCACACACAGACACACATGCATATACATACATACATACATACCTCTCCCAATATTGATTTTGGTTGTAGTATTGATTCCCTACCTGCTGTAAAGTCTTTTCACAGTGAAGACATGCTGTTGAAACTTGTGATAACAGGATAGTCATATCTTCTTGCTGTTGCCTAAGCCAGATCAATTTCTCTCGCACATGTGCATCTACCACACTAAGTGCCATTTCTTCTTGGCGGCAAAGAGTCTCATGAAGGTCAGAAAAATAGGCTCTGATACATGACCGGGCATTCTCTGCAGTGCCTGGAATCTGAAGTGAGATTATAAAATCAAACAAAGAGGCTGCAGGGGCATTAAGATTATACTAAAGCAGTTTTTTGTCATGAATGGTACTTCTCTCTATTGTACGCTCAACCATAAACAGTATCACTTGCTACAGAGGGTATTCATTTTTAATATGTGACAATCCTGAATTATTTGGAGGGAAGAATAAAAGACAAAGAGCAGCAGGTTTTTAGTATTAATGTATAACAAACCCAAAATGCATGGCTTTCAGATTTCAAAATGTATTATAGCACCAATGTTAAAAATGCTGAAACTTTAGAGCACCGAGTGAAATCAGAAAAAACAAAAAATTAGTTTCTCCCATTCATTTGCACAAAAAGGTTTTTTTTAAGTTTGTTTAAAGAAATGAATGACAATCCCATTGAATGTGCCTTTGCCCTAGTTTTAAAGGAGTTCTCTGCTTTCCAGGTGTTTTTTCATTAAGTTTTCAAATTTTCCATAATCAATTAGCTCCTTAATGCTCCTGACATCTGTTTTATCCTACAGATAAAAGTTCCTGTAAGAACTTTATCAACTTTTTGGGTGTCTGCCATAGTTGGTGCTAAATTTATTTACTGGGAGGAGGCACAAAAAAGTTCATAAATCATGTAACTACTGTAGCATGTGACAAAGTACTTCCAAAAGTAATTTAAAATTAGGAAATGAATTTATAATAAAGAGTATTCATAAATTGAAGAAACTACAAAATTGCTTACATGTTCTGTATGGGTCATTCCTATACCATCTTCAAAGAGCTGTTCTCCTCCCTCTATTTGTTGTACAATTCCATCTAGTTTCCGAGAATAATCTGAGATTTCTTCTGTGAAAGTTCTTATACAATGAGCCATATCTAAAATGGAAGCGCGGATCTGATTTGCTTCTGGTTCCAAAATACTGTGCTAAAGGAAAAACAAACAAACAAAGCAATGAACATCCTTTCCTGAACATCTTCTGATCTGCATTCCATTTGTCATCCATTATAAATTGGAAATAGAATGTTGGACATTCTGCTTACAAAAACATAGAATGCAACAGATATGGGAAAGCATATTTTCCATATTCTTTAACAGAATTAGCTTCGACAGCATCAGGAGTCTGTATATTTTGTTTAGTGATATTCTGTATTTGAGTGTTTTTGTACTCCCTTTGGGTTGTAGGTAGGTTTTGGGATATATGGACACACTGTAAAGCACGGGAGGAGCTGCATATAGTTCACTCTAGATCAGTGTTTCCCAACCTTGGGAAACACTGATCTAGATCATGAAGGACAAAGAGGGGGGGGGGGGCTGAGAATGGAACAGTCAGAGACGTTTCAAGCTGCCACCCAACTGGCTTTCCTGAATGACTGCATTGGAAAAATGCACACCAAATTTGGTCCCATTTTATTAAGTTTTTGGAGTGTGATCCTATCAACAGACAGAAAGTCTCAAGGCCTTTTTTCATAAATTATTTCCAATATCCCATTGAATTGAAAATAATAAAAAGGGAGATGGTAAATTTAAAGAATAAATCTACTTTTCTAAAAGTTTTGATTTTGATTGAAGCTTTAAAAAGGACTATTTTATGCAGATTGGTTGATTCTAAAATATTACAGAGAGTAACAAGATAAGCACTGTATACAAACAGCATTTCCAATAAAATTAAAAACACTCATGCATAGACATCCTACCATATTACTGCAGACAAGCAATTTTAAAGTGATGTTATTGGAATACATATACATATTACCTACTCAGTCAGTCATGTATTAAGAGCCTATATTGGCCCAGTGGTTAGAGTGCAGTACTGCAGGCTATGAGCAGTTCAGCAGTTAGATTCTCACTGGCTCAAGGTTGACTCAGTCTTCCATCCTTCTGAGGTCGGTAAAATGAGGACCCAGATTGTTGGGGACAATATGCTGACTCTGAAAACCGCTTAAAGCACTGTGAAGTAGTATATAAGTCTAAGTGCTATTGCTATTAACACAGATGGGAATCAAGAATGAAACCTACTTTATGACCTTGGTGTTTTCCATATTCTTTGCAAACACAACACATAAGAGGACTGGCCTGACAACCTTCTTCCAAACACACAAATTCAATGGCATGCACTTGGTGCTGAGAACACATCGTCTTTTCATGTGGCTTATCAGCAAGGGGCACACGTCTGTGTTTTGCTAGTGTCTTTGTAGAATGTGTAAGGTGGGAACAGTCTGTACACAGGTGAGTAGCACAAACAGTGCAGTACACAGAAGCCAGATGAGTATCATCTTCATCACATCGGATGATGCACTAAAAATAAAGAAAAGAACAGCAATTTTTTTTAAAAAATAATCAAAATATTTATATCTTACGTTTTTTGAGACAAACTCCTACAAATATACTTAAGCCAGTCTAGTTAAAAAAAATTCAAAAACTTTCTTAAAGATCTGTACCAGATTATGTAGAGATGCAGAAAGAAAGAAACTGAGAGGGCATTACTAAAAAAAATCCTGTCCTTTATCCTCACCAATCTAGCTGTTCTAACAACCAAATAAGAGTAAAGCAGTGGCCCTCAACTTTTTGGGCACCAGGGACTGGTCCATGGAGAGAGCTTTTTCCGCAGACTGGAGGGGGCGTGGTTACATGTGCTGCCTGCATCCCGCGGATGGGGCTTCACTTGTTTGTACGGCCCAATTTCTGGCATGCCGCAGCCCGGTACCAATCCCCAACTCCAGGGATTACGGATCCCTGGAATACAGAACCTGATATTAATTTTAAGAAAAATGGACAGGATTGCCTTGTTTAGAAAATGTGGCTCAAAAGCCATTTATCCAATTAAAACAGGGTAACGAACTTGTGATTGTCCAAATTTTGCTGAACTACAATTCTCAGAATTTCTGACCACTGGTGGCGCTGGGTAGGGCTGCTAGAGTAATAACTAAGGAACATGTGGAGAGCCATTTGTTCCACAATCCTATTCAAAGGTGTTTTGAAGTATTTTCAAATCATTCTGGAAATAAAATTAGAAGCAAAAATGGTTGAATGTGAATGTGACAATCAAATAAATAAAATGAATTATTATTACCTCTCCAGATAAGCCAATAGTTTCTTCAATTGTTCCACACTGACCACCTAATCCATTCTGCAATCGCTCCAGGAGTTCCAACAAAGCAAAGTTTTTTTTCAATCCCCATACACCAGAATCACCTATTTGGGTAAAAAAGGTAGAAATCTAGCATCTTGGATTCTTACTAAAACTATGATTCATTCTGATCCAAACAATAGGCAAAAAATGAAGCTCCTTGAATTTTTATTAACTCAGTTTAGCACATGCAATACAGGTAGTCCTCATCTTACAATTGATTTCACAGGTACTTGGATCAACAGCTGGCTTTTATGGCTAATATGTACACACACATGTATACATGAATATATATAATCTGAATAAAATAGTTGAGTTCAACTTACTCTTCCACTTACTGAACAGCAAAATCTTAACCATATATCAAGGTTTAAAAATACCATACCTAGTTCAGTAACTTGTCGATCAAAAGGACATCGAACTGCTCTACCATGGAGAGGAAGTCGAGTAAGACAGTCATGGCAGACAGTATGACCACATAAAAGAAGTCTGGGAACTTTGTCTCCTTGTAATGAAAATACATCTTCACATACTCCACATTCCAAAACCTATAATTAACAGAAGAGAATTGGACATAATTAAATGGAAAGAAAAAAAGTTCAATTTTGAATGATTAAGGCTATCTATGTGGCTTAAACTGATGCAATTAAGAGTGGAAAATGAAGACATCACCAATTTCCTTAGTTTATTTAGAAGATATAATTCAATCTCAATCTGCAACATTTATTCTGTACAGCAATCAGTCTGTGTGATAGAGTTTACACTTCACATCCTAGAGTACATCAGACACAGTGCCTTGATCAGCAGATTTGGTTCAAATGTTTTCTCAACCTTACACTGAGAATCCATATGTCTTTTCAGAGGCAATTTTATATGGGACTTACTCCCAGGTAAGACAGTTATATAGGATGGGCAATTACTAGTCTCAGTTCACTTTTCCTTTAGCCCAAAAGAACATCCTCTTTTTAAAAAAGAAAGAGATATAAATCTACTGCCTTCTGGAGTGGAATAATATCTAGGTTTTAATGACTGCTATTCTATAAAGAGAAAAACCTCAATTTACTAAGGAGATTTCCTCTCTTCACATATTCATAGTTCCAATGACTTGACACGAGGACTATATTTACATTTGTGAGGGGAAAGACTTTTTCAAGAATTACATGCCAAGAATAATTCAATCTGAAAAGGGCTGATTGTATTACTGTCTCCATCAACTACATTTCCCTGAAGTGTTTCACTCATTTAAATTGTATCCAATATGTCACCCTGAAAGGAGAGGATCCTATCCCTAGCGGCAAGAATACTCATCCTTTTTCCTTATTCAATCTATGAAAAAAATATGAAGAACTGATGAAGCTTCTTGGATGAGAATCAACATGTCTTCTTCTTTAAGGAAAAAAAAACATAGTCCTGTTATTTTGGGGGGAAAAACACCTTTGAGACAACCATGATCTGGATGGTTGAGAATCTCCATAGACATATGAGGAAAATATAAATATAAAAAAAAATGCGTGTGGGATTCAATTACTTTCAAGCACTCGTTTTATCAAGATGGGAGAAAGAAAGTGAATTCATTTGATTTGATGGCATGGACAAGGCGGGGCATTACAACTACCCCCTTTTGCTTCAACACCGCCTGCGAGAATCTAGCCAGAGAAATTCCAGTGATTCTCGAGGGATGCTGCTAAGAGAGAGAGAGAAAGAGAAGCGCCAGCGGGGTAAAAGGACGGATCCTCTCGGTTTTCCCTCGCTCGATCCCTGCAGAAGGCAAAACCAAGGACCCGCCCCTCTCAGGTTCACTGTACTCACCTTCACAACAGGCCCCGCCGGATTCCGGCTGTGCCTGTTCCCGGCATCCATCCCAGCGCCAGACCCGATTTTGTTTACACTTAGCGTTGCCATCTTGGACGAGGAAGGAGAACGCCCGAGAGAAAGTGGACTCCACTAGGGAACCTACAGCGGAGGTCCCCCTGGAGACGACGGAGGAGGGGGAGGAATACGCGAAAAACGTCATTAAAGAGAGCCGGAGGCAGGCCTACTGGAGAGACGTAAAAAAAAGGCGTTTAACTTGGGCCTATGGGCTTCTTACCACCACGCATGTCTGTTTCTTCTCAGGCCGCTACGGAACGCCATAATAAAAAAAAAAGGGTCAAAGTTCGCCGGAACTACAACTACCAGAATGCATTGTTTTGACACAGCGCGTTGCTCTCGGTAGCAATAATAATAATAATAATAATAATAAATCGAATCTACGGAAGGCGAACCGCGCGACGTATCGCAAGACTCTTTGGGAATTGTAGTTTCGGAAGAAACTACGGTAGTGGTCTGTCTTCCGCGAAACGCTATTGACTGAAAATTAGCGGGCCAAAAGCAGGCGGGTTTTTATTTTTTTATAGAGTGGATAGGGAGTGATGCTTTTTTATAGAGTGGGTAGGGAGTGATGCGGAGACAGCCTACTTTCTAATCTTGACTGAAGAAGGGAAGGCCCAAGTGGCGTGGCTGAGGCAATGGATGTGACCCAAGCCAAGCAAGAGCATCTCTTGGCCTTGAAAGGTACTGCTAGGTTTTCGGCTCCTTGCTATTGTGAAGCTCCTTGCCTCGCCTGGTGCTCGTCATCTGGTTTAAAGGAGAAAGGCCTAAGCCTGGTAATAAAACCAGCGTCCCACGAATGGGGGATCGGATTTCCTCTTGTTGGGAGCAAAGGCAGAAGTAACGCCCTTCTTCCCACTTTTTGTGATATCTTATTCGGGGCGGACGGTGGGGGATGGCAGGGATGATTGGGGTAAAAATGGTCAGGTGTGTGGGGCGCCATTCATTAACCTTGTTTCATCCCCTCCCTTCAATTGGATCAGTGGGAAGGACCATGAGGCTGGGCGTATTCTGCAAACGGAGCAGAAAGAAGTTGGTTTCTGGTTCTTCTTCTCATTTAGCCATAACAGGAACAACAAGTCTGATGAGAAAATATACTGTGGGTTAGTTTATGAAAATAAAGCCAGCAATTTTGTATCTTCTTGGTTGGTTCTCCTAGAAAAGTATCTTTTTAGGGATTGTGGATAAGAAACCCCAGATAAAGAACTTGATAACTCTGTTCTGTCAGGCAAATGTAGATAGTCCTCAACCTACAATCTTTCATTTAGTGACTTATCGAAATTACAGTGGCACTGGGGAAAAGGGATTTATGACCGTGTTTCACACTTGCGGCATCCCATGGTCATGTGATCAAAATTTGGTCGCTTGGCAGCTGGCTCATTTATGACAGTTGCCGTGTCCTGGGTCATGTGGTCACCTTTTGCAATCTTCTGACAAACAGAATCAATGAGAAAACCAGATTCACTTTAACTAACCGAACAACTGCAAGAAAGATTGTAAAATTGAGCAAATTCACTAAACAGTTGTCTTGCTTAGCAATGGAAAATATAGTCATAAGTCAAGAACTAAATCAAACAATTGCCTTCTGCAGTAGGACTTCACTCTTTCACCTTTGTACCAGGATAAAATTATATATGTTGACCTATGGATATTTCCCCAGCTTACTATTCTTGAAGAAAACAAAATGCTTTTATTGTTTTGAAATGCATAATTATTGTTTATGTTAGCGTTAAAATAATATATATTATTAATATGTAAGAATGGCAATATTACTATTATTACAGTAATAGAACTAAGATGTATTAATGCAAAAATATGTTTATACATATACATTTTTTTAAATTATTACATCTTGCAGAGTGTCCTACTCAGAATGCAGTTTCCTGATGGGAAAACAGTATAACTTGGGGTGACAAAAAGCTTATGTGGAGCACATGTATGGAAAAATTAGTTCCTTATTTGTGTATATTCTTTTCATTCACATTTTATATGGGTGAAAATAAAAGTTTTCTGCTGCTTTTTTGATGATTAGCAGATCTGATACAATGGTAAGATTTTTAGTGAGTTTAAATAATATGTTTGTGGAGATTATGGGAAAAAATATTTAAATGCCTATTTTCAAATTATTAGAATCACTTTTTCAGGGTTTTTGCCTCTAAAATCCTTCTGCTCAAAAGCCAAGATAATTTATATTGAATATTTTCAAAAATGTGCAAATGGAGTGTATTTTTTTAGTGTGCCTGTACTAATGTTTAAAGCAGTGTGTCTAGTTTGTTGTTTTTAGATGGTCTGCCCTGGAACTACGATTCCCAGAATTCAAAGCCAGCATAAATAAAAACTGAGGGACACAGTGCCTCGGTGGCTAAGACACTGAGCTTGTTGATCGGAAAGGTTGACAGTTCAGCAGTTCGAATCCCTATTGCCGCGTAACGGAGTGAGCTCCTGTAACTTGTCCCAGCTTCTGCCAACCTAGCAGTTCGAAAGCATGTAAAAATGCAAGTAGAAAAATAGCAAACACCTTTGGTGGGAAGGTAACAGCGTTCCTTGCACCTTTGACATTTAGTCATGCCGGCCACATGGGCATGGAGACATCTTCAGACACTGCTGGCTCTTTGGTTCTGAAATGGAGATGAGCACAGCCCCCTAGAGTCAGGAAGGACTATCACATGTGCAAGCGGAACCTTTACCTTTATAAATAGAAAATCAGGGAATTCTCCCAGGTTGGAGAAGAGTAGAACAGAGGGGATATATATATAGGGAAATTGTATGACATGAAACTTAGTTTCACATAATATGTGATGATTAACATAATGTATATATCCAAATACTGTACTGTTTTGATCATCTAGGAAATATCTGAACATTGAAAACAAAAGATACTATAGTTCTAACTCATTTGTTTCATATTGGTAACATAAAAACTCTTGTGGTTTCAATGACAATAATAAAACTGGGAAGAAGATGTTAATAAAACTGAGGATGTCATATACCATTTGAGGTGTTTTTCCAAAAGTACATATTTATGGTAAATTAAATTAGTATAATATTGACTAGCAAAATCTCAGTGAATTTGATGGTAAAGTTGTTAGAGTATCTTATTACTTCTACTCTAGGTCCTGTTCTCAGCTGCACAGCCCACAGAATAAGATTCTTTTGAGCAATAACATCTTGTTTGTTGAGACACGCCTGCCCAGAAAACTTTTAAAATAAAACATGGATTCCCACTGTACAAGGATGGAAATGGTTCTGCACTACCGAGCTTGGGAAAAGGACCCTGCAGCATTGCAAAACATTGCAGAAGAAGCCTTGAAGAAATTTCCTAGGCGACAGCTGCCAGTCTTCATACCCTGGTTTCCAAACGCTTCATGTAAACTGACTATTAAACCTAAAAATGCTCCTCCAGTTGTTTCTGTTAGAGAAGTAGAAGAAGTGAAACGATCTATTGCTACTTCAGAAACTATTTGCAACACTTCCTTTTGTTATAACAGTGCAGAAGGGCTTAAGGAATTTCAACCTAATATAAAAGCTGAACAGACTTTACACATTGAGCATGGAGAAACTGACCTGACCAATTTGGAAAAGCCATCAGGACATGGCAGAGACAAGCTAAGGAGAACTTGGAGTGTTTCTCTACCTGGCTCAAAACTTAAAGGCAGCATTCTTCCTTTATCTCTAGAATTGCAGAGAACTTTAACAAAATTAAAGCTGCATGTATTCTATAGAGCGTGGTGGATAATAGAACCGTCTATTTGTAACAACCAAGTTTTGGAAGACATTTGGATAAATCTTAATGGCATGATCAAACACAATGAACTTCCATCTTGTAACGCTACAATCCAGAGACATGAAAACCAGATTTTGGTTTTTTGTGATATATTATACTGTGAAAATGTTGCAAACTGCCTTAGAAAAAAATTAAACATTAAGGAAAAGATGAATCTGTTTGTTCACAAATATGGGATTATACATAGTTTCTAGTTTTTAGCTAAAGCAAGGCAAGTATGCAACTTGGGATCTGATAAACCAAAATAACTTATTTGCTGCTGTATATTTGCCAAACACATGCTTCCACTCACCACTCTTCCCAACAAAGAGCTAAACAGTAGGTAGCATTCACAGATGGTTAGTTGAGTATTAGGCTCAAAGCGATCTATTTCTTCTATTCCCTATAAAGCTTAAAATCTAAATCCTGAATGTTTGTGCAGGCAACAAGCAAGGCTGTTTTTTTTTAATATACTGCTAAATAAACTACAAATGGAATTTATGGATTTATTAGCTGTGCCTTCTGGCAGAATAAGATGAGCAGAAGTAATCATGAAGCATGTGCTGGTATAAGGCACTTTAATACATTTGGTGAACCATACTTATAAATGATAACAGACAAATACAAGACTATATTAAATGTTTCTAGTTAGTTCTGTAGGAACTAAAGATACCAATAGTTTGTTGAGTACTAGAAATCCTTATTGTAGTCTCTCACATCATTTCTGAATTTACTGTTTAATTAAATGATTTTCTTAATATGATTCAGTCCATATGGTCAAGTGGTGATAAAACATATTTGCAAATGAATTGATTTCTACAAGATGTATTGTAAGTTTTCCGAAGACACACAATTATTTCAGAAGATGACATTTGGGGAAAAAAATCTGTCTCTGAATAATTATGTTTCGAATCTTTGTTACTAGAGCATAAAAATATTTGTGTATAAATATTAAATAATAAATGCAAAGGCCATTTCTATCAATATTTCTGAGCTTTAAAAATGTTGTTTGTAATATTTTACCCTATCATTGGAATATTATTACAGTACTATTAGGATAAGTAAGTATAGGCAATGGAGCTGGCAGTAAATTGAGAGAGGACAGAGTTACATGCTGTGAGGTTTTATTTAAGTTTCCTTGAATGTTCATTTTGAGTTCTGCCTCAATTTATTGTATGCTTCCTCTTCCTTGGCCCAAGCATGCACTGATCTTTTTTAAATAAAATCTACAATTTGTTTGAATGAATGAATGAATGTTACTATCATAGGAAATGATAATACATACTCAGATTAGAGTCTGTAGAAGAGAGTCTTGTTTGCAATGCTCTTTTATTTTTGACGTATAATTGGCTGATGATACTAATGAGAACAGCCCAGTGTGAGCCACATTAAGCCCTACATGAGCAAATAAAATAACTAGCAAATTTGGATTTAAATCACTTCAATTTCTAATTTCAGTCTTTCATTAAGGACAAATTGAAAGGTCAAATAAAGAGACTGTTAAAAAGGTCCACAATTAGAGTAAAAGACTTAGTTGTTTTCTATATAGTAAATTGTGTGATGATTTTTGCAACAAATAATATGATGTCGGAGAGGAATATAATTTCTTCCCTGTATCCAGTCCAATCTTTAAATTGCTGAGACCAGTATTTTAGGCCACAGAAACAGGTGTCATTGATATGTGTAGTTTGCTTATTAGAGGTTTGAAAGACTGTATATCTCCGAAGTATTTGAAACATTTGAACTGCTCTGTATCATGGTTATCTATGCAGAGTAAGATATTTTTAATAATTATTTCAAGAGATTTAATGAAGTGAAAGAAGAATTTGGGCTGCTTAAATCTGCTCCATGAAAAAATATTAAATTAACACCTCTTTTGACTGTTCAATTTGCATTTGAAGCACTAGCACCCACTGTAACTCAGATTACTAGTTTGAAATGTTCTTTAGACAATTCTAAATCAGACTTATTTTTATTGAATGCTGAAAAATAAATTTAAGTTGGATAATTTGCAAGAAGTTTAGTAGGTAGTAGGCTACTTTGAGAAAGTAAATTGTCATATGTCTTCAAAAATGTCAGATAAGAATAGAATATAATTCAACAAAATATTCTTTTTCATGTTTATTAGACATCTAAGAAGATGTTTAACAAGGCTTGGGCCTTTATTTTTAAATACTAGAGATGTAGTTGAAGAGACCTGGTCCTGATTTCTGCTTGTTTTATGGTAGCTCAAATATCCCTACTTTTATTAATATGATTTTGTAAACTAAAGTAAGGTTTAAAAGTGTTAACATGATATTGAACCACCAACCCAAACTTGATATTTACTGAGCTTTGAGCATAACCAAGAAAATGGTTTTGTTGAAATGAAACTGACTACTTTGGAAGGAACCTGCTTTTTTAGTCTATGGAATATACTGACATCAGTGGATATAAATGTACATATTGAGAACCAAATCCATTTTGGAGAACTTCAGACCTTAGATAGCTCAATTGCACAGCTGCTTATTCTTAGTCTCTTTTCACCTATGATTTGTATTTCTGTTTTTCATGATGTCTATTTTTAAAAGTATTTTTATATCTTTTATATTGTTGTTTTTACTCATAAGTTGTATGCTGCCAAGAGTTGCCATTGGCGAGAACGGCAGTTATAGAAATTTGATTAATAAATAAATAAAATGTTCTACAAAAGAGTATGATTGGTATCCTTATTTATTGGGGCTGTGGCTGAAAAACTCCATAGAAACAAATATTTTTTAGTAAGATTGCAGTTCATACCTTTAATGGTTGTAAAATAAGTAAGTTTCATTCTGTAAATCAAAATTGGTTTTGTAAAAACAAACATAAAGTATATGTGAAATGAAAACTCATATTAAAAGCAGTTGAATCATTGGATATAAGTTCATCTGCCTAGCATAATTTTTTTATTGTTTTTATGGGTAATCCTTGATTTATAACCATTTGTTCAAAATTACAATGACACTGAAAAAACTTTGAACCTCACACTTACAACCCTCAGTCATATGATCAGAATTCAGGCATTTGGCAACCGGCATGTATTTACAATTGTTGCAGCTTCCCAGGATCATTTGTCTGTCTGTCACACACACACACACACCACACACACAAACCGCAGAGATGCCATCCAACAACCCAAGTCAATGGGGGAAACCAAATTCATCTAATGATTGTGTGGTTCCCTTAACAACTGCAGTGATTTGCTTAACCATGGCAAAAGAGATCATAAAATCGGGCATGACTCTTTTAACAACTGTCTTACTTAGCAACATTAATTCTGGGCTAAGTTGCGGTTATACATCAAGGACTACCTGTCATGAATTCTTCCCACTTGGCCATTCATTGTCTTGCAGTTATGATATAATTGTTATATTATTCATCCCTACAATTAAGAACAGGGCTTAATTATCTTCTTCCCAGTTTAGAGTCATTGACAAAAGTGTCAGGAGCTGCTGGAAATTTTGACCACAATTTAAACTACAGAGGGAAAACTTCTGAATTCTTACTTTGGAGCACTGATTTAGCATTTTTACCATTTTTTTTAAAAAAAAAACCTTGATATTTGCATGGTTTGTTTCACATTTTACTAGTGCTAGTCAATTACATGAATGATTGCTGCATTTCTATACAGGTAGCCCTCGACTTAAAATAGTTCATTTAGTGACTGTTTTTCACACTTACAACCGTTGCAGCATCCCCATGGTCATGTGATCAAAATTCAGATGCTTGGTAACTGGTTCATATTTATGTTGGTTGCAGTGTCCTGGGGCCCTATGATCTCCTTTTGTGACTTTCTGACAAGTAAAGTCAATGGGGAAGCAAGATTCACTTAACAATTGGGTCATAAACTTAACTGCAATGATTCACTTAACAACTTTGGCAAGAAAAGTCATAAAATGGGGCAAAACTCATTTAACAAATTTCTCACTTAGCAACATAAATTTTGGGCTCAATTATAGTCATAGGTTGTGGACTACTTGTATGCTTGTACTTTTATTCAGTTTTCTTCCTTCTTTTTTTTTCCCCCGAAAAAAGTTTTTTATTGGTTTTACAGAATTTTAGGGGTTAGGGTAATAGGTATGGATAAAAATTTTGACAGCTACATCGTGCAGAAAATGGTGTTCCCCCCAAGTCTCATAACTTTTACAAAATAATAAACAAGATATTATTACTTGACTAAATCTTAACAGCTTATTTTTACATTGTATCTTTCAATAGTTTCAATCATTTACTTTGTATCTAATAAACAGTTCATCGTATCAACAATTGCAATGTTTTTCCAGCTTACTTTTGTGATCTGAGTTTTCTCATTGTTGCCTCCTCCCCCCCGCCTGCCAGCAAAGCCTCGGCCCCTCCCTCCTTCATATCTTGTGTACTGTCCTCCACTTTGTCTAGGAGTGCTTTGTTTTTTTCCATGAAGGCCTCCGCCTCCATAACTGTATTAATTCTAACTCTACTGCCCTCCCAAAAAATCAACATACCTTCTGGCAATAGCCACCTAAACCAGAAACCCTTATCAAATAATTTTTTTTTTGCTAAAGAAGAATATTTTTTCCTCTTATCTCTTACTTTCTTCGGGATCTGTTTCAGGATGGCTATCTCTTTGTCCTTATATTTTAATGTTTGCCCCCTTTGTGTCCCCAGAATCTCATCTCTTGTAGCCTTTCTAAGAAATTTAATATGAACCTCTCTTGGAACATTGTGTGTTCTAGCATAAGCTGAATTAACTCTGTAAACCAAATCAATATTCCATCCTAATTGCTGTTTGTCTTTTTTAATATATTCAGCTAACATTGTTGTCATAATCTCCTTCAAATCTTCATTATTAGTCTCAATTACGTTTTGAAATCTAAGGAAAAAAGACATCCTTTCAAATTCCATTTTTATCATGTGGTTCTCAAGTTCTAGATTCCCTCTCTGAGCTATCTTCACCTCCCCCCTCATCTCAGTTGCCCCCTCCTCCAGAACGTCTATTCTTTGTTTGTTTTGTGAAGTTTGATTTTGATTTTCTCTGAGTTGTTCATTCATTTCTATCAATTGTTTTTTCAATTCATCCTGCCCTTTTAAAACCTTTTGAAGCAGCTGGTAAGTTACTGAGTCCTCTTCAGGGGCTTTTGGTTGTAGAAACGAAGTTAGTGGCTGTTGTCCAATTGGGCTGAATGTTGAAGATGTTGGAGCAGATCCTGGCTTCCCAGGTGGTGGTTTCTTCGGGGCCATCATAAAAATTCAGAGATCTATGTCCATACAAAGAAATGGCGACTGTGGAAAAGCACAACCAAGAGAGTCCAAGAGGCAGACAGTCCAGACAGGAATAGAAACCTTTTATATAGTTCAAATCCAATCAATTAAATCAGTTATTTCAAGTCCAAGATACTGTGTGGCAAGAGATGCTTCTGGGAGTCACGGAGGCATAAGTACAAAGCCAGCAAGATTTTGCAAAGGAGGGGTCTGATTTCAAAGCGCATGAAGAAGGAGGAAGTGTGCCATCTTGCTCTGCCAGCACCAGAGATCAGGAAACAACAGATCAAAAGTTTTCAAAGTTTTTAAAAGAGCCAGATCATCACTTTTCTTTCATAATTGCATTAAGGGAGTCCTTTTGCCATTCTTATGAAGAGTGAGATTCTTTTTTAAGACTCTCTCTCTCTCCTTCAAGAGAGAGGAGATAAATCCAAAGCCACTTTTCCGAGGGGGGGTAAATCCCCCTCCCTCCAATCACACTTCCCAGGAAAAGATTGAAAGTCTTATAAAAAGCTGATGTTCTTTCATTTAAGTGTCAAAAAGAGAATTGGGGAGGATTCCCATCTCACCGCACTTCAGCTGTAGCCTTCAAATTGCCGATCATCCAGCCACCTCGCAGCGAAAGCGCATGGGAGCGTAAAAGCTCCGTCACGCAACCCCTCTCACTTCTCGGCTCCTGGGGCAAAGCCAGAGACACCCCCCCGTGGCCGCCGCCAATCCGGGGGACCCCCAGCAAGCCTCCCCTAAGGCAGGGCGCCCCTTCAAGGCACCCTGTGGCCCCCGCAAGCCGAGGGGAGCCCACCAAGAGAGCGCAGGGCGGACGAACACGTCCGTCACTCTCAGTGACCGGAAGCATTCTCCCTTTCTTCCTTCTTGAACTTGCTACCAATATTAAGCGGAAACTTCCTTGTTTTGATTATAGAAACAATATACTACTGTTCCTTGGATGATCTCTGTTAAAATATGTCAGAGTTTTAAGGCAATCTAATTTACAAAGGATAGGATTTGTGTAAAAATAAATTCTTCCAAATCTCATTGTGATGGCAGATATTAAAAGACAAATTAATCAGATGCATTTATTGATGCAACCATGAATCACAACTAACTCATGATAATTACTTGTGTTGTCACCAACTTCAGTGAAGAAAGTTAAGAAATATTAGACTTTTCTTAAGGCTTCAATTACTCTCCACTTTCCCTATTTACACAGTTGTAATCTGGAGCAATAGCAATAGTACTTAGATGCAGTGACGTGTGGTGAAGTTTATGGCTGGTGAGGCACTGAGACAGTGGTGGGTTTCAAATTTTTTTAGACTTGTGGACTTCAACTCCCAGAATTCCACAGCCAGGCATGCTCAGTTCCAGTTTAAAGCAACCGCATTTGTTTTTCTCCTTTGCACCCTCTACTATGAGGCAGGAGAACTGCATGCCTCACCTACAGGAATTTTTAGGCTTTTAACCCTTGCTTAACTCTGCTCGAGTGATCATAAAACGCCTAAAGTCAGACTAGATGAGGCATGCAGTTCTCCTGCCTCATAGTAGACGGCGCTTTTTAGAGGCTTTTTTAAACAGTTAAGCAGAGTCATCCACGGTGAGGCAGCAACTAGCTCAGCCTGATCTCAGCTCTCGCCTTCTTCCTTTTACATTTTTTTTACTTTTCATGATGACAGTGGTGAGGCTGTGCCTCCCCTGCCTCCCCTGACTGCACGTCACTACTTAGATGTATATACCGCTTCATAGTGCTTTACAGCCCTCTCTAAGAAGTTTACAGAGTCAGCATATTGCCCCCAACAATCTGGGTCCTCATTTTATCGACATCGGAAGGATGGAAGGCTGAGCCAACCATGAACTGTTGAGAATTGAATTGCTCGAACTGCTGGCAGTCGGCAGTCAGCAGTATTAGTCTGCAATACTGCATTCTAACCACTGTGCCACCAGGGCTCTAATTGATAAAATGGTATTAACAGTAAAGACAATTTTCTCTTAATGTTTAAGAAATTATGCTATCCTTTATATTTATGTTAATATATTCACCATTTATTATTACCTGGTTTTGAATACTATTTAGAAAAATGGAATCACTACAGATAGATTTTTATATGGAAAAATGTGCAACTTATATTCACAACAGTCAGAAAACAGCCACATACTATTTTTATTTATGCTTTTTTCCATGCATATTCTTGGATTTTGTTTATATCTTTTCTTTTTAGGTCATTTTAGAAATTATTTAGTAGAGTGATAAATGATCACGCTTCATTAAACACAATATCTATTTCTCTTCAATTGCAAAAGATAGTACACATACTTACCTAACTCTAGCCCTACTTTTTAAAATGCCAAGGCAATGACTAATCAGTCTTATATTTTTTTAAGATTCCTTTAATATTTATATTCTGTATTAAATTGAATTTGCTTTTTACGTTCACAGTAATGAGATTGACCAAGCCTACATTATTCACCAATATACCAGTGACTTGTGAAGAAAGAGATCTGCCAGGTAAATAAAGTTATGTTTAAAAGTAGTTTACATGGTTATTAATTAATTGTTTTTATTTATACACTAGGTTCTTAATTTCTGAAAAAGTGGTTTGGCTTTTACTTTAAAGCAATAAGCTTCCTCAGGCTTTGATGGAATATATTGTCTTCTTATCATCACTGCTAGTACAGACAAGTAGGGAGTGGAACATCCAGAAAAGCAGAGTCTAACACCAGGCAAACAATCAAGCAGAAAATATCAAAATCAAGAAACTACCAAGGAGAACCCTCCCAACATTGGCAGGGCAAGTAACTATATATATATAGTTACTTGCCCTGATATTTTCTGCTTGATTGTTTGCCTGATGTTAATCACTGCTTATCTGGACATTGGATGTTAGCTGCTTGAGAATATGTGTTCTAATCTTTTAATGTTGTTTTTATTATCTCTTTTGAAAAGTGTGTAATATGCTTTATTTCTATGTGTCTATTGGTCGCTGATTTGTCTGAATGCCAAGCTTCCAGGAATTCCCTAGCATTTTTAGATCTAGCTTGATCTAGGGTACTGACAGCTTCCTGGTTGAAACTGACTAAGGTTGTTCATGTGTTGTGAGATTAAGATTCCATTGTGTCTTCTTACTGCTAGTTGGTACTCATGAATGAGCTCTGCTAGTCTCTGCTGTCTGTCATATGTATTGGTTGTTTCAGTCCTTACATTCTTTGTTGTAGATGACTCCTGTTTTCTCTTCTTAGGCTACTGGGTCTTCTGGTTTACTTAAGACATCTTGGAGAGTTTATGTGCCACATAAACTGTGTGTTTGTAATAGTCTGTTGGTTGTTTCTGAGATTTTTTGATGTATAATAGTGTTGTCCTTTTCATAGTCTACGTGTTTCATAGCCTTAACACATACTCACACTAATGATGTTACCTAATTGGGTAATGTAATTGTCTGCAAGCCAAAAAAAGAGAAAACAAATCCAACAATTAAACTCAGAAAGCACCAAGGAATCCTGAGCTACAGATATTCTGTTTTATTTGTATAAATATGTATAAAAGATTTTTAATTAATTTGCATTCTAAATAGAGATGAACTTGACATAATTCTATATTCTTCAGGAGATCTATTTAATCAATTAATGAAAGATGACCCTTCTACTGTAAAAGGAGCAGAAACATTAATGCTTGGAGAAATGTTGACGTTGCCTCAGAATTTTGGGTAAGAATTTGTACATAGATCTAGATTTATTGAATTAATTATGCTGCCTGACTACAGGTAGTCCTCAACTTGCAACAGTTCATTTAATAACCCTTTGAAGTTACAACGCCATTGAAAAATGTGACTTATGACCTTTTTTCACACTTATGACCGTTGCAGCATCCCCATGGTCACGTGATTTTACATTTGGATGCTTAACAACTGGTTCATATTTACGATGTTTGCAGTGTCCCGGGGTCATGTGATCACTTTTTGTGACCTTCTGGCAAGCAAAGTCAATGGGGAATCCAGATTCACTTAACAACCATGTTCGTAAATTAACAACTACAGTGATTCACTTAACAGGTGTGGCAAGAAAGGTGGTAAAAGGGGGCAAAATTCACTTAACAAATTTCTCTTAGCAACATAAATTTTGGGCTCAATTGTGATCGTAAGCCGAGGACTACCTGTACGTATTTAGTTGCATTTTTGAGAGGAGAAATCTCATGAACTAATTCAAATATTATTTTTCCAAGACTATAGAAAGACTACATATGTTACCAACTTTTCAGCACAAGAATATCTGCTTTATTTCTGGTTATTATAGTTGTTTGTTATAGTTGTTTTGTACAGTCTACAAAAAAATGAATCTTTGTATTCATTATTAGTAGTGTAGCGAGACTCTTGAGATATTCCAACATTTTAATATTTGGAAGTGTTAGTCAAAGTGCTGTTGGATCAGACCAAAACATCCAGCATTCTATATCCTGTGGTCAACCAGTTGCAGCTTGGAAGTTCAAAAACTATTTATATCATATGATATGATGGATCTGATATAAATAGCTTTTTCCTTATATTGTTTCCTAGCAACTGGTATGCATGGGCAAGAGTGTGACTAGTGGCTTTATTTTCCACATGTGTTTAATTTCTTTAACATTTATGCTAATTCTTACACATTCATCCATATCATCTCCTTGTATTAATTCTGCTTTTTCTAAATATATTTTCAGTTGGTTTCGTCATACAGCAAACTGCTAAAATCTATATAAGACATAGGTTCATAATTGATTACAGGTTCAATCAGTTTCATCAATACTAACTGCATTAGCATAGCCTTCCTCCGCTTGCTGTTTTCAGTTATTGGGCATTAAGTGTCAGAATCTATAATCAATGACATTATTTTGGAACTTTGTACTGTTGAAGACCAACATATCTAGAGGTCACTGACCTGGAAGAAGTAGTACAGAAACTTTGGAAACCTTTCAGGGGTGGGTTATGTAACAACTGAACGTAAAGATGAATCAGCTAAGAAAAAAAAAGATTTATCACTTTACTGCCTTTCCTCCTTTCTGTTTGAACAGAAATATATTCTTAGGAGAAACATTTTCCAGCTACATTAGCGTTCATAATGACAGTCACCAAGTTGTAAAAGACATTTTGGTAAAGGTATGTTTCATTTTGTATAGTCACTCTTAATATGTTAAAATTCTTCTATTTGTAATTTGTAAATTTATTTGGTCCACAAATGTGAGACATTGTAAAGGCATGTTTCTTCTGTTTGTAGGAGAATTTTTAAAGAAAAACTGGAAAAATACTTCGTTCTGCACTTTTCTTTCTTTTTAAGAGTATAATCCGTTGGAAGTTCTATAGTACAAGGTTTTTGTGTAATAAAACATGACAGGGACTGATTGGTCTCAGTGATGTTTTTGGAGCAGATCTTTCCAATACATTTTGCCCAAGAATTTAATTATGGGTAAACTGATGTGTAAAATGCTAACAGTTCAGTAATCTTAATAATCAAATTTAGTTATTGTTGGAATTCGGATCTACTTTGAATGAGAATTTTCTACTTAGTGAATATTCAAGCTTTTGAGTTTATATATTATTTAGATTTATTACATATTATTTAGGTTTCTGGCCCACCTTTCTTTCATGGACAAAAGATAGCGTATTTACCATTCTTTGCACTTATTTTTCGGGTGGAACAGAGGGAGAGGGGCTTTTCCAAGGTCACAGGAAATTTCTTTGGCTGAGTGTGAACTTAAGTCTGGTCTCTCTGGTGCCATTCCAACACCTTAATCCCTATATCTCACCTGTTCCGATCTAACTATGACTGACATAAATGTATTAGCTGGAATTAATATGAGCTTGTCGATCAGAAGGTCAGCAGTTCACGGTTTGAATCCTTAGCACCATGTAACGGAGTGAGCTTCCGTTACTTGTCCCAGCTTCTGCCAACCTAGAAATTCAAAAGCATGTAAAAATGCAAGTAGAAAAATAGGGATCACTTTGGTGGGAAAGTAACAGCGCTTCATGTGCCTTCTGCATTTAGTCATGCCGGCCACATGACCACGGAGATGTCTTCAGACAGCGCTGGCTCTTCGGCTTGGAAACAGAGATGAGCATCGCCCCTAGAGTAGGAAATGACTAGCACACATGTGCAGGGGAATCTTTATCTTTGTATAGGAGATATATGTCAGTTTGATTATTTAAGCAGGCTGGGCAAACTACAGTTCCGGGATTATCTGTGTCTCGTGTGTCTCCCTTTTTTGCAACCCTTCCGAATCCTAATTCTGAATGCTGAAAAATTAACAACATTGCAACTTTCAAAGCCATAGTAAATGCATGATAACTGCTTTAAATTGTAAAATAGACATACAAAAAAATAAAATGCCACCAGGCTACCCTGCAAACCCAGCCCTGCCAACAGGCCATGGGCCCCTGCCAGCCATTTGCAGAGGTACAGCTCTTGACCACCAAATGCCAGTTTGTTTTTAGGCCAGGAAAAGTCAAATTTTATAATGTAGGCAAATCATACTTATTGGATGACCTTAGTAAAATGCTATTGGGTATTTCTTGTTCCATCTATAAAATGTGAAGATGAGAATTTTCTAATAGAACAGTATTGACTTCTGTTTTTCTCTGAGCCAATCTACAATTGTGATACAACACTATTCATTTCTATGGGTGTCTTTTAAAATGTATTTACTCTTTTGTTTAATGTGATTTTTTTCTTTTGTTCCAATTTCCAAGGCTGACCTACAGACAAGTTCACAACGCTTAAACCTTTCAGCCTCTAGTGCTGCAGTGGCAGAACTGAAGCAAGACTGTTGTATTGACGATGTAATCCATCATGAAGTAAAGGAAATAGGGACACATATGTGAGATACTTATTATTTTCTTATATTCATAAGCACATACCCGTAGTTTATATTTTGTAATAGATTGGCAGACAGGCAGGCAGATATATAACAGATATTCATTGCGCCTATCCCAAATAGTTAAAATCCATTGAACTCTTTGTGTCTTTCAGTTTAGTATGTGCCGTAAGCTATACCACACAGACTGGTGAAAAGATGTACTTCCGAAAGTTCTTCAAGTTCCAGGTATTGAAAATACAGCTAGGACTTTACACTGTCAATGCTATCTCTTTATCCCCCAATCTCTCCTTCTTATATCCTCAACATTGTATCAAATGTTTATAAGATAAATCTGAGAGGGGATAATGTTCAGAATGTTGTATTTAATATTAGCCTTGTCTGTACTATTTTGTATCAGTCTTAAAATAAAGTACCAGGAAAAGGGTTTGCGGTACATGAGGAGGGGGATCCAGAGGAATATGCACAGTTGGAACAAAGATCCATGATCCAGAGAGCCGAGGTGGGGCAGTGGTTAGTGCGCAGCATTGCAGGCTATTTCAGCTGACTTCTAGCTGCAGTTCGGCAGTTCAAATCTCACTGGCTCAAGGTTGACTCAGCCTTCCATCCTTCCGAGGTGGGTAAAATGAGGATCCAGAGTGTTGGAGGCAATATGGTGACTCTGTAAACCTCTTAGAGAGGGCTGTAAAAGCACTATGAAGAGGTATATAAATCTAAGTGCTATTGCTATGATTGTGCTGGTGGGATGCTAAGTAATTTTTGCCACTGTATTTTGCACTGTGCAAAGCTCATACACCTGGGCTACTTTTTCAGACCAATTATTACATTTTTAAAAATCACGATTTAAAAATAGGTGAAGATAGAACAAAATTATATTACATTTAATAAAAACTAAAGCAAAATTGGATATGTTCTCTTCTCTCGTATCCTAGAGTCAACTCATTTAAGGCTGGAAGATGCTACCATCCATTGATACTCAGTAACACCGAGTTTAGGAAATCTCTAGAATGTGTAACTGACTCTACAGAAATAGTATAATATTTTCTGAACGTGATTGAAAACTTCTATCCATAATGGTATTTTTTTTCAAATAAACCCAGTTTTCATAGAAAGCTGGGCTTATTTGAAGCAAATCTTTTTGAACCCACATGGATAAAAATGCTTGATCTTTCTTCATAACTTTTTGGAATTGTAAGAGAATTGGGGACAGCTTGAACTTTGTGAGAATGCTGAGGAAGGGAGCACTGAGAGAAAAAGGTCCCCAATGAAGCACTTCTTAAGTGTAGGAACATGAAGAATTTTTCCCCTCTCATATCTTATTGAAAGAGCAGATATTAATGAGAGAAGACAGCCTGGATCCTGACCCGTGCGGGGCTTTAAAGGACAAAATCAATACCTTGAATTGCAGCAAAAGTCAATTGGTAACTAGTACGACTCTAGAGATGTCATGTGGGAATATAATGTAGAACCTGTAGCTATTTGAGCTAGTTCATTCTGGACTAGCTGTAACTTCCAAATATTGTCAAGGGTATCCCTTTCTACAAGAAGTAATAGTACTCACAAGATGAACAAGGCATGAATTACTATGAGGAGGGCCTTCTGATCCAGGAAAAGTTGCAGTTGGTACACAAGATATAATTGCCTGAATTTTGCTCTTTGACAAGGAGCTATGAGTTCAAGAAAACATCTAAACTGCATACCAGTTAAGCATGAGAGAGCGCAACCCTTTCTAAAATTAAAGGAGGAAATTGATTGGTCTCAAATGGCATCCAAACTCACCGCTATTCTGTCTTGCTAGAATTGTGTTTCAAACAGTTCCTCTCCATCCAGATTCTTACAGCATCCTTAATGACATCTCCTGTTTGACTCAGATATATACCGTAGTTGGACTTAGAAAAGCAAAAAGCCAATAAATTAATGCCAGTGAGGGAATCTAGTAAATTTTCTGTTAGTATTTATTATTATTTTTCTGCAGGTCCTTAAACCACTAGATGTTAAAACTAAGTTCTACAATGCTGAGGTAAGTAGAAAATATTGGTGCCTTTGATGTAATAGTAATATAAGGCAATTTCTCTTAGGAATGGAAACTGTGGTGTCAGTATTTTTCTCCTGCATGAGATAAACTAATAAGCCCAGCTACTTTTTAAAAAAAATCGATGTATTTATTTATCCAGTATCTGCCTGTACTTAAGTATCTTCTTCCTATCTTAAGGATAATAAGAAGATACTTTTTGTATCTTTTGAATATTATTGTTTTTATGGATCAAGAGAATGCCAAACGATAATATCAGAAAACTAGGAAGAACATCAAGCAAAAAGAAAAAGAAAAGAATGGTTTTAAAAGTAATTGAAAGAACAGTTCATTTAAATATATTTAGAGCTTATTTTGTTTAAATCTGTGTCAGTTGTCCCCATTTTTGGCCCAAAGAGCACATTTTGAAGTTTGACAGCACATTATGTCACACTCTCAAAATGAGAGGTGTGGTGGCCATGTCCAGTTATAAAGTATCAGGGTTGCTGAGGTTTTTCCTGAGCATCCTCAGAGAAGGAAATACCTAAGGCAGGGGTGTCCAAACTTGGGAACTTTAAGACTTGCGGACTTCAACTCCCAGAATTCCCCAGCCAGCCATGCTGGCTGGGGAATTCTGGGAGTTGAAGTCCACAAGTCTTAAAGTTCCCAAGTTTGGACACCCCTGACCTAAGGGTTTGAATGTTGTGCATTTGAAACCAGCAATCACTGGACTTGTTTTATTCAGTCTTACTAACTTTTCTTCTATAAATATATCTATCAGAAATTATTATATTCTTCTAAACTTGATTAATTGATTCAGGTGCTAACTATGGGGTACAGGCCTGATACCTCCAAAAGTATTTTTTACTACCTTGGGGTTCCCCCCCCCCACGCCTTTTTCAGCATTGTAGTTTAGCCCCATTTTAAGAATGCTTCTGTGTGTGTACAGGTCCAGAAACATTCCTGTAAATAACAAATTAGCTTATTCACTTTTTTATATCAAAGAATCTAAAAAAATTAATTTTAATTGAAAGAATCTAAATAATCAATACAACATGGAACCTGAGGGGCATCGAAGATGTCTGTGACACAATGGAGCCTCTAGGGACCTTGGTATGAGGTTGCAAGCATGAAAGATGTGCAAAATGGGTATGTCTGTCCTGACAATAAGTTTATGTATGTTGGTTATATAAAGTAGCTACCTAGTAGATGCTGTGACAGTGGAATGACTGTTTGGATGAGGGTGGGGGTCAGCGTGTGCATGGAAGGGTGTATCCCTATTTTGTTGAGTAAATACAATTTACTCCCTCCCTTTTTAATCTACCCATTTATAATTGCTATTCTGATATAATTATATGTTTTGACATGGGAAAATGGTAAAAGTATTGAGTATTCCTGCTCAACATTTCTCCTCAAAAGTGGACCTATAGTCAGAATTATTACATAGAGAACACTGGTCTTAGCAAGCAAGAAATAACATTTCTGTGATGTTTCCCAACACTTGCCTGTTCCATAGCATTGTTGCCTCTCCTTATGAGGAAAGCTGCACCTGTCAAATTAAAGAGGGAGAAAAACTGTGAGAGGAGACCAAAATTGTACAGTCATGCTCTTCTGGCATCAGTCTGTTAATTTGATTTTCATAGGTCTTATGCACAATATTTGCAGGATATGGAATGAATGAATGAACGAACAGAAGGTTAAATAAAATCTGCATACAGAAAAGGAAAATATGTCTCATAAGTCTAAAGCAGGTGTGTCAAACTCATGTCGTCACGGCAGTGTCACGTGACATATCAGAACTCCCCCCCTCTTTTGCTAAACTGGGTGTGGGCATGGGCTGTGAGTTTGACAACCCTGATCTAAAGTAAGTTGGGAAATTGAAAGCAGTTTCATGTTTCAATGTATGTTATTTAGTGGAAGGTGCATCTTTTAAAATTACATTTCCTCAACTGTGCTTCCTGCAACTTTGCATTTAGTTGTGTGCTTTAGAGAGGGAAATCATGTCTAAACAGATTTGGTTTCTCTTATGGACACCTTCCATGTTAAAAGACAGTGTACAAGACAAAACCCTAAAAGAAAAGAAACCCAGATATTTCCCATGTAGAACCTCTTCCCTGAGCATGTACTAGTTTACCAGTGTGTTTATTGTACAATTACTGTCTTTACCATTCCACACATTTTTTCCCTTTGTTATACCATTTGCTGGCACAAGTCTTATTTAGAAGTTAAATGTCTTATTAGTGATCCTTTTCATTTTACTGCAGTGTACATTTTTCTCTTACTAATGCTGTCTTGTTTAAATACACAAAAAATGCAAAAAGATGCATTTTATTTGAAACGTGGTTATCCTCCTCTTTTCTTTAACATTTAACCCTAAATTCTCTAATGTTTTTCTTTTTATTTTCCCATTAGAGTGACCTCAGTTCTGTGGTAATTTTTATTTATTATTTATAAATATGTATGTATGCTTGTCTTCTGTTTGTCTTTCTGCCTGTTACTAACATTTTGTTCAAATATAATGGAAAAGCAATGTTTGCTGTACTGACCCATAAATATTGCCTTTTGCTTTTTTTTCCTGGAATTATAAAAAAAAGTTGGGTAAAGGTGGGGAGAAAGAAAAAACAGCTCTCCAAATGCATTAGCTCTTTCCTTGTCATCCATTGCTTTCATTAGCTTTCAGTAACATGCTCTCAAAAACAATTTCCTTTTTTTTTGTTTGAACATAGAGCAACACATGGTATTCCCAAGGTACATTACATTACTGCAAGATTATATACATAAGGCTGTTTGTTACATGGAAAACAACACAATTTTTAATTGGAAATAAATTCATGTTCTAGAGTATTATAACCTTGAAAAATGTCCAGATTCTACGTGAGAAATTCTGAAGCCAAACAGGAATTTGAATACAATTTTTGTTATTCGATAGTAAGAATTACTGGTCTTAAATTTTACGTGGTCCTTTCTCATGACTAACAAAGCCAGAATAAATTAAGCAAAATGATAAAGAATATATATAAAATCAAAAAGATTGGGTGGAAAACATTAGCGAGGATTTTTCTGCTGACAGAAATAGAATGTTTGCCTTGTGGGGAGTTTTTGTCACAAAAGATTTCCCCCCTCCCCCAGTTACAAAAGATAAAGATTTGGAACAAACTGAATCCTAAAAACTGCTATGAAACATATTTTCAGAGTATTGTGTCAAGCAGAAGGTGTTTTTAAACAGAAATCTGTCAGCCTCTTGTAGTTTTTTGTATCCAGCCAAGAATTCAAATTTATTTTATATATACTGTATATCTTGCAGTTTCCCTCAGTTTGGATGGCCTGAGGAAAAAGGTGTGTTTTGTTTTTTGGAGTAGTATGAAGTACATGCAGCCCATTATATAATAGACTTATATCACATTACATTATGGTTAGGTTTCCGTTATCTACTTTTTTGTGAAGACACTGGATTGGAGGAGAGAGTCTAAGATCTATTGCATTTTTCTTCACATGCTTACGCTGCTTTCCAACTCCTAAACGCATGTGGCAATGTTTACTATAACATTACTGCAGTGTGATTTTAATTCAAATTTTAATAGATGGGGTGGAATCTACAAATTTGCTATGAAACATTTTGCTCTAATAAAGTTATTGCTAAGATTAATCAGTTCTTGCTTCATTGTATTCTTCTTTGCTTTTTCATTATATTACTTGATTTTGCTTTCTTCCCTCAACTGAATTATTGCTAATTTTTTGTTAATCGATTCTTTTTTAAATCTATTAGAGGAAAATATGGAAACCCCAGAGATGAGCAGTGAATTTATATTATTGCAGAATAGTAGAATATTTTAAATATCAGATACTGGAAAATGTGGGAGCAATTAAGCTCAAATGCTTCAGAAGCAAGATAGCTGAATTTGTCACTGGTGTTTTGCTTGACAAAGGCTGCATTCAAACATAGCTCTCCATTTTTAGTATCTTCATGAACTCTTGAAGGGTCCCCAATTCCTTGAATTCTTTTAGTATGGTACCCAAATCTTCATTAATCTTAACTATGGATAATGCAAGTAAGTCATAATTAGGTAAAGAACTGAGGAGAAATTTCCTGACAGTGAGAACAATTAATCAGTGGAACAGCTTGCCTCCAGAAGTTGTGAATGCCCCAACACTGGAAGTCTTTAAGAAGATGTTGGATAGCTATTTGTCTGAAACGGTATAGGGTTTCCTGCCTAGGCAGGGGGTTGGACTAGAAGACCTCCAAGATCCCTTCCAACTCTACTATTGTATTGTATTGTATTGTAAAGGTAAAAGTTCCCCTTGCACATATGTGCTAGTTGTTCCCGACTCTTAAGGGGTAGTGTTCATCTCCGTTTCTAAGCCGAAGAGCCAGTGCTGCCCGAAGACATCTCCGTGGTCATGTGGCCGGCATGACTAAATGCCAAAGGCGCACGGAACGCTGTTACCTTCCCACCAAAGGTGGTTACTACTTTTCTACTTGCTTTTTTACATGCTTTCGAACCGCTAGGTTGGCAGAAGCCATAATTAGTGGTGTAAAATTAGATTGATTCTCATAACCGTAATTAATTTGAAGTAACTCAGAAAACACATGGATTTTGTGCTAATCTAAAATGAGGGGAAAAAAATCTCTCAACAATTTCAAGGTGCACCGGAAAGGAAGGAGGGGAAGGAAGGAGATTGCAGTCCCAGAACCATATACCCTGCAATTGTTTTGATAAAGTTAAATTGAGATTTAGTATTAAAATCCAAACGGAGCCTATTTTTTCCTTTTTTGTTGGTATCATGTCAATATCCAGGGATATTTGTTGTTGTTCAATTAGCCCGCCAGGTTCCCCTGTCTTCCACTGTCTTCTGGAGTTTGCCCGAATTCATGTTCATCCCAGGATATCATAGACTAGAATGTACTGTGCAGTTTGCTACAATTATTCAACATGCTACTCTAATTATTTTTTTACACATTGGGACTGCACAAATCCTTTAAAAGAGATGTTTTACAATGCACGGGAGCGCATCTGAACCTTTTTTTTGAATCATCAAAGCAATGTGGACTTTTTACATGTATGCAGAGACAACCAGAAGCATTTTATGAAGCAGCTGTGTGAGAAGGGTTACTGCAGATTTCAAAGAACTTAAAAAAAAAAAAGGATTTGCCTAGCCAGAGAAAACTTGCTGTGAAATTTTCCTTGCATATGTTTGGAAGAACAGGGTGTGTATAAGGAGACTTGATCAAGTGGCTATTTTCATCTCTGCTATGTTAGCTTCTTTAATCACCAACAGGTTTTGATTTCAGCTTGAAAAAGCTAGCTTTTTTTTTTTTTTGCTTTGCAGCACTAAGCTCTTGGAGAGAATGAAAACATAAAGAATTATTTTGCTGCTAAGAGGAATCATGCAGTTCACATGCAAACATCCATGAATCTCTGCATATTGCTATATAAAGTATTATAATTATTTTTAAAACAGCGAATCATTTTTACTTGTCACTTAATGATTTATAAATATTTCAATCCTGAAGATGAATGGTTCTTGCTTATTTTTATTACCCTCCTCCTGTGTCTCCATTAACTTCAAGTTTTATTTTGACATATAATTGAAATGATATAATTTATTGATGAACTCTGTTCATTAATGAATGAACATAATTAAAGATATTAACACCTGAACTAATTAATATAAGGAGATGTACTAGAATACATTAGTGCTACTGACGTACTTTTGCATTCTGTCTATGAAGAAACTCAGGCTAATATCCTCTGCACATTTACCGAGGGAGTTGATTTAATTGAAATTAGATCAAGTTGAGTTCACACACATAAAGACTGCATCTGCTGCATGGCTTTTAACAGTACGGTTTTATCCGTAAATCTTTGTGAAAGGTGAAAACCAGCTCGGGCTTTTAAAATACATGTATTTTAGTCTTGAAACTGACAGCTAATCTCTTACTCTCAGTCATTTTGGCAAGAGTCCACAAGTGTCCAACTGTTCATTCATGGAAATAAAAGTAAGATCAGATGCTTATTGTTGGAAGTCTTAGAGCAAGAAATAACAGCGAGATAATAAGAAAATTAACCTATGTGACAGGATTCTTAGGGCTCCCTATAAGAGCTTCAGAAAAAATTAATAGGAATAAAATGTAAGAGTTAATGGTGATTATATCATTTACGGTACCAGAGCTTCTGGGATAGTTGGTGTACTGTCAGAAACAGTGGCAAAGCTCCCCATTAATAATCCCATATTTTCTTCGTATGAAGTCCGGTGCATCATTGGCATGGCATATGTACATATGCATTGCAGTCATTTCTCATTTCTTAAACATACTTTCCTTTTTTTGACAAATTCTGAATTCATGTGATTGTAGATCGATATGCAGACCTTAAAATATTACCATAAACCAGGATAATGCAAGAAATTATCCCACAACCATTGTTCAGCACAATTCCAGTTGACTAACTTTTTTGCTTCTATTGCTCTCCTTTGGGATGAAGACTTTTCTCGCATTTAATTACTGTTACTTTGATTTTTCAGGCATGAAACTAACTGCGTATGTGGTTTAATGTTTTTCAAACCTTTAAAGTGCTGGAACTTTTCTCAGTTCAAACTGCTCTTTATTTAAGCATTTTTCCTTGATTTTTCAGACTGATGAAGTGTTTTTGGAAGCTCAGATTCAGAATATCACAAGCTCTCCAATGTTTATGGAGAAGGTATCCTTAGAACCTTCTATTATGTACAATGTAGCAGAATTAAATACAGTCAACCATGGGAGGAACAGGTAAGAGACTTGTTTGTAGCCAGTCTTATTTGAGAGTGCTGTATTTACATTCCCCTATAACCATGATGGCGAACTTATGGCATGCGTGCCACAGGTGGCACACACAGCCCTCTCTGCAGGCACAGGAGCCATTGCCCCAGCTCAGCTCCACCGCGCATGTGCACGCATCTCCCACCAGCCAGCTGATTTTTTGGTGTGCTGTGCATGCACAGGGACAGGGCATATGAGGGAGACACTAGCAGTGCCCCCCCTCACAGCCCATTTTTGGTCCCAGGAGGCTGCAGGGAGGCCTACTAGGAACAAAACTGGGCACGGTGTGTGCCGTGCTCCCCCCACAGACTGTTTTTGCTCCCAGGAGGTTGCAGGGAGGCCTACTGAGCCCAAAATGGGGTTCAGGGGGTTGCACAAGCATGCATGGGGGGGGCAGGGGTCGCACAGGGGGTTGCATGTGAATTGCATTATGGGTGTGGGTGCGCAATGTTGCACGCACGCAATTTCGGCACACAACAACAAAAAGGTTAGCCATCACCTACAGAAAGCAAAGACATCTGTGTCTAATTGAAACTGTTTCTATATATAGGCTCAGTGTACTGTGTATCCCTGTATTGAGTACTGAGGACAGTTTAGCATCAAATTGTCTATTTCTCCTTTAGATTTTCTTCCTTTCCCTAGGTTAATGCTCTAAGAATCACAAATGTTATGGTTGCGATTTTTTGGAATCCACTCACATAAGTTTGCAGTTGTGAAGAACTTAGATTATAAAAGATACTGATTTGCATAAAATGGACATGTAAAAACCTTAACCGCTTATTTAATTAAATGTTTTGCAGGATGAAGAGTGTCTCTCACTGGATCAGAAATAAAAATGTGTTTTTATATTCCTAAGCATTAATTTTTTTTACTTGTGTAAGATGTGATGCTAACTTATTAGTAGTTCCGTTCTTTGGATTACAATACCTCATTCAGAAGTAGAATTAATTTTATGTCTAAATACTTTGCATTTGTTAACATGTGAGGAAAACTAGTATTTTAAAGATTTTTTTAAAAAACAACTCTTTTAAACTTGGAATTCTTTTTAAAAACTCCTTAATTGCCACCATCTTTTAAATTCAAAGATTATATTTAATATAAGTACGACAAGCAGACTTTTAACATTTATTATGTGTTGGTTAGCTATTTATCTTACCTTTCATTCAGGAGCGCAAGACAACATTATACAATGTTCTATCTTCCTATTTTTTTCTCTCAGCGACACTTTGTGAGATAGGTTGGTGTTAGCTTTTTGAGGTAGAAGAGACACAAAAAAGGACCAGATGAACTAATTCTACCTTACTGTAAGGCTGCAATGTAAGGCTACCTTAAAAGAGACTTGCAAGTCTGAAAAGGGAAGATTCCTTTTGAGCCTCATTTGCCACCCTTTCTTATCATTTCCTAGGCAGCATTTCGTCTCCCCATGCCTCACCGCACTACTTCCAAGGCACTTCCACATTCCTTTACAGTTGGGCTCAGAATAACTGGCCCAAAATCATTTGGTGAATCTCCATTGGGCTGGAGAACCTTTGTTTCCTCATGCCAACCCAAACATTTAACCACTAAAGCACCAGGGCTTCCAATTTAACTGAGTGATTCTGTTTTCCTTCTCTTTGTGTTAATTTATTTGCCATATTTGTAGACTGATTCCTAAATGAATTATCTAGAAGTCCAAATCTGAAGTATAAGCTGAGGTGAATTTTTACTTTCCCTCCAGCGTGTCAACGTTTGGTACAAGGACATACTTACAGCCAATGGATACACGGCAGTATTTATATTGTCTGAAACCCAAGCAGGAATTTTCAGAAAAAGTTGGTGTTATTAAAGGTGTAACAGTTATTGGGAAGCTCGACATCGTATGGAAGACAAATTTGGGTGAAAGGGGAAGGTTGCAAACCAGCCAACTTCAAAGAATGGCAAGTCCTTTTTTATGATATTCTCTTTAAAGAAAACTAAGCTGCATTTTCTTTGCTGTGAATAGAAGGGGGGGGGGGAATGAGGGATCTGTCTGCTGATAATTCACACTTAATATTTACCTGTGGTTTTTTTCAGAAAACACCTTTTTAGGTATATCTGAGCATCTTTATCTTCAATAACAATTTTCAGAAGTAGCAAAAAGACAAGTGATATATGCTTTTTTCATTTGTCATCTATTGTTAAAGAGTTGGAATGAACATATCCCTTATTCTTAAATTATTTCATTGTTTTCATTATCATAAAATGGCCCTGTAGGATGATGTCCATTTGCTTAAGTGCCTTTAAAAGGGATCAGTCAGATTAATGAAGCATAGAACTATCAGTCTGTAATAGCTTGGCTGTTTCAGCGGAGCCTCTGTATATAGAATCAATATCAAATGGTAGGAGGCAGCTAGTAGGAGAAAGCTGTCACCTTTTTGCCTTGCTTGCAGGTTTCCCAAAAACCATCAGATAATCTTACATTTCCTAATACATTGAAACCATCGTTGAAATAGGGACTTTTTTTGGTCTCATGCAAATGGCAGTACAATATTCCTAAAAAGAATTGAAACTTAATGCTATCTTTCAAACATAGTCCATGAGGAATAATAGCAGCTGGAGGGTGCAATTAAAACAAATAGAAAATATAAAACTTGTAAATATTATATTGGGTGTCTCCCTTTGTAAGAATGTATAGCTTGCAACTGGTGACTAATGCACCATTTCATGAATTTATATGATATGATTCTAAGTATTTTTTAAAAATAATCTCAGGAAAGTTCCGCCTGCTTATATCGAGCCAAAGGAAGATATGGTCTCTCAATGACATTTGCAGAGTTAATTTAATTCCTTACACTTTCATCCAAAGTACATTGAGGTTAGGCAAAGTGCACATTTTTATTATTCTGTGTTTTTGCTAGAAGTTAAAAATGACTTGATGGCTCGTAAGGGTGATCAATCATGCTTTGCTAAGCTTTTAATACTCCTTAGGCTCCAGGTTACGGTGATGTGAGGCTTTCATTGGAGACAATACCCGACACAGTCGGCCTGGAAGAGCCTTTCAACATCACTTGTAAAATAACAAACTGCAGGTAATGCAATAATTTTCCTTGCTCATTTGGACTTTCAGAATGCAATCCTTATTTTCAGTCAAAGGAAAAGCACTGTAGAGGTAGCAATAGCACTTAGTCTTATATACTGTTTCATAGTGCTTTACAGCCCTCTCTAAGCGGTTTATAGAGTCAGCATATTGCCCCCAACAATTTGGCTCCTCATTTTACTGACCTCGGAAGGATGGAAGGCTGAGTCAACCTTGAGCCTGGTGAGATTCAAACTGCCAAATTGCAGGCAGCCAGAAGGCAGCAGAAGTAGCCTGCAGTATTGCATTCTAACCACTGTGCCACCACAGCTTTCGGTATGTTATGTTTTTTTAGATGCACAGGTAGTCCTCACCTAATGATCCCAATCGGGACCAGCAAGTCTGTCATTAATTGATTCACTGGTTAATCAGATATCACAGGTCCATGACATGTGATTTTACTGCCAGCTTTTCCATTGACAATTAGTCGGAAGTCAGCAGGAAAATGCACAAATGGTTATCATGACCACAGAATGCTGTGGAGTTTGTAAATACCTGCTGGTGGCAAAGCCTCTGAATCTCAATCACATGACCCTACAATAGTCGTAAGTGTGAGGACTGGTTAACGTTACTTTTTCAGTGCCGTTGTAAATTTGAACGGTTGCTAAACCAGGGCTATTGTTAAGCGAGGATTGTTTGTACTAAAACAGGGGTGTCCAAACTTGGGAACTTTAAGACTTGTGGACTTCAACTCCCAGAATTCCCCAGCCAGCTGGCTGGGGAATTCTGGGAGTTGAAGTCCACAAGTCTTAAAGTTCCCAAGTTTGGACACCCCTGTACTAAAATATTAATGTTAATATGACAATCACAAAGTAATATTTTAATATTATGATTAAAACTGTTGAAGCAATTGGCTCTTAGGAATATTTTTACAAATAGATTGCCAACCTACCTTCAAACATTCAGATTTAGAATCAGAACTGATTTATTTCAGCAACAATGTTTGAGGCATATATATTAATTAGGAAGGATAAAGTTGTGTTCTAATTTTTATTATTGGCTGGGTCCAAAATTAGTTTAATGTGATAACTTTAGTTTGTAGTTGTGATTGTAGCTTATTTAATAAACTATATCAAGTCATCTGCTTTACTGTGGTTCATTGTTTAACAAGCCACAGTGGCTAGGTGCATATACCACATTAAGCCAAAAATAAGCAAACCAGAGTGTGATTTAGCATATTTGTAAAGAAGACTGGTATTTTTGCTGAGCTTTCCATTATAAATATATAGAACGTGGTTTGTATAATCCATTAACTAAGATATGGTTGAGATGTTTGTAATTTAGTATGCTGTAGGAGCTAAGACACTCTGCCCCTTGCTTTAATACTTCATATTTAAATCAATTAAATTTTCTAAAATGCACTACTGGGCAGCATATAAAACAAGCTGGGGAATCTCTAATTCATCTGCATCCTATCGTTCTTCAATTTTCTTTAATGCCATTTACAAACACCTAACCGAAACACTGAATTTCTGAGGTACAGATGGGTGGGTGTGAATTATTAGATCAATATTATTTATAAAAGGCCATTATGCATAAGAGAGAGAATCTAGAGGGACTTCTCCAACTGTGATGTGATTCCCAGAAAAGACTTCTCCAAATAGTGTGGTCTTTAGATTTACATTTTCTATCTCTGCCCCTGTATTTTGAAATTCAACATCATACACAGAAATGTGTGGAAAAGATAAATGAATCATGATGTGTACCATCTAAAATTGCCAAAAAGGAAAACTGGTATAGTGATATAAACTGGATCTTTTAAAAACTGGTGTTTGTATTAAATTATATGTGTACATTTTATCTAGCAGTGAAAGGACCATGGATCTGGTTTTGGAAATGTGCAATACTAATTCAATTCACTGGTGTGGTGTGTCAGGAAGACAGCTGGGCAAACTGCATCCTACTTCATCACTATATTTGACACTTACGCTGCTATCATCAGTACAGGGACTACAAGTAAGATATTGAAGTGGTTCCGATTTTAGTCTTATTTTCTCTCCAATCACATTAACCACTGTGTCTATCCTTTCTTTCCATTTTAGAGTGTCTCTGGCTTAAGATTAACAGATACTTTTTTGAAAAGAACATACGAGTATGATGATATCGCTCAAGTCTGTGTGGTTTCTTCAAAATGAAAAAAAAATATTCTTAAGATTTGTGGACCAACTGTCTGACAACAATCTAATGAATCCAGAATACATCTAACCGTACCCAAGATAAAAAATGTTATTTAATAATTCCCCCCATAAATGAACATGCCTCCTTTGGAACGTTTAAATATAGCTGCTAATAGCCAACCAATTATGTGTATTTTAATTATTTGGAAATAAAGACTTAGGCAACTTATACAACTATTTAATTGTGTTACATTTTTGTACAGATCATTTTCTAATATTTGCAGTATGATTTGTAATTCTTGGGGAAATAATTCTCTACATGGGGACTGGACTAGAAAACTTTTTCCCAGTCTTCATTTGAAAAAAAAACAAGATTCTATAAATGTAGGAACACAGATTTATAGCTGATATTTTAACATTAAAGGATCAATGGTTTGAACCATGTTGTATAGAATTATACAACATATATGGCATAAATCTAGCTTTAACATCGTTTTCATGCATGTAAATGTAGAGTTGGAGAAATAGATGATTTGGAAAACAAATTTGATTTGAGAAAGAAACAAACATGTACATTTGAACAAAGTAAATTCTGAATCAGATTAAACATCCATATAATATAGCATTTTCTTTTCCAATCAGTAACCAGATGTCTCTGGGAGTCAAGGGATGCTTGGAATTGATAGTTCTCATTGTTATTTCTTAGGAACTGTATATATGTCCTGGCACATACAAAGAGTTTACACCTGATTCTAACAAAAGAATAGCTATGGCTTGCTAAACAAATCACAATTTCTCAGTTCATATGTAACCACAAATTGTAATATACTGTATTTTTCGGAGTATAAGATGCACTAGAGTATAAGACGCACCAAGATTTTGAAGAGGCAATTTTTTTAAAAAAAAGTTTTTGCACTTTGCAGACTTCCCCTGTCACCAAAAAAGGGATGCATAGTCTTTAGGAGGTTTATAGAGTGCTTCTGGGGGCTGGGGGGGGGGGCAAAAACGAGCAAAAAACAGCCCGTTTTCACTCTCCTTCCCCAGCCCCCAGGAACACTCTATAAGCCTCCTAAAGGCTCTGCACGGCCATTTTTGCAAAGGGGGTGGGGTTTCAGGAGGCAAAAAATGCTGTATCGTGCATAAGACACACCCAGATTTTCACGCTCTTTTTTGAGGGGAAAAGGTGCGTCTTATACTCTGAAAAATATGGTAGGTGCATGTATAGTTCTAACTCAAAGGACACGCATCATATTATGGCTCAGAGGTATGTGTGAATAAAGCTACTACCTATGAATTAGAAGGCTTTTTGATGAATAGTAATCTATTTGCCCTTTAAAACTGATTAGACATTCTTCTTGCAAGCTATTTTGTCTGAATTCTTTTTTCATCTTACATCGTTCATCCTTAGTATATGAAACTGGGAGAATCTAAATGATTCTTAAATATATTTGAGGAACTACGACGTCTGTAGTTATTGATGAAAGATGCTGGAAACTATGGTGCAAAAACAACTGAAGGACCAAAGATTCTCTAACCCTTACCTAGTTTAATTCAAATAAGTCCATGAATGTTTCCAGTATCTTTAGGCAGGGTAAGTCCTGCTCCATGTTCCTGGTTTTTTTTAATTAAAAGAAACTTAATGAAGTTGGCAGTCTCAAGATTTATTTCACAGCCGAATCCATTTATACAAGTCTCAGACAAGGAACACCTTCCAACCTCCATTTGTCCCTACATTGTCAATAAATCACTAGAAAACATCAATAACTGATTGATTTTTGTAGCTGTGTAAAGTCTCAGCTGCTCTGCTGGCATCCTGGGATGTTGCAGATGTTGGCCTGTGCTAAGCATTATAATAATAATAATAATAAATATTTATTTCTTAGCCGCACCCTCTCCCGAAGGACTCGGGGCGGCGTACAATGAAACATATGAAATAAATATGGACAAAACAAACATATAACAGAGACATATACCGAGACATACACAAGGAGGAGGTCGGCTGATAAATAAAACAATTAAAATACAGTATTTAAAAACCCCTAGATAATTAAATATAATTAAAATACCCAGTAAAAGCCCGTCAGGAGCGATATGGTTAGATCAAAGTTGAGCCAGGCCAGCTGCTTGGAATAGGTGGGTCTTAAGCTTAATACGAAAGGAGCGGAGGTCAGAGGTATTCCTAATATCCGGAGGGAGGTCATTCCACAGGGCTGGGCCCGCCACAGAGAAGGCTCTACTCCTAGGCGCCGCCCCCCGGCACTGTCTTGTGGACGGCACCTGGAGGAGGCCCTCTCTGTGCGAGCGGATTGGTCGCAGGGATGTATGGGGCAGAATACGATCCCGCAAGTAACTAGGTCCTGAGCCATGGAGCGCTTTAAAGATTATTATCAAAACCTTGAAACACACCCGATAGACCACAGGAAGCCAGTGCAGCTCGCGCAGGAGCGGTGTCACATGGGAGTACCTAGTACTCCCCATAATTACCCGCGCGGCTGCGTTCTGGACCAACTGTAGCCTCCGGGTGCATTTCAAGGGAAGCCCCATGTAGAGAGCGTTACAGTAGTCCAAGCGAGACGTCACCAGCGCATGAGTGACTGTGCGTAAGGCGTCCCGGTCCAGTAGGGGGCGCAATTGACGCACCAGGCGAACCTGGTGGAACGCCCCCCTTGCCACGGCTGTCACATGGTCATCCATGGACAGCCGGGCATCCAGGAGGACGCCCAAATTGCGCGCCCGCTCCACGGGGGCAAGTTGAATGCCCCCAATGGCCAATGATGGAATTGATTGGCTGAACCAGGGAGCTGGTACCCACAGCCACTCCGTCTTGGAGGGGTTGAGCTTGAGTCGGTTGTCATCCATCCAGATCCGTACGGCTTCCACACACCGGGACATCACTTCGATGGCCTCGTTGGGGTGGTTCAGGGTGGAAAAGTACAGCTGAGTATCATCAGCGTACAGATGGTATCCGACCCCGAAACCACGGATGATCTCACCCAGCGGCTTCATATATGTGTTGAAGAGGAGTGGCGAGAGGACCGACCCCTGTGGCACCCCACAAGTAAGGGGGCGTAGGGTCGACCTCTCTTCTCCTGCCAACACACGCTGCGTCCGGTCAGAAAGGTAGGAGCCGAACCACCGCAAAACGGTGCCCCGGACCCCCAGCCCCTCCAGCCGGCGCAGCAGGATACCATGGTCGATGGTATCAAAAGCCGCCGAGAGGTCTAATAGGACCAGGATAGAGGAACAACCTCTGTCTCTGGCCCTCCAGAGATCATCCACCAACGCGACCAAGGCCGTCTCCGTGCTGTGACCGGGGCGGAAGCCGGACTGGCGCGGGTCTAGATAATCATTTTCCTCCAGATGTCGTGGAAACTGGTAGGCCACCACACTCTCTACAACCTTCGCCAAAAAGGGAAGGTTGGAGACAGGACGATAATTGGCCAGCTCCAAAGGGTCCAGGGAAGGCTTCTTGAGCAAGGGTCTCACCACCGCCTCTTTCAAGGCGGCCGGGAGAGACCCGTCGCTCAGCGAAGCATTCACTAGGCCCAGGAGCCAGTCTCGTGTAACCTCCCAGGATGCCAGTACAAGCCAGGAGGGGCACGGGTCCAATAAACATGTGGTGGGTCGCAGTCGTCCACGCAATCTGTCCAAATCCTCGATGGCAACCAAGTCAAACTCCTCCCAGATCGATACCTCAAGACTCGCCATGGACGTCTCCATTGGATCACTGACAGGAACCCAATCTCTCCGGATTTGAGCGATTTTATCCTGCAGATATTTACCAAATTCCTCTGCCCTGCCCTGTAGGGGGGCCTCCCGCGGCCTCTGAAACAAGAGGGAGCAGGACACCCGAAACAGGGCGGCAGGGCGGTTCTCCGCGGATGCAATGAGAGTGGCACAATATTGGCGTTTGGCCACTCTCAATGCCACAAGGTACGTCCTTAAATGGGCTTGTGCCTGTGTTCGATCAAATTCGGAGCGAGAGGATCTCCAACGACTCTCTAGACGTCTCTTGCGGCACTTCATCACCCTTAGCTCCTCGGTAAACCAAGGGGCTAGGGTGGATCGTTGCCGCCGGAGAGGCCGCAAAGGCGCCACCCGGTTCAAGGCCCCGGTAGTTGCATTATTCCACGCAACTACCAGGTCCTCTACCCGGGGGGGCGGGTCAAGGTTACAGGAGGTGGCCCAAGCTCCATCTGGAACCTATCAGGTTCCATCAGGCGCCTGGGGCGGAACCATCTGGAACTTTCCGGTTCCGCCTCCCCGCAGCGGGAGGTAGCACCAGGGAAGTCAAGACGGAGGAGTGAGTGATCTGACCATGACAGGGGAGTGATGGTTAAGTCCCCTCCTCCCAGATCACTCAGCCACTGGCCAGAGACAAAAACAAGGTCCAGAGTGTGTCCTCCCTCGTGTGTCGGGCCCTGAATCATTTGAGTCAGGTCCATGGCTGTCATGGAAGCCATGAACTCCCGAACCCCCTCTGATGCTTCTCCCATCGATGGCAGGTTAAAATCCCCCATCACTAAAAGTTTGGGGGTCTCAACCGCCACCGATGCGATCAGCTCGAGGAGTTCGGGCAGGGCCGCTGATGTATAGCGAGGAGCCAGGTATACTATCAGCAGGCCCAACTGTCTCCCAGGCCCCCATTTCACAACAAGGGATTCACATCCGGACGTCTGTGGCACAGTAGACTCCCTCGGCTCTAAGTCCTCCCGAATAATTGCTGCCACCCCACCGCCCCTTCCCTGGGCCCGGGGCTGGTGAAATGCTCGGTAGCCTGGTGGGCACATTTCGACAAGGGGAAGACCTCCCTCGTGGCCCAACCAGGTCTCCGTTATTCCCGCGAGGTCCGGCTCCCCCTCTAAAATTAGATCGTGAATGAGGGGGGCCTTGTTAACAACGGACCTCGCATTGCATAACAGCAGCCTCAGGCCTTGGGTCTGTAACTCTTGACCACCTAGAACGCGGGGGTTGGTACAAGCGACCGGGTGTAACCAGCAACCACGGTCTCCCAACCGACTGTAGGTTCTTAAGCTGTCCTCGTATCTGCCCCTCCCTGCGACCGTTGGAATTAAAGAGCCCTGTATAGGAATGGTGTCCTCCCCCTCCTCCTCCCTTCCGCCCCTTCTGCTCGCGACCACACCTGGAGGCCCGGCTCTCACATCGCTCCTGGTCTGACCCACCCACCCACCCTCCCTGGAACCCCCTAAAAACAATGTAAAACATTTGACTAAAAATCCCCTCAGCTTCCGTTTCTTCCACCTCTCGGGGTTCACAAACCCGTCATCAAGGCAGGCCCTTGTAAGAGCCAAGGGCCATACCTGCGAGAGAGGGGCCTCCCGCAGGCGGAGCAGGTCTAACCTTGAATAAATTGATAGAATATTAAAGCCCAATTGGGTAAGGGTGCAGGTAGTAAAAGTCAATAGCCGGAGGGCTAAGGTCTTAATGGGATACTAAAGGGATACTAATGGGATTATCTCCTTCCTTTCCTAGTTGCCTCTCCAGGCATTTCTGTTCTCCCTCCAGCAATTGGCCAGTCAACTACATCATGGTTAAGTCCCTCTCTTGCATGGACTCTAAGCTAGTTAAAAGAACTTCCCGTGAAGCTTCCAAACAACTGAGCACCACATGCCTTGTATGCCTCAGTAAACGTCATCCTCTTTCCTCTAATTCTAGGAATGTCTTTCTCATAGCCTGCAGATGTGTGGACATGCTCTCCCCTGGCTTCAGTTGTGCTTTATACAGTCTTCTTGTCAGCAACACTTTACTGCCTACAGTGTAACATACACATTGAACAACGTCTCCCAGCACTCTTTTGCAGACTGGAGACCCCTCATATGTATCAGCTGACTGTTCTCTAAAGCCAGAATTATGCTGGCTAATGCCTTCATTTCTTCTCCGGTCCCCATCATCCAGGTCTGTTGGTGGATAAGTAACTATCATCCACAAGTCCTCCCTTCCCAGGTACATCTCCATCTTTACACTCCATGAGAGATAATTTGTCTCATTCAGCCAAGACACAACGAAACCTTATCCCATTACACTGATAGGAGCCATGTTGCCTGTTTCCGTTACAAGCACTAACCACTAACAAACACGATGCACAGCCTCTGGCTCTGGAGCAAACTCTCACTGGGTTTCTCTTCTCTGGTTTCTCTAGTCACTATGGCCTTCTTTCTGGACTGAGTCCATAACATGTCAGAGTGCGCACAGTGTGACAATTTTGAGACAACCCAGGAGCAAAGTACAGTAAACAGAGGTTTGTCTTTCAAATAGTGGTTTATCTATCTACAAGGAATATATACATTCATGTACTAGACAAAGTCAGGCAAATAATCATCAAATACAGCACGAAAGCACAAAGAGAGATATCCTTCCCTGCACCCAGCTTCTTTAGCCAACTATCGTCCGGTCTCCAACCTTCGCTTTGTAGCAAAGGTTGTCAAGAGTGTGGTAGCACGCCAGCTTCCCCAGTACCTGGATGAAGCTGTCTACCTGGATCCGTTTCAGTCGGGTTTCAGGCCTGGGTACAGCACGGAGACGGCATTGGTCGCGTTGGTCGATGATCTCTGGCGGGCCCGGGACAGGGGCTGCTCCTCTGTCCTGGTCCTATTAGACCTCTCAGCGGCTTTCGATACCATCGACCATGGTATCCTACTGCGACGACTCGGGGGGTTGGGAGTGGGGGACATCATTTTATGGTGGTTCTCCTCCTACCTATCGGATCAGTCGCAGTTCGTGTTGACTGGAGGGCAGGGATCGATCCCCAGGCACGTCACTTGTGGGGTGCCCCAGGGGTCGGTTCTTTCACCCCTCCTGTTCAACATATATATGAAACTGCTGGGCGAGATCATCCATGGTTTTAGGGTACGGTATCATCAATATGCTGATGATACCCAACTTTTCATCTCTACCCCAAACCACCCAAACGATGCCCTCGACGGATCTGGATGGGGAGGAACAGGCTCAAGCTCAATCCCTCCAAGACTGAGTGGCTGTGGTTTCCGTCATCCCGATTTGTGCATCTTGTCCCATCTTTGATGATACGGGGAGAAATTTTAGCCCCCTCAGAGAGGGCCCGCAATCTGGGAGTCTTCCTGGATACGCGGCTTAGTTTAGAAGAACACCTGATGGCCGTGACCAGGGGGGCCTTTTACCAGGTTCGCCTGGTACGTCAGTTGTGCCCCTTCCTGGATCGGGATGCTCTGTGCACAGTCACTCATGCCCTCGTCCTTTCTCATCTGGACTACTGCAACGCTCTCTACATGGGGCTGCCCTTGAAGAGCACCCGAAGGCTTCAGCTGGTCCAGAATGCGGCCGCGCGGGTTATCATGGGGGTACCTAGGTACTCCCATGTTACACCCCTTTTAGGCGGCCTGCACTGGTTGCCAGTTGTTTTCCAGGTGCAATTCAAGGTATTAATTATGACCTTTAAAGCGCTCCATGGCTTAGGCCTAGGGTACCTGCGAGACCACCTACTGCCACCAGTAGCCTCCCACCATCCAGTACAATCCCACAGAGTTGGCCTCCTCAGGGTGCCGTCAGCCAGACAGTGTCGACTGGTGACCCCCAGGGGGAGAGTCTTCTCTGTGGGAGCGCCTTCCCTCTGGAATGAGCTGCCCCCGGAGCTTCGCATAATCCCTGACCTCCGGTCCTTCCGACGCGCCCCAAAAAGTTGGCTTTTCCAGCAAGCCGGCCTGGCCTGTTAATTTTATCTAATTTTTAAAATGTTATTGTCATATTAATTGGGTTTGTTTTTTGGGATATTTATCTAATTTCCTTTTAACTTTTGTGATATGTGTTTTTTAATGTTGTACGCCGCCCTGAGTCCTTTGGGAGAAGAGCGGCATATAAATCTAAATAATAATAATAAAATAAAATAAAATCCTCACAGGACCTCTCTTATAAAACCCTCTTAAAATGATAACAGTTGAATAGCCCTGCTGACTCATTCTCATTGCATCATTTTAGTATTACAGCAACTGTTCAGCTATTAAATCATTACCTTAACACATCTCCTTGACTACATTTACAGATTCACTAAAAAGAGTGGGTTGATAATTAAATATTCAGATTTTTAGACCAAATAAAGGCATAAAGAGCTGGGAATAACAAGAAAATTGAATTATATCAGATTACTAATACTGATATTTGGTATTTGCCACATTTGTTGGCATTTATGAAAGTTTAACATGAAATAGGATTTTTTTTTTGCTTAGAATGGCAATCTTTATTTAGGAAACAAGTTATATTAAACTTAGTAAGTCTGTCACTTCATAACAATGGCTAAATTTCCAAATAGAATATGTAACTATAAGTGTACAAACTTTAGAAATACAGTTACCTCTACAAATATCCCTGGTTTAAAATAGCTTGAGACACAAGAATTGACTTTTTCCTGAAATAAAGAATGAAAAGAAAACACCACAGACAATACTGTATGAAAACAGCATATTTGTTTTATTAAACTTATTCCAAATAACAGAGGACTGATCCATTATTCGTCCTTGAAAAATTGAGATAAGTAACTAGAGTGGAATGTGAATAATTATTTAAATGTTACTTTCTGAAATATGCATTCATTTGGCAAATACTCCACTGTGAATATGAAAGTGCTAGTGCTGTATTACGCACCTAATTTTTTAAATTTGAAATACAATGAATTGGGATATACAGGACATTTTAACACATGCTTATAGAAGTAGGAGGGTAGCTAAGAAAAACATGGAATTTTAATTTTATAATTAAAACTAGCAACAGTAAACACTATAGTAGCAATTTTTAAGTTAGCATTGGAGTAAATTTACCAAATGACTTCAGAACCTTACACACAGTATAATTTAGAACAGTTTTTAGAGTTAATTATTAACACCTGGACTACAAACTTATTCTAAATTATTATGTTAGCAGTTCCTCCCACTTTTAGAGTATAGACTTAATGCAGTTAGTTTAATCTGTTCTAGTGCCAACAGAATTTGTTAAACACAGGTGGGAGGGACATTTGTTGAAAATCAGGGTAGTTCAATGGTTCCACATATATTCAGAATAAATGTTTAACAAACTGTTGTTTGGAGCAGAAGGTTGTCAATGTTCTTCCACCCACTTAATATTCCACAATATCCTCCTCTGAAAAGTTTTCTAAATATAACATTATGCTGTGACACTGAAAGCTTTCTCCTGAATGAACTGCTCTATTCCTGTAGAAATGATTTAAGTAATTCTGTTCCTCATTTTTTGTAAAAAATGGGAAGAGGGAGAAAAGAAACAAGGAAAAATAAAACCTGGGGTGGTGGTGGTGAAATCAGATTCATAATAGAAGAATAAAACTGTGATGAACACAGTTTTTTATATAGTAGTCAATGTTTTAAACAATGTATCTAAGTATGCCATCTCAAATTCTTAAAATGGATTTGTAATATACAGTCAACCTTCCAGGACTATGCAAGCAGATAGATGACAAATACAGTTGATACCATGCGTATAAAATTATATTAATATAGAACATGGTATCATTTCATAAGAAACATCTTTAGAGTTTCCATATGCAGATTCTCCCCATTCTATATTTTCTGGAGCTTTCTCTTTAACATTCCTTTATGTACCACTTCTGGACATCCATTCTAACTTCATCCTTCTGCTAACCATTGAACACAAGTTATGTGGAGACTCCACTGCTTAATTATATCTCCTAAAGATGGAATTCACAATCCTCTTCTCCCATCCCTGTAGTATAGAAGATTTGGATGTTAATACGGAAGAGCAAGCATTTCGCTACATCTTTTCAAACTTAGCAGTTAATCAATAGCAACCACTCTAAAAAACTGATTTGGCTGCTCTCGTACATTATAAATGCAGCTTAATATCTCTGGTCCACTTTCTATAACCACACCTATCCATCTGTTCACTCATAGCTTTTCTTTCTCCTGCCATATTATCTGATCCTAAAGCAATTCAAACAGTCAGGCTGTCTTTTCTTTCAACAATTCCAATAATCAACCATACTTTGTCAGAAGTGAACCCTTTTATGTTTATTGCCAATTAGACATGCATAATTGTATATGTACCCCACAGCCTTGTATTGGAGGGCATAAACAACCTTATCGAATATAATTTATACATAATCTTTATACAGGAGTGATAGCCCATCTTCTATTCCTCTGACATGCACCAGCTGTTTTTCAGTGCACAGTATGCTGCAAAATCCATTCTCTCAAAAGAGAATGAAAAATCCACATGCTGTTGCTTATTAATATAAAGATGCTCCCCAGACACAGAGATTGTAATAAGTCAACAGTTCTAATTATAATCCATGTACAAAGGCATTACTAAACATACATGATATGTTCAAATCTGTGTGCAATGATCTGTTTCCAACAGACAATAAGGAATACACACAAAGAATTTTCTATCTCATGTCTGAGAAGAATTACAATGGTGATATTTGCTACAAGCTACAATATGCCTTTTGGAATTAGTGGAACAATATTTTAACTGATGTTTCTTGAATCAAGAATGCTCTTCAGTGCTACCACTGAAGGATCTGCTTCGAATATGGTTTCGCAGTTGCTCTATGAGCTCTGGATTTTGCTGCTGGATCTGCTGGGCAAATTGCTGTCCTCTGTAAAAATATGTATTTTTTAAAACAAAGATCAAATAAAGACAGTTACTATCGTGTACTACTCAAAGATGAATGAAATAATATTATTCAAAAAGAAGTTACTGTTTACCCTAAGAGAAAAATACATAAGCATTTGAAAATTTTCTCTAACAATGTTAACCTAAGGGTGTATTCTGTAGGGAGAACGAGACAGACAGGAACAGAGGCAAGGCAGGTTGAAGCTAACACAACCTTTATTAACAGTATAACACGGCAAAATGTAAGGCAAACCTCAACCCGGCAAACAGCAGCATTTGACAGCTGACAGCCGTTTTTATACTAGAGCTGTCAAGACGCTGAACCAATAGAATGGCTGCATTCTCCCACCAGCTGGCTGCTCGCGTCTCAACAATCAGGGGCCGGCAATGATAGTCAATGGCGTCATAGCCTCAAGGACTTAAACACCCCTCTCCTCCCAGTTAGCACAGGCGTAGTCAGCCAAATACGCCGGCCGGCATTGGCTCCGTCCAAATCGCCTTAATTCAGGGGCGGTGGCCAAAGAAGGAGCCGCTGGTGAAGAGTCCTGTGGAACATCAGGAGACTGCGCAGCTGAGTGGCGGGAAACTTGACCGCCATGGGACTGACCGGATTCTCAGGTAAGCCTGGTGACAAGAACAGGGGGTGTCGCGTGTGGCTCTGTCTGCGCTGGAGCAGCCTCTGTCGGTATTAGTTCCCCGGGGCAGGATTGGGCTTACACCGGGTGTTGGTCTGCTGCGCTGGTGGCTTGCCGTCTGAGCTGGTTGATGTGTTGGCACCACATTCGCCCGTCACTGAGCTGGACCTTATAAGAGTAGGGTCCAGTTAGTTGTGTGATTTGTCCGGGAAGCCACCTTGGTTTGGCCCCATAGTTTTGGGCTTAGACTGGGTCTCCCACATTAAAGGCCCATGTGGAGTTTCCTGCGTGGGGGCTTTTCTCTTCTGCATAACCGGGGTGTAGCTGGTCCAGGGTTGTCCAGAGCCAACAACCCATAAGTCGTTCTGCAGGACTTTGCTTGGTGATTGGGCATGGGGTTGTATGCTGTGCCAGGAGATATTGGGGCAGTTTGTCCCAATTCCCTGGCCCCAGGGGGCTCAATGCCTCCTTAGCTGACCGGACAGTTCGTTCTGCCAGGCCATTTCCAGCTGGGTGGAACGGGGCCATCGGGGCGTGTTGTATGCCATGCTGGCCTAAAAACATCTGGAAAGGTGCCGACGTGAACTGGGGCCCATTGTCAGTTAACCACCACATCAGGCAACCCATGGGTCGCGAATAGCCTCCCCAGCACCCTAATTACTGTCTCCACCCACTTCAAGTAGGCATCTACGAGGACCAAGAAGTTCTTCCCTAAGAACGGGCCAGCGAAATCCATATGGACTCATTCCCATGGAGCCCGGGGCATGTCCCACTCCCTGATGGGCACAGAAGGGGGAGGCGGTCTAGATTGCTGGCACTGCTGGCAGGTGGCTACCCAGTTTTCTATTTCCTGGTCAATCTTGGGCCACCACATGTAGCTTCGGGCCAAAGCCTTCATGCGCACAATGCCCTGGTGAGCAGTGTGAGGGCAACTTAAAATTGGCGACCTAAGCTTTGGGGGAGCTACCACCCTATTGCCCCACAACAGGCACCCGTTAAGGACGGACAGCTCATGATGCCGTATATAATAGGGATGAAACTCAGGATCTACTGGCCCTTGTGGCCACCCCCTGCGCACCCAGTCCAAAACTTGAGCCAATATGGGATCTATGGCAGAGAGCCTGGCAATATACCGGTCGGATACTGGCATGGCCAACTCTTCAATTAAGAGGACCGAAACTGTAGGAGCAGGGTCCAAAACAGGCGCTGGCAGAGGGCAGCGACTGAGGGCATCAGTGTGCCCCAAGTTTTTTCCTGGCCTATAATGTAGCTGATAATTATACACCGCTAGAAAGACTGTCCATCTGGACATTCTTGGAGACAAAATCTGAGGAGTCTGGCGAGCCCTCGCCAGAAGACCCAAGAGGGGTTTATGGTCAGTCAGTAAGTGAAAAAACCAACCATAAACGTAATCGTGAAACCGCTTTAGCCCTGCTACAGCAGCTAGGGCCACCTTATCCAGCTGACTGTAATTTCTTTCAGCTGCTGAGAGCATGCGCGAATAATAAGCAATTGGGGTTTCTGAGCCATTAAGTATGATGTGACTCAGAATGGCCCCAATGCCATAAGGCGATCCATTGCACGCCAAAGTTAATGGGAGGCGATCACTGTATTGCACTAATAAAAATTTGGATGTAAGGACACCCTTACTGCCCTAAAGGCTTAGGCTTCCTTAGACCCCCAATGCCAGGGTGTTTTGGAGTCCAGGAGCCTATGAAGAGGCTCTGCCAAAGACACCTTATGGGGTAAAAAAATGGAGTAAAAATTAAGCAGCCCCAGAAAGGCTTGCAGTTCAGCCTAAGAGGAGGGTGTGGGGGCTTTCTTAATTGCCTCTACCTTGAACGGAGTAGGGTGGATGCCTTTGGAATCAACTAGATACCCCAAAAATTCTACACTGGGGACCCCTATCCTACACTTTTCTTGTTTGAGTTTCAGCCCCGCTAGGCGGAAACGGGTCAGGACTGCTCTTAATTTTTTGACGAGCTCAGCTTGCTCCAAAGCGGATATAAGCACGTTGTCGAAATAGGGTACCACCCCTGGCTGCCCCTGGAGCATCCGCTCCATTAGGCTCTGGAAAATATCTGGAGCTACACTGACCCCAAATTGCAAGCGTTTACATTTGAAAACTCCCCGGGGCGTTACGATGGTTTGAGCCATGGCAGTGGCTTCATCCACCAGGAGCTGCTGGTACATTTGTGCCAAGTCTAACTTGGCAAAAATGTTTCCCTGGTCCAAGGAATGGAGCAGATGTTGAACCACTGGCACTGGGTAAGGGTTGGCTTGCAACCTTTTATTAATGGTGCATTTAAAATCCCCGCAAATTCTAATACTACCATCCTGCTTAAAGGTATTACTACGGGGGTCTCCCAGGGGGGGTGGTCTACTGCTTCGAGCACTCTTTGTGCTATTAATTTATCTAGCTCTAAATGTACTTTGGGCCAAAGAGCAAAATGCACTCTCCTGGGTTTTAGATGTATTGGCGCCACCTGGGGGTCCAAGTTAAAAGAAATGGGGGTCCCATTATATTTACCAAGCTTGTTGTCAAATACGTCCGCGAACTCGCTGGCCAGCACAGCAAAGGAATCTGGAACAACGGAGTGGATGCCGGAGATGTTGAGCCCCAATGTGGAGAACCAGTCAAGCCCCAGGAGGCTGGGCAGATGATCATCTCCAATGATGAGGGGAAGAGGCCCCTGGAAGTTATTGTTGGCTATGGTGAATGTGCCGCAACCCACAATGGGTATTGGTTGTCTTTGATAGTCTCTGAGGCGAAATGGGCACTGCCTGAATTGAGCTTTGGTCAGGCTGGGCACTATCCGTTTGATAGTAGCCTAAGAGACCAGGGATTTGGAAGAGCCAGTGTCCACTTCCATCTTGCAGGGTTCTCCCTCTAGGCGCACAGTCAGGTATATCTTATGGGTAGGCTTAGTCAGGGACTCATGGCTGATAGCCCAATCAGGGTGCTGCTGGTCACCTGCGATGGCAAAGCAGTCTTTGCGGTGTTTGGGAAGTCTTTTTACGAATTGTTTAGACAAGGCGCGCTCCGAAGATGGGTCAGCGATTGGCATGGCCGCTCTGCAGACCTTGGCTAAATGTCCTTTCCTGTCACACCTACCGCATATTGCGGCTTTGAACCTGCAGACTGACCTTGCATGGTTCCCACCACAACTCAGGCAACCCGCCTGAGGTAAAAAATCAGCCTGAGTCCATTTTTTCCTGGTGGCCAGTTTGAGGTGGCTAATCTCTTCTTCCTCGTTCAAAAAGTCTTCGTCGTCATCTTCTTCGTGGTGGACAGCATGGCCCCTGCTGGCATGGGTGGCCGGTGGCAGAAATCTCTGAATTTCTGCGGTGGATTTGTCCAACATTTCATATGCCGTGGCTTCATCCACAGCTGCCTGAAGGCTCAGCTCTTTTTCTGCCAGCAAGCGTCGCTGAAGTCTGAGGTCTTTCATACCACATACCAGCTGCTCTAACAGGGCATCATCCAGCACAGGAAAGTCACAGTGCAGGGCTACTGTTCTGAGGGAAGCCATGTAATCATTCATAGATTCCCCTTCTCTCTGGGTCCTCTGCCTAAACGCATAACGTCTGGCTATGCGCGAGGGAGTTGGAGAGTAATGATTTTTAAGTTTCTCCAAAAGAGTCTCCCAAGGCATCGAGTGGATGGATTGAGGGGCTGCTAAAGCCCTGGCTGTTCCAAACATCTCGTGGCTATATGCGCTGAAAAAATATCCTCTTTTACGGCCACTGGACAAACCGGTGAAGTCATTTGCCTCCAGGAAGCACTCGAACCGCTCGAGATAGGCATCCCATGTTTCAGTGGCCGGGCTGAATGCCGTGAATGCCGGTAGATTAGCCATCCTTAGAAGGACGGAATTTGAGGAATTAGCGTTTGAGCGACTTCTTGTCGCCTGTGACTTGAGGCAGCTCTTATTATTGACTTCACTTTTCCATTACCTCAGTCCTAATCCCATCCTCATCGCCAGTGTTCTGTAGGGAGAACGAGGCAGACAGGAACTGAGGCAAGGCAGGTTGAAGCTAACACAATCTTTATTAACAGTATAACACGGCAAAATGTAAGGCAAACCTCGACCTGGCAAACAGCAGCATTTGACAGCTGACAGCCCTTTTTATACTAGAGCTGTCAAGACGCTGAACAATAGAATGGCTGCATTCTCCCGCCAGCTGGCTGTTCGCGTCACAATCAATCAGGGACCGGCAATGATAATCAATGGCGTCGTAGCCTCTTGACTTATGACACTAATGAAGCCTGCCCATTATGGTCATAAATTGTGATGGCTGTAAAGCAGGTCAGCACATGACCAACTTTATTTTATCTTTTTAGCAGCTGCCATTATTATAGTCAAGGTAATTAAGTGAATCCACGGTAATTAAGAAACCTGTTGTTTGCTATAGGGTGTTTTGCTGAAAAGTTGAACTAAATGCTGTTTTGTCAAAAACATCATCAATTACAGTCCCGTGACTTTGGGATGGTCAAAATGGCTGTAAATGTGGGCCATTTGGAATGCATCTGAAATGTAATGTCTCATGTGGGGGGGGGGGGGGGGGGCGCAGCTGTCGGAACCAGGCCATAATTACCTTCTTGGGGAGGGGCTCTATCATAACTTCAAATGGTTAAGTGACTGTCATTTAAAGGGGACTGCTGTGTTAAGCAATATAAAAATGATAAAAACAACAAAGATTAATCTTTATTTCTGTGTCATATGTCAATGTACATTTTTTGCACACCGATCTGGCAGTAATGCCAGTAGCAACCCGCCCCTGTAAACCATATATACTCACGCGTGAATTAGGCTTGAGAGATCATTGAGACCGCCAACACCTGCAGCAGGACCGCCAATAGCATTTGTCATCATTCCTGACATTCTAAAGGGAACAGATATGACACTGATAGAGAGAAATACAGATTTTCAAATCCATTGTTATTAACTGTCCTTTTCTTTGAGAGTCTACAAGTAAATGTAAAGCCTATTTACACTGAGAATGAGATATATTAATGCAAACGATTTCCACTCACATAAATCCAAATAAGAACAATGTGAGTTTTTTTTAAAAGCACAAGTTACCATGAAAGTTGCTATCACTTGTGATCTCTGCAGAAACCGGAGGGGGGAGGGACCAGTTATGATGATCCACCTCAGATGTCTTATGGATAGAAGTGGTTTTCAAGAGGCTTTTAAATATTTCCGTAACCATCTGGTGATTAGTTTGGCTCTTTACTTAGTTAATAATCTCTGGAATAGAAAGTGAACAAGGCTGTTGTGCAAGATTTCCCACCACCACCACCATACACCTCCCTCTGGTTGCTGATCCAAGGGTGCTCATGGTTTAAGGAGCAGCTCAGGGGAATCAAATGTAGATTTCACAGATTCTAGATCAGGAGTGTCAAACCCGTGACCCACGGGCTGGATGCATCACGCGCTGGCCATGGCTATGGCCACGTCTGGTTTAGCAAATGAGAAAAAGTTTGTGATGCGTCCAGTGATGACATAGTGACGACGTTAGGTTTGGTTCTATACTATCTGTCTGCCTGTCTGCCTACTTGCCTATCGTATCTCTATGTCTGTCTGTCTAACAACTAACTAACTATCTGTCAAATGTATCGGCTACCCATCTTACCTCTGGGTGGCTTACAGTGTTAAACATTTACTTCACTGGTTAAGGTGGTGAAATAGTTCTATCTGTTCCCTTATTATGTCTGTGCACCTCACAGCTCTGTTTAGATCAGTGTTTCTCAAACTTGGCGACTTTAAGTCCTGTGGACTTCAACTCCCAGAATCCCCCAGCCAGCATAGCTGGCTGGGGAATTCTGGGAGTTGAAGTCCACAGGACTTAAAGTCGCCAAGTTTGAGAAACACTGGTTTAGATGGACTGACATGCTGTTAGGGAATGATAGATGAGAAGAACTTCAGGCTACTGGGACTTGTTTATCAGGCATTTTGGAGATTAAAAGAATCACTTGAATTTGCAAGTTCGGCACACATAATTAAAGGCAAAATTCACTGACATAGCTGATGCAATGGCTTCTAAGGTTCTCTGGAACTGTTTTAAACCTGCAGAATTTTTTGGAGCAGGTATATTCCCTTCCTGGGCGTATACAAGCAGACAAGGAACAAACAGGCAACTGAGTTTGAGGAATGGAAAATACTTCTTTAAGGGAAGGGACTATACCAGTCACTTTGAAGAAGTGAACTGGGCTTTTAATTGACCCTTTCTACATAAAGGCAGAGAATATGATGAGGATTTGGCTAGAGAAAGTCCTGGATGTAGGGGATTTTAACCTGGCCTTGTGATCAAAACATCCTGATCATCACCCAGATGGGTAGAGTTTCTTGGTCTATTGGACCTCCCAGCAACGTTCAAAACTATTGACACATCCTGAACAGCAGATGGAGGTTTAATCAGGATAACCGTTACTCAGCTTTAGTTGCTGCGCCAGAGTGACAATTTTTTGAGCAGCAAATTCTGCTCAATAGACACAGATGCTCTATCACATCCTGCTTGAGGCTAACTCTCAAAACTACTTACAAGCTTTATATTTTGTACTCTTTTAGTATTATGAGTCACCTATAGAGTCTAAAAGTGTGGTGGAATAGAAACTACGTCACATAACACGCATGTACTCATTTTACTAGAATTTGAATTTCAGAAACTCATATAAATTTTCTGTGAACCCATCAAAGAACAGATTCCACTGCCAGATTTTCTTCTTGAGTTCAAAAGCAGAGCTATAATCTCTTCTTCATCCTACCCTAACAAACGGAAAAATCATTACTAGAAAGAAATTTGTTCAGTGAAATTTCAGCACTAGGTGTGTTTCCTGAAAGTGACGTGTGCTCACCCTAATCCTCTATGTTATGCTTGCTTTGTCACCTCTATGACAACACAGGTGGCCTATGTTGATACTTACAGTTGCTGGACTTGAGGATTCTGCATTAAACTTGCTGCCTGAAATAGATGAAATAATTTCAGCCATAAGGAAGCCAATACTTAGTCAGGATAGTTTCATTAGCAGTAGTATTGAGTAATGGTTAAACTCGCACTTTCAAAGTCAAACTTTTTTGGGATTTAATTAACCTTAATATCAAATGACTATGGCAGTGATGGCGAACCTTTTTTAGCTACCATGCCAAAAGCAGAGGGAGCACAGGGGGGTCATGTGCCAGCATGCCACACCCATAATGCTATGCGTGCGATGCCCCCCCCCGCCCCCCCGAGCGTGACCAGTGCCCCCCCCGCTTTTGCTGCGGTTTTTTCACCCTTCCTAGGCTCCATAGGCTTTCTAGGAGCCTAGGGAAGGCGAAAACAGCCTCCTCTGCCCCCCTCCCCCATGCCCTCTGGAAGCCAAGAGCTTCCCTGAAGCCTCTTGAGGGAAAAAATGGACCTACAGGGAACCCGGAAGTTCGGGAATGGTTACTTCCACTTTACTCGTAGGGCAGAAGGCCCCTTAAGGCCCCGGAGGGCGAAAAAGGAACCTACAGAGAACCCAGAAGTTCGGAAATAGTGACTTCCGGTTTGTCCGTAGGGCCAATTTTTGTCCTCCGGAGGCTTCAGAGGCCTTCAGGAGGCTTTCATGAAAGCTCTGGAAGGCGAAAAATGGTGCAATGAGCAAACCGGAAGTTTGGGAACGTAATGCCGTTTTTTCGTGCTCCGGAGGCTTCAAGGAAGCCTCAAGGAAGCCTCCGGAGGGTGAAAAACGGCTTCAAAAGAAGGCCGAAGTCAGCTGACAGGGCAATGCCTTACGTGCCCTGACAAATGGCTCGGCGTGCCACCTGTGGCACATGTGCCATAGGTTCACCATCATGGGACTATGGTATCTCAGTGCTAGCCTATTATATAATTAATATGTGGTTCTTTTGAAAATGCTTCAGCTCAGCTATTCAAATCATTTCACGTGTGGAGCCAAGCTATGAAATACTTTCCCAGAGAGCATAACTTCACCCCACCCTCAGTCTTCCAGTTTTTAGCAAAATATCAAAAAAACTCTTTTTCACCAGGCTTTTAGCTGTTCGAGCAGTTTTAATTGTCCTGGTGTTAAGAAAATTGCATTGTCTCCGTTGATTTTAATTGCATTGGTTTGATTGTTGAGTTTTTGTATTTTGCATTCCAGTTACAAGGTACTTTGAATAAGGTGAAAGACGGGATTTAATTTTAATCAATGGCATCATCATCTTAACAAATAATGAAAAGATGACGTCAAGAAGAGTAAGGAATTAGTTAGCCAATATGAGAAACAGTGGAACCCAGGACGAGCAAAAATAATTTTAAGCACACTTACCATGCTAATGAAGGCAGGATTGTTTATCAAACTTGCCATATCAAAACTCAGACCAGTTCCAGTCTGAAAACAAATACATGTCAACTATTAGTAAAGAAGTATAGGTTAACCAAAACACTTAAATAATATATTATTACAAATGGTTTGAAAGCTAACTTACAGGACTGGACATGTCTCTTGATTTCTGTTCAGCTATTTTCAGGTTTGATTTGTAAGAATCATTTTCTGGATCAAGATCCAGTGCCTTTTGGTAACTGTTAATTGCCTCTTGGTATTTATTCATTGAAGTCAGAGCCAATCTAATATGCACAAAGGAAGCCAACATGAGGACAATCTGAATAAATATTTCTATTTTTTAAAATCTATTCTTTTAAAATATACAGTTTAAATTGTAGGGAAAAGAATGGGCTCAAATCCATTAAAAGTATGCCTCAAAGTATGCAGTTTCATACAAGCTTCCCTCTGCCCCTCATTCCAACTACCTGTAGAATTGCTGAGGTGTTTTTGTAAGAGAAGAGCAGCAGAGCTGCAGGTGGGGCAGAATAAAGCACATCATCAGTTTAGAGTCCTTGCATTGCCACAAGTGATCCAAGCCTATCCCATCCTTGACTTCCTTTGACACTTATCTAGTGCCAATTTAGTGCTAATAGATACACTATATTGCCAAAAGTATTCGCTCACTCATCCAAATAATCAGAATCAGGTGTTCCAATCACTTCCACGGCCACAGGTGTATAAAATCAAGTACCTAGGCATGCAGACTGTTTTTACAAACATTTGTGAAAGAATGGGTCGCTCTCAGGAGCTCAGTGAATTCCAGCGTGGAACTGTGATAGGATGCCACCTGTGCAACAAATCCAGTCATGGAATTTCCTTGCTCCTAAATATTCCACAGTCAACTTCGAGTCCCTTCGGGGAGAGGGGGCGGTCTATAAATCAAATAAAACTTAAACTGTCAGCTGTATTATAAGAACGTGGAAGTGTTTGGGAACAACAGCAACTCAGCCACAAAGTGGTAGGCCACGTAAACTCGTCCAACATCAGTGTGTGACCTCACAAATGCGCTTCTGGAAGAATGGTCAAAAATTCCCATAAACACACTCCTAAACCTTTTGGGACAGCCTTCCCAGAAGAGTTGAAGCTGTTATAGCTGCAAAGGGTCGACCGACGTCATATTGAACCCTATGGATTAGGAATGGGATGTCACTTACAGTAAGTTCATATGTGAGTAAAGGCAGGTGAGTGAATACTTTTGGCAATATAGTGTAGTTGACCAGATTGTGTATAGGCTATATGGTATAGGCACTATAGGCGGTATATAGTAAATAAATCATTTATGCTACAACCTCCATTAATAGTTCTGATTCTTTGCACCTGACAGTTTTGTATGCAAAGTCTGCAACTAAGGAAAGTTACAAGAAATCCCTTTAAAAGCATGGACCACATGTATAAATTTGTAGCTAACAGTATCACACCACGTATAAGGAGAATTTTATTACAATTTGCAGACATTTAGAAAATAGGGAGTGGTATATAATTTCAATTCTGTATAGTAGGATACCATGAGAATTGGGCTTACCATTCGGTTACATCAGGGGTGGGTTCGGGCAGGCACTACTGCCGGTTCACTCATGGTTGCGCTGCGTGTGCACGCTTGATACTGCGCGCGTATGCGCAGTGCAATAAAAATTGTTCTGCGCATTCGCAGAACCCAAAAGCAAGATGGCAGTGCCTATGGTGCTGCCCGGAGAACATGTTTGGGTTTCTACAGGTTGGGATCAAATCTTACTTTTAAGAAGCTCAAAGCTTGCTTATCTTGAAAATAATAAGGGTCAACAGAGAGGGTCAATGTGATGAGTCAACTGAAAATAGGCCATTGATTAAAGTACTTCCTATTTTTTTGAAACCATGATATATAATCCACCAATTATTATCATGGAATTTAAAAATACTTATTACCCTATGTCCTTGAATGTTCACAGTGGGCTTTTAACAAGGGGGGGGGGTAGGGAGGGAGGATGAAAGGAAGGAAGGAAAGAAGGAAGGAAGGAAAAGAAAGAAAGAGAAAGAAAGAAAGAAAGAAAGAAAGAAAGAAAGAAAGAAAGAAAGAAAGAAAGAAAGAAAGAAAGAAAGAAAGAAAGAAAGAAAATCTTCCATGTAAAGAAAACTTTCTTGATCTGGCTTTTGCTGATTTTCCAATTACAAGATTGGAGAATAAATTGAAAGTTAAAAAATGATTTAATAGTCCATTGATGAACATACATGAAATCACCTGGGACACTGCAGGTTTCATAAACACAAGAAGTAGAACCTCAAAATTAATTGCTTTGGTTTTGAATTGAATTAAAATCATGAAGCATAACAGAATGAAGTCATGCAGTAATCCAGGCAGCCCTTTCATTTTGTGGGTATTAATTTGAACAGTTTAGTTTAATTAAATTGATTAAATTATTATTATTCAGATTAATGAATTCAAATTGATCTTTTAACTTCTTGGTAGCCAAGTAAAAAGATATACTAATTTGAGATGTTCGTAAATATTTTCAATATCTAGAGCTTTTCCCTCTTAGAGAAAATGGTTCAGACTGCTAGGAGAAGCTTCATATTCCTCGTTTTGTGAGAAAATGGAAAAGGAGATAGGGAGGAAGAAGAATACCACAGAGACTAGAAAGGGTGGAGAACAAAGGAGAGAATGGAAAGAAAGAAGGAACATAAGTGCTAAAGAAAGAAAAATATGGAGGGGGAAAGAAATGAAAGAGTGTCGAAGAATGAATTAATAGCACTCTTGCTCCATGATTTGTTTTTAATCTTTCACAGCATCAGTACATGGTCTAAGGCAGTGGTTCTCAACCTTCCCAATGCCCCAACCCTTTAATACAGTTCCTCATATTGTGGTGACCCCCAACCATAAAATTATTTTCGTTGCTACTTCATAATTGTAATTTTGCTACTGTTATGAATCGTAATGTAAATATCTGATATGCAGGATGTATTTTCATTATTACAAATTGAACATAATTAATTAAAGACCCATTTTGAGTCTAACCACTAGTAAGAGTTCACATTTGCATCTACACAGTGAAAATCCAACAATCAAATTGAGATATTTTGCCACGTCATTGCATTTGATTAAAGACAGAAAATACATTTTTCATAAAAAGTCTGAAAGGCCCACTGTGAAGAATTTTATGACTTCTGGATAATGAAACCACTCAGATTCAAGAACTCCAGCATCAACAAATGTAACTGGCCCTTTTCACAGGTCACTTACATACTGTATAAACTAAACGTATGTAACTAGATTCTAGTTACTAGAAGAAAGAAGGCTTTCTGGACATTTATTTATAAGCTTAGAAGGCTACCCTTTTTAAACTTATCACAAACAATTGCAAAATCTCTTCAATGAAATAATAATTCTATTGTCACCAACATATTGAATGAGTTCAGCCAATATCAAAATCATTATGGCTCACAGTGTACTTAGCCACCATAGTACATGGACTACATAACAAATTATATGGTTCATAATTCAGTTTGCCATGAACCCAACAGTAGCTTGATTCATCACTAGTGCAATGTATGAATACAGGGCTAAGGCAAGAATTAATACTGAGTATGGCTTGGGCTGAAGAGACCAGAAAGTGGTTGACTTGGGGCCGATAACACTCAAATTGGCCTCCCTCAGAGGTTGTTATTTGAATGGCGATCCCTGGGCCAGGCACTCTAAACTCCCAGAAGGAAGAGGGGATAGAAAAGCAATAATTAACTGAATACGAATTAGGGCACTGACCCAACTGTATTTAAAGCCCATACTTGAGTATCGTGCAAAGTTACAGGTTAAATTCGTGCAGCAAAGTAAGCAAAGTGCAAGGACACCTCCTTTGAGACTCAGTGAGCTGCAGCCCTGGATCCTAACTTCCCTAGTTTGAAGTTAAAACCCGCTGCCTGGTCCAAGAACCTTAAAGGGGGAAGCTGGCACAACCCCCTTGTCACCACGACGGTTCCTCTTCCCTCTCGGTTGCCGGGGCAGCCTGAAGGGAAAGCGGTGAAGATGCTTCCCTTCGCCGCTCTGCACAGGATATTCCGTAAGATGGCGGAGGCGTTTTGTGAAAAAAAAGGTTGCGCCAAACAGCCGTCGCCAATCCGGCTTGCCCCTCGCCGAGCAGGACAAAGCAGCCAACACGTCTCCCAAGAGCGGTGGCTGCTTCTCCTTCCTGCCTTAACCAAAGAAAGAGCAGGAGCCCAGCAGATCAATGGAATCGGTCCCAGCCCTGCTCCCTTCACTGCCCGCTCTTCTCACCCAAGATCTTTGCCGGGCCACCAGGGGCTAACATGGCCGAGCAAGGCTCCCTTTCTAGGAAAGGAGGGGCAACCGCTCAGCGCTTGTGGCTCAGAGTGGCTCTCTCAAAGAGCATATCAGAAGCAGCCAGCTGACACCCAGCCTTTCCTTTCCTGGCTCAGAAGGGGATGCCGGGAGCTGTAGTCTGAGCTCAGTCTACGCTGTTCCTAAAACCATCAAAAATATGTGTTTTCCGATGGCTCCTGTGAAAGGGTCGTTCGACCCCCAAAGGGGTCGCAACCCACAGGTTGAGAACCGCTGGGCTAAGGGAATGTAGCAAAAAATAGAACAAGTCCCTCTTTGAAGGAGATGGGTGGTCCAGAAATGTGAGATATAACAAGTTAATTTACTTACCCCATTCTTCCATATGCTTTGCTGTATTTTGGATCTATTGCAATTGCTCTCTCGCAATCTTTTATTGCTTCACTGTGATTGTTCAATTTACTTTGAGCAGCAGCTCTACGGTGTGAAAAAAGAGCAAAGCTCAAAAAATATAAAAGTCAACAAAATGATCTCATTCTGACCACCAACCATTAATATGATTAACATGTTGTCTTGCATTGAAAAAAAAGGCTGTAGATTGTTTTTCCAACCACCGATTACATGTTTTTTGAATAAAAAGAATATTGAGGAAAAAGATCTACCAAAGTCACATTTGCGGTTTGTCAAGAAACACATTCACAACACATTCTTTTGTCAAGGAACACAAAAATAAGAATATGTTTAGAGCATATATTTTTGCTCTCAGACTCCTTACCACTTTTAAAAATTATGGAGGACCCTAACAGAGCCTATTTTGTGTGATATATATATATCCTGTTTCGCTGAAAATTAAGCCCAGTCGGGCTTTTAAGCACATGCACTAAAATAAGCCCGCCCCGAAAATATTTCAACACAGCAGCAGCTATGAGGTGACCACGTTCACCGCCTCCTGCACCTCAAAAATAATAAGACCTCCCTGAAAATAAGGCCAAGCACTTATTTCAGGGGTCAAAAGAAAATAAGACCTGTTTTTTTTAGGGGAAACACGAGGTGGGTAAAATGAGGACCCAGATCGTTGGGGGGCAATATGCTGACTCTGTAAAACTGTTTAGAGAGGACTGTAAAGCACTGTGAAGCGGTATATAAGTCTAAGTGCTATTGCTATTTAAAGACTTCTAGAACAACATCAGAAGGCTATTCCCAGAGGGCAGGTGCTGTGTCAGAAAAGGCACAATCCTGACAGATGGTATGGTTGAGCGCAGTGCTTCTCAAATTCAATAATTTCAACATGTGTGGAATTCTAGAATTCCTCAGCCAGCATACTGGCTGCATATTGATTGAGAAACACTGGTTTAAATGGATACAACCTGAAACAGCCACCTCTGCCTGATCTTACCAGACAGACAGAAATCATGCAAGAGAGTTGGCTCGTCAATAACAATATCAGTGTTGCATCATGTTGCTAACTCTTCAATGTCTCCTTAACTCAAAAATATCTTTTCCTGGGACCATACAGTTACTATGCAAGGATGGGTAAAGAAACAGCTTCTTAAAGAATGCACACGTGTCTTCCAAACTATTTGTTCTGATTCAGAACTGAAGAGCTGCACATTCCTAAAACTAAACATAGACTTGCCCATCTAACTCTACTAACATTTTTTTCAAAAGAAGTTCCATTGATCTCCACTGGGCCTTAAATTTCAAATAAAAAGATAGCTGATGACTGAGCCTAATTAAGGAAGGACAATAAATGCAGCAGTGAAATTAACAAACGTCTGGCATAGCATTCTGCAGAACAGTGGTATATACTGAGAAAAGTATAAATATAATTCAGAAATAAATATCCACATGCTTTATATGAACTTCACCTGTTGCAGTAATAGACGGCATTATTTGGATCTAATTCTATAGCTCTGGTGTAACAATCCACAGCAGCTGCATAATTGTCTTCTTTCATGTGATTATTACCTAAAATAAATCATCATAATAAAATGGTCATGAATAATTGAAATGATGAATTGCTGTTCTGAACAATAGCCTTAGGGGTGCTGTAAAATACAACACATAAAAAACAACTTGGTTGCCCTTCGTAAATATTTTTTGGAAACTAATTATTTTGAGCAATGCTATACAAACTGGGACTATTAAAATTTGTGGCCTGTAATTTTGTTTGACACAAGATGGCACATTCCTTGAAAAACTGGCTGAAATTAATGATCCATTACAGTTCCAACAGCTACAGTATCATAGCTGAAATCAAAAGATTTGTGTCCAAATGCCATGTCATGAATGATGGCAATTTTAGATATCCTTCAACTTAAGTTGGTAATAATAATTACCTTAGAACACAGGACAAAAAATAATAGATTTTAAGCCACAGAAAAATAACAGACTTACGTTATAGTTATAGAACTATAAACAATACTTTAAAAATGGAACCAATTACCAATGATCTAAGAAATGGACTGTCTTTGAATGAAGCACTGAGGCAGAAGATGGATAGCCATCTGTCAGAAATGCTTTAATTTATATTATTGCATTGAGCAGGGAGTTGTTAATTGGAGTAGCAACTAAAATAGCTACTGCTTTCATTCTACTAAACCACTTATGGGACCGCGTTCTTTTGTATGGGAGTCACACTGAATGTACAGTATATTATGATCTGAAAGGAAACAAATGATGTTACTAAAATGAAGCTGACAATGATAGGCGATGCAAATAAAGGCTTGATTCATGAAACAAGAAACTCTAAGGATTTTTAGGTTAATATAACATGCTATAAACCATAGGCTGCAAAGCAGAGTCTTATACTATGCTAATGTGATTTAAATGCAATATACCTTTCCAGTCCTAAGTCCAAATAAGCATTTATACTGATTTGCTGTATACAAATCTCACACAGAGAGGGGCTCCTCCTGGTGCCGTCTGCTAGGCAATGCCAGCGGGCGACACCTAGGAGTAGATCCTTCTCTGTGATGGGCCCAACCCTCTGGAATGACCTCCCCCCAGACATTCGAACTACCACCGACCTCCGTTCCTTCCGGCAAAAGTTAAAGACTCACCTATTTCAATCAGCTGGCCTGGCACTTTCTTAGTTTTACCTCCCGGGGATTTATTCATTTTAATTGGGTTTGGGGTTTTAATAAGCTTTTAATGTACTATATTTATTATTCTATATACAGTCTTGCAACCTCCTCCACCTACGTATTTAATTATTTAACTGTTTTATGTATGTATTTTATAACGCATTTTAGTGACTGTACACCGCCCCGAGTCCCTTTCGGAAGAAGGGGCGGTCTATAAATACGAATAATAAATAAATAAATAAATAAATAAATCTTGTGTTTCTTGTGTTTTTTTATTATTCCACAGCAGCAAGGAGACATTATACTTTAAACACACTCACACTATTCATTCTATAAAAGATCATCTATCAAACACCAATTTTCTGAACATTTGCAATTCATTCATGAGCTTAACTATCATCATGACCAACATGACCTACATTGTCAATGGCGGAAAGGATTCTTTTCTTCAATTCCTTTTCAATTTCCTACCTTCATCCTTGAGCTGATCGGCTTTTTCAAGGTCCTCTGGCAAAGAATCTGAGAGAGGCAGAATCTCATTCTATGGGTATTTTAAAGAAAGACAAATATCATTTTCTATAACCCTTTATTTAGGGTCATTTATATCACTGATCTTAAACAAGCCACAAGGGGCCTATTCTGCAATAAATATCAATAAAGTAATATCAGGAAGAAATCAATACTATAAACTAATTTCCTTTTTAGTGCACAGTATGTCAGAGCAGAGACACTATTCAAAATAGTAATCTGGGAGTACTCAAATCCACTCTTTCAATCTTGAGTTCCATTTACTATATTAATTTTGAACGCAAGCAGTAGGGTGAGCAATGCACTAATCTATGCTGGATTTCACAATATTCAATCAGCTCTAAGTATGTCAATTTCTTTCTTTGGTATGTAGAAGAAATGGATCTGATTGCCTTCTCTTGAAAGGTATCTCTCTATATGTGTGTGTGTGTGTGTGTGTGTGTGTGTGTGTGTGTAATTTATTCAGATCTGAGGAAATATGCAAACTAAAGCTAGTTATTAAAGCTAAATATTAATTAGCAGTGTGCAACTAAGATATCTGAAGGTATACAAGGTATTTTGTATGAAGGTATGCAAAACTATATTATAAACATTTACTTACATTTCTACCTAAAATATATGTTTCTAATTAAGCTATTCTACCTACAAATGTACAATTATCATTTTTTGAACAAATCAAGCTCTCAAATACATTTTAAACCATATTTTTAAATCATGACAAGTTGTCAATAACTAGTCTGTCAATAATCTGTCAATAATAGTTCTTGATCTATATGAAATAAAAACCTGTCAGAACTTTCAAAAAAGAAATGGAAAAAAATCTATAAGCTGAGTGAAAATCTTTGGGCCAGGCTAACAAAAGTATCATAACTTTTCATTAGTAAGGCATCACCTATAAGAAAGGCCATTCTTACAATTCTTTGGTAGCAAACTGGAGCTAGAATTCTCTATAGAAAAGTGTACCCTATTAAAATGTTTGAATCTCTATATAGATACAATAATACAAAAATTAATTTATTTGTACCTTATGACAGGAATCTGCAAATATTTCTATCAAACGTGACGGTACTGCAAGACGGGTATCCTCTAAATTAATTTTGAAGACTGTCTCCAAACACTGAATTGCCACTAAAGAGAGAAGAAATATTTTTTAAAATAATGTGATTTTATCATCATCATAAATTTCATACTGTAATTGCTATCTGATCTGAAACCCAAAAACCAATAATCTGGATTTTTGTCTCTGATATTCTGAAAGGAATGTAACTTCCATAATGCACAGCTATCATATAACTCAACACCCGCATTACCATAAATTGGAATAAGATTGGAATGTAGGATGGATGAGGCCCTTGTTCGATATATATTTTTTCTCTTTGTTTCTATGCAAAGCAACTAGATCCCATCTTGTTTTGTTTTGCACTGTGTTTCTGTTTTTGTTTATTATTATCTTTTATTCATTAAACATGAAACTCAGTCAACTGAACATTTAAAAATGTATCATAACTATCATTGACTGGCACTAATGGTAGAGATGGGTTGCTGCAAGCATCCTAGTTGCTGTTGTTGTTGTTATATACTTTATAAAATAGCTTCATTCCACATTTAGTGTTGGATTGATAATGTGTGCTACCTCCACTCCCTTGCCCCAGGAGCCTGTAAAATCACCTCCCATCTTAACCGACACCCAAGTAAGAATGCCAGCCAAAAATCACTTAATGATGAGCCAAAAAGTCAACAAATACCAAGTCTACTCAGACAGGACCTAAATTGTGCAAAATACAAATATTTCAGAAATATTTGAATCAGCACACAACGGGGACTTGTAGGAAGTCAATGTTTTCCTGATAGTAGACAGAAGTAAATGATTTTATCCTAGGTAAGCCTTCTTTCAGGGGTGGCGGGGAACGGGACTTCCTACAGTGGCTTTACATATGTAAATCCAGATTAGAGTAGCTTTAGTCCAAACTGATTTTGGGATATACTGCAGGAAATTACAATAGTTTCAATTACTACATTGGTGTTATGTTTACAAATAAAAATTAAATAAAAAGTGAGGCTGAGTGACTTCTATAAGATATTCAGTAAATCTCTGTTATGATAGTGGCTTAGAATTTTACTTCTCTTAATGACAAAAGAGTGAAATGTTTTTACCCATTTGATTTGGAAGAAGTGTTTTATAATACCTTTTTAAATTATTTTAAAAATATATCAAAACAGACTTTCCTAATTAAATATTTTCCTTAAAAAGTATCAACATTTTATTGATATAAAATAGAGAAAATCTCAAAGCTTTCAAAGAACACTCGTTGCTTCAACCAACAATACCTCTAAATGTAATTTCATTTGAATGTTCTAAAATTAGATTCAATTATCTAGACTTAGTAAACAAAATTTGTTCAGACATAAGCTTCACAATCTCAATCATATGCCTACATTCCCAAATACCTACAGCCTAGCTGGCAAGAATAACTTAACATATGGTAGAAAAAATATATTTAACAAATCAGCACAATTGTTAGCCTACAGCTAGCAGCATCATGATCATGCTGTCCATATATTCAGCAAGAGGTGAACTTGACAGAAATGATTAATGATTAAAATTATTTTATAATTAAATGACCATAATTTCATCAAAATGGATGCAATAAGTCTTAAAGTTGCCAAGTTTGGACACCCCTGCTCTATGACTATGCACTGAAAGAGAAAACTGACTGTGTTGAACGATCTTTCTGATTTACCCATCTACTGAGGTAAACGTCTAAGAGACTCTAAAGTTCTTCAGTTTTAAAATCGGTTTATGAAATACAATAAATAAAGCATTAACACTTCTTAACAGCAACATTTCAACATTTCAATGCCAAGTTGCCCCTTCTCTACCCACCTTCCAAGCTTTCTTGTTCATCTGATGTGAAAGTATCCATCTGACTCTGTTCCCTCAGGAAATGGATGATAGCATAAACGAGGTGCTTCACTGAAGACATTCTCAAATGTAATGCAGTTTTCCTGAATCATAAAAACAGGACAATTAACATTTATTGCACTGAAGAAATGGACAAACGAGGAGCTGTATTCTGAATTAGATTTTTAACTGAGAATCTCTTTCTTGAGGAAAAGCTTTCAGTCACTTTTAAATAGCATGGGCTCCGTTCTTCAAAAAGGACAAGAACTTTTCAGTTATTATTTTACGCCTATTAACCTATTAATAGGTTACAAAGAATAATTCAAAGAAAAAATGTAATTTAAAGATATTGTCTAAATCACCAATTTGATTAACTAATTTTATTTCCCGTTTCTCCATCTTTAGTAGTTAGAATAAGAAATGGAGTCTAAAGCAAATGGTCTTCTTTCATCCTGGGATTCTGTTTATAAGTTAACAAACTGCTAGAAGTTTCGTAACATTCTCTTAATCCACAGCTGAATCTGCCTTTGACATTCCTGCCTTCTGTGGGCTAAAGAAGCTAGATCCAACCTGTGCATAAACTGATTTGGCTGAACCTGCCCTCCAGCATGCAATGTTTTCATCTGAAGAAGCAAACACAAATGCATTCAATTCAACTGTATTATGGCTTTTAGACAGCAAATAAAATAGTAAAGAAGCAGTAAATAAACCATAACTATACAACAATCAGTATGATTTTCCACTACATATCATCTGCCAGAATCTGCTAAATAACAAAACTTTTCAATATTGTGTGTTGCATGAGAAACATTATCAACAAACAACACAGAAGATTGCTTAGTGACCAGGGATTGATCCTAAAATGGGAAAAATAGTTTTGGTTCAATGTTGTATTAAACTTAACAATGAAAAGAAAGAATGTTGGTCTTACCCGAATGTGTCTTTTAAGTAGAGTAGACGGAGGGGTCACTCGAGGGTTAACACAGCCTGATTGGTCCATTAGACTGAGAGAAAACTTCTTAACCTTCTGTCCTTCCTATTGGTTACCAGTTTCCTCGACAGAGAAGGTCAGCATCTGAAATTCAAACACACGACAAACCGGGAACCTCCCTGGCCCTCCCCTACCCGGCCTCTGTCTAACTAACTAGGGCGGGATGTGATCCCTTCCTCTACTCTACTTAAAAGACACGTTCAGGTAAGACCAACATTCTTTTTCCAGTAGAGTAGAGGGAGGGGTCACTCGAGGGACATACCTACGCTACGTCCCAGGGAGGGCAGACTGGGACCCAGGGGGAGGGACAGCCGCCACCCGCTGCAGGACCCACCGGCCAAATGACGCCTCCGCCGGGGCATAGACGTCTAACCGGTAATGGCATATAAAGTGAGTCGGGAAGCCCAAGTGGCCGCCCGACAGATGTCCTCAAACGGGGCCCTGGTAGCCCAGGCCACAGTGGTAGCGGCGCTACAAGTGGAATGCGCCGTAATACCTGGAGGAGGGGTCTGGCCCGTGGCCTCATAGGCCGCAACAATGGCTTTTCGCAACCACCTACCAATGGTGGCTGAGGAAACCTTAGTCCCGATAGAGCCCGGCTGGAAAGATACGAAGAGCACCTCTGACTTATGGACACCCTCCGTCTTCCTCAAATAAATGCGGAGGGTGCGGTGGATGTCTAACCTGTGCCATAAACGCTCCCGCTTATGCGATGGATTAGGACAAAAGTTAGGCAGGACAATTTCCTGGGCTCTATGGAAGGGCGTATTCACCTTCAGGAGGAAGGCCGGGTCTAGGCGAAGGACCACCTTGTCCTAGTGAAAGAGACAGAGATCATCCTGGAACAATAGCGCTCCCAGCTCCGAGATGCGCCTGGCCATGGTAACGGCCACCAGGAAAGCCACCTTAAGGGTAAGCAGGCGCATGTAAACCGTCCTAAGAGGTTCGAACGGAGCTCCCGTTAAAGCCCTAAGGACCAGGGGAAGGTCCCAGGTCAGGAACCTGTGGACCGGCGGAGGTCTGATATTCATCGCCCCTTTGAGGAAGCGCTTCACTAGAGGGGAATGCGAGAGCGTGTGGGAACCCTCCCCACCTAATACCATGGCCAGGGCAGCCACCTGGCGACGCAGAGTATTATGGGACAAGCCCTCCTCCAACCCCTTCTGTAGGAACTCCAAGACTTTTGGTACCGTGACTCTGGAGGGATTGAGGCCGAGGGAAGAGCACCATTTGGCGAACACCGTCCAGGTGGAGTTATAGATCCTGGTGGTGGAGGGAGACCTGGAAGCCTCAATAGTCGCTATGACCCCTGAGGAAAGCTTCACCTTCTTCAGCAGTCGCCGCTCAAGTGCCAGGTGGTCAAGTGGAGCCACTGGGGCTCCGGGTGAGTCAGGACCCCTTGGCACAAGGCGACCTCCCCGTGAGGTATTCTCAAGGTTCGGACACTGATAGTTGAACTAAGTCCGCAAACCATGGCCAGTACGGGGCTAGCATGATGACGTGGGCCCTCTCTGCCACTATCTTCCTGATAGTCCCCGGGATGAGGGGAAGAGGAGGGAAGGCGTACAGAAGGCCTGGTGGCCACCTGCTCCTGAGCGCATCGGTGCCCTCCACTGTAGGAGACTGGAACCGGGAAAAGAATCTCGGCAATTGAGAGTTGCTGGGGGAGGCAAACAAGTCCACCAGCGGGGTGCCAAATTTCTGGCAGATCTGCTGGAACAGTTCGAGTGCCAGTTGCCGCTCGCCAATGTCCAGGATCGCCCGGCTCAGCCAGTCCGCTTGTTGGTTGGACACCCCGGAGATGTGCTCCACCACTATTGAGGACAAATGCTTCTCCGCCCACAAGCTCAGAGTCTGCGCTTCCCTCCAAAGAGCGCGGGAGTGAGTACCCCCCGGCGGTTCCCGTGCGCCTTCACAGTGACATTGTCCATCAGAAGAAGGACATGCTGACCCCTTAGATGATGACTGAAGTGCCAAAGGGCAGCCTTTAGTTCCAGCCAGTTTATGTTGTGGCTGAGATCTGAGGCAGTCCAACGCCCCTGGGCCATGTTGGGCCCCATCACAGCCAAAGAGGCTGGCATCCGTCGTCACCTTCACTCTGTCCGGCTCCCAAAACGAACCGCCCCGCTGCAAGGCCGAGGACAGCCACCACTGAAGGGACGCTCTTACTTCTGCTGGAAGTCGAATTGATCTCATCGATTGCTCACCCGCTTCTTCTGGAATGGTATCAGGGCCCACTGCAGAGGACGGAGATGGAGGAGGGCCCACGGAACTATCCCTATGCAAGATACCATCTTGCCTAGTAATTGGGACAAGGTCAGGATGGAAACTGACTTTCTTTTTCTGACCGCGGTGACTAGTTGGCGTAGACTGGCTAGGCGGTCTAGAGACAGCTGGACTATCCCTGTCGCTGAGGTTATTACCGTCCCTAAGTGGAAAATCTGCGTGGACGGGGAAAGGTGACTCTTGGGGAAGTTTACAGAAAACCCCAGGGACTGGAGCCAGCGAATGGTTAGGCGAAGGTCTGAAGTTGCCTTGGGTAGGGAACCTGCCTGCTCCAGATTTCTGGAGGGGGGGAACGTCCTGAAGCACCTCGGGGGAATGGTGAGGAACTCCAGCCTCAAGCCGTGCCGAACGGTGGCCCTGACCCAGGCGTCTGTGGTGATCCCGTCCCACTGATCCGCACAGAGCACCAGACAGCCGCCAATGGGGGGACTCGGGTTCGAGTCACTCCCCTCTGCGGATGGGGCGGCCGCCCCCTCCCCCCACGAAAGGGCCGTTTGGATTGGGCCTGAAAGCGGTTGCGGTCCTGATAAGATGACCGTGGGAACTTGCCTATCTTGTCTGAAGGGCTGATATCGCTGTTGTTGGTCGTGATCAGAAGCCCTAAACGAGGGTCTGCAATATGGGTGGGAATGAGTGTCGGCCTTCTTGGAGGTGGAAGGTATCACCTTCTTTTTGTCTTTATTTTCCACCAAGATCGGGTCCAGGGCCGCCCTGAAGAGGTTGGACCGGCATAGGGGGCCGCAGCCAAGTTCCACTTCGCCGTATTGTCCATCTGCCAACTGCAAAGCCACAGAAGGCGACGGGAAGGGACCAAGGTGGCAAGGGCACTGGAAGCGAATTTGACTGCATCCAATGTCGCGTCAGCCGAGTACTGGGAAGCTGCCAGGATTTTTGTGATGTCTTGATGGAGGCAGTCGTCCTGGATCAGGATGCAATCCTGGAGCTGGCAGAGCCACATTACCGTGGTACGGTTAAAGTATGATGCCGTGGCTGCCGCTCTGACCGCCCATGCGGACGCGTTAAAGTACTTTCGGAGAGTCAACTCCGCCCACTTATCCTCCGGCTTCATCTTCTCCGCCGCATCCCCTGATACCACTGGGGAGGAGACAAGAGCCGCTATCGGTGTGTCGACAACGGGAAGCTGCAGGGCTTGGACAAAGGCCTGTTCCAAGTTATAGGCGCGACGATTGTTGCTGCCTGGGGTGGAGAAGTTGGAAGGGCAGGTTCATTGGTTCTTCACAACTTCCATAAACAGGGGAGGAGCAGGAATCTCCTCCTTGTTCGTGGCCATGTTGGAGAACATGGCCATGTCGGGATCCTTGGGGGGGGGACTGTGGGGTCCCGACAGTTCCCAATTTTGGTGATCTTTCTGGCCTTATGAAGTAACGGCTTAAACATCGCCTGGGGCAGTAGGTTAGAAGAAGATGGAGAATCTGGGGGAGCAGAGTCCTCATCTTCTGAGAATCCCATATCATTTTGATTATCCTCTTCCCTGGTGGAGGGCTCGCTAACCTCAGAGGGGGAGGAGGCCCTGGGTCGAGACCTATGATAGGACTGTGACCTGCTGTAGTAGGAGCCCTTATCCCTTTGAGCAATGCCCCGAGTAATGGCTGCTGAAATAAGCCTTTTAATGTTCTCTGGGAGGTGATCCAAAAGACTGAGAGGAAACTGGGAACCAATAAGAAGGACAGAAGGTTAAGAAGTTTTCTCTCAGTCTAATGGACCAATCAGGCTGTGTTAACCCTCGAGTGACCCCTCCCTCTTCTCTACTGGAAAAGATGAGTAATTGATTCCACCTACTTCTTGTGTGCAACATGGGCAGAGACAATGAACTACAAACACTGTAATATTTGCTCTTTAACAATGCTGTAGTAAGTGCATTACACCACCCTTAGTAAAGTTCCAAAGATAGCTTGGGTAAGCGAGTTAGATGGAGAGCCAGTGCCTCTGATTATTTTTTTTATCAATCAAAAGCTGGATAATCTCTTTAAATTATACTGCAATTCAATTTCAAATAATGATTGGACAATGAATTATTTTGCCTAAGACCAGCTAACCGTACATAAAATGGTCTTAAAAAGACTATGTGAAAGTAGTATCTGCTCAAGAGACTTCTTAAAGTAGATTGAAAGGAATCATTTAAAACACAATAAAGAAGCCCAGTAGGCTAATAATTAAATTTAAGCCACTAATTAAATATTCTTAAGATTTGTTTCTATTCTAATCAGCCTTGTTTCTGGTCTGAGCCACATATGAACCACATTTGGGAGTACCAAAAATAAACCTGAGAAATCTAGATTGAAGTGATCTCGGTTGGCTAGAATTAGATTACAAACTGACAGTTGCCCCAAATAGTTATTGTACTAAGCCTTTGTCTGTAAAGTTTAAGAGCCCCAGATAAATATCTATTTCTTTATGAATAATAATACTGTATTATTAGTTTTTATTATTATTATACTTTATTCATTAAACATGAAACTCAGTCAACTGAACTTTCAAAAATGCATCACAAATACCATTGACTGGTGCTAACGGTTGATACAAGTTGCTGCCAGCATTCTAGGTATCATCCAAGTACCTTCTTAAAATATACAATGTTCCGAGTAGCGCAGTTTTTTGCAGTTCCACTGGTATTATTGCAAGAAGCTACAATTTGTTGATGTATCTTATAAAATTTCTGGACATGGTACCAAGTGCCCTGATGACAATGGGTATCACTGTTACATGCTTCATCCATAATTGGGTAGTTTCAATGGCCAGGTCGCGGTATTTCATGATTTTTTCCAGTTCTTTTTCTTTGACTCTGGCATCTCCTGGTACCGCGATGTCAATAAATTGTACGTTTCGGCCCACTACAACTGTAATATCTGGTGTGTTGTGTTCCAAATGACGATCCGTCTGTATTCAAAAGTCCCACAAGATCTTCACCTTCTCATTTTCGGTAACTTTTTCAACTTTGTGCTCCCGTGATTTTTTGGATATAGGTAAGTCGTATTTTTTACATAATGACCAGTGAATTAATTTAGCAACTTGGTTGTGTCTAGTTTTGTTATCAGTTTGTGCAATTTTGCTGCATTCACATATTAAATGTGAAATTTTGCTGCATTCACATATTAAATGTGAAACAGTTTCAACTTTGTTGTTGCAAAGTCGGCAGATACAAAGCGAAAAATCAGTGGATTTTTGTATCTTCGCTTTCATGGCATTAGTTTGTAGTGCTTGCTCTTCAGAAGCGAGTATTAAACCTTGCATTTCTTTCTTGATGGTTCCCAACTTAAGCCATATACATGTCAAGTTGTCATCACATTTTTTCTTCAATATTTTTCAAGTGCTGTCCATGCAAAGCTTTGGTTTTCCATCTATTTAATCTGTCACCCAGCTATTTTTCCTTATATTCTGCCTTTGTTTCTGTTGTTTTTATACTGTTCTCTGTTTTCACAGCCTGTAGCAATTTTTCGGTGCTTTGGTTAACATAATCATTCAAACGTTGTTTTTCTTCTTCTACAATTTGATGGATTTGCAAAAACCTCTGCTCCCTATTTTTCATGGCAGGTACAACCTGTCGATGTCACTTCATGGATGTAAAATGTGATACATATTCAAAAGTTTGCACGTTTTCAGGTCCAGGTTTTCCAGTTCAGCCAAAGTCCAGTTGATGATTCCAGCTGAGTAGCGTATCACTGGAACTTAACATGTATTAATGGCTTTAATTATGTTTCCAGCCTTCAGCTTTAATTTTAATACTTTGTGGACCCTCCTGATGCATTCCTTTTGCGTTGATGCTTTAACTTTTCCATTCAAGATGTTATCTGCCTCTAATATGCCTAGGTATTTGTAACCGTCCTCCTTTGTTAATGCTTTCACTAATGCTTCCATTTCCCAGTTCTATTTCTTCTATTTTTTCCATTTTTCCTCGCTGCATGGATAATATAGCAGATTTTTCAAGCCCAAAGCTCATTTTGTTTGGTTGTTGTTGTTGTTGTTGTTGTTGTTGTTGTTGTTATTAATATTATCATATTTAGTTTCCTAGTATGGTTTATGTTGATTGCTTATTTAGTATACTATGACTATCACTAAGTGTTGCATCTTATGATTTATAATGAATGTATTTTTATGATGACTATGACCATGATTTATCACTTATAGCTTTTATGTACATTGAGAGCTTATGCACCAGACAAATTCTTTTTATGTTCAATTACACTTGGCCAATAAAGAATTCTATTCTATTCTATTCTATTCTATTCTATTCTATTCTATCCAATTATTAAACTCAAGATATATAAACAATTTAACATGTTCTGTCTAGTAACTATTAATGATTAACTAAAATGTTTTTTAAAAATAATTAACCATCAAATGCTTTTTAGTGTAATGCTGGACCAAGACAATGATAGCCCTTTTATGACCAATCCACATTTAGAATGACAGAATCATATAGTATATGAAGATTGGAAGTGGTGATTTATCAGTTAGGGAGCCAAAATAGCTATAGATTTTAACTGCTGAGGGAATTAATACACATATTAAATAAAATGGGAGCTAGAACACAACCCTGGTGAACTTCCATAAATATCAAATAGATTTTTTTTTAAAAAAAGCTCAACTGTATCATGCGCCCAAACTAACCTATAGAAAAGATGTTTATCAGTTGAGGTATGGTCAGGTTAGGACCATAGCAAATTATAAGAAATGGCACCACCTGGAAGACAACAAAAGTAGTAAACTGTTGACTTAGGACTAGGTTGTTATAAAATGTGTGGATGATCTTGGGGAATGAAGGAAAGAGATGCTACTTAGGAAACAATCAGACAAGTAAGACAGGATCCCTCAGTGGCTGAACAATCAGAGAAAGTAAGTTAGGAAGAACCCATCCTAATGGATCAAGCAGTTAAAAGTGGTGGCAGGAAATTTGTACTTTTAGGCTTGCAAAATTCTGTTAACATAGTCTTGCAAAAAAGTAGAATTAATTCATCTACTTTAATCACGTTTCCTGTCTGATTTACCAGGGAAAGATGACAAAGGGCAGCAGATTCTCATGGATGACACAAATGCCCAGATATGCAACAAATGGCTGACTTTTTGCATGTGGCTAAGCACAACTCCAACCCCCTTCTAAAACTATTCAAATTGGTAGCAATCATACCACACAATGGTAATGAATTCCACAGGTAAATTACACACTGTATGAAGAATTGCTTCCTTTTCTCTATTTTAAATTTCCTGCCAGCCTCACTGGATAGTCCCAATGTTTTAAGAATGAGATAAAAAGCTCTTTGCTGTCTTCTTTCTCCAAACCTGTTTCATTTTGTATTCTTCAGCCGTGTTCTACTGTGCTAAAATTTGGGGGTGAGTGTTACATGTTTTACATAAGCAATGATGCTCTTCATTAAAGCAGTAGAGTAGAACCTAATAGCTAATGATTCAAACATCAAAGCAGCATTAGAGTTAAAAAGCCATTTTGGAGTTGGTCTTTCAGTTTATATATCTTAGGAAATCATAAAATGCTGGCTTATAAGGTAAGGAAAAGTTCTCCCATCTATATATTCTAATGTTTCTTGTACTATGATTGTCAAACTTTTTTTCAGGCATGGCAATAAAATTTGACTTGCCAAACATTAAATCCATAATCAGGATCCATAAATCCATAATTGCTCATAGGCACAATACATCTTTGTATAATTGTTTTATTGCAGACAAGAGAAATCATGTATAATGGCAGAAGAATCAGGCCTTAAATATAGTATATGTTTCAAACTTTAAATCATAATTTTTCTCCTCGCAATTTTTGAATAAAAGGACATTGGGCTGTTTCTCTTCCCAGTCTTGAGATTGGAAAACATCTGTTCAATGTTTATTCAACAATTCCGACAAGCCTGAAAATTCCTGTTTTACTCATCAGCTTCAGCCTTTATACTAATCTGCATCACTCTTTGATAATATTAAATATTCTATTAATTAAAATTTTTAATGTTATTTCATAACCTTATTTCTTCATTCTACCATATCCTTTCTTCTTCTCTGTTGGTTTAAAAAATATCATGGTTGTCAGTTATCCTTTAAAGAATGCTAATTTCCTGATTACATTATGTAGTACAAAAGTTTGAAGGGTTATTATGTTTTTTATTTTTGCAAATCAATTAATGGATTAAAATCTGTCCTGGATTATTTTTTCTGATTCACTCTAGATCCTAGTTTCTTTTAGAGTACTAAACTTGTCTGTTTGAATTTCTAAGTATATATCATTACACAGGCCAGGGTTGGACACATTTGAGGCATGCTTGATTTGATTTCCTTTTTTCTAGAATCCCCAAATTCTTCAAGCATTAACTATTGTAAAATGCACATACATAAGATGAAAAGTGTCAGATCTCAAAGAATTTAAGTGCTAAAAATGTATTTTCAATACTCGTACTTAACAGTTTTTCTACCCTCAAATCCACTCTTGGTTCTTCCAAGCTTTTTTCCTGCCAATCACATAATTTGGAAAATGTAATTATCATAACATTAGCTCTAAGCAATCTACTGCCAATCATTCAGAATTAAATATATCTGGATCCCTTATGCTGAGGCAGACCTAAGTGGTTCCTTCCAATGAATCATAATAAAACCTATGCACATGAATGGTGCCCTGTAACGCAGAACGGCAGAGAGAGGGGTAGTTTGACTGCTCTGCGGGTTAATCTGTCTTTGTTTTATTTTGCAGTGCAATGGGTAGTGTTTTCTTTGTCCCCCCTCTCCCGCCCGCTTGTTTCTGAGTCTGATTTCCTCTCCTTCCCCAATTTCTTTCCCTTATTCTAAAATATAAAACCAATTTATGATTTCTTTATCTCTGCCACACTTAGAATGCAATTAGATGTCTTAATCCAAAATGGACAAGATTTCTTTTCAAAAGTTTTTTTTCTCCGAGTTTGGCTACTAGTTCACAATTCAACTTCTCTGCCACATTAACCCAGCTCATCTTTATATTCTAGTCAGGCTTCAGGTTCATTGCTACTGGCAATGGGCAGAGAGGGAAAAAAGGAATTAAATCTGCAACAGGAAACCTGCCAGTTTCAAACATACAATGTGTGGATGATATCAATCCAGAATAAACTCTCTATCTTTACTTGTGTCACAAATCCTGCCTCTTATTTTCCTCTATCCAACATGTATCCTTGCATAGCTCCAGTTCTACCATTGGCAATCATACAAAGTTTTCAGTTCCCTCAAATATCACCATCCTTCCTCTCCCCTCCCTGTCTTTTCCCTTGCTTGTTCCTTGTGCCTGCAATTATCTTCCTGAATACTTTGTCTTGTTTCCTTCCAAATCCATTTTCTTTAACATTTTGGTCCAATAATCTAGGAAATTTAAGGTTGTAATCCTAAAGATGCTCATTTGAAAGTAAATCCTACTAAACTCAACAGATATATTTCTGATTAGAAATTTACAAAATAAACATAAACATCAATATATATATATATTTTTTTGCTTCTGCTTGGGTTCTCTGTTATCTTTAAGTCCCACTTTACATACACAATGACTTGTTGAACAACAACACAGTGGCAATTTCCCCATGAATTCAGACACATAACTAATACAACTCATCATATTGCATGAATCTAGCAAATGTGATTTATGGAATAATCCACAAACAAACCACAACTGACAGTGTGAATCAGAGTACAGTAATCTTGCTGGAAGAGCATTTTATGTAGTTTATTGACCAAATCCCTGTTTGTCTTCCCTCCTTTTAAATTTACACTTCTATAAATTGATTAGAGGTTTGGAAAAGGCATGAAGACAAACTAGAAATAACTAGGAAATCACACATATGGTGACAGTATCAGGCTAGAAGCCAGGAAACTGAGTTCTAATCCCGCTTTAGGCATAAAAGCTCGCTGGATGACTTTCGGCCAGTCACTCTCAGCCCAATTCACCTGACGGAGTTGTTGTGATGGGGAAAATAAGGAGGAGGGAAAAGTATTATATATATTAGAGGGCCTTAAGTTATTCATAAAAATAATAAAGACAGGATATCAATAAATCAGGTTGGTAACTATTTCCATTTGCACATTATACAGAAAGCCATAAAGGTAAATACATAGATAGCTAAGAACCATTTAGCATTTTGTTTTGTGATGTCAATTGCTAAGTGTTTTGCTGTATGGCACACAACATAGCACTTACAAACTAAATGTTTAATAAACTTTAAAACTAAAACCATGCCCTTGCTAGCCCTACCTACCAAACCAAAAGCATATTCTATTACAAAGGATGAACTAGGCTTCTCCAGATAGGTTTCTGTCCCCTTATTCTTTGTAATTTTGATTGCAAATTCAGAATTGCCTTCAGTGTCATTTAAACCGAATTAGGTGGTTTAATTTAAACAATGCATTTAGGGGGGGGAATCTGAAGTTATCCCAAAGAAGGCAAGATGACATCACATATATACTCACAAAAATGACACAAATTATAAACTCACATCATTTCCACAATGAAGTCATGGTGCTATTACTTACTAACCCTTTGAGGGCACCCATGAAAATGTCTTACTTTTCACTTCGCTTATAAGCAGCCCAACGTTTCATAAACCTTCATTTTATAATAAAATCTAGAACATTGTGACCTCAATGCAAACTTGTGATTAGTGGCACAAACTGAGTCAGAGCTTCATTTACATTCAGCATCTCCTGTACCTATTAGAATTATATAACTTCAATAAAGTATTTTAGCCCAACTTCTTCATTTTCTTATAACATTTTCCCCACATTTTATCCTGAAAAATAAGCTTTACACATCTTGACATTCTCGCTGAAAAGACTACAAAGGTTTTTGTTGTTGTTGTTATTGAGAATGGTGAAGCCGTGATTGGAGATTTGCAAGAATGGAAATGCAAGTGTTGCCATATAAACATTTTTTTTTTCTTTAAGAGGGGCACGGCCCACTGGAGGGCAGAAGCATGTGGCCACCTAAGGACATTAAAGAAGCATGTTTTGTCCGAATGGTGGTACAACCCATTCGAAGATGCGGTGAGATTCAACCCCCGGGGGCGATATGCTTGATGGGATTATATAACTGGGCAATCTGATCTTTGAAATGTCACACCTTGGGAGGGGGGGACTCACACTTGGCAGTCAGCGGCAGATGGGCATCTTTAATGATCTGAGCACGTAAAATGAGAGCGGTCGTATTTTTTTACACGGGGAACGCACCTGCCAGGCAGCACTCGAAAAGACACAGCTCCGCTCGTCCATCTTTCTCATCCCATCCCCGGAATCCTAAAGGCGCAACCAGCCGCGGGCACCAATCCTTCAGTCCCCTTCCCCTTAAGGATGCTGGAGAGGGAACGATAACGGCTAGGAGGGGTGGGGGGTAAACCAGGAAAGCCCGGTGCCTTGCCGTGATCGTGGCCGGTCACCCGAGACGGCTCCCGAGGACGCACAAAACAAATCCGGGGAGCCAGATGCGGGTCCCACCACTCAGCCTTTATAGTATACAAGGTAAAGGCGGCGGCAGCCTCTCCTAGTAGGAGCCACGGCTCCTATTCTGCTGCAGACAGCGGACAGTAGCATCCCTCCGCGCGCCCAGGGAAAGCTTAGCGGCCGTCGCTTACCGTGCCGGCAGGAACGGACGGGTGGTGAGGTGGTGTGATGGTAAATGGCTGGTCAGACGGGCGGCCGGGTTGCTCGCTTGCTTCCCTCCGCCGACTCCAGGCGCAGCAAACTTCTCCCCGCTGCTGGCTCCCGCGGCGTCCTCCGGAAGGGGGGTCGGGGGGGGGGAGAAACGTGAGCCGCGCGCGAGAGAGTCTGTAGAGGGCGCGCGACGCCGAGCTCAGGAAGGGCGGAAGTGACTCCGCCGCTCTCCCCGAGTCGCCGGCCGGGCTGTGGGCGGCACGTGGTGGTGGGAGAGCTGTGCCTTCGCTTGCAGTGAAGCGGTCTGCGGTCGGCCGGCTGTGGTTCGGAAGGCGGTGGCGCCGTTCTCCTTGTCCTCGCTCGATGCTGTCCTTGGGCATTTCTGCGGGCCGAAGCTTGAGCAGGTATTGGGTGCAAAAGAAGCACACGCACGCGCGCACACACACAGGGCGTTTCACCAGCCCGGCATTTGTTGCCCAGATGAAGATTCGGGCGGGATCCCCCAAACGCCTGCAATGTGAGATCCTCCGCATCTTCCTCCCATCCCCTGAAACCGCGTCTTTTGTTAGCAAAAGGAGAGGTGTTAAAATATGGCCAGGCCAAGTAGCCTTGTATGAAAGCGTTGCATTTGTAAAAGGCCTTATCGCCTGTTGCCAAGAAGGTGAACCGTCTTGTCGCCTGTACAATATCTGGATTTCCTCCTGTCAGTTAATTTGGGGGAGAGGCAATCCCCAAGCCATAACAATGATCAGTGGGGTTAACCCACAGCAAGAATTACAACTGGTCTCTTTTATTCCTCTTGGCTATGTGGATTAGTTTAGATTTCTGATGGGCGCTGTGTTGTCAGCAGAACTTGGATATTGCTATTAATATGCACAAAAACTTGCCTAGATTTTCAAAAAAATAATTATGCAGACAATATTTTGCACCTTCATAATGTGTCATCTCTTTCAACGTTAGGCAGTAAATGTTATATAGTCAGTTAAAGAAATTTAAATTAATTTAAGAAACCCAGTGCTTGCTTCTGTTGAAATAATTTTTTATTAATTATTTTATTAAATCTATGCCTCTCAGATCAACACTTTGCATTTGGAAGATTGGAGTTGCGTGGCCTATAAACGTGTTAAAAGAAATTGTTTTTTAAGCTAGAATAGTGTCTTTTATACTATAGTATACTGTTGGAGGAAATATCCGTCTGGTTCAGTTCCAATCAGCAGAAAGGCACTGGAGACAAAATGGAGGCTGGAAGCTGATTGGAAAGAAGGTTCATTTATTGATGAAGCAGAACCACCAAGCACTACCTGACCCCATGGAGTTGAGAATGAAGGATATTTATATCTTTTCTTGGGCTTTGCACTTGAACTTCCTGTTCCTGTGCAAGAACATGTATTCTATTGGCTGTTGTCAGACTCCCATATTACCATTGTATCTTAAAAACTGTATTACTAAACCATATTTTTGGTTACTGTTGGAAAATAAAGATAGAAATAAGTTCTATCATTTCTAATGCACCCACACAGAAACATTTAGCTGTATCTTTTAAAGTAAGCAGAAGAGTAATGATATTTAAGCTTAATTGTAGAAGCAGTTTACTTAAGATGGGTGCCAACTGGGCCTCTTGTGGGAAGTTATTCCTGCAAAGTATTTTCTGAATGACTCCCATACAGATATTGATCCAGTTTAGCTTCAAAGCCCAAACACAATCTACCAATTTTGTCACCTTCACAGATTATGTTGGTAAAACTTTAGCATAATTTTACCAAGCTTAGATTCATCTACATTTATATATCTGCTTAATATCCAGCAGCAAATTATTGTTAGCTGCAAGCCTGACACATAAATGTCTGGTATGAGTATAGTATGAGGAGCCAGATTGTTGGGGGCAATATGCTGACTCTGTAAACTGCTTAGAGAGGGCTGTAAAACACTATGAAATGGTATATAAGTCTAAGTGCTATTGTAAATGTATATAAAATCAGGAAATCCTTGAGTTTGATCCTTAGTTGACATTTCTTTTTTTTAACAAGTTTTATTGGTTTTTACAATTTTTTTCAGGGAAAAAGGATTAAAAAGGGTATAGAAAATTTTGACAGCTACATCGTGTGGGGGAAAGTAGTCCCCCCAAATCTCACAATTTTTACAATAAGGAAGAAAATAGAAAAATATTTGAATAGATATTAGCAGTTTTGAATTTAACACTAAGTCATCAATATATTTCAATCATTTTTTGTATCACTTCCATAAAGGTACATTATAACAACAATTGCAATAATGTTTCAAATCACTTTTGTGACCTGAGTCTTCTCAATGTTGCATCCTCCCCCCCCCCCCCCCCGTCTACTGGCAGAGCCTCAGCCCCTCCCTCCTTCATCTCTTGTGTAACATCCCCCATTTCATCTAGGAGAGCATCTTAGTTGACATTTCTGTAAACCACATAATATAATGCCACTATAAAATGGAATACATATCTGGAATAGAATGTTGTGAAAAACTCAGGAACATCCTATTTTTGTCCAGGGTATGCTGAACTGTGCTCCTGGACTGTGCTATTTTAGCACCTGGTTTCTGGTTTGGAGGACTTATTTATGAAAACTGCTCAGCTTTCTATGGAAAGATGTAGTCTGAGAGGAGATTTGACTTGCTATGAGTAAACGGGAACATTCCATTATTCCCTAGAACTCTCCATTCCCAGATCAATGGATTTTGCACTGCTTAGTGCTGAGATGGCGAACCTATGGTATGTGTGCAACAGGTGGCACTCAGAGCCCTCTCTGCGGGCACATGAGCCATCGCCCCAGCTCAGCTCCACCAGGCATGCGCACGTGACTCCCGCCGGCCAGCAGATTTTCAGGTCTCTGCTGTGCATGCACTGTGGGCAGGCCGCATGTGGGAGATGCACGTGCATGCATGTGGGCCCCAGGAGGCTGCAGAAAGGCCTGCTAGGCCCAAAGCGAGACATGGGGTGTGTGGAACACGCGCACACACCCTGGGGCCCGTTTTTGGTCCCAGGAGGCTGCAGGGAGGCCTTCCAGGCCCAAAACGGGGCATGGGAGAGTTGTGTACACATGCGTGGGGCAGGGCATGGGGGCTGTCACTCACGCATTGCATTATGGGTGTGGGCACACACGCGGGCACACACTTTCAGCACGTGACAACAAAAAGGTTAGCCATCACTGGCTTGGTGTCTGAAAAGTAATATTACCATTCTACCTTAAAAACTGTATTACTGAACCATATTTTTGGTTACTGTTGGAAAATAAAGATAGAAATAAGTTCTATTATTTCTAATGCTAAATGCACCCACACAGAAACATTTAGCTGTATCTTTTAAAGTAAGCAGAAGAGTAATGATATTTAAGCTTAATTGTAGAAGCAGTTCCATTACTTACTGTGTAACTGTATTTGTAACTGTATTTGCAGAATTAAAGCCAATAATCATTTATCTAACTGCATGTACTTATTTACTTCTCATACTTACTTTTGTGCTGATAAATGGATAAAAGCCTTTTTATATGAAATGCCTTCTCACAATGCATTAAACCATTGTGGTTTGAAAATAGAGGGGTTATAGTATAACATCCTTCTTTGAGCAAATTCTGCTTACCATGATGTATGCACATAGAGCATCCTGAGAGTACTTTCAGTTTTTATTTATACTGCTAATGAAAATCTCAGAAGGATTCTTTGCCTGATTAATGGACATAAGAAAGGAAGAAGACGACTCCTATGTTTTCCTTTGAAGGCTGAGTTCAAGCTATGTCAGCTTGAGGAATTTATGCCAGAGAATTTAACTTGAAATGGCTTTGGTCTGTTATGTTGTTACGTGGGATGTAGTGATAGGAAAAAATTCATTTGTGTCTTAGGCATGCCAGGACTCCAGCATTTCTTTGAAGACAAGAATAAAGCCTAGCAGTATTATGTTTCTCTGATGTTGTCAGAATTCCAACCATGACTGTATTTGTTTGGTGTGGTTAGCAGATAGAGAAATATTCCTTGGCATGCCACCCTTACTGGAAACTCTGCTCAGATGATGTTTTTCTGTTTTGCAATTAGAAGAAGAATTTTATACTCTGGAAAAAGCAAAAAGGAAATGCCCCCTATGAAATATCTAGGCACTTTTTCTTCATCTTAGACAAGGACAACTTCAAGGGAAAATCTCAAGAGTTTGTAAAGTATTTCTGATAGAAAGACGTAGTATGATGAGACAGAACAAGAGATCAAGAATACAATGAAAAGAGGAAAAAGCCCTTTTTTAAAAATATCAAAATATAGTATTTTTAAAAGCTTTCTGCCTTTATCAAAGAAAACCCCAGTAGCAAGATTTCAGTTCCAGAATTTCATACCCACAAATAATCTGGTTCACATTATAAACTTAGCCATAATGTGACATGTTTGGTTTTACTATAAACGTTCATGCTAACCAGCAATTATGGTTTACTAACTGTTTTATAGGCAAGTTATTATATGAAGCCAGCTGGTTGTTTTAGGGAGGAAACCAATCATGGCTTATTGTGCTGTCTTATCAATAGATAAGACAATTCTTATTCAATGCTATTGAATTCAGACCTGCTTCATATGATGTATTTATCTAAGATCTTTCCCTGGCTTCCATTATACTTTTTTACTTCCACCCTAAATTCATTTTGTTGGATTCCCCTTTTTGAAAGGTGACTTCTCATTTTTCTCTCATGCCTATTTAGCGAATCTTGGAGCCTGATGGATGGGCACATCACAAACAATTTTGAAATCTCTCCATTAGACTGTAATTTGTTTTGTTCAACAAAGTGTGCTTGGTAGAGAGAAAGGAATTAAATGTAGACCATCTGCCCATGTCAGTTACCATTCTATTCTACAGAAAATGTGTTTGTGGCCACGTCCATACAGCTTTATTTTTATGCTCCCACCTCATTGTAGAGCCGCCAGGAAATAATCTCACTCTAAATCATGCTACCCCCACTGCACATTTTTAATGCACATGTGGAACGGATTGTATGCTGCCCTGTTGTCCCTTTTTTAAAAAATCCTTGAATGATAGGTTAGTTGGATGCATGTTCATTCTAACAGCCATTAGATGGCAGCAAAATTTAAGATTCTTTTTTTTAATTGATTGCCATTTAATGACTTGTGCAGCCATGATGCAGCAAGTGGAAAAGGACTCTTGGGAGTTTGAGAAAGGGAGAGTGATGTAGAAGGTGTAAACAACACTAAGGACACATTGTGGAGAAAGGAAGCAAGAAATCAAGACTCTCCTGGGAGCAGCAGCCATTCGGAGGGGAATTCCCAACTATAGCAATAGAATATATAGCAAGTCCTTTCATGTTTGCATGTTCATAATTGACATTAAGCCTGGAATGAGCTAATCAGTGTTGATGCTTTGTAATCTGTAGATCTTTTTGATCGTAGAATGCAATAAGTAGACCTTTTCAGTCACTAGATGGCAGAATAGAGCTAAAGGTTATTGTATGGCTGCCACCTAGCGATCATCATAATTTGCATAGGTGCATATGCGGCTACCGGATAAGTGTTGTTAAGGCATTCAGGAAAACAGCAGCCACAGAAGGAAATTTCCTGCTGTCAAGCTGTAGAAGAACAAGTTCTTTTTGATGATGTGTTCTGTTACATGCATTAAAAATGAAGGTAACTTCAAAGCTTTGTGCTCTCTAGGTTGACCATTTCACAAGTCATTAAAATAAAAAGTGATTGCAGAAGCTGGGATTTTGATTTCCTTTGTTTTCTAGTAAAAAGAAACTGGGTTTGCAGAGAAAGTGTGGTCCCACAGAAAGCCAATTGAATAGTACAGCTTTCATCACAACATTGCTTTCATCATTTTGATAAGAGCAAGAAGCTTCTGTGGATGCCCATGAGTTAGCAGGTTGTGTGAACCTATCTGTTGTAGTTTGTTCAACAAATAGTAGCTAATGAAAGCATATATGAACTCAATTATTCTCTCTTTTCCCCAGTATTACCCTGTTTTCCTGAAAATAAGACCTCCCCAGATAATAAGCCTAATCGGGCTTTTGAGCGCATGCGCTAAAATAAGCTCTCCTCCGAAAATATTGCAACACAGCAGCAGCCACAAGGTGACCATGCTCGCCACCTCCTGCACCTCAAAAATAATAAGACTTCCCCAAAAATAAGGCTAAGTGCTTATTTCGGGGGTCAAATGAAAATAAGACACTGTCTTATTTTTGGAGAAACACGGTATAGTTTCCCAAAACGATTTCTTTTAATTTCATCTATAACATTCTTCTGGATATATTGTCTGAATACATATTTTCCTTTTTAGCTTCAATATAATTTCTTAGCAAAATAATAATTATCCATAAAACGCTATGATCTTTCATCTCCCCTTAATGGCCAATTACATCTGTTGTCTCTGTTTTCATCTTTGGGTTTTGTAATCGAATATCCTGGAGTATTAATTTTTTGTCTTGCGCTTTTGTTTTAAATTGCAGAGCTAGAAACTCAAGGATTTTACTCAAAATGACATTAGGAACAGAGATTACATCATTTCTCAAGGTGTCTTCTTACAGTGGAGCTGACCAAAATTTCCTGAAATGGGATCTCTCACCTGAGCAGATTAGAACAAAAACTGAAGAACTTATCAAGAAAGCAAAGCAAGTTTATGACAAAGTTGGCATACTTAATATGGAAGAAATCACTTACGAGAACACCGTACAGCCTCTAGCAGATTTAGAAGTGGAATATTCAGGTATATGTAATATCAGTACAGTTAGACCAGGAGTGTCAAACTCAATTTCATTGAGGGCCACATCAGGCGGCATGGGGGTAGCCGTGGCTAGGGTGGCTATGACATGGCACTGCGCCTCCACAGACATGGTTTTATAAACTTATAAAAATAGGGAGGTGTACATTTCTGTGATTTTGTTTTTTTTAATACTTGCTTGATCTACTTGATCACCTTATGAAAGAGAGACCAGATTAAGAAACAGACTCCATAGGAAGACCAGAACTATAAATTGTTGACCTTGGCTATAGTAGCAGAATCCTTCAAACCTGAAAGGTAAAATATTTCCTCCCTTTTATAACCTTCTGAGTCAAGGACGGCTTCCTGGACCACTCGGGATGCCCCGCTTTGGCCCTGGAAGACCTCCTAGACCTCTCCGGAGACTTCATTTTGGGCCTGGAGGACTCCGGAGGCCAAAAGTGGTTGCGGGGGAGCACGCATGTCCCGCCCACACCCCCTTTTTGCTCTGCAGAGGCACCGTGGGCTATTTCCAGATCGGCCCTACGGGTTTGACACCCCCGGTCTAGTAGATGTCTTAGTAACTATAGTTTAAAAACTTTAAATTATATATTTGTAATGGGAAAGTCTCTCCCTTCAAATACTTAAAGTAAATCAGTCTACTGTATTATCTGTTATTTTTCCTTGAAAGTTTTTCTTTCCTTCTGATAGTGGAAAGGGGCATATTGGATTTCCCACAACATGTATCTCCTGACAAAGATGTCCGTGCGGCAAGTACCGAAGCTGATAAAAAGCTTTCTCACTTTGATGTTGAGATGAGCATGAGAAAGGATGTGTTCCAAAGGATTGTCCATTTACAGGTAAATTAGAAATAAAGATTATAGGTTATTTGCAGAACCCTTTATAATGAAAAGCATTGCCGTTTGGATAGTCAGTGGGTTCATCATCTTTGTCAATTGCTATCTCTTTGCAAATGACAGAAGAGGCAAATGACACAAGAGGCACTACAACAATATTATTAAATACCTGAACAAGTTTTTCAACCAAGTTGAAAAACGTAGGAGCCTTGCAGTATTAGGTGAAAAGTCCACATAAAACTATAATGGCTGCATAAGTACATTCTTGAAGTTCATAAAAGTTACTTTTTACAATAAAATCAGGTAACACTGCCCGGATTCAGTTTGATTCCCAGTCTGATCCTTTCTGTTGATGCTTAGAGATGTAGTGTATTTGGATGATATCTTCTTCTTTCTTTCTTCTATATATATAAAAACTGCTGTGTGTGTGTATGTTCCAGCATAACTCTGAAATGCCCCGAGCAATTTCAACCATAGATGACTTACTCTCTGGAAACAAAGAGGGGGTAAGACAGTCCTAAAAACCCTTGGGGGGGGGCAGAGGTGCTCTGTTAAGATACAGCCTGTTGTGCCTTAAAATGGCTTCTACTATACTGCTGTAAAATGGCTTCCACTGTGCAGCGCAGTGGAGTTGCCATGGTAACAGCTTCACAGTACTCCACAAGGTGGCTCCCTCTGGTAAGGGGGAAAATCCAACATTACAAATTACGTTTGGTCCGGACATTTTCCTCCTATAAATAAATACCCAGGCAACACTGGGTTATCAGCTAGTAGACCTATAATAGAGAAATTGAGAAGACCGCCATTGCTGAGTGCAAGCAGACAGTGAGGGAAAGGGAAAAATGCATCTGTCAGTCTGCTTGCTGCTTGTAGAAAAGTCTTTTCTTCACAATCACACCTTTCACTGTTTGCTTCCAGCACAGTCAATTTACTTAAGATTGCATCACCTAGGTCTGGGATTTAAAGAATTGCAGATCTGAGATAGCTGGAGTCACCGCTGTTTTGTTTGCATAGAGCTAGAAATTGTAAGATGGAAGACCTTGTATATGCTTGTCATCATGCCAGATCATTCTCTAGTCAGTTTTAGACTGATGGTTCATATAAATGTCTTCAGTCTTCAGGGGTGGAGGATTGTATACTTAAATATCCAACTTAAATGCCTGGTGGATATGAATAGTTTAGTGGAAATAGATATTTCCTACACTGTGATACTGCTCATGCCTGGTTAACCTGTGGAATGTGGATATGTTTGCTTCTAAAGAGTACCTTCATAAAGCCACATTATAGTAATCCTACTTGTTCTAGGGAGTTGAATGGGGTAAAACAAATGGATGGATCAGATTATATAGAATGTGGGAGTCATGTCAATGCCCATTTAAATTATTATTCTGTGGCAGAGGAGGCAGTTAGGAACACTTGTCTACCTTCTTTGTGTTGCACAGGACAGACTGGCATTGGTCTCCCATAATATGCAGTATCTTTTTCAACATGCTTAATAAAGAGAGCCCGAACAATTCATGGCATGCTGTCAGCAATTTGTATCATTCTTTATTAACATAACTGATTAGATTTGCCTTGATTTAGAGTCCAGCATTGGGATGTAACTTCAGCAATCACTTGTCCTGTAAATTTGAATCTTTTCCATCTTGTACAGTTCAAGAATGTGTGCATGTGAATAAATTAGGATCATTGCCTATTTTTCAACCTTTGCCCCCCTCCCCAAGCCAATTGAATCAGCCAGAGTGGCACAATCTACATAGTTAAAGAAAGTAATCATTTCTTTCCTACAGAAGAGATATATTCCCAATTTGCCTAAAGATGTATCCCAGATTGGGAAATTTGTGAAATTGAATGCCAGTTCCAAACATTACATTTCTGGGACAAATTATTAAGAACATGCCTGACAATTCCAAATGGATTTAAATGATGCAAGTAGTCCTTGACATATGACATTTGTTCAGCAACCATTCAAAGGCCATGGTGGTGCAATGGTTAGAATGCAGTATTGCAGGCTAACTCTGCCTACTGCCAAGGAGTTTGACCCTAACCAGTTCAAGATTGACTTAACCTTCCATCTTTCCAAGGATAAAGAAAGTGCACCTCTACTAGTCCTTCTGGATTACAATATTAACATCTGTGGTGTCCTGGACCACTAGGTAACGGTAATTTGGGCACTAGTATATGGTGGTTCTTTCATTCATGGTGGGCTATGCCCAGAAAGTGAAGTAGGGAGTTTATAAAGTACACAATTTATACTGAAAACTCTGCACTGGTGGCCAATACCTAATTGGACATGAGAGCTTAATAGCATTAAGAGCCCGATGTTTTGCTTATAGTTCTGTGATTTAAATGTGTAAGTGGAAATCAAACAGAATAAATCAGGAAACCTTATACAAACCATACAGTCCCATTTACAGAGGCAGTCCCATTCTTTACACTGTGTAGATTACAGTCTCATTCTTGAGTTCTTTTAAATATATGTTTTGGGCCGTTATCTAGATGACTTGTGACTGAATTTTCTAAGGATGGGCATTGTATTTCGCTCCAAAATGTGTCTTAATGATTTCTAATTTCTTTGTATCCTAGCAGATTCAAAGTATCCAGTTTCTCAGTAAACAATGGTATTCTTTTCTTTAATAGCATCACTTTTTCTTCTGAGAAATTATAGCTGCTGCGACTTAGCAAAAAGCTGTAATTTGTTTTCATCTTTCCAGAGGGCATTCTCCTAGAAAATGTAACTTGTCAACATTCATTTTACCAAACTCCAGACTGGCTTGTTGTGTGTCTGCCTTTTAGAAGAGGAGTCTTCCTGGGTCTTCTCTCATGGCAGGCATCTTTTAGTAAGACAATGGATGGTGCAACTTGATATTGTTGTGTCTTGATCTTCGGAGGACAGACAGAATCTCTTTTAAACTTTTCATTGGTTCTTTCTACACCATTCAAACTATCCTTCTGTTCAGTCTGGGGTCAGTTTTCCATTTGTGACCATGTCTAGGGAGTTTGGCTACGGTCCTGGGGACTTTAAAGTTGTTGATATTAGCTGTGCTTTAGGAATATGAACCTCTTTGGAAATGGTTTTGTAATCTTTATTCTTACAATGCTTGGTTATTACCCTTTTCCTTTCCTCCCCAGAAAACCCTCTGCTTTTCTTTCTCTTGTCTATGTTCACTATACTGCTCATGACCCAAAATGCCTGACTATGTTTCTCCATAATCAGCGACTTATGAAATTGAAAATATCTATGATACTAATTAAAGAAAACAGCCTGCTTGAGAGATCCCTAACATCAGAGGTGGGTTTCTCCCGGGCGGACAGATAGTAGTGGCGGAGGGATGCTCCATCCATCCGCCCGGATGCTTCTACACATGCACAGAAGCATCGCGCAAGAGAGAGAAGGAGCGAACTGGTAGCAGAAAATTTAGAAACCCACCACTGACTAACTTCCAATAATGTATTTTATTTTCTAAGGAATACCATTTTCATTTGTTTTGTTACTTACAAGAATATGTGAAGTCATACATCAAAAGCACAATGTCTGCTCTATAGACACTGGAATAAGAATAGTGGATGTCACTACGTTATATCAGTTTCAACTTTATTTAACAGGAAATTAGGATTGGGGGGGGGGTGGACAGATACTAATACTTGCAGCTGCATCTGTACACTGAGGAGACAGTTGTAATTAATAAGCCAACAAGAACCTCACTTTTTATTTCAATTTATATTTAAACGAAACTTGTAAAACTATCTAATGACCTTCGATAATATAAAATCTTTATTCCACGTTTAACACTTTCCATAGGATCTATTCATCATTGTTTATTTGTCTGACAACTGTTGTATGATTCTTTTTTTGTACATAAAAGGAGAGCCGATTAAATAGCTTCTTCAAGTCTTGATGACAGCTGAATTACCTTTGTGGCCCATTCCTTTGCTGTTCATTGGAGCATTGTTTTTTTCCTTTTATATAAATAAACAATGCTCCATCGGGAAGCCTGTCTCTAAAACGGATGATTTTCAATAGAAGACGCTCAGTTGCCTAGAGGTCTTGCCCTGCAATTTGATTCCGTTTTTGCTGATGAGCAAAAAAGAAGCATCCGGCTTGGCTTGCGCAGCTAATGAATTCAGCCCTCTCTTTGTTGAATGAAGGTTCTGCTCAAGAAAATGCCTCCACTCAGTCCATGTGATTCTCTGCCACAATGCATTCCATTTCTGAACTCCCATGTCTCAAAACATAAAAAAAAAAACCTTGAGATTGTAAGGAACAGAAAGGAATGGTGAAAGTCCTTTTACATATCATCTTCTACAAACATTTCTCTGTATTTTTAGAATGATACAGTAGATTCATTTGCTCATCACTTTAAGTCTTAATGCATCACACAAAAGTTAAAATAAAGATATATTCTACCCAGTATAGATTTATGTAGTAAAACAATCCAAGAAACAGGCAAGAGTTTATAAACTCTGGGTATAACTTTGCTTAGCACACATCTTCTGAATCAGTCCTTCAATATTCTGAACTATTCCATCATAGCCAGAGGTGGGTTGCTCCGGTTCAGCTGAACTGGTAGTGGAATTCAGGTCTGGGTTGCCGAACCGGCAGCAACCCAGACCCGCCACACCCCTGAACCAGTTCCCTCCCTGCCACTGGGCCACTGCCATTTTGGTTTTTAATGACTGCATGTGCGCAGTTCACTGTAATGTTCTGCGCATGTGCGAAGAACAATTTACATTGAACAGTGCATGCACAGCACATGTCTGGTGCGGGTTGCGCAGGCTGTGAACCAATATTAAAACTGGCAGCAACCCACCCTGATCATAGCATGTCCAAAAAGAACATTCACTGAGAATTGCAACCTTTGATGCTGTTATATGGTCATAGAATAACCCTAAATATCTATCAGATGTAAACATTTTCTCAAATGGGGTGAATTTTGGACGTCAAATATACACATAAAAAGCATCATTGTATAAAGAAGAGCATAACAGGATAGAGAAGCAATTCCAAAATGTGGGTCTGTTTGTAAACATTTGTTGAACGTGGCCTGTTAGTCTTCATCTTAAGTACGCTTTCCAGGGTTGGTAGTTGAAAAGAAATCTCCCCCTGCCTAGGCAGGAAACCCTATACCGTTTCAGACAGATGGCTATCCAACATCTTAAAGACTTCCAGTGTTGGGGCATTCACAACTTCTGGAGGCAAGATGTTCCACTGATTAATTCTGTCAGGAAATTTCTCCTCAGTTCTAAGTTGCTTCTTTCCTTGATTAGTTTCCACCCATTGCTTCTTGTTCTACCCTCAGGTGCCCTGGAGAATAGTTTGACTCCCTCTTCTTTGTGGCAACCCCTGAGATATTGGAACACAGCTATCATGTCTCCCCTAGTCCTTCTTTCTCTTAAGATAAACATACCCAGTTCCTGCAACCATTCTTCATATGTTTTAGTCTCCAGTCCCCTAATCATCTTTGTTGGTCTTCCCTGCACTCTTTCTAGAGTCTCCACATCTTTTTTACATCGTGGCGACCAGAACTGAATGCAGTATTCCAAGTGTGGCCTTACCAAGGCATTATAAAGTGGTATTAACACTTCAATAGAGATTGATTTTATCTCTCTGTTTTGTTTTGTTTTTGAACAAAATTTTATTGGTTTAAAAAAAAAAATATTCAAGGAAAGGGGTAATGGATAAAGTACAAATTTTGACAGTTACATTATGCAGGAAATGGCCCTCCCCCCATTCTCATAACTTTCATTTGCTAATACATTAGATTATTATTACTTAATAATATTTTGTCAGCATATAAACTTTTATCTTAAAATAGTTTCAATCACTTTATATCACACAGATTTTCAAGTTCATTTTTGTGATCTGAGTTTTCTCAATGTTGCCTCTTCTCCCCCCCCTGGCAGAGCTCCGGCACCTCCCGTGTCCTGTATGTCCGGTGTAATGTCATCAGGTTTATCTAGGAGGACCTTATTTTTTTCCATGAAGGCCTCAGCCTCTATGGTTGTGTTGATTCTAACTCTCGTGTCCTCCCAGAATATTAGCATACCTTCTGGCAACAGCCATCTAAACCACACCCCTTTCTAGTATAATATATTCGCTAAGAGCGAATATTTTTTTCTTTTATCTCTAACTTTCTTTGGGATCTGTTTCAGAATGGCTATTTATCTATCCTTATATTTTAATGTTTGCTCCCTTTGTGCACTCAGAATCTCCTCTCTTGTGGTCTTTCTAAGAAATTTGATGTGTACCTCCCTTGGAACATTGTGTGTTCTAGCATATGTTGAATTTACTCTATAAACCAGGTCCATGTCCCACCCCATCTGTTGTTTGTCTTTTTTAATAAATTCAGCCAATAAATTTGTCATAATATCCCTCAAGTTTTCATCATCAGTCTCAATTACATTTTGGAATCTAAGGAAAAAGGACATCCGTTCAAATTCCGTTTTTATCTGGTGGTTCTCAAGTTCTTGATTTCCTTTCTGCACCCCCTTAATCTCTCTCCTCATCTCAGCCGTCCCCTCCTCCAAAAGTTCCAGTCTCTGTGAGTTTTGGATCACACGATCTTGATTCTCTCTGAGCTGGTCGTTCATTTCCTTCAGTTGATTTTTTAAGTCCTCCTGTCCCTTTAAGAGTTGTTCAAACATCTGTTGAAAGTCCACCTCAGAGGGCTTGGGCTGGAACAAGGAGGTTAGTGTCTGTTGTCTGCTGGGGCTGGACGCTGAGGATGTTGGGGCGGAGCCCGCAAATCCCGGCTTCCCCGGTGGTGGTCTTTTAGGTGACATTGCAGTAATCAAAGCTCAGAGATGGAGATATCAGTACAGAGAAGAAACAGCTGGGGGGGTGAATAGCCGAGAGAGATTGCGAGGCAGGGAGCCCAGGCAAATAGTGACCTAGGCAATAAAGCAATAAAATCCTTTGTTCCAAGTTCAGGATAAAATGTAACACGAGACTTCTCTGAGTGCCATGGAGACAAAGACAAGATGCCAGCAATTTCTGTGGGTGGAGTCAAAGTACATGAAGACAATGGAAGTGTGCCATCTTGCCCTGCCAGCTCCGGGATCCAAAGGCAAAAGTTTTCAAAGTTTTCAAAAAAGAACAGATCATCACCTCATTTCACAATCGCAGTAAAGGAAATCTGTTATTTGCTACGAGGGTGATTCCATTCCAAGGCTCCCCCCCTCCTCCTCTTCTGGGGGCAGGGAGCAAAACCGTTTCAAGCCGCTTGTCCAAGGGGGGGGAATCCCCCTCCCTCCAATCACACTTCCCAGCCACAAGTTGAAAGCCTTTCCAGAAAGCTGACAATCTTTTTATTTTCATTCAGTCATCAAAGGGAACAGGGGGAATCTCCATCTCACCACACAGCAACTGCGTCCTTCGAATCCTAAGTTTCATCCGGCTGCGTCAACGCGAAGACGCTGCGGCGCCTCCCCTCTTGCCTCCCGGTGCCTAGGGCGATGCGCCCCCCCCGGCCGCCGCTGACACAGGGGATCCCCTGCTACGCCGCCCCCTCGGCAGGAGCCCCTCCAGGGCGTCCTGTGCCCCCCCGATCAAAGGGGAGCCCACCAGGAGTGCGCGGGGCGAGCAAAGCCTGCCCGTCGCATACCGCAGCCAAAACCGGAAGTCGATTCTATCCCTCTGTTGATGCAGCCTAGAACTGTGTTGGCTTTTTTGGCAGCTGCTGCACACTGCTGGCTCATATTTAAATGGTTGTCCACTAGGACTCCAAGATCCCTTTCACAGTTACTACTACTGAGCAAGGTATCATCTATACTGTACCTGTGCATTCTGTTTTTGTTGCCTAAATGTAGAACCTTACTCTTTTCACCATTGAATTTCATTTTATTAGATAGTGCCCAATGTTCAAGTTTGTCAAGATCCTTCTGTATCTTAAGCCTATCTTCTGGAGTGTTGGCTATTCCTGCCAGCTTGGTGTCATCTGCAAATTTGATGAGTTCCCCATTTATTCCCTCATCCAAATCATTGATGAAGATGTTGAAGAGTACTGGGCCTAAAACAGAGCCTTGGGGTACTCCACTGCATACTTCCCTCCAGGTAGATGCAGTTCCATTGAGGACTACACGTTGAGTGCGGTTGGTTGCACATTAATATGTTCAGATATTGAACATATAATTCCTCGGGAGGTGGAAGAAAGGACATGTCCACCAAAGCTAAATGAAAACAGCAGGACAGTCTCCCAAAGATGCTGCTAAATTGATGTGTTGAAGGTGGCCTGTATTGTGAGATGTGTAAAAATACTGTATTTTTCGGACTATAAGAGGCACCGGTGTATAAGACACACCAAGATTTCAAAAAGGTAAGTGAGAAAAAAAGGGTTTTGTCCTCCCCGACCCCCAGGATTGGGGGAGGTGTTTTTGCCTTCCCCCAGCCCTGCTGAAGCCTACACAGTGCTTCTGGGGCTGGAGGAAGGCAAAAACACCTACGTTTTTGTGAAAAACTGCCCGTTTTTGCGAAAAGCTGCCCGTTTTTCACAAAAATGGGATGCACGGGTGGTGCTTCGGGTATAAGATGTACTGACATTTCCACGCTCTTTTATGGGGGGGAAAAGGTGTGTCTTATACTCCGAAAAATACGATAAGTCTTAATGACGAATTTTGAATTTAAATGAATGTGGAACGATGGTGGGTACTAATTTAAAGAAAACAAGGGTGGGACATTTTTAAAAGCATAAATCTTATGTGTTCTTAGCCTTACAGCAGTTAAAGTGAGTTAAAGTGGTTCGTGTTACTCCTCACTCGACAGTAGTTTCTTGTAATGTTTATAAATGGCAAATTAATTGAGACAAATCTAATTTTTTCAAAAATGGCTTGTTGTGAAGTCGTGTCCGACCCATCGCAACCCCATGGACAACGTTTCTCCAGGCCTTCCTGTCCTCTACCATCCTCTGGAGTCCATTTAAGCTCACGCTTTCTGGTTTGATGAATCCATCCAGCCACCTCATTCTCTGTCGTTCCTTTCTTCTCCCCCCCCCTTTTTTTTGGGGGGGGAGCAAATTACTAGGTGATTTAAGGCAAGCTACTGTGTCTGACTATCTTGGCTTCTAGCTGTGATCTACACATCTAGTCTTAAAGCTTATGAGGCTGTTAGCATACAACTGAATCTGTTTAATACCAGCTATATTATCTTTTTTTAAAAAGGATCTCCTAATTCAATTGAAGAAATATGAGAAATTTGGAAAAAAGGAATCTGTTCTGCCAGAACTGTTTTTGCTGCTAAACAGCCATCATTACTGAATATAAAATTCACCGTGTCAAACTATTCTTCTGATACCAAGCAAAATATTTAATGTTTTATATAGAAATACAACTCATGCATTAATACTGAACTTTGAATATATTAAATGTTATTATTTCTTTACCTTTCAGCAAATGTGTAACCCTGAGATTTTAAGACCAGAAGCTAAAAGATACTTAGAGAAGTCAATAAAAATGGGGGAAAGGAATGGGCTTCACCTTCCTGCAGAAGTCCAGAATGTAAGTGTAGCATAATTCAACATTTTTTTAAAAGGGAAAAATCATATTTGTCCAAAAGTATGTATATATTAATTTTAACTTTAATAAGTCTTACAAATAACACATTGAAATCCTATACAAAGCTCCCCTTAGTTTCTTACTCTAAGATTGCAAATTCTGTAGAATAAAAGTGATAAAAGACTGTTTCAAATGATATAATTTTATGTTCTAACTCTTAGTTAGACTCTCCCATTTTATATTCTTCTGAATTTAATATTTCTAAACTGTGTGCATGTCATAAAAGACTTACCTAGAAGACTTACTTTGGCAATAATGTTTTGCCAGGTAGCCGTGGATATCTTATTGGTTGGGATTATTATATTTCAATATTTGTTTCATATCTTCTTAGTTTATTTGAACAGTGTACAACCATAATTTCATTTGAGTATATGTCTAGAATAGCCAACAACAGACATTAGCTTAAGACTCAATGGTGTAGATCTAAAGAATAGTCATACAATATTAATAAAGCTAAAACTAATTAACTGTTTCCTTTAGCAGATTTATGACTGACTGGGGATTTGAAGTATCCTAATTTTGTAATGTTAAACACAATACTAAATTTTTGATTAGCTAATTGCTCCCTTGCATTATTGACAACTTTCTGCTTATACATACTCAAGGCACCTTATCAAAATAATAACCATAAAATTGCCAATGGTATTGTGACATTAAAGTCTGTTCATTCACTCATGGAACAGCATCCATTAATGACAAGTCTTCTTTTGCAAACTTCCTCTCAAAAGTGTAATGAAACTGGGTGGTTGGGTGGGCTTCATAGCAGATTTTAGAGGCATACTGAGAATCTGTAGAAGTGTGAGATTTCTGTCCATACTTCTCAACTCTACCCATATACTGAAGCTATCTAACAGTAGTAATTCCCGAAGAGACACAGGTGATAGATAAATTGCTGTATTAAAGACAAGAAGAAAAGTAAATATATATCCATAAGATCCTAGAGAATAGGTATCAAGCCTATAGGAGTGCCCTCAGGATACAAATCCTAGCCTTTTCCTTTTGACTCATTTTCCATCATTTGCATTTGTCCCATGTTTAAATAGTAGTTTCTCTAAGCTGAGGGTCATAATTTCCAGCTTTTCCAATTTCTGCCCCTACGATATGGTAAAATATGTTGGATGACTAGAAGTTTGTTCCTTGCTTGAGATTGTATGCAACCTGTTATCTTAAATATATGAAAGTATGGATAAATTAAGAATTACTTACTTTAAATGTGTTTCTTTTAATTGAGGGCACACCATTTTGACTTATATCAAAAGGACATATTAAAAGAATACTAGGAATTTCTTGTATATAATACTTTAGTAAAGAAGTTTATCATATTTCTTCATCTGCCTTACCCAGCTATGGTGCCATAGTTCAGAAAAGTACTTAAAATAGTGTTGTGGCCCACCAGCAGAGCTGGCAGCAGATTCGGACAGTGTGGAGGTTGGGGAAGAACATGGGCCAGTCCTGGAGTCTGGGGAACTGATGAGGGCTCTCTGTTGAAGGCAGAGAGAGGACCAGAGCCGTATGCCAGTTATCAGCTGCCTTCAGTGAGGCAGACGAACAGCTGGAGTCTGTTCCCAGTGCGCGCATGTGCAGAGTTGCCAGACGAAGGGAACAGCTAAAAAACAGGGGGCGACTTTGGAGTAAGGCCACAGGATGATGAATGGCCTTCCAGGAGGAAATAAAAGAGGAGCGAAAGTGGAGTGGAGTTTGCAGGAGAAATCAGTTCCGAGACTCCTTGCCAAGTTTTGCAGATATCGGCCTGGCAGGTCTCCAAACCAGATAAGGTCTTTGACTATAAATCCTCCCTTGAAAGACTTTGCAAATGAGTAAATTAATACAATAAATTAATAAAAGGGATTTTTGTTGGAACAAGGAGTTTGCTTCATGCTCTTGGGAAGCCTAGGTCAGAACAGATAGTAGTTTCTTAAAGTCATAAAAGATGCATATTCTTGTTCTCTTTAAACTGTGTGCCAAAGATGGGAAGAGAATATAAGAATAAATAAAACTGGGCCATGTCCTTGAAAACAAAACAACGGAAGGAGTTTGTTCACAAAGCATGTTAGCATAAGGAAAGCATCTCTCTTTGAAACGTTAAGGCAGGGGTGTCCAAACTTTGGACACCCCTGCGTTAAGGCATTTGTGTCCTGTAGGAGGCTCATGGCAGCTTCTTCATAGACATAGACTGTTCCATGTTCATGAAGAACATTAGGGACAGCCCACCTTGAGAAGCACTTGTTTTGAATGCTCTGCACAACTTCAGTAATGAACAGTGATACCTTTAATGTAACATTTTGCTTTTTATATATGGATTGACATTAAGGAAATCAAGACAATCAAGCAGAAGCTGAGTGAATTATGTATAGATTTTAACAAAAATCTCAATGAAGATAACACATTTCTGATATTTTCTCAAAATGAACTTTGTGAGTATTTCTATTTGCTCTTTATGACTTGTATCTATATTTCAATAGTACCATCATATTGGTAAACAGTACAAATAGTATTGCAATACAGAAAGTTTTCATACGTTGATCAACCTTAATTAATTCAATGTGATTTTCCCTTTATTTATGTTAACCTTCCATTTTTCCATAACTATAATTTTCTTTTACCGGTCTTGACTACTTGTTCCTTGAAAAGGTTCTACCTTGATTTTAAATATTTTATTGTTTAATTCCAGAAAATAAATACCTGTTTATTGTTATCACAATGCATTTAAATAGCTAACTACAATTTTGCTCTTTGTTAATAATAGAGTAAGCATGATTGCAATAATATGAATAGTTAACTGATAAAATCATTGCTTACTCATTGGCAGTTAACTTATATTTCAAAGTTCCTTAAATGCCTTTTGTCTGTAGAAATCTATTTGCCACAAAACATTTAAAATGATTTTTGATGATTGTTAAAAGACATGTCTGAAAAAATGTAAAAAAAAATATTAATTCTGTAGTGAAATGTGTTTCTCAGGTGCCCTGCCTGATGATTTTATCAGTAGTTTAGAGAAGATTGAAGCTGACAAATATAAAGTTACCTTAAAATATCCCCACTATTTTCCTGTTATGAAGAAGTGCAGTGTTCCAGATACCAGACGAAAAATGGAAACTTCTTTTAACAGCAGGTGCAGAGAGGTATGAACTTTTTTTCCCATTCATAACAGATCAAAATAAAATATAAGGACTGTACAAACAAAGCTATATATGTGAAGGACTATGTTAAATTTAGAAGCATATGCTTTCTAAGTTGAATGTTCCAGATTTATGTCCTATATTAATATATGTGTGTGTGTGTGTGTGTATGTATGTATGTATATGTATGTATGTATGTGTGTGTGTGTGTATATATATATATATATGTGTTTGTGTTACAACCCCTGGTATGACCTAGCTGATGAGAGCTAAATAGCTTGAAATGGATCTATACTAGTCTCCCTTTATTTTATCAGCACAAATACAACATATATATATATATATATATGTATGTATGTATGTATGTATGTATGTATGTATGTATGTATGTATGTCTGTCTGTCTGTCTGTCTGTCTTTGGTTGTTCGGGTTTTCTCCCGCGTAGAATTGGAAGTATCTTCACGACGTTTCGATGAAGTCTCATTCATCATCTTCAGGCTGCTGCTTCCGGCTTGGTGCTTCCAGGAGCAATGTGAGATCTCAGCCGGTTCCTCTTTTTAACTGCCAGTGGGGGTTTGTGCTGATTGGGTGGGAGCTTGGCTGCATTCTGATTGGGTGGAGGTGTATTCTGATTGGTAGGGGGCTTGGCTGTGCTCTGATTGGATGGGAGTTTGGCTGTGCTATGATTGGATGGGGGCGTGTTCTGTTTGGGTGGGGGCCTAGTTGTGCTTGTGTTAGTCTGAGTTGCAGAGGGATTTGAGCTGGTGAGCTGCGTTACTATTGTTTGGCTTCGCGTTTGTGGTCGTGCCACATCTTCGTGGTGGGCATCAGTTTGCTTCATGTATGGGTTGGAGGGGTTTAAAGTGGCTAATAATGCAGCTGTGGTCTGGCTTCTGGTTTGTGGTCGGGCTTCTGGTTTGTGGTCATTATCGGTGTGAGTTTGGGCTTGCTTTTTGCGTGGATGTGTGATAGTGACATCCTGTGTGGTTTTCGTGAGTGTGGGTCTGGTATCATTCTTAGTGTTAGGGACTCGTTTGTCAGTGAGGGCGGGTTTCCAAATGGCTGGTAGGCGGGAGGTATCATCTCGTTTATTCATGCTGTGTGGTCGTTTTTCTATCTCAATAGCTTCTCTGATTATTCTGTTGTTAAAGTGTTCAATTTTGGCAATAGTTCTGGTCTTTTTAAAGTCTATATCATGTCCTGTGGCTTTGAGGTGTTGGACCAGGGAAGAAGTTGGTTCCTCCTTTCTGACTGAGTTTTTGTGTTCTTCAATGCGTGCCTTTATTCTTCTGTTGGTTTGTCCGATGTATGTGGTGGGGCAGGTGGTGCATGGGATTTCATATACTCCTTGATTTTCTAACTCTATTTTGTCTTTTGGGTTTCTCAGGATGGTGGATATTTTTTGGTTTGTGTAGAATGCTGTCTTGATGTTGTGTTTGTGGAGGATCTTGCTGATTCTGTCTGTGGTGCCTTTTATGTATGGGAGGAGGGCTTTGCCGTTTTCTTGTTCACTGTCTTGGATTTTAGTGGGGTTTTCTTTTTGGATTAGGTTAGTGATATTGTTTCTTTGGAATCCGTTGGATGTTAGTACGTTGGTGAGAGTGTGTAGTTCGGTTTTGAGGTGTTGTTCGTCAGCTAAGCGTTTTGTTCTGGAGATGAGTGTCTTGGCTACAGAGTTGATCTGTGCTGGGTGGTGGTGTGAGAGTGCGTGCAAATAGCGGTTTGTGTGTGTTTTCTTCTGGTAGATGGTGTGTCCTAGGGATCCATCGGATTTCTTATAGACTAAGACATCCAGGAAGGGGAGTTGGTTATTGGCTTCTGTTTCCATGGTGAACTGTATTTTGGGGTGTAGGCTGTTGAGGTGTGTGAGGAAGTTGTCCAGTTTATCTTTCCCGTGTGGCCAGATTATGAAGGTGTCGTCTACGTATCTGAGCCAGAGTTTGGGTTTGTGATCGGATTTTTCTAGAGCTTGGGTTTCAAAGTGTTCCATGTAGAGGTTAGCAATGACAGGTGAGAGGGGTGATCCCATGGGTGCTCCTTCTGTTTGTTTGTATTTTTGTCCGTTATAGATGAAGTATGTGTTGGATAGGCAGTGGTTGGTCAGATCTAGGATATGTTTGGGGGGGTTGTATTTGTTTTGGATAGCTATCAAGGCTTCTTTGATTGGTACTTGGGTGAAGAGTGATACAACATCGAAGCTCACGAGTAGGTCGCTGGGCTGTAAGTTTTGTTTCTTTATGATCTCTATGAACTGGAATGAGTTTTTTACGTGTGAGGTGATGGATTCTGCATAGGGCTGTAGTTGTTTGGCGAGAAATTTGGCTAGGTTTTGTAGAGGTGAGCCTCCCATACATAAAAGGCACCACAGACAGAATCAGCAAGATCCTCCACAAACACAACATCAAGACAGCATTCTACACAAACCAAAAAATATCCACCATCCTGAGAAACCCAAAAGACAAAATAGAGTTAGAAAATCAAGGAGTATATGAAATCCCATGCACCACCTGCCCCACCACATACATCGGACAAACCAACAGAAGAATAAAGGCACGCATTGAAGAACACAAAAACTCAGTCAGAAAGGAGGAACCAACTTCTTCCCTGGTCCAACACCTCAAAGCCACAGGACATGATATAGACTTTAAAAAGACCAGAACTATTGCCAAAATTGAACACTTTAACAACAGAATAATCAGAGAAGCTATTGAGATAGAAAAACGACCACACAGCATGAATAAACGAGATGATACCTCCCGCCTACCAGCCATTTGGAAACCCGCCCTCACTGACAAACGAGTCCCTAACACTAAGAATGATACCAGACCCACACTCACGAAAACCACACAGGATGTCACTATCACACATCCACGCAAAAAGCAAGCCCAAACTCACACCGATAATGACCACAAACCAGAAGCCCGACCACAAACCAGAAGCCAGACCACAGCTGCATTATTAGCCACTTTAAACCCCTCCAACCCATACATGAAGCAAACTGATGCCCACCACGAAGATGTGGCACGACCACAAACGCGAAGCCAAACAATAGTAACGCAGCTCACCAGCTCAAATCCCTCTGCAACTCAGACTAACACAAGCACAACCAGGCCCCCACCCAAACAGAACACGCCCCCATCCAATCATAGCACAGCCAAACTCCCATCCAATCAGAGCACAGCCAAGCCCCCTACCAATCAGAATACACCTCCACCCAATCAGAATGCAGCCAAGCTCCCACCCAATCAGCACAAACCCCCACTGGCAGTTAAAAAGAGGAACCGGCTGAGATCTCACATTGCTCCTGGAAGCACCAAGCCGGAAGCACCAAGCCGGAAGCAGCAGCCTGAAGATGATGAATGAGACTTCATCGAAACGTCGTGAAGATACTTCCAATTCTACGCGGGAGAAAACCCGAACAACCAAAGACATACATACAAACACCCGCGAAAACCTCAGAAAACAAATATATATTTATCAGTACAAATATAACACAAATATAAAAGGCAACATTAAAAATAAAAATATGGTTTTCTGCCTGCATGGTCTTCTGTGATGAAGCCGAAGGACAGAAAGAGGGAGTAGTGACCTTCCTCCCATATTTAGGCATACCAGGGGTTGTAACACTAATACATACCTATTTCCCTGGCTCAACTGATAAGGAAGTGAGCCCGTGGCTTAGTGGCTAACACTCCTGCCTAAGATATATACAGCCCGGGTTCAAATCCCAGTAAGGGTATGGCTAGCTGATGAGAGCTAATTAGCTCGAAATAGATCTATACTAGTCTCCCTTTATTTATTTATCAGTACAAATATAACACAAATATAAAAGGCAACATTAAAAATAAAAATATGGTTTTCTGCCTGCATGGTCTTCTGTGATGAAGCCGAAGGACAGAAAGAGGGAGTAGTGACCTTCCTCCCATATTTAGGCATACCAGGGGTTGTAACACTAATACATACCTATTTCCCTGGCTCAACTGATAAGGAAGTGAGCCCGTGGCTTAGTGGCTAACACTCCTGCCTAAGATATATACAGCCCGGGTTCAAATCCCAGTAAGGGTATGGCTAGCTGATGAGAGCTAATTAGCTCGAAATAGATCTATACTAGTCTCCCTTTATTTATTTATCAGTACAAATATAACACACATATATATATATATATATATATATGCTGGTTTTGTTGTATTCGGTTAAACCTTACACGGGAAAAGACCCGAATACAACAAAACCAGCATACCTACACCTGTGAAAATCTACAAAAACAAATATATATATGTATGTATGTATGTATGTATGTATGTATGTATGTATGTATGTATATGTATGTATATATATGTGTGTGTGTGTGTTTTCGTAGATTTTCACGGGTGTAGGTATGCTGGTTTTTTTGTATTCGGGTCTTTTCCCATGTAGGATAAAGGCAAATCCTACACGGGAAAAGACCCGAATACAACAAAACCAGCATATACACACACATGGCTGTGTGTGTATATGCTCCAGCATAACTCTGTAATGCCTTGAGTAATTTCAATCAAACTTGGTACACAGATGACTTACTCTCTGGGGAAAAAAAACTGTGGGGGTAAGACACCTAGGTTCTTTTAAGATACAGCCTGTTGTGCCTTAACATGGATTCTACTGTACTGCTGTAAAATGGCTTCTTCTGTACAGCGCTGTGGAGTTGCCATGCTAACGGCTTCACAGTACTCCACAAGGGGGCTCCTTCTGGTAAGGGGGAAAATCCAACATTAGAAATTATATTTGGTCTTGACATTTCCCCCTATAAATAAATACCCAGGCAATGCCGGATTATTAGCTAGTATTATATAAAATAATCTATGATATGCTGCCTGTGATAAATACATCATCATATATAATTACATGTTAAAATAGGCGGAGTCTTAAAAATTATAACATGAAGCGGAAACAAATCAGGATAATACAATTGTTTGTATTAAACATTTAATTAATATTTGTTTAATAATTTAGTTTGCAAGCAGCCCATCTCAACCACAGGGTGAATTATAAGGTTGTAATTTTGTGGTCTCTGAGAAAACTTTAGGAAACTTATGATTACTTGGATTGGCCATTCCACAGTTGGGGACAAACTCCAATCTCAGGCGAATGAAATTTAAATTACCTTTTCTGATTTCTTACCAGCTTTTGAAGATGTATCTTAATGGTGCTTAAAACTGTTATTCTAGAAATAGCAAAAAAGGAAGGAGGAAATAAGAAGAAAGGATCCTTGGCTTTGAAACCTCTAACCTTCAGTTTTCTCTCCTGGGTCAGCTGTACCAGTACACTGTTTTAATCAATGTCCTGTCTTCTACAAAAAAATTCTAATCACCCATTATAGACAATTAAACATAAATGTTTCTTCACTTGAAAAAAAGATAATGCAAGGAAGTTTTGCCTGTTTTCAATTCTGCTGTGCCAGTCTGTCATAAATGCAACATAGAAAATATCAGCAATTCTGTAACTAGGGCTCTCCAAGGCAAACTTTTGGATTATTTTAAGACTGTATCATGTAGACATCATACAATGGAAAATAAATCAGCAGTGTACGGTAGTATAAAAGTGTGAAAGCACAGTAGTGAATTTTAGTTACTTCCATTCTATGTATGAACAGTTAGCTTTTGTTATTTAAATTACAAATATGAAAATACTAAATTGACTGAAGTACAGTATATTGCCAAAAGTATTCGCTCACCCATCCAAATAATCAGAATCAGGTGTTCCAATCACTTCCATGGCCACAGGTGTATTAAATCAAGTACCTAGGCATGCAGACTGTTTTTACAAACATTTGTGAAAGAATGGGTCGCTCTCAGGAGCTCAGTGAATTCCAGCGTGGAACTGTGATAGGATGCCACCTGTGCAACAAATCCAGTCGTGAAATTTTCTCGCTGCTAAATATTCCACAGTCAACTGTCAGCTGTATTATAAGAATGTGGAAGCGTTTGGGAACGACAGCAACTCAGCCAGGAAGTTGTAGGCCACATAAACTGACGGAGCGGGGTCAGCGGATGCTGAGGCGCATAGTGCGAAGAGGTCGCCAACTTTCTGTAGAGTCAATCGCTACAGACCTCCAAATGTCATGTGGCCTTCAGATTAGCTCAAGAACAGTGTGCAGAGAGCTTCATGGAATGAGTTCTCATGGCCGAGCAGCTGCATCCAAGCCATACATCACCAAGTGCAATGCAAAGCGTCTGATGCAGTGGTGTAAAGCACACCGCCACTGGACTCTAGAGCAGTGGAGACGCGTTCTCTGTAGTGACGGATCACGCTTCTCCATCTGGCAATCTGATGGACGAGTCTAGGTTTGGCGGTTGCCAGGAGAACCGTACCTGTCTGACTGCATTGTGGCAAGTGTAAAGTTTGGTGGAGGGGGGATTATGGTGTGGGGTTGTTTTTCAGGAGCTGGGCTTGGCCCCTTATTTCCAGTGAAAGGAACTCTGAATGCTTCAGCATACCAAGACATTTTGGACAATTCCATGCTCCCTACTTAGTGGGAAAGGTTTGGAGCTGGCCCCTTCCTCTTCTAACATGACTGTGCACCAGTGCACAAAGCAGGTTCCATAAAGACATGGATGACAGAGTCTGGTGTGGATGAATTTGACTGGCCTGCACAGAGTCCTGACCTCAACCCGATAGAACACCTTTGGAATGAATTAGAGCGGAGACCGAGAGTCCAGCCTTCTCGTCCAACATCAGTGTGTGTGACCTCACAAATGCGCTTCTGGAAGAATGGTCAAAAATTCCCATGAACACACTCCTAAACCTTGTGGACAGCCTTCCCAGAAGAGTTGAAGCTGTTATAGCTGCAACGGGTGGATCGACATCATATTGAACCCTATGGATTAGGAATGGGATGTCACTTACAGTAAGTTCATATGCGAGTAAGGGCAGGTGAGCGGATACTTTTGGCAATATAGTGTATTATAGATTGAGATTTTGGAGCAGGATGTTATAAAGCCTCGACATAAAATACTAGTGTTCAAAATCAATAAATTCTATACATACATATTCTTGGGCATGAAAGATACCAATGTATCTTTGCCATTTTTGCATATGTTCTGTTGGCAACTGAGTGGTTTTATTCCAGAAGCAGAATTTCATAAACATTACTCCTAATATATTTAATTACATTTGTTATATAAGCAGTCAAGGTATTTTATATTAGCTGTCCCAATCTGATTCCTTCTGGATATTCTAGGATTAAATTTCTCAGAAGATGTAATGTAACTGAATAAAATTCAAGGAATTAATTACAGGCTGAGCAATGAGTGAATAAAATAGATGGATAGGTTTGTTGGAAAAGATAGATTGTTAAAGCGATTATGTCACAAGAAAATTATAGTATTAGTTGTCATTTTACATTTTTAATATGGTATGTTGGTAATTCTTAAAAATCCAGGTCATCATAATATTTCCCGTGACTGAATAGCATAATTAACCTAATAAAAATGACAAGCTAGACTAATTGTTACCCACTTCATACTGAATTTATTTGATTCATTTCCCCTTTTCAGAAAACATACTGAATGCTATATTCTTTGTATATGCACTTATACCATTTCCAGAATAATGCATGTAAACAATGGTTTGTTTTTTATTAAGTGGTTTTTTTCAATGTTATCATGCTGCTGTTTTTTTTTCTTTTTCTAAAGATGCCAGAATTGGAACTGAAACCTTTGGCATACATTCTAGACCAGTGTTTCTCAACCTTGGCAACTTGAAGATGTCTGGACTTTAACTCCCAGAATTCCCCAGCCAGCTGGGGAATTCTGGGAGTTGAAGTCCAGACATCTTCAAGTTGCCAAGGTTGAGAAACACTGGTCTGGACACTCTATCACTGTTCCCTAGATATTCCAAATATTCATTATAAATTCTTTATCACAAAATAAAAGGGAACTTTGAAAACTTTTTAAAAACCTGTTATTTCATAATACGAGTATTAAGTTTGGTTGCATTCAAAATGTGAAGTTGCAGTTTTCAATTGCGTTCGTAACATATTTTGCGTTTACGTTTTTAATATTATATTTAATGATTCAAAACTTTTATTTCCCCAGGAAAATGCTGACATTCTTCGACAGCTTCTTCCTTTGAGGGCAAAACTAGCAGAACTTCTGGGTTATAGCACTCATGCAAGTTTTGTTCTTGAAGTGAACACTGCAAAAATAACAGACAATGTTATCACATTCTTAGGTCAGTTTTCATTTAACATGTAAAATATTATCAGAGTAATTTAAGTCATAGTGAAATATTTATAATGAAAATAACAAGAACTTTTTGCCAGGGACAGGATGAATCTGAAGTATTTTTAATTTTAAAAAAATAGTAACTGTGTGTTAATTGAGAGATAATTATGATAATATTGTATTAAGGAAACAACTTGATGTTTATGAAGACCAATACAAGCTAAAGAACTGGCAGCTGTGATTTCACATTTTTGTGTAATTAATAATGAAACTTAAGAAGAGTGGTTCAAAATTGAACTCATTATTTTTAGTTTGTTAACTAGAGCAACTGCTAGAACATGAAGTTAATATTCCTGAATTTTACACATTATAAAACTTTCCAGTTTTATAGGATTTAGATTATAGAATTCCATTCCACCTGTTCTAAAATAGATATTTTTGAACGTAATAAAATCTTATCAAGATCATATAATTCCAAATTGGTTTGCTCCGATTGATCTCCTATATTATTTGGACCAGAATGAATTATTTTGTACAAAGCTACTCTCACTAATGTTTTCAGTGAAACTGCTACTTCAATATCATTAATATTAGCTTTTAATTATGAACGAATCAGTCAAATGTTAAAACATTTACTGCTTTTATCAATCAGGATCACTCGGCATAGAAGGCCCAGTGCTCATAATGCTAAGATGTAATTTAATACATTTGTTTTGGGATTATATGATATACAGACCAAATCAGGAAACAGCAGCACAAACTATTGGAAAATATTTTTCAAAACTGTATCTTGTTTTATGTACCAATAATTAGGTCATGAGAAAAAGATTTTTTTTTCTTAGTCTTGAATGTAATCTGAAATGGAATGTAACAAGCATGCAGAGTAATTATTTTTAAATTTCTGTTTTGCAGATGGTCTAAGTGATAAGTTAAAACTTTTGGGTAAAGAGGAGAGAGCATTTATTTTAAATCTAAAGAAAAAAGAATGTGAAGAAATAGGTGTCGAATATGATGGAAAGATTAATGCATGGGATCTACATTATTACATGAATCAGACAGAAGAGCTCAAGTATTCTGTAGACCAAGAGAAGCTGAAGGAGTATTTTCCTATTGAAGCAGTCACAGAAGGCTTGCTCAAAATTTACCAGCAGCTGTTGGGACTTGTATTTGAACGAGTGGAAGATGCTCATGTTTGGCATGAGACCGTTACTCTTTACACAGTGAAAGACAGCTCAACAGGGGAAGTTCTGGGGCAGTTCTATTTAGACCTGTACCCAAGGTAACACAATTTTTCAAAGACTGCATTTGTATCTTTCTTTTTATCCAAGGAACTCTTTCAGTAGACATGATTCAAGTCTATGATTGTATTCCCAGAGCAGCCCTGTAGGATTAAACTGAAAGAGGGGGACTGGTGCAAGGTTATCCAGTGAGAATCCATGACAAAGGTTTTTGTAAGGCAACTAGCCAATAACCTGGCATTACCCGAGTATTTATTTACAAGATGGAAATGTCCAGGCCAAACGTAATTTTTAATGTTGGATTTTTCCCCCCTACCCCCCTTGTAGAGTACTATGAAGCCGTTACCATGGCAACTCCACTAGGCTGTATCGGTGGTGGGTTCTGGTTGGTACGCCCCGGTACAGGCATACCGGTAGCTGCTGGGAGCAGCAGCCACCATACCAGAACGGTGCTTTGGAGCCCCCCCCCCTTGTTCCTTACCTGTATTTAAGCCAATTGGGCCATTTGCGCATATGCGCGCAGCGTATGGTGCTTGTGCGATGCATCGCCGAGCATGCATGTGCAGCGCGTGTACCCGTGGTAGACGCCCGGCCTCATTGCAGTGTACCGGTTGCGACGGGATCTGGAGCCCACCACTGGGCTGTACAGTAGAAGCCGTTTTACGGCAGTACAATAGAAGCTATTTAAGACACAAAGGCTGTATCCTAACAGAATCCCCCCCCTCGAGGGGTGTTAGTAGTGTCTTACTCCACAGTGTTTTTTTCCAGAGAATAAGTCATCTATGTACCAAGTTTGGTTGAAATTGCTTGAGGCGTTCCAGAGTTAATGCTGGAACATACACAAACACACAAACAGCCATTTTTATATATACAGATAGATATATACATATAGATAGATAGCTATGTTTTTCTCATCTCTCCAGCAATCTATTATTGGGTAATAATAGTAGTTTTCTGAGCATCCTAGTTATGGTACATCTCTAAGAATTACATCACTCTGCTTCTGTTGATTGTGACAAGTAATGTAAGTTTTAATACAGGTAGTCCTTGACTTAGAACCAGTCCTTTAACAACCATTCAAAATGATCATGGCCTCAGAAAGGGTGCTTTACAGTCTATAAAGCAATTCCAATGTCACACTGACAGACAGCACACAGAGACTGTGGTCACATTACTGCATTTCAGGCATTTGGCAACTGACTCACACTTACCCTGAACTGCAGGGTCCCATGGTAACATGTCTGTAGTTTCACTTAATGACCATGTGATTCAGACCTAGGACCATATAATTCACTTAACGACCACTGTAAAAACGCTTTAAAAATAAGATCCAGTCACATGGGAGCCTTGACTTATGATCACAACGGTTTATGACTGAACTTCCGATCCCAGTTTTGGTTGTAACTCGAGGACTGCCTGTATTGTCAGGCATTTGATAACTGCCTAACTGGTGATGACACAGACCACAGAATACCTCCTTATCTTCACCACTCTTTAAACCTCATTTTTCATCCACTTTCTTATCATTGGTAAACATTTTGCCAAGGTACACAAATTCATCTTATTTATTTGTCCTTTAATATTACTGAAATATACTGAAATATTACTGAAATGTCCATCAAGAGCTTACACCGTCCCAATGCCTGATTTTTTCAACATAGATCACCCTGTCCTTGAATGATTGGGTGGACTGCACATTAACATTGGAACCACTATAAGTCTATCCATTTATTTGCCATATGCTAAATAAATAAATAAACTGAAATATATATTCAGACATTCACTCTATATTTTAGAGTGATTACCTTGGTGTTTAATACATTTATTTTCAAATCTATATTTCTTTCTGCATCATAGACTTACCTTTGCTTCACCCATTCATTCAGCATTCCATTTATTTTCACTGCTCGTTTGTTTGTTGCTTGTTTATAACATTGTTATTGCATTAAGCCACCAACCTTTGGTTCCATATTCATACAAAATATTATATAATTTGAAGAGATTTGCTTTATCATGTTTTCTCTAAATCGACAAACATGCAGTGAATCTTCTTTTTCCTCCGTTCAGCTTACGGTTGCACTTCTCCAATTTTGCTTGTCATGTCTCATACCTTTTCAGTCAGAATTCTGCCAAACACTTTCCCAGGCTGGTTGAAGGTAATCCCCCTATAGTTTTTTCATCACTTTTGTTACCTTTCCTTTTATATAAGGGAGCACAGATTACAGACTTCAAACACAACCCTTCTATAACATTTCTCTGGTTACACTCATCACCTGCAGGCTTAACTTTTTTCAAAATTCTCACAGCAGTTCTTTTCTTTTTATTCTTTTTTCTTAGATATTATTTTATCTTAGATATTATTTTTATGTTATTGTAGTCCTACAAAGATTAGGTAGAAAGAAAAGCCAATGCTTCAAGCAATAGAACAACTCTTGTGTAATTGGTATGACACTATATTTTTCGGAGTATAAGACGCACCTTTTTCGCTCAAAAAAGAGAGTGAAAATCTGGGTGCATCTTATACACTGAATACAGCATTTTTGGCCTCCTGAAATCCCACCCCCTTTGCAAAAATGGCAGTGCATAACCTTTAGGAGACTTCCAGAGTGCTCCTGGGGGCTGGGGAGGGCAAAATGAGCGAAAAACAAGTCATTTTTTGCTCGTTTTTACCCCCAGCCTCCAGGAGCATTCCTAAAGGCTATGCATGCCCCTTTTTTGACAAAAAAGGGACCCAATTTGAGAAAAAAGGGCCATTTTGGGGCGAAACGGGCTGTTTTTGGGAGGTCTGCAGAGTGCAAAAACTCTTCAAAATTTTGGTGCGTCTTATACTCCGAAAAATATGGTAATATAGCGTACAGTTGAACCATCTTACAAAAGCATCTTTTTTTCTCTCCCTCTTAAGAGTTGTACTGAATATTTCTTTTAAATGAAAGAAATGTTTAGCTTTAAGATTTTTAAAAGATACAATGTATACATCTGACTATTATAATGATAGAACCCTAAAAGCAAGCTCATTGTGGAATTTAGATAAATGTATTGTTCCTGACTCTTCCAGGAAAGGAATGAGTCATTCATATAGATATTAGTTAAGAAGTGCCAAATGATTCACTTTCTTTGTGATGCTTTTTCTGTTTTCGATCTACTTTATTTTGTTACTCAGAGAAGGAAAGTATGGGCATGCTGCCTGCTTTGGTCTCCAGCCTGGCTGCCTTCTTTCTGACGGCCGCAGAATGATGTCAGTCGCAGCTCTTGTAACTAATTTCACAAAGCCAACCTTAGATCGCCCATCACTGCTGCAGCATAATGAAGTGAAAACTTACTTCCATGAGTTTGGGCATGTAATGCACCAGATATGCGCTCAAGTAAGTATTCTGCTTTATTTTGAAATTCTTCTATTATGGCTACGAGGCTTCTGTGCTTAACAAGCAGTGAAGAATTGTATGGCAAATTTCTTCAACTGAAATATAATTAAAATAGTTCCTTTAACCCTGATTTCATAAAAGTCAACATGCCAGTGATTTTTGCAAAGATACTGATTGAATTAACACATTGTGGTCAGGGGTAAAATCCAGCCGGTTCTGACAGGTTCTGGAGAACTGGTAGCGGACATTTTGAGTAGTTTGGAGAACCGGCAAATACCACCTCTGACTGGCCCCAGAGTGGGGTGGAAATGGAGATTATCCTTCCCCTGCCAGGCCCACCAAGCCATACCATGCCCACCAAGCCATGCCCACAGAACTGGTAGTAAAAAAAATTGAATTTAACCACTGATTGTGGCGAGTTACAGCTTATTTTACAGTGTTTACTAAATCCATTATTTGTCCTGTTCTTACAAGCTAAGCTCTAAAGTTTGGTTCTTCAGTGATGAGGGTTCCCGATGTGCTAAGCCATAAGCGTACATTACAGTTTAATTTGTTAATTTAGGAACTGTTGTTTGGAGGATTAAACCTGCTTGTGCATTTGCTTATTGACCCATTCGGAATAATCCCAATTTCTACTCGTAAAATCCACTCTTGATCCTGATTCATTCATACATTAGAATGTTAAACTGGACCAGCTTGAATGCTATCTGAAAAGTCTGGCATGACCTATGGTAGGGTTGGTAAATTCGCTTACCTAGTCAATTTGTGTTGAACAAAATTGTCAGTTCCCAGAAGGTAAATAGTGATTGAACAATTTTATTTCATGCATGTGAGCCACATTAGGTCAAGGACACAACATGTTCACAGATATACTTCATAAGTGGGTTGTCATAAGTTTTAAAGGGTTAAACTGATGTTTTAAACAAAATAGGTATCACCCATTGTATTGCATATATCCATTTAAAATCCTAAGCATTTACCCAAATCGCTGAAATAATTGTCCCTACCCATTCTGGGGACTGCAAATAGTATGCTGGTGGACTCCATGCTACACATTTTGCAGCTGATGTATAACAGAATGTACTTGTCTTTTCATTCATTCCATGTGATTTTAGTTGAGCTAGTTAGATAGGGCGTAAACAATACCAACCCACTGTAGAACATGTAGCAACAATAGAATGAAGCTGTAAATATCCAGGGTCTTTTGGGAAATTTGCTGTATTCCTATTTAGGAATTGCCTGAACCATACCTAAATATTGAAACTATGATAAAGAATATTTGAATGTTTACTTTTCAATCTATGCTACAATTTAAAGTTTTATTATTTATATTAGTTCACATGTATTTTGTTAATTTATATTGTCATTTTTCACAGACTGATTTTGCGAGGTTTAGTGGAACGAATGTGGAAACAGATTTTGTAGAAGTACCTTCACAAATGTTTGAAAACTGGGTTTGGGAAAAAGAACCTCTACAACAAATGTCCAGACACTATAAGGATGGAAGTCGGGTCCCCGATGATCTCCTTGAGAAACTAGTAGCTTCTAGATTAGCCAACACAGGTATTTTCCTTATTTATTAGTTAATTTGATTTTGATAGTTTCACAAAAGAATTGTTATAATCTGAGTCAAGCAGAATAATAAAGAATATATTTTGTAAGATTTATTTTAAAAATCTAAAATGTAAGAATAGTATCCCCTCACAAAAGGGAGAAAAGATTGAAGCCCACTTGAAGAAAATACCAGCAAATTTGTATATAGTTTGTTTAATATTTGCGGGATCGTATCCTGCCCCACACATCCCTTCGGCCGATCCGCTCACACAGAGAGGGACTCCTCCGGGTGCCGTCCACTAGGCTGTGCCAGCGGGCAACGCCCAGGGGAAGGGCCTTCTCTGTGATGGGCCCGACCCTCTGGAATGACCTTCCCCCTGATATTAGAACAACCACGGACCTCCGCTCCTTCCGCCAGAAGCTCAAAACCCACCTGTTTAATCTAGCCGGCTTGGCCTAATTCCAGCTCTCCCACCCCAGTCTGTATTTTTTAATTTCACGGGTTGGTCTTAAGGCTAAGTTTTTAATTTTTATAAACTTGTACAGGGGTCTAAAGTTTAATCCGATTTTAATTATATTTATTACTGTTTGTATGGTTTTAATTTGGTACCTGTACACCGCCCCGAGTCCCTCCGGGGAGAGGGGGCGGTCTAGAAATCAAATAAATAAATAAATAAATAAATAAATAAATAAATATTATTTAAATGAGATTACTTATGAAGGTAATCTAAGAAATGTATCTTGAATCATCCAAAGATTAAGTCTCCCTCAAACTGAAGTCAATATTTTTATGTTGCTTGATGCATTGGTAACAATATGGAATTAGTTTACCATTTAGGAATGTCTTATCTTGGATTCTCCTTGTGGTTTTCCATCCAAATGCCAATCCAATCCAGGCTATCTTAGCTTTTTCAATCAAAGTTAATTAATCACATGCTGTTATCTGTCGTGATTTGCATTTTTACTCAGATAGTAAAATCTTAATGAGTACTGAATTCAATATTGAATCCCAAAGAAATGTTTGACTTGGAATCGTAGAAAACTTCTTTACATTGAAACAAAGTTGTTCGACCTACTTCAGAATGATCAAAAGTAACTGGTAGCACCTCTAGATGACCACAGGGAAGATTCTGTGCTAACCTTGACTTGACATACTAGATACTGAATCCAGACCAGTTTTCATAGTTACAGTTATATAAACAAAGTCTGCTGATATTCCTTTCGGTGTTCTTATTTAACTAGGTCTTCTGACTCTTCGTCAGATTGTTTTGAGCAAGGTTGATCAAGCTCTTCATACCCAGTCTTCGGCTGATCCTGCCAAAGAATATGCCAAACTCTGTGAAGAAATTTTGGGTATATCTGCAACCCCTGGTATGGACATTCCAAAATTTTATTTATCCCTTGCCAGTATTTTATCAAGAGAAATGTGATTGTGAATAAATATATAATGATATTATTTTCTAAAATTATAAAATATGTTTAAAATAAAGCGGGTGGTTGGACTAGATGACCTATAACCGTGTTGGCAATCCTTTTTGGCACAGAGTTCCCAAACCAGAACACACATGCATGCACACTAGTCACCTGGCCTTCTGGTTTCCGTCACGCGCATGCACGCCAGCCAGCTGGTCTTCACGTGTGCTGGAGTGCCGAAAACCCAAAGACCAGGTGGCTGGTGCACATACGTGTGCATGTGTACCGGCCAACTGGTCTTTGGGTTTCCGGCACATGCGAAGACCAGCTGGCTGGCGTGCATTCACACGCCAGAAACCAGAAAAGAACACAACGGTTATAAAATTGTTTAGAACAGGGGTCTCAAATTTGCTTTATCACGTGATATATCATGACTTTTTTTCCCTGTGCTAAAACTGAGGGGTGTGGCCAGCACGTGACGCATTTGGCCGCGGGCTACGTGTTTGACCCCTCCCCCCCTAGTTTACACTGAGAAAATCTCAGATGAAAACCTTTTAAGTTTAAGGCATGCTTAGATTCAGTTCAATGAGCTTCAAGCCACAGAACATAGAGAGAGGATATGTTTCTGTTTGGTCAGAGCAGATCCAAATTAATGTGTCTCCTCTTTCAGTAAATTAGTACCTGAAGTGCATGGCATTCTCATCAATACCTACATTGATTCTAACCAGTCTGAAACATAATAAACATTTCAATAACATTTCAATAACATCTTCAGATTGTTCTCCGTAATGTTTTGTTTGTTTTACAGAAGCTGTTCAGAATTATTATTTGTTTCTTTTAAGGTACAAATATGCCAGCTACTTTTGGTCATTTGGCAAGTGGATATGATGGCCAATACTATGGATACCTGTGGAGTGAGGTGTTTTCTATGGATATTTTTTACAGTTGCTTTAAATGTGAAGGGGTAATGAATCCCAAGGTAAGGAAACTAGTTTTATTCTTTGTTATCCTTTATCCTCACCTGTTTCTAAGTATAGGAGGACAACATGATAGCAGAAAGGAATTAACAAAATGTATGTTGTCTCTTTCAAGATTGAATCTGGCTTGTTTAATAAAAAATAGCTAAAGACAATTTTGGCATTTTTATAAAAGCCATGCATTTTGCTGCTATGTTTGTTCCAGGGCCTTACTTTTATAACAAATCATAAAGTTTATATTGAGATATTTTAATGTTTGGTTAAAATTTAATATGCTTGACTATATTTATTGTTTTAATTGTGAGAGCTTCTCAGTCCTGATGAATTACATTGCTAAATAAACATCAGTCGTTCCTGTAAGTAATACTAATAAAATAGCTTTATTAGCTTTATTAGCTTCTTTTGAAACCCAATATGTATAATGCCAGATGGAAAATAACTGAAACAGAATTGAAGATTTAACAGTTTAGACAGATGAGAAAGAGGAAATGCTGAAGGAAAACAATGGAGGAATAATAGACAGATCTTGAAAGATTTCTTGAAGAGCAGGAAGGACTAGATTCTATTAATATATGGGGCAGTAAGTAAATTCTAGTACAACCAAAAAAGCAGAAGGTATCATGAAGAATTATATCTAATGTTTGGTTTAGTTAAAAGAGGAGTAACTACTGTATTTTTCAGAGTATAAGACACACCTTTTCCCCCCAAAAAAGAGGGTGAAAATTTGCATCTTACACACCGAAAATTTGCATCTTACACACCGAATATAGCCCCACCCACCCCCTCTAGAGGCCAAAAACGCAAGGCATAGAGGCAGCAATGGTCTGTGGCAATCCCTGCAGCCTGGAACAGCTGATTGGGGGTATTCCGGCAGTCTGATCCACCCTCCAATCAGCTGTGCTGAAGCAGGTTGCAATAAGTGCTAAAGCTGACCTGGCTGGTTAGAGTTTGCAGCAGCAATCACATTCAGAAAGCACATAACTGATTCAGCAGGATTCAAAATAATAATAATATACAATACATTACCAAAGCAGGTTTTCCAAGATAGCAGTAAATATAAGCAAAACACAAGCAGTTTCACTTTCAGTTCTCTGCTAATCCAGGTTCCTTGTTGCTCATACAGCAAATGTCAGAGTCCAAATAGCCCTCATTGGTTGACTTAGTTGCTATGCCTATTCATTGGATGACCTTGTTACCATGTGTCAGCTGAATACCATGGATGCTGGTAGGCAGAGGCAGACTTTTTTTCTTCTTATTTTCCTCCCCCAAAACTAAGGTGCATCTTATACTCTGGAGCGTCTTATACTCCGAAAAATATGGTAGTTATGAATACAACTATACAGCTAATTTGCAAACAGCATTAGTATCATTGGAAAACCAATAAAAGAGCTTATAATAATCTTAATGTCCAGCTGTCTTCATGAAGCTTGAGTATGAATTGAATATTACCAGTTATATGGAACTTTATCACCAGTAGATGCCTCTAGGAATATTCAGGACTGGTGTGAAAATTATATGTAAAACGGGTTAGTTTTTTGGCAGTGGTTTGTTTTTCAAGCTTGTTTCAATTTAGTTTCTGAACATTTCATAGATAATATCATCAGCAGGATTTTTTTTCCTATTCTACTTTAGCTTATATATGACTTGTGTGCCAGTGACAAACAAGACATATATAAGTTAAAAAAGAATAGGACCAAAAAAAATCCTGCTTCTCATGTTACCTAGTCAGGTAACGAAACGTTCAGAAACTAAAATGAAACAAGCTTGGGGAGCAAACCACTATCAAAATCTAAAACCAGAGCTACAAGTATTTTCTATTATTTCAAATCAATTAGTCTTCAGAGGAAGATAGATAACAACAAAATATCATGTCAAAGCAATACCCAAGGTTTGGATGAATGGAAGAACATTTTCAGATATGTATATATAAAGTGGAATGATACAGGGAATGCAATGGAGATGTACTATTAAGGGGGGACGGGGACGGGACCCAAACCTATTAGCTTCCCTGTTATGTCCCCCCAACTTCATGAAAGACTATCATTGGGTAGTAAAGGCTGCTGCTGAATCCATAGATTAATATACAGTTGACTACAGTAACAAAGCCCATATCTTAGCTATTAATGCTTCAACATAGGTAACCGTGTTAATGTGTGGGTTTCTGGGGTAGATTCTACCACATTCCCAACCACAAAGACAAGACCCAGTACATGTAATCATACCATGCCTTCTTCTTCCACACAACATGTGGCGGTTAAAACTTTCAGTTGGCAAAGATGGATAAATATACATTGCCAATAGAAGATAACAATCTGCCTTAGTGAAGCAGGGACTTGTCTATGAAATTTTATACTGTTAAATCTGTTTAGGTGCCATAGATAGTTTTGGATTTTTTTTTTTAATTGGAACAATCCATGGCTATGAAAACATGCCAAAGGAAAACAACCTTCTGAAAGGATTATAGAAACACAAAGCATATTCTCATAATTATGTAACAGAGAACCCTGGGGAAGTAGAGGCAGGGATTGACTGAGTGCCAGGTAAATTTTTGCAATAAATGATCAGGAGAGAATTCTGCACACTGTGAACTCTGCTAAGAGCAGATTGCTATATATAAAACTTGGCCACAAAATGAGACTGTGATTTTAAAAAAAAAAACACCTTCATGTGTTCGTCTCAGAGAGCCCAATGTCCATTGATCTTCTTTGTCAGTATGAGATGCTTTTAAAATATTTTCTTGTCACATGGAAACTTATGAGCATGGGTGACTTCATCATGTCCGTGCCAGACACATTGTGGAATGACATTCTGGATTGCAGGAAAAAAAAATAGCTTGTGGCTCATGAGAGAGCTGCAAACTGTTACCATTAAGGCAGATGTTCTTTATCTTTACTTTTTTTGTGAATTTAGAAAGTTTATATAAACATGAAACGTTAACCTCCTCGTTTTATTTTTATTGTTTTAGGCTGGAATGAAATACAAAAATCTTATCTTGAAGCCTGGAGGGTCGTTAGATGGGATGGACATGCTCCAAAACTTTTTAGGTCGTAAGCCAAACCAAAAAGCATTTTTATTGAGTAAAGGATTATGTACTTAGTAAAACTATGAGTTTTTTGGCAAAAGACATCACCTAGGAGACCATCTTGAAATACTATCATGAAAATTTAAAAAAGACACTTTGTGTCTTGGGGAAAGTGTACTTGAGGTTTTAAATGTTTTTTATTACCAGTTTTCAAAATTATAATTCTCATTTTCATCTCAAACTTCATACAGAATCATGATACAGTATTTTTTTTACTTGTTAGCAATATTTGTGCACTGTGTGTTGAATGGAAAGAAAAATATTGTTGCAATTTTTCATGGTAGGTGTGTTAAATAAAAGCCACAGCATTAAGCTTTTTGTACATTTTTAGATTTGAATAACAAAATAATCATTACATTTCAGCCGTCTTAGCAAATTTTATCAAAATGTTTTATTCTCTTTTTGAACTCTAATGAACACAAAGTCCTGAAGGACTCATCAAATCCTGACATATTTGATTATTTTCCATGGACACAGGGGCTCAAATTCACGGAAACAACTTCCAAAATGGTTTTTTTTTCAATTATGATGTGATCATAAATATAGAATTCAAGGATATTGCTTTAAAACAAGCGTGCTGGGAGGAGAACTAGACGCTTTTCCAGAATTGAAACTGGCACATAACTTTGGTTTCAATTTCTAAGCCTGAGATATTTTCCTCCTCACACTGTACTATTCCAATGTAAAGAAATTTCTTTTTGCTGTAATATGCGTTCCTCATGGGAACTGAAGCCAGCCTATTCAATGTTCTTTGTCATTGTGCCAAGAACTCGGCCAATCACCTGCCTTTCTATACTTTTATTATGGGCCTTTCTACATAGAAGATAAGCTTCAGAATTGTGGAAGAAAGAAGAAAAAAATGTTACATGTGATTGTTAAAGTTTTTTTTTCTCAGTGCTGGTCTGATTGTCTGAGCTGTCCTAGGGGCTTGCAGAGAAAGATGTGCGTGTGTGTAAAACTCCTTAGAATCACTACAAGCTAGGTTTTAAAGAAGCTGTAGCACAGGCGTGTCAGGCCTGGAAGCCATCTTGGGCCTTGGATCTTTAGGCCTGCCACATTTAGTGCTGTGGGAAACTGGGAGGGGGAATTGCATGGAACTGGGGAGATATGTAGCCAAAATAACATTCCTTTCTCCAAGAGTCAAAGCCATGCTGCCCTGCACCTGGAGGTGTGTGACTGGGGAGTATCTCCAGTTAGGACGGTGCATTGATCGGACCATGTGATGGACCTGTGGGTGCTGGGGCAGGGACTTGGACTTGCTTTTGGGTGGGGAAAACCTGGAAGCTTTCAGATTCGGATTTTCCCAGATGTGCCAATATGACATCTCTAATAAAATGGACCTTTGAGGAATGGCTAGGCTCGGAGTCTTCTTTTGTTGGGGGTGTTACTTGGAACCCTGACACTCACGTCGTCGTGTCGTCAGGTGATGTATTACAACTTTTTTCCCCTTTGCTAAACCGGGGATGGCCGTGGCCGGCACATGTTGCATCCGGGGTGCGAGTTTGTCACCCCTGCTGTAGCAGATAGAAGGAGGGAATGTGGAGCATATGTGCCAGATGATCCATGGGCATGGAGAAGACTCAGGAAGGAACCATGATGCATTTGAAGAATCTGCAAAAAAGAGCCAGCAGAAGGAAAACATCGCTTTGGATTCTAGGCAGTGGCAGAGCAAATTCTATGAGGTCGAGGTCCTGGATTCCAAAGCAATGGAGTATTGAAGAAAGCAATACAATCACTGTGTAAAAAGCTGGCTTGAGAAAGAAGGAAACAGATTGGTTACTGTTAATAATAATATATTTGCCATGAGAGATGGCTTCAGAATTGAAGGATTGTTGAATTTAGCTGTGATAAAGTAATAAAATTCATAATTAGAAAGTATTAAAAGTGTTCTATTCAATCCCTTGCGTACCTTAATTAAGATCCGTGATAAAGTGGTTTCATGTGGTCCTGGACATACTTACTGTTTACATCTGGTTGGTCACTATTGTGGCAAATACATATTCACCTGATGAATATTAATCTTACAGGTAATCTTTGCAATGTCCCAAGATGTATTAAAACTTCTAACAAAAACTTGGCAATAATCATTTTCCCCCTCCTACAACACCTTTCCCAAATGCTCTTCTCAACCATCATAGACAAAGGGGATAGGTTTCTCTACATACCGTATGGTGCATGATGATGCTGGTTTTTCCCCTTAAATTTAAATAAGCTTCCACAGGAGGGAAACCTTTCCCTAAAGAGAATGTATTTGAGCTAGAGGACTAGCAGAGAAAAATATGCTGATAGAAAACTGATGGGGCTAATATTTGGAGAAATTAGTAGATTTTGCTAAATCAATACAACATGGTTGAATAAAATGTTTTTATTTATATTGATCACAAGAATCACAACAACCCATGCTAATAGAACAGCTGAAACGCCCTCTTTTTTCTTCACCATTAAAAGTAACCATAATACTATGGGTGTGACAGGGTCTTATTTTCTTTTTACCCACAAAATATGGCTTGGGCCTTATTATGAGGGGAGGGTTTATTGTTTTGGGGTTGCCGGGTGGCTGCTCTCTTGCAAGCAGGCTCCCAAAGAGCTGGGCACAGTCTCAGGGGCGAATGACTATATTGCGCTGTCGCTGCAGCACAACACAACAGCCATGAAGCGACCATGCTCACGAGCAGCCACCCGACAAACCTCCTTTTCAGCTGGGCACAGCACCATTCACTGACCTAGGCGTATCGCCAAGCTGCGTGAGCGCCTGTTCGCCGCCACCTGGCTCCCGCGGCTTGGCTTATTTGAAATGCCAGTGAATGGCACTCTGCATGGCGGGAGAGGGGGGTTGCGCAAGCGGCTGTTGCGCTCCCACTCGTGCGCCTCCCAGCCTCACGATGCCCTGGCCCAGCTCTCCCCGCAGACGCAGGGCACTTCCACTGCCACCGCCACCATCCCATCATGGCTTTTTTGGCAGCTTCCAAACCGAGTCTTCCAGCAGTGGCTGCTCTGGACATACGCTCTATGGTTGTACGCTCTGCTGGCAGCTGGCCCACAACCATAGAGCATACTCCCAGAGTGACCACTGCCAGAAGACTCAGTTTGGAAGCCGCCGAAAAAGCCATGCTGGGATGGTGGCGGCAGTGGAGGTGCTCCAGCTCTGCGGGGAGCGCTGGGCCAGGGCATTGGGAGGCGCGGGAGCGGAACAGCCACTCGCGCAAGCCCCCTCTCCAGCTGTGCAGAGCGCCATTCACTGGCATTTTGAAGGCGCCAAGCCACGGGAGCTGGGCGGCGGCAAAAAGCGCTCATGCAGCTTGGTGATACCCCTAGGTTAGTGAATGGCGCTGTGCCCGGGTGGAAAGAGGGCTTGCCGGGTGGTTGCTCATGAGAGTGGTCGCTTCATGGGTGTTGTGTTGCGTTGCTGCAACAACACAGCCTTTCGCCCATGTGGCTGTGCCCGGCTCTTTGGGAGCCTGCTCACAAGAGAGCAGCTACCCGGCAACCCCCCTCTTCAGCTGGGCACAGCGCTGCTCACCAACCTAGCGGTATCCCGAAGGCACCAAGCAACATGATTTGCCTCCCCCCCCCGGTTCCCACGGCTTGGCACCGGGATACCACTAGGTTGGTGAGCGGCGCTCTGCCTGGCCAGAGGTGGGGGGTTGTCCAGGGGGCTTATTTGCGGGGGAGGGCTTATATTTTTGCCCACCAGTAAAATGTGGCATGCGTTATTATCAGGACATGTGTTTTTGGAGAAACACGGTAATTAAATATTTTTAAGAGTTAAAGTTATTTAACTCTTAAATAAGAGGAGGGTTATTTCTTACTATAGCCAAATAAATGTGGACAAATAATGAGCAAGCATTCCTCTTCAGTAGATTTTTTCACTATCTCTTCCCTTCCTCCTTTAAACATTGCTTTTAAATAATCTAGCTTGAAGAAGATTTTTAACAATTTTGCTTTTCTAAATAAATACTATGCTTTCTCCATGTAATTATTATTCCACACATTTTTTCTCCATTAGACAAGAAAAAAATGACCTTGGCATTGCTTCCCCATTCCATTCCATAGTCTCTTCTATATTGTTTACCTTATTAGATCTGTGGATTGTAGAATGAATAGCATCAGTTCTAGCTCCTTCAACATAACTACAAAAGTTTTGCATACAAGATTAGTTTAACCACCACTTTTAAGGGTTGCTTGCTGGATAGAAGCATATAAACATTGAACTGAAAGAAGCTGTTTGGTACAATGATCTCTTCAACGCAAGAATCTAGTTATATGGGGCTGTCCAGCTTCTGACTAACTATGCATAGGCAGAGATTCTTCTTTATTACTACTTTATTTTATTCAAAAAATAAAATATAAAACTACAAACAAAGCCCAAGATGTTAAAATGTGCATTGGAAAGATATAGACACATACATGTATATTATCTCCCCCCCCCCATACATTTGTATTTGATTTCTCCTAAGTATAGAAAAAATATTTATCTGAGTTAAACTTCATTAACGTCAGTCTGAATTTTATTTCTGGTGCACCACCTAAATAGGTTAATTGTATCTGGTTCTGTGCCTTCTGAAATATAGAATCTTTTCTAGAGTTTATTGTACAATTATTAAAACTTTGATTTTAAAAGGCCAATTGACTTCCTACATGGCTGGCTGGGGAATTCTGGGATTTTATGTCCTTGCATCTTAAAGTTGCCAAGGTTGGGAAACCCTCTTCTGAAGTTTTGTATGAATGCATACATGTCATGCCTTGTATTGTTTCCAGTGGCATTCTGTGAAGAAATCCAAAATTGTTACCCAGTTTCTCTAACATCAGACGTGGGTTGCTCCTGGATCGGCCAAACCGGTGGTAGTGGTGGCGGGAGGCTCCACCCACCCTGTTCTGTGCATGTGCAGGAGCGTCGCGCGGGATCGCGCCCAAACTGGTAGTAAAAAAATTGGCAATCCACTTCTGCCTAACATGTATGCCATTATGGACACCACAAGTTTAATTAAAAGGCAAATCAAAATAAAAATAATCCCAAGAAACAGTCATGCTGTGTGTCTTGGAACTTGCTGAGCTGTAGGCAAATACATGCAAAGGTCCTGGGTTCAATATCTGCCATGCCCAGAGAGTGTGAGGAAAACTCCACCTAGAGATCTGGAATCCTGTTGCTTTACTGAAATAGATGGACTTGTGATCCAATTTACCATAGTTTGTTTTTTGCCCAGTGCCCACACTTGGATATAATACTAACATTTATTATCAGCAGTTCAGGGATATTGCAAGGAAACTGATGAAATACTTCACTAACACAAAAATTCCTAGCATTAGAACAAAATAAAACAACATCACAATTGGAGAGTTGATCCTATTTCCAGCTGTAGTGGTTTATTAAAATTATTTACAATTTTTTAAGATTACATTCTACAGGATGCTTAGATGTGATTAAAGAAGCAACAGACCCTTTAAAATTTCTTTTTCTGGAAAAATAGCAGGCAAGAAACTCCACAGGATGTCTTGAGAGGCAGCTTGTGAGAAGGAAACTCAGGCAGAAAGAAAGAAAACCTTTTGCCAAGCCAAATTAGAATGGAGAACTATTTTTGGAAAAGTGCCAGTGAACAATTCTTAGCCAGGAGTATAGTTTCATTTTCTAGCCAATTCTCTCCCACTCAGTTGTAGCCTAGTGAAGAGTTCAGACAGGGCACCTAAACAGAAAGCATGAGCCAGGACAACTTGTTATGGCAAGTAAAATTTATAAACCACCAATAAATCAGATATTTGTGTAGTTTCTCAAAAGGCAAGCCATGCATTCCTATGACAAAGCCAGCCATTCAAATCACAGGCTAAAAAGAAGCATGGCTTAGTATTTGCATGTGTATATGACCAATCATTGTTTTGGATCATTATATGCAGACTATTTTTTTTGGCTTTTTATTTATTAATCATTAATTATATATTAATTATATATAATCACATTCCCCAAAAGAAATTCTGGGCAGCATAGAATAAATAAAATAGCCAAAATAAAACTGATAAAAATATAAAAAGTCACAGTAGTAAATAGCATAAAAACAAAAATAATAACCCTGGGATAAGAGAGGACAAAAATGGCTCCCTTGGCAATGGGGCCATTGCTGTTTCAAATTATTTTTCCTACTCTTCTGATTCCTAGCAGTCTTTCTCAGTCCCATTTTAGACTTCTGATGAATAAGCAATATGACAAAAATTCTACACAAAGGATGAGGGAAGAAAACAGAAATAAAAGTTGTTGAAGTACAAATTAAAAGAGAAGAGAAAATTTTTAGTGAAATAAGGAAATACAGAAGAATATTGTTAATACAGAAGAAAAGATGCTGCCAATACTTGCACAACTTTGTTGGTGTGCCTTTGTAAAAATCAATAACATATCCTATATTATGCATTCAGTGTTCAATAAAATGTTAGTTCTTCATAATAGTCTGAATCTATCAGAGACAGGCGTAATGTTGGGAGTGGATGACAGTTAGGTTATAAAATGTAATCGTCTTCAAAATAAACCCGTGGAATGTCTGTGCAAATAAAGCCAGTTCAGCCACAGATTGTTGTTTTGATTCACTGTATTATTCAGTATGTTAGATTCTGGGGAGGGGCAACTGGAAAGAGATTATATCTGCTTGTTTATGGAACTACTGCAGGTTGAGGTACTGGATGAAAAAAGCTTGGGAATTTTGTTTACCTTTGGCACCATTTTTCTAAATCAATAACCATGGCAACTTGTAGATCTGTGTGGACTCAAGTCCCAGAATTCCCTAGCTAGCTAGCTGAGTCTAGAGTCTATATCAGAGGTAGGGAAGTGATGTCCTCTCAGCATTTGTCACCCATGGCTCTTTTGCTTAGAACTTTCAGCAACATATGGTAGATTTTATATTGTCCGCATTTGGAAGAAATTTGGAAAAATGACTAATGCTGACTGTAATGGGAATAACTAAAGATTATCTTCTTGTAGAAAGTTTTTTTTTTTTTTACTCAGACTTTTTCTCATCATTATCCTACAAATAATTTATTTGCCCATTAAGCAACTCAAGTTTGTATTTTTATAAGAATGTGGCAAAGAAGTCCTATTGTCTCTGGAACATCTCCAGTAGGCTAGACAAAAGTATCTATTTTACATATGTCTAATTCATTTATTATATGCCATATATTAATATATCTTATGATGTAATGTGTAGCCCTTGGACAATATTAGGATTTTAAGTTACTGGTTCTTCATACATTTTTGTTTCTTGTTATGTGCTTGTTTACTGTAAGATTAATTGGATGGGGATAGTTTTAGCTTATCTCTGACCTAGTCTTGAGTTCTGTCCCCTTATATAAAAAAAATTGCAAGTGAACCAGTGGTGGGTTCCGGATCCCGGTGCAACTGGTACTGTGCAACAGGGCCCGGCGTCCCCCACATGAATGCACATGCATGCGTCCTTACATCTGTGATGCTCCAGCTGCTAGGTGGAGCATCGCGCAGGTGCAGTACGCTCCATGCGCATGCGTGGAAATGCCAAAGAGCTCAACTACAGGTAAGAACTCGGGCGGGCAGGTGGGCCCTCCGGAGTCTTCCTGGCAGGTACCGGTACGCCCGTACCGGGGCGTACCGCCTGCAACCCACCACTGAAGTGAACCTTTCAGTGAGCAGGTGTTAAAAATAATAGTGATGTCAAAAATACTTGATGGTCTACCATTGTTACAACTCACAATCGCAATTCTTATTTTAAAATAAGTCCCATGTTTCAGTACTACTAATCACAGTCCCTTAAAAGGGAGCAGCAGATGCAAAAGAAAGGAAACAGAAAGGACTTGTACTACAGTTAGATTAATAGGAAAATACAACAATTTCACAATAGTTGTTATCTAGCAGGTGCACTATCTACCTTGATTTGGCCAGCTTCTCCTGCCTGTTGAGTTGATAGGATTGGCTCTCTCCCACTATGAACTAATCAGTTATGCTGCCCTAGATAAGGATGGGAAGGATGGGAGGTACATATTAGTCTGACAGCCTAACTCCAGGGTTGGAAGGAGAAATTTAATGTATTTGTTATGGGAACCCACTTAATGGGATTGAGGATATCATATGCCCATATCCTCAGATCCACCCAACAGCCAAAACATTAACCATCAAGTTGTATAAAAACTAAAATAGTTTAAATCTCATTTTTCTTGGAACATCTGATAAATTTGAAAATTTAAAGTCAAATCAATTAGACCACGTATCCAGATCAGCTCCTTAGAGTCTAGAAATAATGCACATGCACACCAAAGAGTCAATCAAAGATATGCCACCCAATATTTTATTCAAAGTCTGTGGATTAATGACAGCTACTTTCTTTGTTAACATGTAACTATCAATCCTCTTTCAAGAGGGTCAAAACAATTGATACATGTATTTGGTGTAGTCAGTGCACTACAAAAAGAAAAAAAATGTTTTTGTAAGAGCAGAAAGAAGCATGCTACGCTTTGGCATATTACAAAACAGTCTGTGTTGTCAATGTTTTTTTTTACATTCAGAAAAAAAGACATCATAATATGATGATCCCTCCCTATCATCCAAAACAGGGATGTTAGCAGTCAGTTGTTGCAATTTTCTGTGTATCTTTGGGCTTTGGGCAGCTAAATCTCTGAATATTCCTTTGCTTTTCAGAATAAATCCTCATTAGAAACCTTTCATTTGTAGTTCAATAAGCTACTCCGCGTGTAGAGAACAATGTTCTTTGGGCTATGTACTTTGGTTATCTTCAGAAAATGGTTCCCTGATATGTCTGTTTTCCGTGCAGAACTTATTCTTCTCATTCTACCCTAATCCAAAGATATACAAGTTTTTCAACGTTCCACATTTTTGACAAACAGGGCACTGTAAGTATGCACCATCTTTTTAGGCCAAAGATCATGTTGGTCTGTGACAAGCTAAATTCCAAAAAGTTAGTAAGGGGAAAAATTTAATCAAAACAAGTTCTTACATGCAACTAATATGAATAATCCAATATATGCAGTGGTGGGATTCAACCAGTTCACACCTATTTGGGAGAACCAATTGTTAACTTTCTATGCAGTTCAGAGAACCGGTTGTTGGAAGAAATCTTGTTTTGTTTTTTCCTACTTTACAGGGCTAATCCTGTAAGGAAGGCAGGAAGGAAACATTCTGGTGTTGTTTCTAGCCTAATCTTTATTGCCCTGCTTACAGAAACTGCCTCTCCGGTTAACCCTTATTACATTTTAACAGCTAAGGTGAAGCGCCTATCAACCTGAGTGACGTTGAGTTGACCACGCCCACCCAGTCACATGACCACAGAGACCCACCTGCCCAGCTGGTCATTAGGGCAGAGAACCGGTTGTTGAATTATTTGAATCCCACCATGGAATATATGTACAGGTAGTCCTCGACTTACAACAGTGCATTTAGTTTTATTATACAATTTTTGTTAGTTTATTGTTCTGACCCCCCTTCCTCCTTTGCCCACACAGAACACACTCCGGAACAGTACAAGGTAACAAGGTCATTGCACAAACAAACAGAAGGTTCCGTGGCAGTAAACCACCAAAACAAAACTCACAAAAACAAAACACGAAAGCAGCTATCCAGCCTGCTAGAATTCCAGACTAGAACTTCTGGCATAAGTCCTCTGTTGACTGCTGCAAAGGGTGTATGCACAGTCAACCCTTTTATAACCTGGAGAGGAGCCTCCTGATCAGCAGCTGAGAGCTCTTACCGCCGATAATTACGCCCACACTCCTTGCGTCTATGGGCGCGGCGATAACGAGCGTCCAGGAACTCCCTGTTCAGCTCTGACTCACTGTCTCGTGACTCCTCCCCACTGCTCCAAGGCATGGCATTGGGAGACCCCTCCTCTGGCTCTCACCGCTGCTCCATGCCTCAGGCGCCTCCTGGTGGCCGACTAGACTCTCCGATCCCTGCTCAGCGTTGGAACCCTGTCCAGGGTCCTCCACCTCCTCTTGAGCTGACTCATAGGGACCCTCACTCTCGGAGTCTGGTGGCAGCGGCAGTGGCTCCTGCTGGGCCACAACAGTTTATAATATAGCATAAAAATAGAATACAAATGTAAATAGTAGGGACTTTTGGAAAGGGAAATGGATAGTGCGGGAAAGCAAGGGGAAAAAGAAAAAAAAGGCATTGACTTCCAACTCCTTTGGTGCAGTAGAATAAGGCATTAACATCTAACCTCATTTTTTTAATTTTTACATAGTATAAACTAGCGATTTATATAACAACAGTAGTTTATTTTGTGACCATTTGAAGTTACAACAAAAGTGAAAAAAGTGACAGGACCATTGTAGCATCTCCATAGTCTCGTGATTTACATTCAGATGCTTGACAGCTGACTTACACTTATAACGGTTGCAGCATCACGGAGTCATGTGATCCCTTTTGCGATCTTCCGACAAGCAAAGTCAATGGGGAAGCCAGATTCACTTAACTGCTGGGTTACTAATTTAACCATTGCAGTGATTTGCTTAACAAATGCGGCAAGAAAAGTCGTAAAAGGGGGCAAAATAATAATAAAATTGTAAGTTTATTAAAAATTAAAGATTAATAAAATGTACATTCTTTTGGATAAAACACACAAGAATGTCCTATTTCCTTATGATGAGAATGCAAATTTGTAGCCATTGTCCTCATGATAAAAAAAAAAACCCGCAGTGTTAAAAGTAAAAGTGAATACCTTAATTAGGAATAGGCTTCTTGGCAGTAATGTTGCCTGTGCCAAGCCAAGTCAATTAAACAAATTATTAGTTTTTACCTTGCTGCTGAAATTGTTCCTCCTCCTTTCTCATTTCATTAAAGGAAATGGGACTGCAGCAAAAATTATTCACGTAGGAAGATCTGATGGCTTACCTTCCGTATATTATTTTTAGCTAAAGAGATTTTGAGAGATGGGATTTGCAGGTGTTTGTGTGTGTGTATGTTTGTGTTATAATAAATTATTAAAAAGAGAACAAACGGCAGATAACAAAATGAAAATTAGCGTAGTAATGCAACAGAATAGCTATAGTTCTGAATGTAAGTATCTTTTCAAAGTGGAAGAAAACACGGTCAAGGTGAGAATTAGAAAATACATTTCCTTAATGTTGGTGTGTGGGAGCAAAAAAGCATTGTCTGTATCACAGCAAAACATAACAGATGTTTCTGAGTTGCAGAGAACCTCCGTGGGAGATTTTAAAAGGCAGACAAACTTATATAGATGTTTGGACTGCTATAGCAACAAAAATCTAGATGATTCCATGATAGGGGCAAAAAGGTAGAGTACCTCTCATGGTTATTCAACCTATGATTTGAGTTTTTATCATTTATATAAATTAGGATGTTTAATGCTTTGTGCTAAAGATTTACTCCTTTGGAAAGACACTAACAAAGTATAGTTATTTTGTCTTTTATTTTTAGTTAATTTGCCCATACATGAGGTCTTTCCGGTAACTAAATAATTGCAAGTCTTCATGGAAAGATTTTTTTTTAAATGGCTCCTCTTTCTTCCTGTAATAAATTTGAGCAATTGCTAAGATATATTGTTAGAAAATATTAATCTTTTATTAAGTTATTACTTCTTTCAAAGTTTGCAATTTATTATTAAAGTAATCTAAATCGTAAAATTACAGTGGAGCCCTGTTTTCTGTCTCAGAAATCAGATATTTTTTTAAAAAAAATTGGCCATTTTAAAAACTGGGGGCAGAACTCCTGAGAATGTAGTGGAAATGCTATATAAGTAACACGGTCCTCGCCATCAGCTTCAAGGGGAATTGGAATCTCCAGGAAGTTAGAGTACAGGTAATCTTCACTTAAGTCCATTAGGACCCCCCAAAAAATGTTTGCCCCCCCAAAAAGTACTTATGACCTGGTTCCAGAGTTCCAACAGCACCCCCTCCTTCCATGATCACACAACCCCATTTTGTGTGCTTGGCAACCAACTCACTTTTATGGCCAGTTTAAAGGTGGTATTCAGCCAGTTCGCACCAGTTCGCATGAATGGGTGGTAGCAATCTGCCCAAGGTCAGAGAACCGGTAGCGATGGCTGGCTGGCCACACCCCTGAACTGGTCCCCCTGTTGCTGCTCGCTCACTTGCCCCACCCACCCAGTCACCGCTTGCTTGCCCCGCCTACCCACCTGCCTGATGCTTGCTTGCCCCACTTGTCCCACCCATCTGAGCCCTATATATGTCTTCGCCACATGGCCCAGCCCCCAGATACGTGCCTCACCAGTCACCTCTGCACCTCGCCCGCTCTGCTCAGCTCACCAAAGGTAAGTAAGCATGCTGCCCGCTCACCCTGGGCCGAGGGCTGGGGCCCCTGAGGCCCCAGAGCCGCCATGAACCTCGGCCGGGTCAGGGAATGCACCATTTTCTGGCTCCGGCCTTGCCCCGCTTCCACCACCACCACCACCACCTCTTTGTTTGGGCTGCTTACCTTCCGCGGAGGCTGGTCCAGAGTCCGGAAGGCAAACTGACCTGAGTTTTCAGCGGCACCAGCCAGCCACCGCTACTGGGAAGTGGCTGGCTGGCAAAGAAGCCTGCTTTGCAAATGTCAGAAAATGAATGTGACTCACTTAAAAGTCAACTTGTTTAGCAACGGAAACTCTGGCTCCAATTGTGATTGTAAGTTGAGGACTACCGCTATATGGTATGCATAATAAACCTGATGATTAAACTGGGTTTCTCCTAAATAGTTACCATTGGAGGAGAAGGTGCACAGATCATTTTTGTTATCCTTGCTTTCATAACAGAGAAATGTTGTATCTCGACCTCTTATTTCTGTGACTTGAAACTAAATTTCATCTCCCATATGTCTGATCTGTCATAAATGTCATCAACTCTTTCTGTTCTAAATATAACTTATGACCAGATGATTTGGTAACTTTCGTGTACTCTGGGGAAGGGCAAGAGCTGAGTAACAGAGAGAATGTTGTGAGATATCGGTGACTCATATTATGGCCTTTATAACTAAATGGATACGAGGCAACACAGCTGAGAAAATGCTTCTTGGCAATCCTGGATTGAATGTACTTGGCTCGGCGCTTCTTAGATCATCATTGAAAAGAAATGTCTTCATTTTCTCACTATTTAACATACATGTGTGTGGCCCACACTTTGGAGAACTACATGCAGTCTGGGAGCCAAATACCGTTCCTCAAACATCTCTGGGTACATGAAGGAATGGAGTTCTGGGGAGGGAAAACTTACCTCAGAACACAAGTCGTGTTTTTTTGGTAATCTTTCCTGCAACAGGAGGAAAAAATGTAGCTGCTCTCTTTCTCCTTCTGTACTGCTTCCTTACTAAAGGTGGAAAGGTATGATGTCATGAAGAAGCAGAATGCACCAGGGCAGGGGTCTCCAACCTTGGCAACTTTAAGACTTGTGGACTTCAACTCCCAGAGATACAATTCAACTATGGGAATTAAAGTCCACAAATCTTAAAGTTGCCAAGGTTGGAGACCCCTGCTCTAGGAAGACTTTTAGTATTGGATACACTTACTTAACTCTTCTTTTTTAATGATACATTATCCATAGGATCTGGATCATATTCATACTGCTCGAATATTGCTGTATAACGTATCTTTTACACGGTTGTAAATAAGAATGAAATGAGAAGAAATGAGGGCACGTTGATATAGTGGTTAAGACACTGGGAGACTGGGAATTCTAGTCCTGCCGTTGCCATAAAGCCAGCTGGTGACCTTGCACTCTCTCTCAGCTCTATGAAGAAGGCAATGGCAAACTACTTCCAAAATCTTGCCAAGAAAATCGCGAGGAGTAGCCAAGCAGTCATCAAGAGTTAACAATGACTCAAAGTGGGGGGGGGATGGGAACACAGCAATTAAAATCTCTGCTGAGCATAGGCTTCTAACCTCCATACAGAAAAATCAGTGATACAAATCGTAAAATAAATGCTTTGTTCTGGTTCACTTGGACTTGCATGGAGAGGGAGTGGTGGAAAATACGTTAGCCATATTGGCTCATTTTGCTATCAAAATGTCAGCTGTCCAAGGAAATACAGGAATGAATCATAGCAGGAATGTAGAATACTTCCTTTCACTATGTAAAACAATTGTACAGAATATATATGTGTGGGTGTGTTTGTCTCTCTCTCTCTCTCTGTGTACTGTTTCTATTGGTATAGTGCGTTGTATGCTATGGATTGTTTTGTTGTGTTTGCAAGTATTGCATGCCAGCCTTATGATCTCAGCTGAATTACGGATACCCAGAAAGCCACTATTTCTGCTTCTCTTTAGTCATAACTGATAGATGAGATCCAGTCTGACTCAGTAGTCTTGGAACAAATAGAGAAAAGGCTCTGATGTATTATATTAGACTGGGATAAATGAGACTGAAGATCTTTCAGAGGCAAAGATATCACTAGAATTGGTACTGTATTCTCTCCCTTCTGAAACTGTAAAAATACTGCAGAAAAATGAGGAGGGAAAAAAATCTTATTTTTTCCCTTAAGAATTGCATGTATATTACCAACATTGGCTACCCAGTCTAGTGAACTTTGTCTGGCATTAAGTTGACATGCCTGGTTGCAGGTTAGTCATGGTGGATTTTAATCTAAGCTTGTTTCTCCTATGCAAATCCTGACAGCCTCAACCACTGGTTACTGTGTTTTATGGCACTTCAAACTTAGCCTGGGTTAACTGTGAATAAGTGTCACTAGTTTGTTTGTTTACACAATTTAAAGACCACTCAACTCTAAATGATTCTAGGAGATTTATGCTTTAAAATTGAGAAACAACAAAGTGAGCAGATTACCATATTTTTCTGAGTATAAGAACACAACTTAGTTTTTGGGGAGGAAATAAGGGGGAAAAATCTTCCTATACTTACCAGCATCCATTGGTCTTCATTTGGCTAGTGTCCTTGGCAAACAGCCTGGTCAGTTTCAGCACGTTAGCGTGTGATTCAGCACGAGCACCTGATTGGTGGGTGGAACGGCCTCCTGGAATACCCCCAATCAGCTGTTCCCAGAAGTGAACTTTAGCAACAGGTTCATTGATTGTGAACGTGGACCAAAATGGGTCCGGTCATGTGATATTCTGAGTCATGACTGTCACAAATTACAAATCCGATGGGGCAGGTTACCTTACAGTTGAAGGCCAGGATTTCTCAAAGATTTCTAAACTTCAAGAAGACTTTTTGAGGGGAATGGGGGACAGAGTGAGGAATTGCTTACTGCTTACCTGGTTTTACCCAAATATTTTACTTAATCCACATTTCAAACTCTAATCTTCATGTTTCCTTTTTTGAAAAAAATCAAATTTAGGAGGCAGCTAAGTGGTGGGTTCTGGATCCCATTGCAACCGGTACGGTTGCAACGGGGCCCAGCGTCCACCACATGAACATGCGCAATGCGCGCGCATGCATCCTTACCTCTTGTAACACCTCCGCGACGCTCCAGCTGCTTGGTGGAGCGTCACACAGGTGCTGTGTGCTCTGTGTGCAGAAGCGCCGAAGAGCTCAAATACAGGTAAGGAGCTTGGGCAAGCAGGTGGGCCCTCCGGAGCACCGTACCGGAACGGTACCTGGTGCTCCGGGCAGGCACCGGTACGTCCGTACCAGGGCATACTGCCTGCAACCCACCACTGAGGCAGCTATATAAGATTGATTAAAAATAAAATAAAATAAAATACAGCAATTGTTCAGAGGATTCCGCTTAGGAATAAAAATTCTGAATGACTTGACAGCTGTTCAGAAGACTTCCAGAATAACTAAATCACCTATACTGAAGCAAGAAAAATATGATTTGTTTTATGGGATCACATAACACATTGAGTTTTGAGGCTGGCCTTCATTAGCGGTAATTGAGCATCTGCTTCTTATATTTGGTGACTATAGAAGCCAAATTTCCTGCAAGTGCTGTTTAATAGCATGCAGCAGTTTTTGCAGAGTGACAGAACAAAAGTGGAAATCATAACCCCTACTGGAGCATGATAGAAGAATCTGATCTTATTGGTGTGAAACTGGCTTACGTAATGCAAATTCTGCACAGATTGCCTCCAGTTATCTAGAAGGGACAATCAAAATCCAAAACAATGCTACGATTGGAGACTAAAATAGTTTGACCTCGTTTTTTGCATTGGTGGAACACACTTTCTTTCAGGCAATTTTCAAACAATTTTTTCTTGTAGTGCCAAACAGTAGAGTGTGTTGTGCAGACTCAGCATATATGATTTTATATATTAAAAATAATAACTGGCATATTAATATAGTAGGGATTTTCATATATAAATAGAAACATTTTAAATTTGGCAAAAATGTCACACACCAAATTATTAAAAAGTATTCATGTGATATTTAATTATTTCTTTATTTATCTTGATGCATACATTACTCTCGGTGATGCACAATATTAAAATATAAGTTTGATATTTAAAAAACTAAATTATCTTAACCTAAAATGAGCAGTATTCTTCATGCTTCTTGGGGATCGTCATTGGAATTTCCTTGTTTGCGTATTCTTGGGATAGTGAACATCACAAGGGACCTCATTAAATAATATATCTAATTATTGGAAAAGGAAATTTCAGGTTTGTATTAGATACTACTTTAAAGCAGAATGAAAATATACCTTGCCAATAGGAATGAGGGTATATATATATTTAAAGCAACCAAAATAGAGTGAACTGTCAACATAAATTCCACTAAATCCACTTTGGAGTCCACATTTGTTTTGTTGTAGTTGGGTAATAACTGCCCTGTAGTACAATTTAGCTCACTATCATTTTATTGAACTAATAACACTGCAGTGCAATTCACACTGCTATTTCAAAGTGTGTCTGTCTGGTTAGGAAAATACTCCTCAAAGTGCAGTAATATTCCATTGCGTAACCTGCTTGTTTGCCTTTCCAATTGCCCAAATGCCCAGGTCAGTTGAATTCAGAAGCTTGTTATTTTGCAGCTGCCCTGCAGAACCATCTCAAATATAAAGGGAAAACCTTTTACAGACAGTCTAAAGCAGGTGTGTCAAACTCGATTTCATGCAGGGCCTCATCAGGATTGTATTTGATCTCAGGAGGCTGGGGTGGCCAGCTTGACATCACTCGTGTCAGGGCACCTGTGGTGGCCCGAGCGACCTGCCAGTGAAAATGGGCTCCTAATCTCCATTTTCGGCAGGGATGGTCTCCTGCAACCCTCTGCCAGCAAAAATGGAGATTGGAAGCCCGTTTTCACTGGCACCACAGGTCCATCGCTGTTTCCAGGGCGGCTCAGCAGATCAGATCTAAGCACCCTATGGGCAGGATCCAGCCTGCGGGCCATGAGTTTGACACCCCTGGTCTAAGGATCAGAATATACTTTTGCTTTTTAACTTCTGAAAAACTGTTATCCACTGCCTTCTTTCATGTGTATGGGCTTTTTTAAACTACTCTGTTTAAACTGTAGCTCTGAGACATCCTAACCTCCTCCCATTCAAGAACAGTTAAGGCTGGTTGGATGTTAGCCTCTCCTGCAATTCTTAGAATATGCTCCCTTCTTCATTATGGATACCGCCATTTTTTTCTGGATTTCTCTAAGGTGTTAGGTGCAAGAAAAAGGTTGTAGGGGGAGAGTAGTTTGAATAGGGAAGCTATATGTCATCCTGGTTCCTGTCCTACACAGAGGACATATTTTTCAGAAAAGGAATGAGACCTCAAAAAGGTCTGTCACTGCAGGGCATTAGAAGCATGGCACTGTAGCTTAGTGATGCCCTATAGATGTTTCCCCTAATAAAGGAAGCTCTATAATGCATAATAGGCTGCAGAAAGGTAGGTGAAAAGAGATTTTTATCAGGTGAGGATAGAGCTTGGTATCTGTGACAGGAACAAAAACATGAAAGGGCCCACAACAAAAGAGCCGAACCAAGAAGAATTCTATAACCAAGTCCTTATTATATTTCCTTCCAATCATCTATCATTGGCTTTTGCAGAAATGCAGTTTCCAAGTTGCAGCATGGCCTTTTCATTCTTTCCAGCCTAAGGGAGTGTTAGAAAAAAAATTACATAAAGAGACTCAGCACTCTAATTCTTCGTCAGTAGGCTTGCTTTAAGCAACCTGAGCTGAACAGGATCTTAATTAATTAATACAATTGAATGAGGAATTCCACGAGAAGAGTGCGCTCAGGACAGAATCCCTTATGCCACCAGGCTCAAACATTTTGGGCTTGGATAACCTACGTCGCCTATGGTCTGACTTAAGCATAGTACACAAAATTGTCTGCTACAATGTTCTATCTGTCAACGACTTCTTCAGCTTCAACCTCAATAATACGCGAGCAAATAATAGATACAAACTCAAGGTAATGCCCTCCAAACTCGATTGCAGAAAATACGACTTCAGCAACAGAGTGGTAAACACCTGGAATGCTCTACCTGACTGTTGTTACATCCTCAAAGCCGCACAGCTTCAACCTCAAACTGTCTACCGTAGACCTCACCCCATTCTTAAGACATCCGTAGGGAGGCATGTATTTGTACTCATTTCCTTTGTTCATGTATACCTGTTATCTTGTACATGTTTGATAAACCAAATAAAATAAATAAAAACAACTGGATCTCTGACAATTTGTAGTGGCCAACTCACCACAGCCAACTTGCCACAGGGCAACTTGCTCCAGGACAAGAGTTACACTAATATCAAAGAAATGGTAGAATGGAAGTATTAAAGAAAGGATGCAAAAGGAAGTACAGAATGAAATGTGAATGACAAAAATTAAAATATTTTTTATTTATTTTAAATATTTAAATTTAAATTCTTAAATTGTCCCACGGTGAGTTGGTCCATGGGGAGTCGGCCATGGGGATTTATCCCTCAGCAAGTTGGCCATGTTGAGTTGGCTGTGACAAGTTGTCCCATTCTAATCACAATTAGGGTGTGTGCATGCTGAGGGGGATGGAGATAAACTTGCAAAAAAAAGTGAAATTTGACATGAGACCAGATTTAGTTGGTGCTCCAAAGGGAAAAAAAATACCCCCATGCCCCTCTATGGCAGAGGCAATTGGGCAGCAGCTCCAAATGTTGACTTCTCCATTCTAAGCCATCCTTCGCCTACTTCCTGGTCTCAAGTTCCAGAACAAAAATATTTGAAGGGTTGGAAAAAATTTCAGGAGCCGAGTTCTGCATGATTTTAACACTGTTTATTTTTTCCAGAATGCTGGAAGGAAATATGTACAATAAATGGGGGGAGATACAGTTGTGGGATTCAACATTTTTTACTACCAGTTCTGTGGGCATAGCTTGGTGGGCGTGGCATGGCTTGGTGGATGTGGCTTGGTGGGCATAGTAGGGGAGGGATACTGTAAAATCTCCATTTCCACCCCACTCCAGGGGAAGGTTACTGCAAAATCCCCATTTCCTCCCAAACAGATGGGACTCGGGAGGCAGAGAATAGATGGGGACTGGGCCAGTCAGAGGTGATATTTACTGGTTCTCCGAACTACTCAAAATTTCTGCTACCAGTTCTCCAGAACTAGTCAGAACCTGCTGAATACCACCTGTGGGGAGGTATTGTCTCTTTTGAACTCTCCTTCAACTGGACAGAATGGGATCAGAATTTGGTGCATGAGGAGAAGCTGGCAAAGGAAAGGTCTCATCTGAAAATGGGCTTGCTCTAACTAGGAGTGGTGTAGAAAAACTTTCCAAATAAAGTTCCAACAGAGCACCCCTAATGGCTCAGAATGTTCCTGGCTGCGTCATTCCTGGATATGTGATCCAGAATATACCCAGAGAATATAACATATACTATATAATCCATCTTTGTCTCCTTTCATATACACAACAGAGAAAGAGAAAATGTAAAGAGAGCAAAAGCACCCCTAGAGATACAACATGTTCTTTTGTTATAGGCAAACATTCAGTATGTTTTCTGTTGTCAATATACATTGACAGAAACGATGTTTACATGCTTTCTCTATCTTATTATTGTATATTATTCAGTTGTTTGGTTGCTTTTGATTCTTCATGACCCAAAAGACAATATTTAACTGGGATCATCTATTAGCAATTTTTTTGTTTTGCTTTGCTTTGTTCTGGTTATGCTTGTGATATCAGTATTAGTTCTTATCCAACTTGTTTATGCGAGCCTCATTTTCTATTGCTTTAAATCTTTTCAAGTGTAAGAGTCTTCTTCCAAAACATTTGCTTCTATATCATTTATCCAAAATATGGAAACTTTAAATTCATTATTAGTGCTTGTGCGTAGCTATCTGTTTTTACTTTATCTAGTATTGTTTTCCTTGCTGTCCAAGGTACTCTCAATAGTTTTCTTCAGCAGCACATTTAAAAGCATTAAGTGATGCTTTTAAGGGATGGACTATATATATCATTCTGAGAAATTCTACTTTGGTTCTACTCGTGTAAATTCAAAGATTGTGCCTTGTTTGAGAAAATATAATTGGCATAAACTGTTCTGACCTAAGCTTCCCCAAAAAGCATGAGGCAGAGTCCTGGTCCTGACAAAAGCCCTTTTATTAAACGAACGTGAATTCCTCTCATTCACATTCAGCAAGGCCTGGCAAACAGTCTTTCAAAAGAATATTTATGGCTACAGACCTTATCTATCTTGGAAAGCTGCCGTGTAAATATTTCCCAAATGAGGTGCTGTGGAAGGAAAGACTGGGCACAGAGTCTCTGAGATTCATGGACAGATCTTCACACTCTTGAAAGGAATCTAACAACCGAATGAACAAATTGTTTCCTACAAAAGCCCACTCCCCTTTTGCTCCTCTTTTGTTTCCTATGGGAAGAGCCAATCATCTTCCACCTGTGACTTTACTCCCAAGTCTACCCTGACTTCTGAGTTGTTCTTTTCTTCTGGCAACTCTGCGCATGCGCACATTGGGAAGAGGCTCCAGCTGTTCCTCTGCCCCACTGCTGTCTAGCTCCATAGGCACCTGATCACTGCCATAGGGCCTCAGCCCCGTCTCTGCCTCCTATGCAGAGGCCTAGTCTGAGCCTTCCCCAGCCTCCAGAACTGGCCCATGCTCCTCTCACTGTCAGGAAATTTCTTCTTATTTCTAGGTTGGATCTCTCCTTGGTAAGTTTCCATCTGTTGCTCCATGTCCTGCCTTCAGGTGCTTTGGAAAATAAGTTGACTCCTTATTCTTTGTGGCAGCCCTTCAAATATTGGAACAATGCTATCATGTATCCCTTGTACTTATCTTCATTAGACTAGACACACCCAGTTCCTGCAACCATTCATACGTTTTTGCCTCTAGCTCCCTAACCATCTTTGTGCTCTTCTCTGAACTCTTTCTAGAGTCTTGACATTTTTTTGGTATTGTGATGACCAAAACTGGATGCAGTATTCAAGGTGCGATCTTACCAAAGTATTATAAAGCAGTACTACCACTTTGTATGATTCTATCCCCTGCTAATGCAGCTTAGGACTGCATTGGCTTTTTTGGCAGCTACAGCATATTATAATTATATTATGATATTATTATATTATGATATTATTATATTATATTATATTATATTATATTATATTATATTATATTATATTATATTATATTATATTATATTATATTATTATATTATATTATTATATTATATTATATTATATTATAATAATATAATAATCAAAGTTCTGAATTAGATTTATAATAGGTAGAAGACTGATGGAGTTCTTCATTAAATCATTTATGTCCAGCAAATATAATAGCCTCTTTGTTTGTTCTGATGTTGTAAAGTCAAAGGATTAGAGAAACTGGCTACAACTGTGTTGTAGATGATACCTTGCTGTAGATGATACCTTGTTGTAGATGATACCTTGCTCAGTAGTAGTAACTGTGAAAGGGATCTTGGAGTCCTAGTGGACAACCATTTAAATATGAGCCAGGAGTGTGCAGCAGCTGCCAAAAAAGCCAACACAGTCCTAGGCTGCATCAACAGAAGGATAGAATCAAGATCACGTGAAGTGTTAATATCACTTTATAATGCCTTGGTTAGGCCACACTTGGAATACTGCATTCAGTTTTGGTCGTCACGATGTAGAAAAGATGTGGAGACTCTAGAAAGTGCAGAGAAGAGCAACACAGATGTTTAGGCGACTGGAGACTAAAACATATGAAGAAAGGTTGCAGGAACTGGGTATGTCTAGTTTAATAGAAAGAAGGACTAGGGGAGACATGATAGCAGTGTTCCAATATCTCAGGGGTTGCCACAAAGTAGAAGGAGTCAAACTATTCTCCAAGGCACCTGAGCGTAGAACAAGAAGCAATGGGTGGAAACTAATCAAGGAGAGAAGCAACTTAGAACTGAGGAGAAACTTCCTGACAGTTAGAACAATTAACCAGTGGAACAGCTTGCCTCCAGAAGTTGTGAATGCCCCAACACTGGAAGTCTTTAAGAAGATGTTGGATAGCCATCTGTCTGAAACGGTATAGGGTTTCCTGCCTAGTCAGGGGGTTGGTCTAGAAGACCTCCAAGGTCCCTTCCAACTCTGCTATTGTATTGTATTGTATTGTGTATGCAGGGTTACCAGTTCTTCCTCTGTTGTAAAGTTCGTAAGATAACCTTGGACTATTTACTATGAATCATTCTCCCATTCCACCTAATTTTTTTTTTACAATGGATTATCATGAATACTTAGGAGATGCGGGGTAAATATTTGCATTTCTTTATGTGTCATTGCACGTATTTACATAAAATAGAGTGTGCACCTTTAAAAAAAATTAATATTGATGAACCATGAACTCTACATTACATTTTATAACAGAAATAATAGGAAGAAAATGGCACGCTTGAGATGACATCAGTATGAATCAACTAGCTGTTTACTGGAGCTCTGGAACAATCTTTCCCATAGGCTGCATCAGTGATATCATCAAGATTCCCAGAAAACTACAAAGAAAACCCTTTGCTTAATTCTTGTACTGCTGAAAGAACTGAAATTAGAAGTTACATGTAGTGCTAGGTCATCACTCTCTTTTGTTCAGTTCTGTTCAGTTCTGGCTTCTTTTTCTAGTTGCACGGTAAGAAATGGATCATTTTCTGTATATATTCACTCCTTCCTTTCTCCCTTCCAAAATAGATTTTCCAAAAATGTGCTCTATTTCTCAAGTTCCAAGGCTGAGTCCTGCGTGTTTTCAGATTCATCCCTCTTAAAAGAATTTGACATTGAGGAGAGCAGCTTAATGGGTTGCACCTTGCCTTTTCTTGCACCATGGCTTATTCTGTCTCCTTAGATTAGCATTGATCTCATCCACTCATGATTTTCAGTGCTGTTGGGGCCCCCCGTTATGGAAGCTCATGATATATATGATAAAACCGTAGACAGTGAATGTGGATAGCTAATGTTACATTTGTACTGCTACTGAAGACAATAGGCTCTTTGGTGATGCCATCATATCAGCCTTGCACAGTGGTGGGTTTCAAATTTTTTTAGAACGTCTTCTGTAGGTGTGGCCTGCTTTGTGGGCGTGGCTTGCCGGCCATGTGACCGGGTGGGCATGGCCAACTTGTAAAATGTGGTGAAACTCACTTAACAACGCTCTTGCTTAGCAACCAAAATGTTGGCTCAGAAACTCTGGCATTTGAAGCACGCAAGTCTTAAAGCTGTCAAGTTACAAGACCCTTGCACCCCTAACCCTTTAGAAAAAAAAACCCAGGGGTGTTCAAACCTGACAGCTTTAAGACTTGTGGACTTCAACTCCCAGAATTCCTCCTCTCGCTCTTCATCTTGATGATGTGCGGACGGGCAGGGGGGAGGGACCTGGAACTGGTTCTAAACGGCACTGCAGATTTGTGGAACCTCTTCTATAGAAGAGGTTAGAACTGGCAGGAACCCACCCCTGGCCTTGTAGGTTGGGAATGAGTTATGGGAATTAGAATGCTGGAATGCTGCAGGGGTCCGTACTCACTCTGGTAAACAAATCATTCCCTCAACACTGTCAAACTATTTACTAAGTCTGCATTACTATTACTATTAATCTTCTCATCATTCCTATCACCCATCTCCTCCCACTTATGACTGTATGACTGTAACTTTGTTGCTTGTAACCTTATGATTTATACTGATTGTTTCCTAGTATGATTTGATTGCTTACTTGTACCCTGTGACTATCATTAAGTGTTGTACCTTAGGATTCGTGACGAATGTATCTTTTCTTTTATGTACACTGAGAGCATATGCACCAAAGACAGATTCCTTGTGTGTCCAATCACACTTGGCCAATAAAGTATTCTATTCTATTCTATTCTATTCTATTCTATTCTATCTTGGTTATCACCATTATCTAGATTCATAGAGGTTAAATAGGGTTGTAAGAATGCTAAAGGAACCCTTAGCTCAAGAAAAGATGACAGGCCAAAGTCCCCAGTATGGATGAATGGGCTCCATCGTGTGATGTTTATTATGTATTGCAATATGTTATTATTTATTTAAAACATTTCTATCCTGCTCCTCAGTTGAAAATGCTGCCAGAAGAACTTATACAATCAATAAGGGAATGCATAAGTGTGAATTTGTGCAGGTTGCAGGGAAACAGGTGAAAGGGTGTATAGGTAGCCCTCAACTGACTTATGACCGTTTTTCACACTTACAATCATTGCAGCATCCCCATGGTCACCTGATTTACATCCAAATACTTGACAATTGGTTCATGTTTATGACCGTTGCAGTGTCCCGGGGTCATGTGATTTTGCAACCTTCTGACAAGCAAAGTCAATGGGGAAGCCAGATTCACTTAACAACTTTTGTTATTAACTTAACAACCACAGAAAGTAACTGAACAAATAGGACAAGAAAAGTTGTAAAACGGGGCAAAACTCACGTAACAAATTTCTTAGCAACATCTGTTTGGGGCTCAGTTGTGGTCGTAGGTCCAGGACTACCTGTAATGCAAGCACATGGATGTAGACTGGATACTGCAAATTTCTTTCCACAAAACATTTCGTATAATGGTGTGTGTGTGTGGTGTATTTCTGTAAGCACTAAAAATAAAATAGTAAATACTTAAATCTGGACATAACTCAAGTGCAAAATAAAAATATGGATGAGCTAAAAATGGGTACAGGATGCCACCGAACATATTTAGCAGAAAGCTTTTGTGACGGATCCTATAATTAGGTTCACAATACTTTCTCACCAAGGTGGGTTGCTTCCAGATTGGCCCAGATCAGCTGAACTGGTAATGGCTGCGACGGGATGCTCCGCCCACATGCCTGGAAGCTTCTGTGCATGTGCAAAAGCTTCTGCGCATGAGCAAAAGCATCACGCGCATGCACGAGCGAACCAGTAGTGCCAGGATTTGGAACCTACCTCTGTTTCACACTAAAATCACACTTCTGGTTACCTTGTAATATTCTTTTCAACAGCAGATTGCCTATGTTAACTTCTGTGATACAAAAAATGGGAAACAGATGTCCTTGATCCGCTATTGCAGGAGACTTATAGTGGATTCCATGTGTCCTACTGCCCCCTTCCCATTCCTTGAAGCATAGTGCATATTTGACAAAAGAATCCAGTAATTTGAAACCATGCCTTCAGTCCCATACAGTCCCACACTCCTGCTTTTGCCTTCTCCTCTTCTATGTCCCCCTTCTAGATGAGTAATGTGATTTGATAAGCCACACTCTCCTCAGTTGCCTGGATCAAGAAATTGCTGTTGAATGCTGCAGTGCATATCAACCAGGCGATCTTACCAGGTCCATAAGATGCGTTTTCCCCTCAAGAACCAATAGTTTCCACTTAGATACTGCTTGGCACATGTCTTTTTTATGTACATACATTTTAATTGCTTTTAAAATAATAGCAGAAAAAGGAACAAAACACAGAGATACATACATTATTTAAAGAAACACATAATACATGTTTTAAAAATGGAAACATAAAACAGGAGAAATAGAGAGTACAATAGGTCATTACAACTGTAAATAGTTGCAATTCTATACGTAATTATCTAATGCAAATATTTTGCATATATGTAGCAATCATTGCTTTTTTAAAGTACTGTATTTTATATAAATGAATCCCATATTTTATTATGTCCTTTTCTATATACAATTAAATCCAATAAATTCTAAATATTATTTTTGTTGTTTAAGTTGTAGTTTAAGATCCTACCTGGCATACAGGAAAATTAAATCTTCTGTAAGTTCTCTGTTTCAAAAATGTGGGTGTTCTGTTTCTCTTTTGGCCATTGTTTCCCTTTCTCCTCCTCTTCCTCCTTCCTTTTTTCCTCTTTGCCCTGTGGCTGCTGAGTAAGAGGGAGAGTTTTTCATGCCAGATGTTGGAACAGATTGCTTCAAAATGGCTTTTGAAAATAATCCAACGCTTCTAGATCACCCATTTCTGTCCCTTCTTGCCGCATCAGCAACTAGCCAAGGTCTAATATAATATAACCAAATGGACTTCTTTGTTTAAATCGTGGCTTGATTATGAGCCATTATTTTTGCTCATAAAAAAATTCTACACAATCACAAGATTCAGATGGAAACACTCATATACCAAAGGTAGCGCAGTAAGAAATGTATTTATATTTATCATATCATATGATGAAACAAATATATTGTCATATAGGGAACCCTTTCTAGGGACCCTAAAGAGAAATTCCAACATTTTGATGCAGACTGTCTGCGCATTGTAAAGGATTCTTTGATGCGTTCAAGGTACATAAGTGAGTTGATTATGGGCTGCTGGCCAAGCATGTTGCGTGTCATTTCTCCTCTTCTGCATTCCATTTCTCTGTGCCACTGAGTGGCACTTCAAGTACTGGTCAAACCTCCCCCCTTGACATTCTGCTGACAGCGTATGTGCCAGCTAAGAGTAAGAACATGTGGGGGTTTCATAAACACTAGGCTTAATGGGAAATATATCTTTGAAACAGATGTCTAAACAGCAGAGAACAGAAAGTTAGACTGGTACTTTTCTACCAGAAGGACTAATGCACCTAACAATACTCGGCCTAGAAGTATTGAATTAAGCACAGGTTTTGCTCTTAATTTGAAAAGAATATCAAAATGCTTTACATTTGGTTTTCCTTTCAAGAGTCTTTTGTTATAATTGGAGACCTCTTTGTAATCTCTTCTCTGAGATAATGTGGAAATACTAGATAATATACGGATACTCCATGGAAACCGTAGTAATGGAAAATAATTTTTTACATACTATTTAGGAGCCTGGCTGGCGCAGTGGTTAGAATGCAGTAGTGCAGGCTAACTCTGCCAATAGCCAGGAGTTTGACCCTGATGGCATAGTGGTTGACTCAATCTTCTGTCTTTCCGAAGTTGGTAAATTGAGGGCGCAGAATGTTGGGGGCCATATGCTGATCCTGTAAACTGCTTAGAGCAGGGGTGTCAAACTCTATTTCATTGAGGGCTGCATCAGGGTTCTGTTTGACCTTGGGGAGGGTGTGTGTGGCCAGCTCATTGTCACTCATGTTGGGGGTGCCTGTGGTGGTTTGAGTGCTCTGCCAGCAAAAAGGGAACACGGGAGGGCCACACACTCTATTTTTGCTGGTAGAGGGTTGCAAGAGGCCATCACAGCTGAAAACGGAGCTTAGGAGGGTTGCGCATGGCCCTTCTGAACTCCGTTTTCACTGGCAGAGGCATCGCAGGCTGATCCTTCGCTGTTTCTAGGGTGGTCCTGCAGGCCAGATCTAAGCACCCTAGATCCGGCCTCAGGCCTTGAGTATGACACCACCGGCTTAGCGAGTGCTGTAAAGCACTGTGAAGGAGTATATAAGTCTAAGGGCTATTGCTAGTGCTATTTCTACCTTAATTTGGGAAGTGGAATGTAGACATTTCCAGACTGTTTATCTAGTATGCTTTAGCCACAGAGCAGTTCAAAAAAACTAATTACGTCTCCTATGACTTATCTTTAATCAAATATTAAGCAGAAAAAGGCTTGATATTTTTCTTCCACACATGGTAGTAGACCCATACCTTTGTTAAGTTTGAATTAAAAAGAAAAATAATGTGAATAAATTAAAACATTAGTAAAATATTAAAACTCTTCAGGCTGAAGGAGGAAGGAAGAAAGATTATTTTGCAAAAAAAAAAATGTTTGAAAATCAAGTTTCAGCTAATTTATTATGACGATTAATAAAGTGATTCCTAGACTACTTTAATTCCTTAACTGATGGGTCAGCTTACTTACTTGCAAGTTTGTTTACTGCATGATAAAGTATTTACATTGAGTTATGACCAAAATGGACCTTGCCCATTGGGTCTTGTAAGTCATTTTGGTCATAAAATAGATTGGTCATGTCACCAATTCAATTTTATGAATATTTTTGTGGCAGTTATTAAGCTATTCTTTATTTACTATGGCACAGTTTTGTCAAAAACTAGTAGCGCTGGTTTTCAGCAAAACAATAGTAAAATGCAGTTATGTGACTGCAGGACATTGCAAACATTCATAAATGCAGTTGTGTTGCCTAGTGGAGTCAGGTGACCTCGGGGAGAGGGGGCAATCATTGAAATTTTGGATCTAGCTGGTAATTGCTCTCTTTCAGGTAGTTTATAATTTTGAACTGTTCTTGAGCAACCGGTTATAAGTCAAGGAACATCTATATAGTGTCTTATAGGAGAATATGTCAGTGCCTCTTGAATAACAAAATTTTCAAGTATAAAAAATAGCAACTCTCACTAAATAGGCTAAGTTGGGTCATATGTTTGTTCAGTAAGTTTAATATACCAAACTGACTTAAAGCAGACCCTTTAAAACCCTTCTGGGGAAAGTTTGGGAAACATGAAATCCATCTTAAGGAAGTTGAGATAGCCTGTTCCATGAATGCATTCCCTAGCCTAACATTCCAGAAGTAAAATGTCCATATGATCTCTTGGCTGAAATCCATCAGACAGTTGTGCCAAAAATACCTGAAATATAAGCTGATTTAATTCTACTGAGTAGATTGAGTTTAATCCAAACATCCAAACCCAAATGACGATAGATCATGCTAATTGAAAGGAAAATATTTTTACTCCAAAAAGTACCGTAGATGCGTGTAGGTTATCCCATAACTAGCAATTACAAAAGAATGTTGGCAAGCAACATTGGAAATAATATAACTGCAGGGCTCTGAAGCGAAGATGCTTTCTCTATGTCTTCTGCAGTCAATGAGAAATTATTTGGCAGTGGGTAGAAAAGAGAGATGCCTCTGAAATGTTAAACATTTTTATTCAGTTGTCATTATAAGGTTGCAGACTAAGAATGGCAAGGCTTCGGATCACAGCTCCCTTGTTTAGACTTTGTAAAATAATAATTAAAAAATTCCTGACCTAACCAACCTCTGTTTTGTTATTTTATCTGAATTGTGAATGGGACATGGGGGGGGGATCTAAATGTATTTTAAGGATTATAACTTATAAAGTTTTTAACTGAAAAGCAGACAATTGTTTTCATAATTTTTATTGAGATTTTAATTAGAGAAGTAAAAATGAATACAAACTAAACTCAAAAAAAGAGATGAAAAAGAATGTAATGTGCAAAGCAATAAAAAAGGGAATGAGTTAAAATATATAAAAACAACTTCCAAACTTCATAGCGACAGCAAAAACATATTTGATAACTCTACCTTAAAAAGGTTTCAGATAATTGATTTGCTACTTAAAACAAACCATTGATGTGGAAATAATTATACTTGAGGACGTGAACTTGCATTTCATTGAAATACATGACTTCACATTATTGATTAGTATCATTAATCATAAACAGATGCAAGACCTAATCCTATAAATGCAACTAGAAACTGACACAGCTTTTTAGTATGAATTAAAGCTGATCTTATCTAGTGATGTAAGATAAAGAACAGCGTAGTTAAGAATGTGTATCCTGATGATTAGTTTCTGCCTGCATATAATAAAATAGGAAGATGGATATAAGCAACGCCTTACAGAATTGGATCCCTGGACTGTCTAGCCCTCATGCGCAGGGGCATGGGGTGTGCACGGGGGATTCGCTTGCGCATTGCATTATGGGTGAACGTATGCGAGGACAAATAGGTTAGCCATCACAGGTATAGTGCTTCCTGCCTGAGCAAGGGGTTGGACTACAACAGGGGTGTCAAACTCACGGCATCACATTGTCGTCACATATTGCGACTTTCCCCCCTTTCGCTAATATAGCGTGACACCCCTGGACTAGAAGACTGCCCAGTTCCCTTCCAACTCTGTTGTTTTGTTATTCTGAGGTTTTCACAGTGGTCATCTCACTGCACAAGGAAGCTTATTAGTGTCCAGCAGGTGGCTTTGAGAGGTAAGTCACTGTCATCAAGGCTAATAGCCATTGAACTCTAAAATGCAGAAAGTGGAAAGAAGACAAATAAAACCTAATATATAACCTAAATATGCTAATTTAAAAATTATATGTTAGATTACATAGGAATGTGCATCTTCCATTCTACACATTCCACCAATTTTGTCTCGTTTTTCCCTTTCTTCCTTAATTTTCAAACACCTGGCTGCTCTTCTCTGTTGATTGACAGAGAGAAAAGAGCCATCATCTCTTCATAACCATTATTCAAGCATTCCATGGCTGTTCAGCATATGTCCCCCCCCCCCCCGATTATGAGTAGGCAGTGGCTCTGCCCCCATCCACGTTAGCATTAGCTGCATCCTTTTAGACTAGATCGCTATTAACTTCCTGGAAATGAAAATTGTATGAGTCGGATTGCATTAATTATTGCAGGCAAGAAGTCATGGAAGGAAAAGGTTCACGTCACCAGAATTGTAAAGTGTTCACAAGAATTCCAGCCCATGTTGAATCACATCACCATGAAGGAAAAAAACAAATGAGACCAAGATAATGTTTGAAGTTGAATGTTTTAAAAAAGAGGTTGGAAAGCCATTTGTCTGAAATGGTATAGTGCCATGATGGCGAACCTATGGAACACATGCCACAGATGGCATGTGGAGCCCTCTCTGCGGACAGGTGACCCGTTGCCCCAGCTCAGCTCTACCACGCATGCAGGCACGCCTCCCCCTGGTCAGCTGATTTTCAGGTCTCTGCCGCGCATGGGCACGGGGCAGGGGCGCATGCAGGAGACATGTGTGCATGTGCGGGGGGGGCACGTGTGCATGTATGGGGGTGGGGAGTGTGGATGTGTATGATGCACAATCCTGTACCCCATTTATGGTCCCAGGAGGCTTCAGGGAGGCCTGCTAGACCCAAAATGGGCTGGGGAAGTGCGGCACCCCCGTGCCCTGTTTTTGGTCCCAGGAGGCTGCAGGGAGGCCTGCTAGGCCCAAAATGGTGCAGGGGGGTCACAAATGCATGTGTGGGAGGAGTACAGGGGGTGGCACATGCATGCGCAGGGGCATGGGGTGTGCACGGGGGTTCGCATGCGCATTGCATTATGGGTGAGGGTACGCGAGGACAAATAGGTTAGCCATCACAGGTATAGTGCTTCCTGCCTGAGCAAGGAGTTGGAATAGAACAGGAGTGTCAAACTCACAGCATCACATTGTCGTCACATATTGCGACTTTTCCCCCCTTCGCTAAAATGGCATGACACTCCTGGACTAGAAGACTGCCCAGTTCCCTTCCAACTCTGTTGTTTTGTTATTCTGAGGTTTTTCCCTCTGGCTTTTATTTTCTTGGCTAGTTTGGAGTCTAGAAGTGAATTCACACATCAGTATGGCTAGTTTGGTTTCATCTCGCCATGCTTTACATCTTTGCATTGTGCATTATGCCGACCCAAACAATAAGGGTTTATTCAGGAAGAGATGGTTAAATAGTAGTATAGCATGATATGTAAAACCCACCAGAGTGTGTCTGTCCAGTTAAACAACAAGTTGTAATTTGAGAAGTAGTTTTGTTCAGGGCCAATATAAGATGCTCTCTCTCAAGAACTCTCATCACAAAATTCTTGAGCCAAAGGTAGGGTAAAGCACATTCAGCATAATCATTAGATTTTGGGAATATAGTTGCATTCATCCATTTGCTAATTAAAATGCAGTATTGAACACGGCTAGAGGTAATTTAGAAATTATGAGTGAGATTTCCCCCCCTACTGCAATATATTTGCTAAATTGAAGGGTCATGAATATACGACATTCCTCTTGTGAGATATGAAACATTAAAAAGATAAACATATCTCTCAAGAACTTGTGTGAGAAAACAAACTAATTACTGCTTTTCTCAGGTAAAAAGGACATATATCTTTAGGACAGGGGTGTCAAACTCAAGGCCCAAGGGACAGATGTGGCCTACCAGATGCTTAGAACTGACCCACAGGACTGCCCTGGAAACAGTGAAGGACAGTGAAGGACCAGTCCACCGTGCCTTGGTCAGCGAAAACGGGCTCACGAGCTCCATTTTTAGCTGCGATGGCTTCCTGTAACCTTCGGGCCCTCCCAACTTCTGTTTTCATTGGCAGAGAGTTGCAGGAGGCCATCACAGCCAAAAACGGAGCTTTGGAGCCCATTTTTGCTGGCAGAACACTTGAGACACCACAGACACATCTGACACGAGCTGGCCATACCCACTCCAGCCATGTTCACCTCAACCCCCCAAGGTCAAACACGACATCGATGTTGCCCTCAATGAAATCAAGTTTGACACCCCTGCTTTAGAGCATAGTAATGAGGAACATCATAGCTTTGTGTGTATGTGGATGCACATGTGTGCATGTGTACACATTCTATAAAAGGGCATAGGAGAAAAGAGTGACTTGTTTCTTATCCTCTTTGAGCAGACCTACCAATTTAATTCTAAACTACAATATGCCAATATGCAGAGCCCTACATGATGCCTGCATGTCGTTTCTGTTTTCTGAAGTCACTTCATTTGCCCTTCAAAAGTGGAGTCATTCAGTTAGGATGGTATGCCTAACTCAGACTCTCTGACCTGACTCTCACTCTGAAGAGGAGACGACAGAAGAGAAATAAGAAGGCCTGTTCGCTTAAGGCAATTGCACAGGCAGAGAATGACAAAAACAGCGCATAGCCTTCTGGCATACTTTAACAGAAGCTAATTTAAGGTAAGAAAGCATTAGAAAATGAAAGTCAGATTTCACAGACTATGCAAAAGTAAGCCAATTAAAATAGGGTTTAAAATGTGTTAGATTTCTTTTTTTCTGCTTATTTTGCATAAATGCTTTGATTTTATAAAATTGAACAAATTGTTTTATTTACAGGGAGTCATTACAAAATTCACTTTATTTATTGCTTTATTTATTATCACTTTATAACAAAGTTGGAAAACCCTGCCACAATACATCCCATATAGTGACATGCTAAATGCTACTTTATGAACTGTGTACCCTTTTAAAAGAAGGATCCCTGTATCTTGTGAAGATCCTTAAGCAACGTTCCTTGCATTATTCTTTTCATTCTGCTTCCTCTAGGTCTGGAGGTAGAATATTTCCCATCTTATCACATGTGTCCTTGTTTTATGATCACAATTGAATGCAAAATTTGCATTGCTAAACAAGACAGTTGTTAAGTGAGTTATGTCCCATTTTTACGACCTTTTTTGCTACTACTAATCACTGTCAGAGTTTGTTGCAGAAATCAGATCCAGAAAGCACACACAGGTAACTGATTCAGCAGGATTCATTATCTTTATATACATAACAAACATGAGTAAATATACAATATCAATAGTGGATTCTCCAACGTGGTAGTACTTACAGGCAAAACACAGGCAGAGGAGAAATTGGTTTCAGTTCAGAGCTTAATTCAGAACAGTTGGACAAAGCCACGCCCAGGGGCCTAGCTGCCTCCAGCAAATACTGTTTCAGTTTCTAAACAGTCCCTCATTGGCTGATTTAGTTGCTATGCCTATTCATTGGCTGACCTTGTTGCCATGTGTCTGCCAGTTCATGAATATTCTGACAATCACTGCAGTTAAATAAATCATGTGTTTGTTAAGTGAATCTTGTTTTCCCCATTGACTTTGCTTGTTGGAAGCCGGCTGGGAAGGCTACAAATAGTGATCACATGACTCCAGGACAGGGCAACTGTCATGAATACATGCCAGTTGCTATGAGCCTGAATTTTGATCATGGAGATGCTGTAATGGTCGTAAGTGTGAAAAACGATCATGTCATTGTTTTCCAATACCATTATGATTTTGAAGGGTCACTAAACCATTGGTTGTAAGTTGAGGACTGTCGATTGTGATAGCTAGGTACTTAGCTAATCTCAAAAAGATGGAAGTTGGACTCACCTAGTCCTTGGGTGTTCTATGGCAGGGGTGTCAAACTCAAGGCCCAGGGGCCAAATCCTGCCATGGGCTGCTTAGATCTGGCCCTGGAAACAGTGAAGGATTGGGCCACAATGCCTCTGCTAGTGAAAATGAAGTTTGGGAGGGCTGTGTGCGGCACTCCCGAGCTCTGTTTTCACTGGCAAAGGGTTGCAGGAGGCTGTCGCAGCAGAAAACGGAGCTCGGAAGCCCGTTTTTGCTAGCAGAGCTCTCGGGCCACCACAGGCACCTTTGACATGATTGATGTTGAGCTGGCCACACACACCCTAGCCACACACACCTGTCCTCCCAAAGGTCAAACACAACCCTGATGTGGCCTTCAATGAAATCGAGTATGACACCCCTGCTCTATGGAAATACTAGGAAATTGAAAGCACTTGAGCCTGGGGTGTCCCAAGGTCATTCCTGAAGAATGCAAAAGCAAACCTTTTCCATTTGGTTGCAAAGACAACGGAGTAGAGAGGACTAAGAAGCCCTAGGAACCAAGCTCAATTTGTGGGAAGCTTTACCTTTCATCATATAAAGTATGACTAAGAACCATATATAATTTTTATAATCCATTTATTTACTTTAGGATTTGTTTTGCTTGTAAAATCTCTAAGCCATTTTCACTGATAAATGTTTGTGTTAATACAGTTTGCGCTAAACACCACCCAAAAGTCTCCACCTCATTAAAACCACAAAACAGTTTCCTTTGCTGTCTTCCTCTCCACATTTATTTTACATTGTGACAAACATCATAATTCTGTAGAAATTAACTTTCTAACTCATACATCATCAATCATTTATCCTTTCACCTCTTTTAATACTTTAAAGTAAGCAAAAATGGTAACAAAGCTGTAAGGAAAAAGAACTTCAACAAATATTGAATTTATTCTTCAATAAATAAACATGCATAATTCTATTATTTAAATCAGCTGGCTGACTTGGAAATTCTGGGAGTTGAAGTTCATATCTCCTACCGTTGGTAAGGTTAATAAACACTGACCTAAAATTAACAATTAACACAATACATTATATAATATTAAAATTAAAGTGTACAATACAGGAAATATGTGTCATTAAGAATTTGTATTATAAAAAAACAACTTCAGAAAAGTTAACCAAATGTTATGACTTTTCTTGGAAAGCAACTACTGTACTTCACTGTCTTAATTTGTTTTCTGTAGCAATAGCACTTAGATTTATATACCGCTTTATGGTGCATTACAACCCTCTCTAAGTGGTTTAGAGAGAAGCAACTTAGAACCGAGAATAAATTTCCTGACAGTCAGAACAATTAACCAGTGAAACAGCTTGCCTCCATAAGTTGTGAATGTCCCAACACTGGAAGTCTTTAAGAAAATGCTGGATAGCCATTTGTCTGAAACGGTATAGGGTTTCCTGCCTAGGCAGGGGGTTGGACTAGAAGACCTCCAAGGTCCCTTCCAACTCTACTATTGTATTGTATTGTATTGTATTGTATTGTATTGTATTGTATTGTATTGTATTGTATTGTTTAGAGTCAGCATATTGCTCTTAACAATTGGGTCCTCATTTACCCACCTCGGAAGGATGGAAGGCTGAGTCAACCTTGAGTCTGGTGAGATTCGATCTGCCAAATTGCAGGTAGCTGCAAGTCAGCAGAGGTAGCCTGCACTCTAACCACTGCACCACCATACCTTTTAAAGACCCCATATTTTTGTATTTGTTTCTGAAAAGGGACGATCAGCACTGTGCGTATATTTTAAACCTGGTGATTTCATATATTTTCTCTCAAATGATTATGATTTGCCAATTTAATTTTAAATGCTTGATCTATCAACAACTGTACCTTCCTTTATATTGTTCTGAGTCTTGAGTTGTTTGTTATAATTTCCATGGTAGACAAATCTTTTGCACTATAAAGTGTCTTGTACGCTAACTGCACCTAATGAATTAAGTTATTAGATTTGCCTTAGAGTTAGAAGAGGTGATATTTACTTCATAAAACAAGTTATGCTAATTTGGATATTATGAATTCCAAACTCAAGTGTATACCATATTACAAAATATGGTTTTGTACCAGCTGTCAGTACAAGACCAAACCATTCTGTCTGATCCGCTAGAGAACAGCTGCTGACTTAAACTGCTTAGGAAGCTTTTTATTATTAGCTTCAAAAAGCTATTTGAAATTGAAATTATAGGGAGTTCCTCATTCCTGTAACCCCCAAAACACATGGCACAGACTACAAATGCATGATTACAATATAGTGAGCAAGAAAGGAAAACATGGACAGGTTGAATTTATTTTTTAAAGTAAATGACCATGTTTTAAACTCATTAAAAAGATTAGTAATTAAACTTAGGATCAGATGTTATGATGGATTACGTCTCTTTATAACTCATATGTTACAATCCACTTAAAAAAATAACTGGCTTTGATTATTGGATCTGGATCAGACATAGTAGCATGCTGCAATATTCTCTGGTTCTTAGTATCATAGAGCTAGGTACAAACTCAGATCATAGGTGAGTTGGAGGGATGGGAGGTTGGTATATGAATAGTTAAAAATGTCCTATAATATACAGTCCTAGTATGTCCCCCTTCCAGAATAATTTCCCTTCTGAAGAAGCTGTTAAATAAAACCTCCTTCTAAACCAGGGGTGGGCTGCTATGGGTTTGCCCGGGTTCGGGAGAACCCATAGCTAACGTTATGGCCAATACAGAGAGCCTTCAAATCCCTTGGCTGGCCTCTCCCACCCCTCGCCTTCCTCCCAGGAGTCTCCACGTGGCCCGTTTGGGATGCAAGCTAAGTGCAGGGCCCAGATGGAGGCTTGGCAAAAACAGACCTCCTGGAAGTTCCAGAAGGCCCGAAAGGGCCTCCGGAGCATGGGAGAGACAGTTTTTACTCTCCCATAGGCTTGAAGAAAGCCTCCGGAGCCTGGGAAAGGTGAAAATGCCCCCCTGTCGTGGTGCAGGAAGCCGACTAGGCCATGCCAGGCAGAGAATCCATTGCTTAAATTTTTGAAGCCCACCCCTGTTGTTAACCATTATGAGATGTGTATTTTTAAAATAAAAGAAATCGTTTCTAGATTTTTTTCTGTTAATATCTGTCTCATGTTGGTAACCAACTACAAACAAAAATAACGTTTTCCAAGAGTTTTCTTTGACACATCTTGCTGAATAGAATGAAGTTTTAGAAATACCAGCACTTGACTGTTTCTACTTTAGAATCCAATTTATATATGTTTAAAGAAAAACTTGTTCAATTGGCTACTAACATATCCTCACTTTTCTTGATTATGACAGACCCCTTCAAACTGAATACAAATACAATGTCAGAATGACTAACATGTAGAAATATTGAGAAATTATCTTTTAATGACAAAAATGTATTTAAGACTCTTGGGTCCATTGTTAACAACAGTACATTTTACTAAAAGCTAAGTAGCTGCAGAGGAGGCAAAGCTGGATCTGAGATTTTCACGCCCAAAGTTTGTGGAATGGCTGACAATCACATATTTCTGACATTATAGGGCTAAAAGTATTTTGCTGTTGATTTTAATTTGAACTTAGTGTCCGATGCATTTTGCTGCAGTGTCCAACAACAGTTACCAAGCACAGATGGATTCCAATTGGTCTGATACACTTTTCATTGTTGCAATGTGCTGCTGAAATCTTTCACCAGGTTTGTCACTGATTGCACCTAGAAATTTGGGAAAGAAGTCCAAGTGTGAATGCAGAAAACAAATCTTCAGTGACATGTTGCACTTAAAAGTCCTATATGCTGTAAGAAGTCTGTCAACCAGTTGAAATTAATTTGGTGAAATTAATTCTTAAGGACATCCTTGAATGCTTTCCAGGTAATTTTTCCTCTTGTCCCACTAACAGATCTTTGAATCTCTTGTCACTGATGACATAGCTAATCTGTGAAGCAACAAAAATGCCTTCCTTAATCTTGACATCAGATATTCTTGGAAACATCTGTCTCAAATAACAAAACCCTTAGCTGTCTTTGTTTATTGTTTTTACAAAATTTTTCATCAGTCTGTTTTCTGTGAAGCGGTGGCAAAAATATCTTTCTTGGATCAACAAGTGGTTCGTATGTCAGGTTTTTCTGTCCTGGAACCAAATTCTTTTGGAGTGTTGATTTCTACTTAATGTAATATGACTCTCTTGCATGGCTGCCCTATTTGCATATGTAACAACAGTATTTGGTATATCCAAGCAGCATTGTAAGCAGCAAGCAAACTACTTTTAGATCTCCACAAACATTCCCATTGTACTTGTGTACTGGATGTGTTTCAATAGCAGTTCCATGTTTTTTTATACGTTTCTTTCATGTGTGCAGCATAGCCAACAGTTACTGAAGGGTGTTTATTACACAGCCAAAAGATTTTTATACCATGGTATACAATAAGTTAAATTACAGATTATTTTCATCATTAGCAGTAACTTTCATACTATCAAAATAAATCTTGGGGTTTTTTATAAGTCTGAAGCAAAAAAAGCATTATTCCAATATGTAAGTTGATTTGCATGAATAATTAGAGTCAAAATTATGCATCCATCACAGTTATTTTGCAACATTTCATGCAAAAAAGTCCAAAAAAGCTATGGCTAAATACACAGCAAGCTTCTAACATTATGTAGTAGAGGTTCTATAATAACATTGCAATTGCATCCATGATTTTTTAAGTTATCTGCATTCCATAGATAAAGTGAAAATATATTTCCAATATAAAACTGCAGTTCAGAAATTCAAATTCAAATTTTCTAGCATTATATAAACAATATTGCTATCAACTCTCAAAATGATAATAATTATGCCTATTAGCTTATATTATTCACATTAGAAATAACTATTCATTTGAAAGTTTAAAGCAAGAATTAGCAAGTTCAATTAATTAATTACTTAAATTTCACATTCAAGTAACTAATGAAATGAAAAACCACAGACCCCATAACAATGTTTAATTGGCCATATGTCATAGCCCAATAAATGTAACAACAAAAATGAATTATTAACATGGAACAGAAGGTTGGGACATAAAATTCTACATGCCCGATTCTTCCCAGATTTCCCTGGTTGATCGTATTTATTTTGTGTATTGTTCAAAATGAATTGAAATTCAAAGGGCATCTCATAACTTTATCTCCATATTAGAAAAATAAGGTAGTAAAAATGCCCAAAGAGACTTTTTCTAGAATTCCTTTGTGTCCCTTTATTTTTCAGTCAAAGTATGAAGGCAGTTAAATAATTCCCTGCAGCTAAATACAGTAATTCTCCATAATTGTTAGTACAACTACAATAAACAACAATGACTTATCCTGCAGCATTTACAATATACATATTATGTTTACCTACTCTGTATTATTCAGTAACCTGATCATTAGATTGTAATATTAGCAAAAGGATACTATGAAATTATTTCAGTATTAATATTTGTTTCACCTGGAACTCACAGAAAAGGAGTTAAGTATACATATACTGTCTGTTGATATTATTTTATCTAATAGGATTGGGTTTATGTACAAACCTATTAGGGGTGGGATTCTACTGTCCGGACTGGTTCAGGTGAGCCAGTAGCTCTGACGATCAGCTGGGAGCAAACTGGTTCGCCTTGATGATCAAATGGGTCTGCCTATCCACGCTATTTTCCTACCTTTATCTTTTCAGCTGATTCGCGGGGCAGAGCGATTGCTGTGCGAATCAGCTGTTTTACTCCTCTGAAGAAACCCAGAAGTGACGATTTCTTCAAACTGCGCATGCACATGCAAATCGTGCAATCACCGAACCGGTTGTTATACTGGGAGGATCCCACCACTGAAACCTATGCAAATCACAGGCTCTCCTCTCCACATTTCAGGAATTGGAGACAGCCAGAGGTTTTGTACCTTACCTTACCTTACCTTTACCTTTACCTTTATTTTTGATTTTTATACCGCCCCCTCTCCCCAAAGGGACTCGGGACGGTGTACAGTAAAAAACAGATAAAATAGAATACAAACATACAAACATACAAACATAGAAGAGGAGGCAATACGAAACTGTACAGGTAAAGCAAATAAAAACAGTATATCAGCAATCCTAAAAAATACCCAATTAAAATTACCCAGTTAAAATATATCTGCCAGGAGGTATAATAAGGTCCAGGCCGGCTACCTGGGCACTACAAAAGTTTTCAAGATCAACATGTACCAGAAGTGGTATTCAGCAGGCTCTGACCAGTTCTGGAGAACTGGTAGCAGAAATTTTGAGTAGTTTGGAGAACCGGTAAATACCACTTCTGATTGGTTCCGCCCCCATCTATTCTCTGCCTCCTGTGTCCCAGCTAATCGGGAGGGAATGGGGATTCTGGCATAACCTTCCCCTGGAGTGGGGAGGGAATGGAGATTTTACAGTATCCTTCCCCTGCCACGCCCACCAAGCCACACCACGCCAACCAAGCCACGCCCACAGTAAAAAAAATTGAATCCCACCACTGATAAGTACCAAATATAGGCTAAATCTAAAACAGGTCTATTCTATAGAATAAATTACACTTTCAGGGAACTGCAGCCTGTTCTAACCAGAGTTATTTAAAGTATTATGAAATGAAATAATGATCCTGCTATGGCTCATAAAAGTGATCAGAACTAAAGTTTGGATGATCCCCTCAACAGTTAACTGGTTCCCAGAATGGCAGCCTCTGGGTTATACTAGAAGGATTCTGTCTCTTTCACTCTATCCTACATAATCCCAGGCTTTTCAGAGGAGATCCTATCACTACATTTTTTTTCTCATTTAATCTGCTTGTATAATTATTCTCTAGCTCTTGCTTGTTCTTTCTTGTAATTTCTGAGCATGTGGCATTTTTAGAATGCTGTGTATATTTATTCCATTCTACTATTCTAAACAAAAAAGCATTCAACAGAAGTTATTGAATCAATTTCTTTGGCAAAGACATCTTGCAAGACTTTTCATTGTGCCAGTAATTGGGGAAAATGGATGTAACATTCCTCATTTTCAGGGTGGACCATTGCTTTGGTCACTGGTTAGAATAAGGAAGTTTAGAACTGGGCTCTTAAGTTAATAGGAAACTTACTGTTTTGTTCCATTGAAATCCTGACTAAACTAGAAATCTGTGTACAGCGTACAATTTCAACATCTGTATAAGAAAAAACAACCTGCTATCAAACATGTCCATTACTAAAACAAGAGACAAACGGAATCAATCTTTTGGCAGGCAACGTCAACACAAGGGAAAGTTCTCCCACTGTTTCTTTTAACAACATTTATTGAACGAGAATAGTAGTTAGAGAAATCCTGCTGTTATTTTAGAATCCAATTTATCTCTCAGCTAGTTAGGGGCTGAGACTTGTTCAATCTTTCACTGGGCGGCCTCAGTGTGAACCGACAAAGAGGCTGCTGTTTTACCAGACTTGCTTCTATGTTCTATCCTAACCCATGAAATGGCAGTCCACTGCATTTCTAAGCTTGATTGTGAAAAAGAGGCATAAGGTTTTGAACTGACTGGTTCTTTACCAATCAGCTTCACATTTGGGACCCAGCTCATTTTCTGCCTCTGTTAGTAGGTTAGAAAAAAACAGCATGCATGATTCAAAAACTTTATTAGTCCTGTCAATCTAAAAGCAACAGACATATATACAGTATACATACATTTCATTTGTGTCCTAAATTCACATATTGTCTATATTTGTTGGTAATGTCTGTAAGCTACCTAGTGTCCCCTCTGGTGAGGTAGGCGGCGTACAAGTTTCATAAATAAGTAAACAAATATTTGTTGATTTATTACTTTTTAAAATTCCTTTAACAGTTACAAAACCTGATTCAAGATGCTTGTTTTGTTTGTTACATTTTATTCTGATTCAAGATGCTAACATTTGTTTGTTACATTTTACATGTAACAAATGTTACATTTGGCCTGTCTGCTTGGCCATGGTCTCCATTTGCAAGTCAGCAGTAGCTGCAAGTCTAGGGCAATTGTGGATTGCTCCTTCAGGAAGAGGTTTGATTGGAGCATACCCAGAGTAGCAAAGTGGTTTTTGGACAAGCAGCAACTTCATAGCCTGTCAGTTCAAGTCAGTTTCAACCTGAGTTGTTCCCCAAGTAACACAGGGCCCCTCCAGACTCCCTTCAATGCATCCCAGGATAGAAGGATAGAAATGCAAAAAATTATATATAAAATTGGTACCGCCACCATATAAAAGGTAAGGTAAAAGTTCCCCTCACACATATGCGCTAGTCGTTCCCGACTCTAGGGGGCGGTGCTCATCTCCATTTCAAAGTCAAAGAGCCAGTGCTGTCCGAAGACGTCTCCGTGGTCATGTGGCCGGTATGACTAAATGCCAAAAGTGCACAGAACGCTGTTCCTTCCCACCAAAGGTGGTTCCTGTTTTTCTACTTGCATTTTTACATGCTTTTGAACTGCTAGGTCATCACCATATATTGCACCCCCAAACCAAACAAACAAACAACCTTCTCCTAGCAATTTCACGTAGATGTTAAGAAGTAGAGGTGAGAAGAATCCACAAGGGAGGGACTACTGAGCTGATATCTAGCTTTCCCTCCTCCCATTGATTGAAGGAGCAGAAGAACCAGTTCAAAACAGTATCTCTTACTTACTCTTACACTTTGCTTTATGATCAAGAGGGACCAGGGAGGTTCACTCTCCAATATCCAAGTCTTAAGAAAAGACAACTAATGCCATTTCTGTCCTATTCCCAAACTCGAATTTAATACAGTGGGTAAATTGCTTCCTCTAGTATTCTCTGTCACTAAAGCCCCATCACCTTATCAAAAAGTGACCTAGATTGAAAAGGAAGGATGGAGAGAGTAGTTTAATATAATTTGATCCAATTTAAGCCTCTTCAGAATACACTAAAGAAGCCTTCTATAAGGCTTCTGACCCAACCTTCCTCTTCCAAAGAATCTTTAATCAGCATCCCAGTTCCAGCTACTCTGCTCACACCACTCCAACTAATGAAGGAGCAAGGAAAGGAATAGATTCAAGTCAGAAGGGATAGATCTCATGTTTATTAAATTTATATCATGTCCATCTTGTGGATCTAGGCAACTCTGGGCGGCGTATAATGTTATAGATAGTTCTCGACATATGATCAAAAGTGAGCCCAGAATTATGGTCATAAGTGTGCCAATCATTAAGCAGGTCACCACATGACTGCCTGATTTTATGACCTTACGGCAGTGGTCATTAAGTGAATCACCATGGTTGCTAAGCAACCATGGTGATCCTGAAGCAAATCCATTTTCCATAATGAATATTTTTTACTAGAATGCTAGTTTCCAGAAAAAAATGTAACATGACTGTTCTAACCCACTCTGTCTGGTAATGAACGTCGACACAGGCTTAGCTATTTGCCACACTTTATTGACAGTCCTGTAATCTTGTTGGCTGAAAGCCCAAACACGACTAACAGAAAAGATGTTGGCAGCAACCCAGACTCCAACAGATACAGACAAGAGCTTCTCCAGCTCGATACAAACGGAAACACAAGGCAGATCAGATAAAGACTTCTCCAGATTACAATGAACGGTTGTGTCCTACAAAAAGCCTCCTCCCAAAGTCCCTTCTTATATACGCTCTTGGGAGAGGCCACGCCACAACCACCTGAGCTTGATTATCTCTTAGGAGCTTGTCTCCGGAGCAGCTGTTGCCTTCATTTCTCCGCCCTTCTTAATCTTGCATCAGAGACAAACTCCCTCTGATCCTCCCCACTGCTCCATGCCTCAGGCGCCCACCAGTGGCCAACCAGCCTCTCTGTTCCCTGCTCTGAGTCTGAACCCTGCCCAGGGTCCTCCATCTCCTCCACAGCCGATCCACAGGGTTCGTCGCTATCTGAGTCACTCAGCAGCTGTAACGGATTCTGCTGGGTCACAACACATGATTATGGGATGCTGCAAACAGCTTTAAATGGAGGCTGGTTGCCAAGTGCCCCAAATGCTGTCCCATGAGCGGGGGAGGGGCCATCACAACTTCAAATCCAAGTTGTAAGTAGCCCTGGGAATATTTATCGTAACTTTGAAAGGTCATTAAGCAACCGGTCGTAAGTCAAGGACTACCTGTACTTCATCAGACTGTATAGGCTGGAATGATTTCCAGATCACATTACAAGACAGTACCTGAAATATAATGTTATATTGTGCCCATGTAGGCAGCTTTATAGATAAAATGCATGCAAACATGTCACAGTAGTCTAATGACAGCTCTTTCTGCCCATCCTCCGTTAGCAGGGAACAGACCACCTTAAGTAGTGCTGCTGGGTGGCAACTCACCATTGGCAAGGCAGAGATGTATTGATGCCCTGCCACCCTTTCCACCATGGTATAGTTTCTTAGCTGTGCCAGTCAAATTTACTCTTTTTTTCTTCCTCCAGCAGTGATCAAAGTCTCTCTCTGGTTATTTGATCTCCTAGACTCCCTCAATAAACCAAGTGGCAGATAAAGGTCCCTTGAGGGCAATCATGTCAAGTAGCTTTGCCTTTAACCCCAGAGCATAACCATACCCATCATTGTCTCAAGCAGGCCTCCGCTATATTCACCCCACAGGCGGCATGCTGCCTTATGCAGCCAGCCAGCGGTTTTTCTTTTTTAATAATGAGCTTAGCACAGCTGTTCTTGAAGGATGCACTGCTGACTGCCTCCAAGCCTTCCTTGTTACTATCAGCTCCAACATTGTTGACGCTCTTCTAGTTGCCAGATTATTGAAAGTACACCAGGTATGGCATTGTCCTGCAATTTTACTAATGTGGCCTTTGCCTTCTACGTGTTGTGTAAGGACTGGTCTAAAGAAATGTTTCTTTTAAAAAAAGAACACACTAAATATAATTTTACAAGCAGACCAAATTATACAAAATAGATTTCATGCAATAATAAAGCAATTGTGCTTAATAAATGCTAAAAGTGTATTCCATATATTTTCTTCAGAATTTAATTGAAATGCTTCCCCCCCTCCCCCCCTCTGCCATTACAAAATTTCTGGAGGTATGAGATAAAAACGGATTTGCGTGGGAATTTTACTTTTATGAACCGAAGTTATCTCTTATTTTTCATATTTCTGCCCATTTTGCCTGGGACCATGGCACACTGCAAATGGTTGTAAGTGTGCTGTGTTGCTGAGTACCTGAAATTTAATCATGCAAGCAGAGGGGACTCAACTGTCATTAGCTTTGGATCCAATTCATAAGTTGCCCTTTTTCAGTCTTTGTAATTTTGAATGTAAGCTGAGAACCACCTGTAGCACTCCGATATTAAGCTACCTAATTTCTTGAAGGGTTATTTCCTCTTCAGTCTGAGCACTGACCAGGAAAAGCCAAGCCTTCAAAACTTTTATGGAAGGCTAAGTGGGTGGACGCCTGCTGAACTTTAGGCGGAAGAGTGCTCCATTGGAAATGTATACTTCAGATGGCAACATTTAGGGGAACAGACTGGGAGTGTGCCTACCCTATTTGTTCTGGTAGGATGGGTAAATGTCCTTTAAAAAGGCAATCCTGCAGATAAGGCTGAATTGCAACTGGAAAGAAACTGGAATTCAGTTCAACTCGTGCAACTGGGATGTTACATGGGAAAACCTATATACTGGATCAGTTGAACTTTCTGGGTGGTCTTCAAAGGCAGCCTCACGTAGAGTACATTGTAGTAATCCACATGGGAGAGGACCAAAGCATGAATAACCATGAGCAGAGTGTTCTGGTCAAAGAAAGGGCACAACTGGCACATTAGACAAATCTATGCAAAGCTCCTCCCTTCCCCCAGCCACAGCTTGCCACCTGCTTGTTGTCTAAAAGATCTTCAGCTTGCTTCAGTATTGTACATGCACTTTAACCCAGTTACATATCAAGTTTATTTCACATTTCTCCCACCATCTGAAATCACCTATGATGGACTTCCTCGTTTTTAATCTGCTTTCCTTCAATATTGTTTCCAGTCTGGAGTTTGCTTGTCCTTAAAGAGTAATAAATGAATGTGTATCAGTGGTGGGATTCAAAGTTTTTTACTATCGGTTCTGTGGGCGTGGCATGGCTTGGTGGGCATGGCAGGGGAAGGATACTGTAAAATCTCCATTCCCTCCCCACTCCAGGGGAAGGTTACTGCAAAATTCCAATTCCCTCCCAATCAGCTGGGACTTGGGAGGCAAAAAATAGATGGGGGCGGGACCAGTCAGAGGTGGTATTTACCGGTTCTCCAAACTACTCAAAATTTCCACTACTGGTTCTCCAGAATTGGTCAGAACCTGCTGAATGCCACCTCTACTGTGTATGTTCATTTGCATACCACCTTCATTACATTTACAAATAATTGAAGGCAGTGAATGTTTCTGGTCCATCCTCTTCCTTTTCCCCACAACAATAATCTTGTTAGGTGGGATGGACTGAGAGAATGAGTGGCCCAAAGTCACACAGTTGGTTTTCATGGTAAAGGTGGGACTTGAACTCACAATCTACTGGTTTCTAATCTGGTGCTATTGTTGATGTTGATGTATCGATTCATTTCAATGCTGATTGACAATTTAGGCAAAAGCCTTTCTTTCTAGCTCTGAGAGAATTGGCTAGTTAAAACAGGGGTCTCAAACCCCAGTCCGTGGACCAGCACTGGTCCTTGGCATGGCCAGAAACTGGGCCATGCAAACAAGTGTTGAAATAAATGTCCTTCTGGGTTTGGCTCCAAGTGGGGAAAAAGACACTGGAGACATGGAGGCTGCTTGGAAAGATGGTTTAATGGTGGACAGGACCACATGGCTTGAGTCCTGAACAGAAAAGGTGATCACATACTTCAATGTTGGTGGAGAAAAAAGAGAAGGAAGGGCTGAGATGCTGAGTCCCTGGTTTTATGCCCTCTCTGGACTTTGATCTTGATCTTGTATTCTGATTGGTTGTCAAACTCCCATGGGGCCATGCAGGGGCAACTGTCTAGGCTGCATTTTGAATCCCAAGTTTGGTTGAGTTCTCAGATGCCATGTGGTGAGTTTCTGTGAAAAGCTGATACTACCTTTATTATGTAAAGTGGACTAGCTCAGCCTTTAATGGCTCATTGACAAAGGGGGTGGGGGCAGGAAGCTGCAGGAAGCTACTCTGTCTTTTTAAAACACGTTTCTTCCTTTTCACATCCAGGGAAATATAATATTCTGCCATTTCAATATTTCCTAGGATATTTTATTTTTCTGGGGGAGGGCTGGGTGATAACTTTCAACACAAGCAAAGCCCCATCCACTGGATAAAGGCAGAACACGAAACCACAATCCCTCCAGTATTTGCCTTTTCTTCCACTCTGCACATTGTTGACTGGGGAGGGAGGGCTTGTATTGATAGATATGCATGCATGCAGAAATCTTCCTGACTGGGCCAGAAACCCCCTTCCCCGAAAATAAGACAGGATTTTATTTTCTTTTGCCCCATGAAATATGGCCTTGGGCTTATTATAGGGGGAGGGCTTATTGTTTTGGGGTTGCCGGGCAGCTGCTCCCTTGCAAACGGGCTCCCGAAGAGCCGGGCACAGCCTCAGGGGCGAAGCAGCCATGAGGTGACCATGCTCACGAGCAGCCGCCCAGAAAACCCCCTCTCCAGCTCGGCAGAGCACCATTCACTAATCTATGGGGTATCCCTAAGGCGCCAAGCCACATGGCGCTCTGCCCGCTCCCCAGCTCCCGCGGCTTGGCACATTAGGGATACCCCCTAGGTCAGTGAGTAGTGCTCTGCCCAGCTGCAGAGGGGGTTTGCTGGGCGGCTGCTCGTGAGCATGGTCACCTCATGGCTGCTTTGCCTGAGGCTGTGCCTGGCTCTTCGGGAGCCCGCTTGCAAGGGAGCAGCCGCCCGGCAACTCCCCTCTCCGGCCAGGCTGAACGCCATTCCCCACCTAGCGGTATCCCAAAGTTGACAAGCAACGTGAGCGCCTTCCCCCCGGCTCCCTCAGCTTGGCGCCTTTGGGATACCGCTAAGTCGGTGAGCGGTGCTCTGCCTGGCCTGGGGGGGGGGTGTTGTCCAGGGGGCTTATTTTTGGGGGTGGACTTATATTTTTGCCCATGCAAAAAATGTGGCAAGGTGTTAGTTTCAAGACAGGTTGTATTTTCGGGGAAACACGGTACTGTTGGAAGAAATGTCCATCTGGGTTCAGTTCCAAGTGGGGAAAAAGACACTGGAAACATGTAGGCGGTGGACAGGACCACCTGGGGAAAAGGGGGATCACATGAGTTGAAGAAGGAAAAAAAAGGGCTGGCTTGCTGAGAGTCCCTGGGTTTTATGCCGTGTTGGGCCCCGCCCAGACGCTTCCCGCTCCTGTGCAAGAAATGCACTCTGATTGGCTCTCAGACTCCCATGGGGCCCTGCAGGGGCAACTCTGTAGGCTGTGCTTTAAGTCCAAGTTTGGTTGAGCCTTGCTGGGTGAGGTAATGAAAGGACTTTGGGATTCCTATTATGGCTCTCTGCCTTTAGATCTTTGTTATGTAGAATAGACTGGCTCAGGCCTTAATGGTCCATTGACAAAGGTGGGGACTATTAAGAGTGAGTCTGTTTCCTGCCTAAAAACATGTTTCTCTGGCCCAGGCCTTAATGGCCCATTGACAAAGGGGGGGGATGAGTTTCTTCCTCCCTTTTAGGGGGAAACATTCTGCCTTTTAATATTTCATTTTCTAGGACAGAAGTGGGTGCTAACTTCCTACAAAACATCTTATTATGGTCTCCCGGCATTTTGGCTGAGATCAGAAAGATCAGACTTGTCCAACACCTCTGGAGAGCATTAGATTGGAAACGGCTGCTTCAAACCTTATTTTACATAACTACTCCACTACTGCATAGGGCCAAGTCGGTGTCTCAATCTTGGCCAAATTGTTTTTGATCCGTTGTTTTCCACCTCTGGGATACCCTCTTCCTCACAGTTCCTCAACAGTAACTCCAGGTTTAATACCCCCCCCCCCGTTCCTCTTCCTTAATTATATTTGTAAATTAGCTCAACCCGCTCCTTCCTTTTCCATGCCGTCCCCCCCGCGTCGCAATCGCTTTTCAAGGCCCACGACTCCTCCCCCCACATCTAATCTCGCCTTCAACCTTTTCTCCTATTCCCCTGGCCGAAAACACTAAGCGTGAGATCCTCCTGTGGTTGGAACTCTCTCTACCTCGCCACCTCTTTCTCACCCCTCCCCTCCCACCGTCTTCTTTTTCTTTCCTACACATCCTAACCTGATCTTTCTTCCCTTCACGGCCGCCCTTCCGAGCAGGGTCATTGGCTGTTGCTAGCGGCTCCTCGCTCCCGATTGGCTAAGTCGCGCTTGCCCCTCGCTTCGACTTGGTTCTAGACTTGTTGTCTGGCTCCGAGGCTGAAAGTCTGAGGTGGGAGGAGGAGGAGGAGAGTATCATTCAGTCACGCTTGGCTGTCTGGGCGGCGTTGCGGTCTCTCTCTCCCCCCCCCCACCTCCTCCCCTCCCCGACTCAGCAGCGGTGGTAATCGTAGTAGTAGCAACAGCACCGTCCCCCGCCGCCCTCGTGGGTCGCGAGCGCCCTCCCTCGTTCTTGCCTGCTTGCTTTCCCGCCGCCGCCGCCCTTCTCTCGGGGGGGGGGAACGCGGCGGAGACGCTGGAGCGAAGTCGCCGGCGGGCGGCCACGGAGGGAGCTGCCGAGCGAGAGAGGGGCGGGAAAGGCGAGAGGAAGGAAGGGGGAAGTGTGGAGAGGAGGAGCCGGGCGTGCGAAGAAGGAGAGAAAGACTGAGGGGCCGAGGGGAAGAAAGAAAGGAAAGCGGGGAAAGCTCGCGGAAGCCCCGCTCTTCTCCCCCCCCCCCGCCCCACCGCGTGCGGCCGCTCGGGCAGGAGCAGCGACGGCGGCGCTAACGGGGGGCTGCGGCAGGCGCTGCTGCTGTTGCTGCTGCTACGGCGGCATCCGGGCCCCGGCCTACGAAGCGGACGCAGGAGAAGCCGGAGGTGGTGGTGGTGGTAGCGAAAGGGATCGGCCTCCCGCTTCGGAAGAACCGAGCCAGGCTGCTGCGCAGGCACTGCGGCCCCGTTGTTGCTCTTAGCCGCCGCCGCCCCCTTGAGAGGGCAGGAAGTGACTCTAAAGCCGGGACTGGGCGGTGTGTGTGTGCGCGAAGCACCTGAAACCGCATATTTGTCAGAGCGGAAAGAGGGCGAAGACGCCGAGACCTTCTTCCCCTCCTTGGAAAAGTGAAACGGCGGGGAGGGAAAGGGACACACAAAAAAGAGACCTCCCTTCTCTCCAGCCCCGCTTCTCTCTGGCCTCTCCTTTCGGCCGTGTCCCGCTGCCCTCGCCGAGGTTGGCCTTTTCCTCCTCGGCTTCGCTCTCTCTCTCTCTCTCTCTCTCTCTTTTTTTTTTTGAACTCGAGAAAACTTGGCTTGGATTTAAAGCGTCGCGGAGTGGCCAAAGGGATCCGCTTGTAGATGGAGGAAACCGGGACGGCCGAAGTGTAAGGTGGGCGAATCGTCGTCAAAAGCCCGAATGTGTACGTGGAGCTGTTGGGTGGTTGGATATTTCTAGGAAAATTGCTTTGCGCGGGAGGGGGAAAGTAACAACAACCCCCTCCCCCCGAGATCCTGATCTTCTCCCTCGCATAATTGATTTTACAATACAAGTAGTGGAGTTCACTCCCCTAATCCTATGAAAAAGTTGCAATAGACGTCTCTGTCTCGCCACACTTGTTCGTGGCCGAAGTGAAAGAAAGCGGATTTGATGTTTGGGGGGGGGGGGGCGAACGGGGCTAAAGCTTCTCAAACAGGAATTTCTTTGTTCCACAGTGGAAGGTAGTGTATTGCAATGGAACTGCTTGATTATGCATTGGTGATTCAGTTGAAACTTATTTCTGAAAGAGTAACTTTTCCCCCTTCATCTGTTGATATTATAGTCGAAATTCTTTTTCTTTCGTAGGTTAAAAAAGTTTAAGAGGTGTTGGGCGGGGAAGATCGAATTTCTCTATTTGGTAGTTAAGACTAAGACTAGTTAAGACTAAGACTGTATTACTATTCTTCTTCTCTTCCTTACTGGTAACTTATCTCTTCCAACTTATTACTATAACCATGTTGCTTGTATCCTTCAATTTATATTGTTTTTAATTGTTTCCTGATATGATTTGATAGCTTATTAGTAACCTTGACTATCACTAAGTCTTGTATTTTTTTTTCTTGATGAATGTATTTTATTCTTCTTATGTACACTGAGAGCATATGCACCAAAGACAAATTCCTTGTGTGTCCAATCAGACTTGGCCAATAAAGAATAAAGAATTCTTAAGTAAGTTCATGCAGCTGAAAAGGCCTGATAAACTTATGAGAGTTGTATTTCCTCTTCCAAGTTCTGTAGTTTGAAGGTATTCGGTAGCTATTTCTAATTCCGATTAAACAACTTCTTTTTCGGGTAAATTAGTCGAAAACTTTTCAAGAGTCTAAAAAAGTTGTAGTTCATCCACCAAATCTATAATAGCAACCTAAAAGAGGAAAACAATATGCTCATATATTTATTGCTCTTTGGACTAGATATTTTAATTTGAGGATAATTTGGTAATCAGGAAACACATATGAAGGTAGTTTAAAAAGATTTTAAAAAGTTTTCATAAAACAAAAAACTTAGTTTTTTTTTTGCATGGAGTTAAAATATCCTACTTGTAGAATTACTTAACGTTGATTAGGCAAGAATTGAATGTTTTTATTTAAAGTGAATTGAGCAAAATTGTAAACTATATAACTGATAACTGTAAGTAAAGTATGTTTTGTCTTGTAAACACGTTTTTATTTCTATAGTCTACATGCATAGAAAAGTAATTTTTTTCTACTCCAGTTAGCTCTGTCAGAGTAAAATATATAAGCCCTTTTTACATCTGATAGCATGATCTGAGCAAAGATTACTTTGTCATCCAACAATATTCAATAAAATAGATGGCAATGAAATTTAACTTCCTTATATGGCTTAGTCATGAACTTGAAATAGAATACAGTACCTGTAATCCTTTTACAGAAAAGGGTCATTTCAAAATCAATATTATTTCCTAGCCTTGACTTTAAATGCTGAAGGGACAAAAATGTATAATTCTGAAAGTTACATCTGTAAAACTTCACATTTATATTTTGAACTTTTGGAATCTTTTCCACTCAAAAACCTAGAAAACATTAGCCACCTTTTTGAACATGTGTGTGTCTTGATGCTTTTGTTTTTGGCTAATTCTGATGTCATAAAAGTCCATTAGTTTAGTGTAAAATGATTTATTGAGATTCTTACTCCTGGCAAATCAAGAGTTTATGATAGTAAATTATCTGATCTATTAATTTTCTTTAGTTGACTTGTGTATTACATTGTTAATTGATCTTTTCAGAACTCTGCACTGGTTCTCTATTCCCTTTATTAATGTACAAAACCTTTAGTTTTGATCAGAAAAATATTATATACAACTTATTTTAGAAATTGTAATAAAAATTTTACAATTCTAGCCTGTTTGAATAAATACTTTGTCATAAAACATTTGGGTGATTGCAAACTGATCTTCAGTTTATATTTTGCAACTGTATTGTTGACTAATATATATATATATATATATATATATATATATATATATATATATATATATATATATATATTATATGCGCCCCTTTTCATAAGACGATGTGCCAGTGTATCAGCCTAAGTAGTAAGTAACAAGAGAAACTGAGGTGAATATAGCGTTTTGCAGACATTTTATTAATAAATCGAATGCAGAGTCTGTTAATTTAGAGACTTTCCTTTCTGTTCTGCAAAAAAAAAAATGCAAAAAGAGTAAACTATGCAATTGGTGTAAATAGTGTGAATGGTCACAACAACATATCTGGAAAATACCACATTAGGGAAACTCAGCAGCTTCAGAATATTGAAGAAATTGTCACTTTTTCTATGACTGAGTTTAAAGAGGTGGTATTCAGAACCTGTCTGCAATGCCCCTGGTAAAATAAGTAAAATAACCTAAACATGTGGATCCAGGCCTTTTAATTGGACAATGCCCAGAGGGGCCTATGAAGTCTATATGCTTCTTAGTAAAGTTGTAATGTTTTCCTGGTAATTCATTCCTGTCAAGGCAAGCCTTTCTGCACCTTGCCAGCTGCATCCTTTGAAAGAAAAGTAAATAAATAAATATAAAATGTATTAAGTAGTACTGGGATTACAATTAAAAATATATATTAATCTGATAATAATTGAACTTCTTTAAAGAGATTGGCAAAAATTGTGCCTGGTTACTGAGATCTGTAGGTATTGTCAATGTTGGAAGTATTGTTGTTTCAGTTGCCCATAAGGCAATGGTTAGAAGGCACATTCAGTAAATTGGGATTTGAATCTGTTTCTACAGCTGCCACCGAAGTATTTTGGTTCAGGCTTGTCCCATGTTATTTGTGTATTTTTTCAGACACATCCTTTCTAACAGTAACAATGTTATGCTTACAGCAAACTTAGTTGCCATATAAAGTGTGGATCTTCTCTGAGCGTTAGAATGTTTAATTGAGTCAGTAACCACGGAATTGCAGTTTTGATGAAATGTTTTTGGAGTTATCATACATTAATTGACTATGATCTTGGGTGATATACTCCATTTCTGCTTCCGGTTCTATTCCCCCCTCTCCCCCCAGTGTGTTCATGTTAAGTCTTAGAATTTTCTCAGAGTGAAATACAGGTGATCGTAAATTTGCGTAAAGATAGAAGACATTATTTTATTTGTGTGTTTTGGTGTGTCGCTTTGAATGTCAAATACATGTTGAATTGCAGATTGCTCCAACAATGGATTGGAAACAAATTTGTTTTTAGGCAAATAGAAATTGTTGTTTTCTTCATGTGAGAGATTTATGTAGCACAGGCTTCATAAACGTATACGGGTTTCCCTATCACATCAATAGTCCACTCATACCATCTCCCTTCTAAAATAGAGGGGGGGGTTTGACAGAAAGAGCTGCAAGGGGAAGGAGAAGGTGCATTCTGTAAGTCACCTGAGTCCTCGAATTACGACCACAATTGAGCCCAAAATTTATGTTGCTAAAGGAAACATTTGTTAAGTGAGTTTGATCCATTTTACGACTTTTCTTGCCACACTTGTTAAGTGAATCATTGCGTTTGTTAAATTAGTAACATGGTTGTTAAGTGAATCTGGATTCCCCATTGGCTTTGCTTATCAGAAGGTCACAAAAGCTGATCACATGACCCTGGGACATGGCAACCGTCCTAAATATGCCAAGCATCTGAACGTTGATCATGTGACCATGGGGATGCTGCAAAGATCAGTGTGAAAAATGGTTGTAAGTCACTTTTTTCAGTGTTGTTGTAACTCTTGGGTCACTAAATGAACTGTTGTAAGCTGAGGACTACCTGTAGAAAAACAATCTGTTAAAATAATCAGGACTAAGTCTTTAGTTTTGTTCTATTTATATTTTGCTGCTGAGATTCTTTAATAATGAGGGAGGGAAAAGGCAAATTATGGCCAGAAGTGACCTGTGTGGTTTTCAGTTACTTCCTCCTTTAATTTTATTGTAAATGTGTAGCAATAGCCCTTAGACTTATATACTGCTTCACAGTGCATTACAGCCCTCTCTAAGCAGTTTACAGAGTCAGTATATTGCCCCCAACAAATCCAGGTCCTCATTTTATTGACCTTGGAAGGCTGAGTCAATCTTCAGCTGGTGAGATTAGTTATCATTTCAAGTGTCCAAAAATGACTTAATTACGAGAATACAAATAATGCTTTTAGAAGCTGAGATTTTAAAATCTATTTAGCAACCATAAAGAAGCATATTTGGTATCAGAGATACCACACTGAGATGGTAAAATAAAATTAGTCCATGCCAACATGCCCTGGCAACTCGTTCTGCTTAAATTCACAGAAAAGGAAAACACACCCAGTGAATGTTTTAATAATAGGTAACATGAGACAAAAGGAGTCCAGATAGAGATGATATAACTGGACCTAATGAAACCTGGTAAGTATGTATGAAATTTTCAACGTACCGTACATAAATTGGAGGATTGGAGCAAGTAATAGAAAAGAGGAAGGAGCTACGTGGCCTAGCACAGATTATAAACTATTCAAGTAATAAAAGAGGAAGTATTAAGCATACAGTATTATGTACTGTATGTACTCTGTTAAACAAAATATTCAAAAAGAATCAACTAAATTCATAAATTTAGCTGATATTTATGAAATCATTCCTTTGACCTATTTAGTGTGATTCAAATTATATAACTAACAGTAACAAAATCATGTTTTATTCAATTAAAACATATTTTAAAAAGCAAACATGAAACTCAGTACAATGCAAATACCATAGAACTTCTTCTTTCAGTGTATTTTGTAGACTTGGAAAGAATTTGAGAATGTGGGAGGGAAGAGAATTTGCCCACTTACGGTTTTGTTTTTTTAAAAAAAATCATATTTGGTTTTTTTATTCTGAATATGTTTATCAGTGTCTTTAGTGCTGCAAAATCAGTCTGAAAGAAAAGGCCATTATATGCCCTGTTATCTCTCTGGATGAATCTCTTTGTCCTGAAGAGTGTGAATTGGACAGCAATGTTAGTGTGCTAATGCCTTTTTTGACTCCCTTGTTTCCCTGGGTCTTATTTTCTTTTTACCCACAAAATATGGCTTGGGCCTCATTATCCGCAGAAGGCTTATTTTTTGGGGGTTGCCGGGCGGCTGCTCTCTTGTGAGTGGGCTGCCGAAGAGCCGGGCATAGCCTCAGGGGCAAACGGCTGTGTTGCGCTGTTGCAGCAGCACAGCACAGCAGCCATGAAGCGACCACACTCAAGAGCAGCCACTCTGCAAACCCTCTTTCCAGCACAGCGCCATTCACTGACCTAGGGGTATCGCCAAGCTGTGGGAGTGTACACCCAGAGCATCCACTGCCGAAAGACTCGGTTTGGAAGCCGCTGAAAAAGCCATGCTGGGATGGTGGCGGTGGCAATGGAGGTGCCCTGACTTTGCAGGGGAAGTTAGGCCAGGGCATCGTGAGACTGGGAGGCATGCAAGCGGGAGCAGAACAGCCACTCGCACAACCCCCCTCTCCAGCCATGCAGAGTGCCATTCACTGGCATTTTGAAGATGCCAAGTTGCGGGAGCCGGGCGGCGGCGAACAGGCACTCCCGCAGCTTGGCGATAACCCTAGGTCAGTGAATGGCACTCTGCCCAGCTGGAAAGGGGGTTTGCCAGGTGGCTGTTTGTAAGCATGGTCACTTCATGGCGCTGTGCTGAGCTGCTGCAACAGCGCAACACAGCCGTTCACCCCTGAGGCGGTGCCCGGCACTTTGGGAGCTCACTTGTAAGAGAGCAGCCGTCCAGCAACCCCCCCTCTCCACCTGGGCACAGTGCCGCTCACCAACCTAGTGGTATCCTGAAGGCGCCAAGCAATACGATCACATTTCTCCCCTCCCCCCATTCCCGCGGCTTGGCACCTTCTGGATACTGCTAGGTTGGTGAGCAGCGTTCTGCCTGGCCGGAGGTGGAGGGATTCCAGGGAGCTTATTTGCGGGGAGAGGGGAGTGGATTATATTTTTGCCCACCAGAAAAATGTGGCATGGCTTTATTATCAGGACGTCATATTTTCAGGGAAACACGGTAGCAAATTTTATAAAAGGTGTAAACTCAACTGCAATTCATTTTATCAGGTGCGTAGAGTGGTTATTTTATTACTAAGCCATAACCACAGCTAAAACTACTAATATTAGATTTTCTGGACAAATCATTGCTATTGGCTCAGGCTTCCTCCTGCGAAGCAATGTGATGGGCCAGCAGCTTCCAATGTGAGCTGAAGAACGTGCAGCAGAAGCACTGCTGGAGAACAAGTCTGTGGCCTGCGTTGGAAGCTGCTGGTTCCTTGTGTTTTTTCAAGAGGCAAATGTACTTTCTGGGTTGTTGGTTTTTTTTTTGAAGATGTTTCGCTTCTTATCCAAGAATGTTCTTCAGCTCTGACTGTATGGTGGGGAATGGAAGGATTTATATTCCTTGCAGACATCTGGTTATTTGCATTCTGGTCATTTGAATTCTGATCATTTGCATCCACCCCAAGGATAAAACACCCAGACACAAACTGAGTAAAGTGGTATATGCAGTACAATGCAGTGAGCCATATGCAGATCTGTACATTGGGGAAGCAAAACAACCACTTCATAAACACATGGCACAACATAGAAGAACAAACTCATCAGGACTAGATTCCATCTGCATTTGAAAGATAAAGGCCACTCTTTTGAAGACAGCAACATCCACATTTTGGACAGAGAAGACTGCTGCTTTGAAATAGGGGTCAAGGAAGCCATCCATGTCAAAATTAAGCAGCCCTGTCTCAACAGAAGGGGAGGGATATGACATTATCTATCTCCAGTCTACAACACAGTCTTTTCAACAGTTCCAAGAATGTGCCACACCCATTTGCGCCACACCCATTTGCACCACTCCGGTGACCTGATGACACAGATAAACCTCCAGGTGGCCTTAATTTGGCACAGGTGTCAAATTTGCGGCGTCATGTCATCACATGATGTTTTGTGACGTTTTCTCCTTCGTGGGGATGGGGTGGGCATGACATGCATGTGATGCATCTGGCCCATGGATCACCAGTTTGACACTCCTGCCTTAATGGCTCGCTAAAAAGAATGCAAATGATCAGCTGTCTGCAAGGACTATAAATCCTTCCATGCCCCAGCATCCAGTCAGAGCTGAAGAAGCTAGTTGGATAAGAAGCGAAAGTCTTCAAAAGAAAAACCAGAAAGTCCAGTTGCTTCTTGAAAAAGTATGGGTACCCTAAATTGGATAACAGTGTTTTTTCATTGGTAACAACCCATTACATGGATATTTAAATTAATAAAGTGTTTTACTTTGGGTTAAATGGATTTTCTGGTAAGTGGTTTTGTGTAACGAAGGGAAAAGTTTGGGAAACTCTGGCCTAAGAGGTCAGGTCAATATGCATGCTGGGCTTGTCTTCCATCAGTTACTGATGCCTGCTGTCCTAATAACCACAATTGGAACTATTGCAACTGCTCTAGCTAAGCAATGTGGACTCCTGATATTTCACCTAATGAACTGCATTGCTTAACAATTGAAATTCCAGTCCCAATTATAATAGTTAAGTGAGGACTGCCTATAGATTCGAGGATCAAATCCTAATAATGGCTTATTTGACTGATTTGGGAATAAAGTCTGCATCTTTTTTGTTGACATTGTAATCCGGTCTTTTTAGACGGTGAGATTGGTAGCTTAACTATATAGTTATGATCTCTTTGCTTTTCAATGTCACTTTGACAATTACAGCTTAATAGTATTTTATCGGTTTCAGTTTACATACATACGGTTTATATTTCAGGCCACGTATTTCAGACTTTATTTCTGGTTAAAGTACAATAGTAAGCAGACTTCATACGTAAGTGTAAGTGAAATCTCAATCGCATATGAGATTGTTTGCAAACAAGTTCCAAATAGCAACAGTGTTGCCAGGTCATGATCCAAAGATTGTCAGCCAGCCCAGGTTCAGAGCAACCGAAATGTTGAGAGGCAGGAGATTCTGGGCTTTAGGAACATGGAAATATAGGAGAATGATAGTACCCAATTAAGAGTCAGTTAATGCTAACTCTTAAGTAGAGCCTCTGCCAGGTGAGAGTCAATCAAAGCTAGGAATGCCGTTTCCAGGTAGAGAGGTACATAGAGTATTTTTGCTTTTGCTTCGCTCAGATATAGAACATGAGCAGTGGACGAGTGATCTGGGTAGAGGGGATTTTACTGTTACACCCCTGTCATGGTCAGATCACTCATGTCTCCGGCTTAACTTCCCTGGCGCTACCCCCCACCGCGAGGAGGCGGGACCAGACGGTCCACGCTGGTACCGCCCCAAGCGCCTGATGGAGCCGGATAGGTTCCAGACGGAGCTTGGGCCATTACCTGTAGCCCTGACCCGCGCTCGGTCGGAGGACCTAGCGGCCGCCTGGAATAGGGCGGCGGCTGGGGCCTTGGACCGGATTGCGCCTTTGCGACCTCTCCTGCGGCAGCGACCCACCCGGGCTCCTTGGTATACCGAGGAGCTGAGGGTGATGAAGCGTCACAGGAGACGTCTAGAGAGCAGGTGGAGGTCCTCACGCTCCGAATCTGATCGAACACAGGTAAGATCCTACTTGCGGACCTACCTGGTGGCATTAAGGGCGGCCAAACGTAGATATTGTGCCACCCTTATTGCGTCCGCGGATAACCGCCCTGCTGCCCTGTTTAGGGTGACCCGCTCCCTCTTGTCACAGGGGACGCGGGGGGCACCTTTACAGGGCAGAGCAGAGGAATTTGGGGAATATCTGCAGGACAAAGTCGCTCAGATCCGGAGCGGATGGGCCCCACTCAGTGGACCAGACGAGCCGCCAACAGCGAGTCTTGTGAGACCATCCTGGGAGGAGTTTGATTCTGTTGCCCCCGAGGATTTAGATAGGTTGCGTGGACGGCTGCGACCCACCACATGTTTAATGGACCCGTGTCCCTCCTGGTTGGTACTGGCATCTTGGGAGGTGACACGAGGCTGGCTTCTGGGCCTGGTGAATGCCTCATTGGGTGAGGGATCCTTACCAACCGCCTTGAAAGAGGCGGTGGTGAGGCCCTTACTTAAGAGGCCCTCACTCGACCCAATGGAGCTAGCTAACTATCGTCCAGTCTCCAACCTTCCGTTTCTAGCGAAGGTTGTTGAGAATGTGGTGGCCCAGCAGTTTCCACGACACCTTGACGAATCCGAGTATCTAGACTCACGCCAGTCCGGCTTCCGACCTGGGCACAGCACAGAGACAGCCTTGGTCGCGTTGGTTGATGATCTCTGGAGGGCCAGAGATAGAGGTTGCTCCTCTATCCTGGTCCTATTAGACCTCTCGGCGGCTTTTGATACCATCGACCATGGTATCCTATTGCGCCGGTTGGAGGGGATGGGAGTCGGAGGTACCGTTTTGCGGTGGTTCGGCTCCTACCTCTCCGACCGGAGGCAATGTGTGTTGACAGGGGGACAGAGGTCGACCCCGAGGCCACTCACTTGTGGGGTGCCACAGGGGTCGGTCCTCTCGCCTCTCCTGTTCAACACATATGTAAAGCCGCTGGGTGAGATCATCCGTGGTTTTGGGGTTGAGTATCACCTCTACGCTGATGATACTCAGCTGTATATTTCAACTCCAAACCACCCCAACGAGGCTGTCGAAGTAATGTCCCGGTGTTTGGAGGCCGTCGGGGTCTGGATGGAGGACAACAGACTTAAACTCAACCCCTCCAAGACTGAGTGGCTGTGGCTACCGGCACCTCGATTCAGCCAGCTGATTCCATCGCTGGCCATAGGGGGCGAGCAGTTGCCCCCTGTGGAACGGGCGCGCAATTTGGGCGTCCTCCTTGATGCCCGGCTGTCAATGGATGACCATGTGGCGGCCGTGGCAAGGGGGGCGTTCCACCAGGTTCGCCTGGTGCGCCAATTGCGCCCCCTACTGGACCGGGATGCCCTACGCACGGTCACTCATGCGCTGGTGACGTCCCGCCTGGATTACTGCAACGCTCTCTACATGGGGCTGCCCTTGGGACGCGCCCGGAGACTGCAGTTAGTTCAGAATGCAGCCGCGCGGGCTGTGATGGGGAGTACGAGGTACTCCCACGTAACACCTCTCCTGCGCGAGCTGCATTGGCTACCTGTGGTTTTCCGGGTGCGTTTCAAGGTGCTGATTACCATCTTTAAAGCGCTCCATGGCACGGGACCTAGTTACTTGCGGGATCGCATCCTCCCACATACATCCCTGCGGCCAATACGCTCACACAGGGAGGGACTTCTCCTGGTGCCATCCACTGGACAATGCCGGCGGGCGACACCGAGGAGTAGGGCCTTCTCTGTGATGGGCCCAACCCTCTGGAATGACCTCCCCCCCGACATTAGAACCACTTCTGACCTCCGCTCCTTCCGGCAAAAACTGAAGACCCACCTGTTCCGATTAGCAGGCCTGGCATAATTCAACTGTCCCTCCTGGCAAACGCACTATATCTGGTTATTTTAGGGGTTTTTTAATTCACTGTATTTGTTTTTAGGGGTTTGAACTTATTTTAATCTGCTTTGTACAGTTCTTTTAATGTCATTCTTACCTCCTCCATGTCAACTGTCAACTGTACATACTTAATTTTATTGTATCTGATATATTTTGTATGAACTGTACACCGCCCCGAGTCCCTTTCGGGAGAGGGGGCGGTCTAGAAGCATTAAATTAAATTAAATTAAATTAAATGGTATGCTTTGAGGGTTGGGCAGTCAACCAACATCCTGGTTGTAAGAGGAGCTGCTCTTGATTATTGCTGCTGACGCCAAACTCAATAGTTTCTTGTCTTCTGAAGTTGAAATCAGGAAGTCTGCTCTGATATATTCAGAGCAGACTTCCTGATTTCAGAGTCTTCCAGTTTGGGTTGGCCATGACAGTCATTATGCCTAATGTTTTTTAGAACACTCACAATCATGCTTCTATTGGGAATCTTACAGTACAACATTTGGTTGTACTGATACAACCATGATTGTAGTCAGGTGGTTGCTAGCGTACTGCTCAAAATGCATCTGTGACAAAATAATTGAACAGCTTCAGAGGTGGCACTGAACAACTTCAAGAACGTAGTGATGGGAGACTGCAACATCTGCATTGCTGTTGGTGTATGGATTGTTGGTGGTTTTTTTAATTAATCAGGTCACTAATTTGGGAGTTATTTGGGGTTCATATTCATAGGGTAAAGGTAAAGGTTCCCCAGGACTTGTGTGCTAGTCGTTTTCCGGCTCTAGGGGTGATGCTCATCTCTGCTTCTAAGCCAAAGAGCCACCAGCACTGTCCGAAGACATCTCTGTGGTCGTGTGACCGGCATGACTCAAAGCTGAAGGCGCACAGAACGCTGATACCTTCCCACCAAAATGGTTCCTATTTTGCTACTTGCATTTTTACATGCTTTCAAACCGCGAGGTTGGCAGAAGCTGGGACAAGTAATGGGAGCTCACCTTGTTAGGCCGTGCTAGGGATTCGAACTGCTGACCTTTACATCGACAAGCTCAGTGTCTTAGCCACTGAGTCGCCGCATCTCTACTCATATTCATAGATTGATATAATCTAATAAATGTATCTCAAAGCAACAAATGTTGCTTGTTTCCCTGATTTCCAGAAGAAAGACATTGACCATGGGGCAGCCAGGTCCATCTCAGCTGCTTTCTTGGTTTGGTTTGGTTTGGTTTTATTGGACTTCTATGCCGCCCTTCTCCCAAAGGACTCAGGGCGGTGTACAACATAAAAACACATATGACAAAAGTTAAAAGAAAGATTAAATAGAATATCCAAAAAACCCAATAGACATTTTAAATGAGATTTAGATTAAAATTAACAATTAAAATTAATAATTTATTTTATTCAGGCCAGGCCGGCTTGCTGGAAAAGCCAACATTTTAGGGCGCGTTGGAAGGACTGGAGGTCAGGGATTATGCGGAGCTCCAGGGGCAGCTCATTCCAGAGGGAAGGCGCTCCCACAGAGAAGGCTCTCCCCCTGGGGGTCACCAGCCGACACTTCCTGGCCGACGGCACCTTGAGGAGGCCAACTCTGTGTGATCGTACTGGACGGTGGGAGGCTACTGGTGGCAGTAGGTGGTCTTACAGGTACCTTGGCCTAAGCCATGGAGCGCTTTAAAGGTCATAATTAATACCTTGAATCGCACCCGGAAAACAACCGGCAACAAGTGCAGGCCGCCTAAAAGGGGTGTAACATGGGAGCACCTAGGTACCCCCATGACAACCCACGCGGCCGCATTCTGGACCAGCTGAAGCCTCCGGGTGCTCTTCAAGGGCAGCCCCATGTAGAGAGCATTGCAGTAGTCCAGGCGAGAAAAGACGAGGGCATGACTGACTGTGCACAGAGCATCCCGATCCAGGAAGGGGCGCAACTGACTACCAGGCGAACCTGGTAAAAGGCCCCCCTGGTCACGGCCGTCAGGTGTTCTTCTAAACTAAGCCGCGTATCCAGGAGGACTCCCAGATTGCGAGCCTTCTCTGAGCGGGCTAAAATTTCTCCCCCTATCATCAAAGATGGGACAAGATGCACAAATCAGGATGACGGAAACTACAGCCATTCAGTCTTGGAGGGATTGAGCTTGAGCCTGTTCCTCCCCATCCAGATCCGCACAGCCTCCAGGCATCAGGACATCATGTCGAGGGCATCGTTTGGGTGGTTTGGGGTAGAGATGAAAAGTTGGGTATCATCAGCATATTGATGATACTGTACCCCAAAACCACGGATGATCTCGCCCAGCGGTTTCATGTATATGTTGAACAGGAGGGGTGAGAGAACCGACCCCTGGGGCACCCCACAAGTGACGCGCCTGGGGGTCGATCTCTGCCCTCCAGTCAACACAAACTGCGACCGATCTGATAGGTAGGAGGAGAACCACCGTAAAACGGTGCCCCCCACTCCCAACCCCCCCCGAGTCGTCGCAGTAGGATACCATGGTCAATGGTATCGAAAGCCGCCAAGAGGTCTAATAGGACCAGGACAGAGGAACAGCCCCTGTCCCAGGCCCGCCAGAGATCATCGACCAACGCGACCAATGCCGTCTCCGTGCTGTACCCGGGCCTGAAACCCAACTGAAATGGATCCAGGTAGACAGCTTCATCCAGGTACTGGGGAAGCTGACGTGCTACCACACTCTCGACAATCTTCGCTACAAAGCGAAGGTTGGAGACCGGACGATAGTTGGCTAAAGAAGCTGCAGCCCCAGTCTCATGATTTATCTCTTTTTTTTTGGCTAGTCCTCTCCTCACTGCTGCCGAAGAACCTGATGCAGCCTTAGAAGCAGTGATTGCCACAGATCACGACAGCAGGTTCATGTTCTCAGCAATGTGGAACTGAGTATGCAATAACTTGGAGTACAGCTGAGAAGACCCTGTTGTTGAAATCTTACTGGTCAGGGCAAGATAATAGGTCTTGGTTTTTCACTGTTTGAGTGTTTCCTCTAGCTCTGCTTGCTCATAATTGTGAATTGATGTCTGGAGCATTGCTGGGCAATTTTGAGCTGTGAGTTTGAGATTCTGAACTAAGGCATCCTTATAATGAGAAAATATGGTAACAAAAAGGTCTTTCATATATTATGAAATATTTTTCTAGCATAGCCAGAGGATTTATTAATTTCTCCCCAGTGACAGAAGTGCTCAAATCTAATATAACCCAATGGCAGCATTTAAGTACTTAATGGTAAGTGCTTTGATGTTGCCTTAGGTGCCAGATTCCATATCTGGCCTAATTCTGTGGGTTGGCTTTCTGTTGTTATGGCCTGAGGGCAGGGAGAAGCTGTTTTATTATAAGGCCAATGTTTTGTTGTCTGACCCTGTTCTTCATGATTGATTTATGTTAGTCAGGAAAGAATGACTGAATTGGGTACAGTGATGAATGTATTGTTGCATAGGTTGGTACTGAAGACCCCCCAAAAGAGGGAGCTCTGCCAGACAAAACTTAACTCTGGATAAAGGCAAAGGTTCCCCTCGTACATATGTGCTAGTCGTTCCCGACTCTAGGGGGTGGTGCTCATCTCCTTTTCAATGCCAAAGATTCAGCGCTGTCCGAAGACTTCTCCATGGTCATGTGGCCAGCATGACTAAATGCTGAAGGCGCACAGAATGGTGTTACCTTCCCACTAAAGGTGGTCCCTATTTTTCTACTTGCATTTTTACATGCTTTCGAACTGTCAGGTTGGCAGAAGCTGAGACTAGTAATGGGAGCTCAATCCATTACGCAGCGCTAGGGATTTGAACCGCTGATCTGCCGATCGACAAGCTCAGCGTCTTAGCCACTGAGCCACCATTTTACTCTGGATACTACTCAGCAATCTATAACATTTGAATAAAAGGTAATAGTTCAGTTCTGGATAATTTTGTAGAGCTATTTTAATATGAGTTCAAATGTGATTTAGGAACTGAAACTGCCTCAGGTCTTTATTGGAAAATGAGCAGAGAATACAATCCTTATTCTTAGTCTCTCAGCAGCTTCTAGTTACTATTAAATATATAATATTCAAGCTGCTCTCTAACACCCATGTCCAAAGCATTTCTTTCATTTTCTCTCTAATAGTAAAGTCAACAACAAGTGTTAGAAAAATGCGTGCATGCTATCCATTCATATGATTGCCAGGCATAAAATTCAAATTGTAGGCAATTTTACTTTTTAATTGTTAATACTTTTCACATCTGATGGATATGTCTAAGAACACTTAAATCACAATTAAGGTTTGCTATTCATTTGGTTTAAATTAGGTACCTCAAACTGGAATGACATTTTTTCTTACATAACTCTTAATGTACAAGAATAGTCAAAAAGTTCTTATATTTCTGATTCTGTCTATTGCATTTAATTTTATACAGAAATATTGAGATGTTTTTCTGCTGAATCAGATTCAAGTAACTTATTTTTAAATCAATTTTTCAATTTGTGTAATATAAATGTATGGAAATTATATTTTCTTTTTTCTTTTAAAATTTTTAATAGATATATAGAAGCACAATCCAGAAAAAGCAGAAAAAAGTAAACATACAAAAGACACTTATAAACTATGTAAAACTGAGTAAAAATTTCAAAGTAACGTAAGGTTAGTGCTGTATGTAAAAGTGATCAAAACCATTATTAAAATAGGTGATGATCTAATAATTAACAAAGCTAAGCAATATAATAGCAATAGCATTTAGACTTATATACTGTTTCACAGTGCTTTACAGTCCTCTCTAAGCTGTTTACAGAGCCAGCATATTGCCTCCAACAATCTGGTGTACTTTTCAGGAATATAAGATTTTGTGATATTTAATAGAAAAACATATAGTCTTTGGACTATAATAAATATTACAATTTTAAAAAATATATTTTGATTATAATTTTTAATACAGTAAAAAAAGTAAAAAAGAATACAGAAAAGAATTAAAAGGAAAAAATACACAATTATATCTTTTCTCTATTGAGTAATTGTCATCTTAACCTTTTCTCTATCAATTTCATTATTTTTTTAGCGCCAAATCCCAAAATAATCAATTTGATCTTTTCTCCTTTCAACAAAAAGTCCACATAAGGTTTCCAATTTTTCAAAAACATTCTTTGTTGTTTATTCTCTGGTTAATTTTGCCATTTCTTTAAGTTCAGTTCATTTTAAAATCTAATCTTCTACTATAAGTATTCCAAATTTTTATATATAATAATCTCACTGCAGTTACCATTTACAATATTTCTTTTCTAATTCCTTACTCATAAAATCCAATAGGAATAAATATGGCTTTGTTATTGACAACATCTCTGACATAATTTTATGAATTTGCACCCAAACATTTTTTTAATTTTTCACGAGTTCACTGTTCACGATCAAAATTTTCTTTGAACATGTAGGCATGAACTTTGTACATTCTTTTTGTGAAGGTTCTCTCTTAGTGTAAATTTAATACCAGTTCCCACATTTTCTCCATATAGCCATATTTATATTGTTGGGCTGTCATAAATATTACAGTTGTCCAGAATGAATTTCAATCTTCTTCCATTTCCTTTCCAGCCCTTAAATTCTCTTGTTCTTTGCTGTGTGTAATAAAGATTAAAATTTGGAGTGAAGCATTGGAACATACTCTGAAAGGGAAGCCATGCCAGAAGAATGTAGAATGATGGTGCCATTTAGCTACTTGCTGGTAAATTAGTAGTAAGTGTAAAGTAGCTGGTGATTACCTCTCTAGAGTATGCAAACAGGTATAGCAGAGTTGTAGGAGGAAGGTCTGGAAACCCCACGCGGATCAGTGGGTCTAAACACATATTTTACTTTACTTTGTATTACAGTTTTTTTTCCAATCCTCCTCTATATTCTATGTGCATTTGGTTTTTGGGAAAGCTAAAAAAATAGTCCATTTATTGTCTACTTTGGTACCAGCTATGTGTTTCCTGCTGAATAGTTACCGTATTTTTCGAGTATAAGATGTACCGGAGTATAAGACGCACCAAGATTTTGAAGAGGCAAATTTAAAAAAAAAAGGTTTTGCACTCTGCAGACCTCATGAAAATGGGCCCACTTTTTCCCCCCCAAAAGGGCATGAATAGCCTTTAGGAGGCTTCTAGGGTGGCCCATTTTCCCCTCATTTCTGCCCTCCCCAGCCCCCCAGGAGCACTCTGGAAGCCTCCTAAAGGCTATGCACGGCCATTTTGGTGAAGGGGATGGGGTTTCAGGAGGCCAAAAATTCAGTATATAAGATGCACCCAGATTTTTAGCCTCTTTTTTGAGGGAAAAAGGTGCGTCTTATACTCCGAAAAATACGGTATGTCCTTTCTGAATGATGCATGGAAGAATTAAGCTTCAATGCTGACATTTATAACATACTGTAGCCACGTGAAGCTAGACAACAGCAACAACGAACAAACAACTCCTCCCCCAAAAGAGTTTCTTTAAAATGAAGCAAAGCTCTACCATACAGTTATGTGTTATGCAACAACCAAAATATGTTTCTCTTATAGAGTTCACAGATACCTTAAATTTGTTAGGGCAATGTTGAAAAAATAAACTCTGTAAAGCACCCCACTGGGGAGGATTCATATTCTTATTTAGTACAGTAGATGAGACACAGTATATGAATTTATTTTCAAGTTGGAAAATATTGGAATTGGAGGAAAAACATTTCTCTGAGCATCTATTTCCATCATAATTGTATTAGTTTGCATATAAATGCATTCATATTTTTTTAAATCAAAAAACTTTGGTGTGTTTATGTATAACTATGGAAATTCAATTAAAGACTGTTTAAAAACTATTAATAATACTTATGGTACAGTTACTGTGAGAAATATTTGATCAGCAGACTCTTGAAATATTCATCAACAGTAGAACTCTTCTCTACAGCTTTATATTGTCATATAAAAGAGTTTAGCTTTTAATAAGAGCTTTGTTTTCAAATGACAATTTAAATGTAAACAAAGATAAAAGCATAAATTGAATTAGTAAGTAGTCTGCGGCCCTACAAAGAATCAATAAGCATATGGGAATGGGAAAAGTAACAGTTGTTTTATTCAAGTGGAAGGTATCCAGTATTTGAGTTATATAGTAGAGAAGATTTATATTAGATGCAAAATCACATTTTCCCCTCCCCCAATATCAACAGTGGTCCTGATGGGTCAAAAATGCCTGCCTTTGTAAAATGTTGCTCTCCCTCCACATGTTATTGTGATCTGGGTGCTTGACAATCTGTTTTCACTTACTACCACAGTGCCAAATGTCCACAATTTGCAAAAAACTTTTTGCCAGCTTTCCCAGAAAGTCAGTGGGGACACTGGCTGGGAAATTTGAAAGCTGTTGTTGCTTGCTGAGGGATTTCCCTCCTGTCCACACATGGGGGAGGGGGCAGAATGAAAATCCTTTGGCAGGCTGCAAAAATGAAACTCAGATCTTATCAATCTTGGCTTTGTTTCTTCGGCCCACTGTAGCATTCCTTTCCACACCCGGAGGGGAAAGAAACCTCCTTTAAAAGCCTGCAGAAACAGAAGTCAGATCTCAATATTCTGAGCCCTGTTTCTGCAGGCCCTTCATGCATGGAAGTGAAAGGAGCTCCTGTAGCAGACTGCAGAAATGAAGCTTGGATGCCCAAAATCTGAGCTGTTTTCTGTAGCCCACCACAGGAGCTCTCATTCTCACGCAGAGGGAAAACTGCCTGCTTTCCTTCGGCAGACAGCTCTTTCACTCCATTGGCTTAATGACTGTGGGGTTGTGTAATGACCACAGTTGGGAGAGCCAAGATTGCAATTGTTGAGCGAATAACTGCAGTCACATGGATGTCTCACTTAACAGCTCTGCTTGGCTTATATTCTGCCCCCCAGCTCTGGTTGTAAGGATTACCTATATTTGCTATTTTTCTAAACTGTTAAGTGTATTGGCAATTCCTTTGTGCTATAACACAGTTTTAATTATGCAATTGAGTCACTTCAGGTTTTTAGTTATTGAAGCAATGGTAAATGGCTGTCTCAATAGATGTGCACATTTATATCGTTCTCTGCTTTTATATTTACATCAGAATATTACAATAACTTACATTTGGATAAGATTCCCATCTGATTAAAGACATTACATGACTCACTAGGCTACAATACTTATGCAGTCATAAGTGTTCATTTTTACAGGTTGTAAGGCACGGGTATCACACTCAATTGTGTCATGTGACGTATCACGACTTTTTCTTTTGCAGAGTCGGGGTGGGCGTGGCTTGTGCATAATGAAAGTTGGTGGCAATGCAATTTTCTTCCAATTTTGAGCAGGAAACAAATATAAGACAAAAATTCTGTTGTGATTTTGTTAGGCTTACCCTGTTTGCCTGACAATAAGACCTCCCCGGATAATACACCCAATTGGGCATTTGAGCGCATGTGCTAAAATAAGCCCTCCCCAAAAATATTGTAACACAGTAGCAGCCATGAGGTGATCATGCTTGCTGCCTCCTGCACCTCAAAAATAATAAGACCTCCCCAAAAATAAGGCCAAGTGCTTATTTCGGGAGTCAAAAGAAAATAAGACCATGTCTTATTTTGGGGGAAACACAGTACCATATTATAGAAATTATACAATGATCCCTTCAGCTAACATCCGGGTGTGGAACATGCAGGATCGCATCCTGCCCCACACATCCCTACGACCAATTCGCTCACACAGAGAGGGACTTCTCCGGGTGCCGTCCGCCAAACAGTGTCGGGGGGCGACATCCAGGAGCAGAGCCTTCTCTGTGATGGGCCCAGCCCTGTGGAATGACCTCCCCCGTGACATCAGGATTATTTCCGATCTCCGCTCCTTCCGTGTACAGTTGAAGACCCACCTCTTTCAATTATCCGGCCTGGCTCAACCGTAATTTTTTTCATATTCCTCCTGACTGTCTTTTTTTAAATTTTAAATTTTTATTGTATATTGGGTTTTTATTAAACGGGGCATGTTAATGGTTTTAATTTGTCTAAATGTTTTAATCTATTACCTCCTCCGTGCATGTATGTTTTTGTATATATGTATGTTTACATATGTCTTAGTGTACGCCGCCCCGAGTCCTGCCCGGAAAGGGAGCGGCTAATAAATCCAAATTTATTATTATTATTATTATTATTATTATTATTATTATTATTATTATTATTATTATTATTATTATTATTATTATTATTATTATTATTTTTCACTTAAGGAAAAAAATTACTTTCCTTTAGTAATGGAATTATAGATCTGTTTTTATTCTTGGCTATTAACATTTTGGAAGTGTATTGCCCTTGGACACCGACAGTTGTACTGTCTACTCATCCTATTTTAAAGTGTTAATTGTTGTGAACGTTTAAGAGCTGTGATAGTTAGCATTTACACATTAAACAAAATTAGATGTTTCAGTGATTCTTTAATGACTGATTATGCATTAACACATTAAATGCAGGTTGATAACATGTTATAAAATTGAATTCACTGACAATTGATTCTTCATTATTTAAATAATTATATTGAAGTTAGAGAAATTTTATTCTAAATAACTATACCTAGATTTGAGCTAAATTCAGATTTGTAAAACATGGAACTGAAGTTAATTCATTCAGATTTTTATAGCAATACATCAAAATTGCAACATAAATTTTGAAAAATTCTACAAATGTTAATCTCTGGTTCCATGGATCTAGCAATGTGCAGTTTAAATGCTTTGAAAATTAATGAGTGTATTTGCTGAAGTAAATTTCTAGCTGAATTCTAAAACACAATGTGAAAGTAGGTTCCATGGTTTTGTTATCCAAGACAGCATGGGAAACAGGTCTTCTGATCCCATCAACCACCTGCAGTAGTAAGCGTCCCTGTGCCCCAGCCCCAAGCCAAATGGCAAAGGCCAGTTTTAATAGCATTCCAGAAGATCAAAAGCTTGGGGACAGTTCTCACCTCTGATTGTGGAGTGTTTCCTAGGGGTGGGGCCACAGCAGAAAAGGCTCTTCTCCTTGACCCTGCCTGCTGGAATTCCTTAGCAGATGGAAGATATAGCAGGCCTTTTCCATTGGGATAAGTTGGGCAGATACCTTTGACCCATGCCATAAAGGGCTTTAAAAGTAACAACCAACACCTTGAATTTGATCTGGAAGCAAACTGGTAACCAGTGCAGCTTGTGCAATAACGGTGTTATATGTGCAATCCTAGGGCTCCCAGAACTAATGCACCACTGCATTATGTACCAGCCCTTAGCTTCTGACTGTCAAGGGTAGAATGTATTGCAGAAATCTAGCCAAGAGAAGACTAGGGTATGAGTGACCATGAGCAAGGCTTCATGATAAAGGTGAAGGTGCAAAGGCCCTCCTAGCCATGAGTACCACTTGCTCTTTGAGCAGAGGTTGCAAGTACAGGAGGATCCCCATGGTGCACAACAGGTCTGTCTGAGATAGTAGAACTCCATCCAGAACAATGATAAACAACCGGATTCTGAGGTCACTTGCACCCACCATCTTGCCTGGGTTCAAATGAAACCTGTTGTCGCCCATCCAGACCCGAGCAGTTTCCAGGCATTGAGAAAGGACTGCCACATGATTGCATGGATCACCAGGAATGGAGATGTAAAGCTGAGTACCCTCAGCATATTGATGATCTCTCAGTCCATGGTGTTGGATGATTTTACATCGACTGTTTTAACTTTATGCACATCGTTATTTGAAAATACATTTTTAATTTCATAAAATTGGTATGTCATTTCTCCCTGATGAGGAAACTCAATTTTTCTTATTTTCTCAACCATCTGAGTAGGTCAGTGGACTAGGTCAAGAATCTACAAACGGAAGAACATAAGGTCCAAAACCACATGGTTGAAAGACGTTTGGGAGGCAAGATATTAGAGTAGGAGCTTTTAACTATAACCATGCTTATATTTTCAATATATTTGCAGCACCTTAGTCAGGTTTAAATTTTTACTTGGCTGCCACAGCTTATAGGATGGCTTTGGGCAAATGGCATCTTTCATTGAAATTAACCTGAATGGTATAAATCACGTGTGGAAGAATGGCTATAAATATAAAACAAATTTAAGGTCATTTCATCCTGCTTTAAACTTGGAATTCAGTCAAATTGTTTTCAGTAATATAAAGTAAGCAAAAGAAAAGAAAAAAGAAAAAAAACAATTTTTTTTGTCAGTAATAGTCTTTTCAGTCAAGGAACCACATCCTGTTTTGTGATATTGAACATTTTAAAAAGCAAGGCATAGAGTTAACAGTTCTTGGTGTTATATTTTCTTAATGAAAAGGATAAGCAGGGTTTAAATTTTTTTGGGTGTGTGTGTTGCATGATGGGTTGGTATTCTTTAGGATGGTAACAGAGGGAAAACTGATTTCACCTAGGAATTATTTCTGGCATATCTGGCAGATTTTATTTACCATATTTTTCGAGTATAAGACGCACCGATATTTTGACGAGGCAAATTAAAAAAAAGTTTTTGCACTCTGCAGACCTCCCCAAAATGTCCCCATTTTTTGTGAAAATGAGTCCTTTTTTCTCAAAAAAAAGGCATGCATAGCCTTTAGGAGGCTTATAGAGTGCTCCTGGGGGCTGCGTGTGGAGCAAAATTGAGCAAAAATCCGCCCATTTTTTGCTCATTTCTCCCCTCCCCAGACCCTAGGAGCACTCTGAAAGCCTCCTAAAGGCACTGCATGGCCATTTTGGTGAAGGGGGTGGGGTTTTGGGAGGAAGAAAAATGCTGTATTCAGTGTATAAGATGCACCCAGATTTTCAGCCTCTTTTTTGAGGGGAAAAGGTGTGTTTATACTCTGAAAAATACGGTAAGAAAAGCTTAAAAGTTTTCTCATTGCCAGTAACTTAAATATCCTGGATGGAATATATATAGCACTCACAGATATCTGTTTAGTTATAATACATTGAAAATAGAGATTTGAACTGACAAATTGCAGTCAGCAGAAGTAGCCTGCAGTACTGCATTCTAACCACTGCGCCACCGAGCTCAAATCCTCTAATATTGTTTTCAGCGTGCTTCTTTAAATATTTAAAAAATCTGGCCTGATACTGGGGGTGTTAATGAATCCCTACAAAATGTAATCTTTCATTCTCTTCTGCACAGTGAATAGAGGGCCCACTAGATGAATGCTGTAGTGATACACTTTGAATCTTTTACAGTAGTCTTCAAGTTACAACCGTAATGGAGCCTGCTGATTAGGGTTGGAAGTCGGGACAAGGTTAAATGAACTCTTCTCCACTGTGCATTCATTAAACAAATGCACAAGTTGTTAAATGGGGGTCAGGGATTGGGGAAATCGGGGCAGGCCTAGTGCAGGCGCAAAGCGACCTGTTTACGATCTCTCAAGGTCTCCCCACCCTTCATGCAGGCCATCATAGCTGTCCATCTGACTGCTCAGGGCTGGCTTCCCAAAACCAGGCAGGAGGCAGGAGAGCTTTGCAATCACTCAGTGGCCATCTGATTGTCACAGAAAGCTTAAAAAGCAGCCACCATTTCTGTAAGGAATTGTAGGGGCACTGAAAACGGTGGCTGCTTCTAGGAGGCATTGGGAGCAGGCCTGAGCACTGCAGGTCCCATCAAGGCAGGATGGTGCAGCACCTCCGTGGTCTCTTATACGGACAAAGGACCACAGGGACACTGCAGCTGTCATAACTTTGAAACATGGTCACATATGGTTTTGGGGTATCAGTCTTAACTTTGATTGTTAAGTGGCTTGTCATTTCTTGAGATTACCGATATAAAGATCTTCCTCAAATAGCAGGTAATTATGGTTTGAATGTATTGTTTTTAGAATTTGGAAAAAATCATTCTAATAGGGAGCTGAAGGTTTGAAAATTCACCTTACAAGTGAGAAAAAATAAGGGCATTAAACAATATATGTCTGTTATAAAATTAATGAAAAATATATTTATTCTGAATATAGTTAATCCAATTGTTTCAGCCTTAGCATTGAATACAATTTAATTTGAGGAGAAAAATAGTTTTGTTACTTACACCCAGAAAGCATACTCTTTGTGGATTTATATGATCCTTATTTTTTTATTTATTTCATGAGAACCCAAATATTATAAATCATTTAATTAGCAACATTTTCAGCTATTATTTTTCTTCTATTTCTTCCTCAGCTTGGTTGTTCTGTTGTATGTAGAATTCAGAACATTGCTATACACTGGAATAGTAGTATAGTTTATGTTGTAATAAGACCTGACTTTCTGTGCTGTTAAAAAGCACAGAAAGAAAAACCAAAGATATTTCAGATTTTGTTTTGGTGTACATACACAGATTGTGTATATGTACTTCACTTGTTTTTCAGTCATGGTGGAATTGGTGGCTTCTGTCTTCAACAACAACAACAACAACAACATAATCCTATTCAGAAGTTCTTGGACTTCTTATAAACTTACCTGATTCATTCCCGTCTGCTTTAACCACTGCACTTTGCTCTCTAAAGATCTACTTAGTTCAGCATTTTTTGTAATGCAATGATCAACTTGATGCCCTCAGAAATTTACAATTTCTGAAGAAGGTAATAAATCTCCCACTGCTTCTGCGTATCAACTTTTATTTACACCATACTGCCTGTCATTTATCATGTTTGTCATTGAGAGGGTACAATAAAAAGCCATCAATGTTATCCATTGACATTTCATGTGAGGAATGGAACTTGTAAACAGCACTAGTAGAATCACTGTGTAAGTATAGACCAGATGCGTTACAATCTCAATCCTGGTAAAAGAATGGCCAAGAGTCTGTTGACTGGAAAAGATGTGAGGAAAAGACTTAAGATTCAAACTCTGATGAAGTTCTGAACAATTTTTCAGAGCTTCATCAGTGTGAATCTTAAGTCTTTTCCTCTCTATTCTACACCATAACATTTGTGCATGTATGGTTTCCATTTGTCTGCAATTAACTACTGTACCCATCATTGTGAAATCTGTTAGCCTCAGTAATTGTGTAGTTCCTGAATATGATCATTTATAAATGTAAGAAAGTATATAACTGTACAATATTGCAATATTTGTTCCCTCTTTTCTCTTTTAACTGCAAAATTGTGCTGTATGTGTTTTCTGATGGGATTTTACTTTGTGGGTGATTTCTCCAAAAATTTTCAGCAATGCAATACAATGGGTAAGCTGTTCAGTTATTTTAACCTGAGTTTATGCTGGAAAGAATATTTGTATTATGATGTAATGTGTAACAGACTCTGGGAAAATAGAGGGACCATTGCAAAAGAGATACTCAGTTAATGACTGCAGTTGGAATTGGTAACTGTTGCTAAATGATATGGCCATAAAAGGAAAAATGATGAGATTTGCGACAGCAGTTCTGGTTGAGATTGTTAAACAAATCACATGTGGTTATTAAGTGTGATGTCACATGACTGCGACCGACTTCTGCCAGCTTTCCCAATGGCTCTGCTGGTTGGAATCTGGCAGTGATTGTCATAAATAGCCAAATTGGGTGACCAAATGGGGATCATGTGACCAAGGGGAATGCTGTGACAGCTGCAACTTCAAGGAATGGTCATCTCTTCGTTCAGCAATGCTGTAATGTTGAATGGTCACTAAATGAGTGGTTGCAAAGCAAGAATTATCTGTACTTCAGCCCAGGGTAGGGAGAAGCATAAGAAAAGGGATTCAGAACGACTCTACCTCCATTACATTAGATCAGAGTTGAGTGGGAGAATTTTAACAGGCTTCCAAGGTTCTGCTACATTAACTTACTGGCAATAAAAATCTTTCCAGAAATTTATGTGGCTTTTGATTTCAGACTGCCTAAAAGAGCCTGACACGTGCTACTACACATTAAAAGTGTGAGAGAAATAAAATCATTTTAATTTGTATAAGTAGCGCTCAACTTATGACCATAATGGAGTCTGGAATTTTGGCTGTAAGTCATTGCATTTGTAAGTCAAGGCAACATGTGATTGGACTTATTTTATGACTGTCATAAAGCGAGAAACTAGTCATTAAGTGAATCCATTTCTCTGGGCATTTTTTGGCAGAAACTGACAGAAAATATTGGAAACTGACAAATGGACATTGCAATTGGTTGCAAACGCGTGCAAATACCTGAAACAGAATCACATGACCCTGTGTGTGTGTGTGCGCGCGCACGCCTCCCATCACTCTGAGGAAGGAGCTTTTTAAAAGTACAACATAATTGAAAGGTTGTTCAACCACCAGTCATAGGTTGAGGACTACCTACATATTGGCCTCATGGCTGCAATAAACTGATTTGATTTGATGGAATAATTCAGGGATGTCAAATTAAGGCCCGCGGGTCGAATCTGGCCCGCAGGGTGATTAGATCTGGCCGTGGGCTGCCCAGGAAACAGCGAAGGACCAACCCGCGGTGCCTCTGCCAACAAAAACTCCATTTTCGCTGGCAGAGGGCTGCATGATCTTGAGCTGGCCACACCCATCCCAGCCATTGCCATCCCAGCCGTGCCCACTCGCCCCCCCCCCCGAGGTCAAACGCAACCCTGATGCGGCCCTCAATGAAATCGAGTTTGACACCCTTGGAATAATTTAATTCAACAATAATTGAATGACATTTAGTACATAGTGTATTAAATGGAACAATAAATTAAATTTAGAATCAAAGTGCTTAGAAAGAGTATCTTTATTGACATGAAAGGAAAATGCTATTCATTTCATAGGCAAAAGGTTTGACAAGAGCTAGGTGCCTTTCGCTGTAAAAGTGCAATGGAATCCATCTATGCAATAAAATAAATAAATAAAAGTGGGATGCTCTCTGCCCAAAGGCTTCCAAGCAACCCAGTGAAGCAGAATATTTAAGTTCCATTTTCAGGAAGATACAATTACCAGCTAGTTGCCTTTGTCAGGAACATGAAGTTAAAGGCCTGGCTTGTGAGAAAAGCTGCCAGATACCACAATACACTCCTGTCTGCCTGGGCCAAGTGGTGATTTCCCTCCCCCCTCCAAACTTTTAATTAGAGGCAGAGCAACTATTCTAATTACAGATCTCAAGACACAATAGATAATACATTAAAAAATGGTTTTATATCTCATGGGGATCATCTTGAGTGGAAGGAGGTTCCATTGGTGAATTTATATTCAAGTGTAAAGTTTGGTTAAAATGATGCTAATTATAAAACAAATGGAGTCCAACTTTTTTTTAAAAAAAGCAGAAGGGAAGTAATTATGGGATACTCGGGAAATTAAACTTTGAATGCAATGAGTAAGCAGTGACTTTGGAAGCATTTTAAAAATAATAATGCAGAAGGATATGAAGGGCCTCCGGATGTATTTTGAAGGAAGATCCCTAAATAACTGTTCTGCAGTTGGTTGCAAAGGAAAAACAAAAACCCTTATCTGTTGCCAACTAGCTTTGAATCTAGGAATTTGGTGTGCAACCTTACATGTGTCTTATTATAGTATAAGTAGTCAATAACATTTACTTTTCGGGCACTGTAAAACAAGCTGCAGTGTTCTCAGAACTACATTTTTATATGATTCTAAATCTCTAACATTTTATTTTGAAAATTTAAAAATGATGCTACCAGCAATTTTTGGAAACTTTCTGGGTTTTGGTGGTGGTGAATGTTTATAATAGACTATAAAAATCTATTCCATGTCAAGCCAGTTATTTACAGTACTGCTTAAAAGTTTGTGAAATTTCAACATTTCTGCTTAAACATTACCCTAAAACCAGTCCCGATTTAACAAATGGGTCAAAAACATTGTAATTGTTCATTTATTGAGAAAACGATCCTAAGCTAAATATTTTTGTGCGGCAAATGAATTTAAGCAACTAGGCTTATCAGTTGACTTGAAGGGGAAATTAAAGTCATGTGTTCAGTCACTGGTATGATAATGTAGAGAAGGTCCTGCCTTATAAAAAAGAATAGAATTTTGGCTATTCATCTAAGTCTCATCTTAAAAACACGGTATGTGGAAGTGTATCATAGCTGAAAGGATATTTCAGAGGTTCTCCAACAAAAATTATTGATGTTTCCCGATTTGGGAAATGTTACAAAACTATTTCCAAAAAGTTTGGACTCCAGGAATAACTTTCAGGCTGTTTGTATAGATCCCACCAATGAAAGGAACTGAAAGCTTCTCTTGCATTTTTATGTATGTATGAAATTTATATGGCCACCCATCTCATAAGAAGTGACTGAGTGGTGTTTGGCAATTAAATAAAACAAACACATAAACAATTATTAATAAAATGAAAGAGTCTTTATTAAAATACAAACCATTAGGTCAGTGATGGGAAACAATTGGTACGCCCTAGTACGGGCGTACCGGTGCTTCCGGAGGGCGTGCCTGCCCGCTCTCCTTACCTGTATTTGAGCCGATTGGGGCTTACGCACATGGAGCGTACAGAGCCTGCCCGATGCTCCGCCAAGCAGCTGGAGCATCATGGAGTGTCGTGGGCGGTAAGTACACATGCGCACACTGTGCGGGTGCTGCACGCATGCATGTGGTGGGCGCCTGGCCCCATTGCACTGTACCAGTTGGCACCGGGATCCAGAACCCACCACTGCGCTAGGTACAGGAGAGAATAAATTAAGTACAATGATGGAGCTATCTTCGAATATCACTCCTCTTCTGGGATCCCAAGCCAAATGACATAACCAGAGTTTAACGGATTTACAGAACGTTAACAGGGATGAGACTTAACCTTACTTTGTGAAGGAAAGTGTTTCAGGAGGTGGGTAACACACGGCAGAAAAAGTCCACCTTCTGGGACCTGCCAACTATAAGTCCCTAGCAGATGGGACTCAAAGCCAGATCGAATGGGACTGCAGATGTAATTGGGTAAAGGTGGCCCCCTCAGATAATCTGATCCTATACCATGATGGGCTGAAAAGGTTAAACCCACACCTTAAATGGACATGGAAGCAAACTGGCAACCAGTGCAGCTTGTGGAGCAAAGATATGATGCATGTTGTTTTACAAGCACATGTAACTACCCACATTATTGCTTTCTGTATTAATTGAACAATTGTTTTTAATGGCAGTTTTATTGCTGCCATAGTTAGTAGCCTTTAGACTTGATGATGACCAGAGGGCTGCATCAGGTAGTTATCATGATGCAAATCCTGAAAGCATGGCTATCTCTTGGAACATGGTTTTGTTTGCATTTGTTACTGCATATACTGTATTTTTCGGACTATAAGATGCACTCCCAAGTGGGTGGAAATGTCTTATAGAGCGAATGTTGCCGAAGCCCTGCCCACCCGCTGGCCCCCACCCTTTAGCCTCTGCCTCCCAGCAATTTGTCTCCTTGCAGCAAACAACCTGGTCAGCTTCAGCACAGCCTGATTTAGCATGAACAGCTGATTGGAAATTGGATTGGCCTCCCGGAATACCACCTATCAGCTGTTCCAGGCTGCGGGGATCGCTGCTCTCCATCGCCGCCGTGGCTGCTCATCGCCGCTGCCACTTATCGCCACCTCCGTGCACCCTATTTTCGGCCTCCGTGCATTCCATTTTCTGCCTGTTTCAGGTAGTGGGGATAGGCGGCGGTGATCCATGCCACCTGGGACCAGCCGAAAATGGGATGTGTGGAGGCCGAAAATAGAGCATGTGGAGGCGGTGATAGGTGGCAGCGTCTATGGGCGACAGTGATCCCCACAACCTGGAATAGTGGATAGGCAATATTTCGGGAGGCCGGTCCAGCTGCCAATCAGCTGCTCATGCTAAATCAGGTTGTGCTGAAGCTGACCAGGCTGTCTGTTGTTTGCTGCAAGGAGGCAAATTGCTGGGAGGCAAAAGCAGATTTTTTTTCCTCCCCAAAAGCTAAGCTTATACTTTGGAGCATCTTATAGTCTGAAAAATACAGTACATTCCTTAACTTCCTGAAATTATTCAGAGACCTTGGAAATTCTCAATCCTAAACTTATAGCAATGGAAAAATATAGAATTGAGAGGAATCCCTGTCATTAGCATATAGATGACAATTAGCATAAATTCTGGGAATAATCCTTCCCTGTGGTTGCATATTCAATGGCATAGGAGATAAACATAATACATTCTATTTTGGGCTGCCTTGAGTTGGCCCCAAATAGGGGAGCAGGACTGCTAATTGCAATGGGATGTTTTTGAAGAGAACTTAGTTCCACTAGTTTCTAGTCTGTTTTTGGAATCAGTGCAAAGCCTTTGTAGTGGGCTGTAACATTCTAAGTTGTTAGACTTACTGACAAGCTTTTATTTAGCATTTGGCTTAGTAGAGGTGGAGTAAGATGTAAGTTCTCTCCATAACAGAAAGTGGCTAGCTACTGCATACTAGGAAGAAGCCCTGAAACGGGTAATGGCAAGCAGACATCCAAGATGCATTTGTATATTAATCATAGTTCAATTCTGTCTCTTCCTTCTCTTAGGCTTCCATGTTTTCTCATTATTGATCTTTGCTTTTTAGCCTTGAAGCTGGGCACTGTTGTTTATTGGCATAACTTGACACGTCTGCCCTAAGAAACACTGGCTGTTTCACATAAAAGATTTCATTGAGTTGCCTTACATAGTACAAACCTACCTGAATATGAAGCCACTTTTGGAATACAGATGCAATATTCCCGAGCAAAGGAATTGAACTTTGGTTCCATAGCTCCCTTTTTGTGAAACACCCTCACTTGGTAGCAAATGACTGTTTTGGGTTTTTTAATATATATTTTCTTCTATTGTACATATCCTAATATCTTTTAAAATTGTTACTGCACTTTGGTGTTTGTTCAATAGCTTATTTTGGTTAAGATTTTTAAAAAGGGGAAGTATTAGCAAAAAATAAATGGAAGGTTGTAGAATATTGTATATAGTTATAGTTTTAACCAAAGTTATTGTTTCCCTTTTCACAGAATGTTGGTTTTGAAAGCTCAGGGAAGAAGCAACAGGGAGAAAATCACAATCCAGTGGTAAGCATGACTGCATGGACATCCCATTTAATTATTTAACAAGTAATATTTTAGCTGGGCTTTTTTATTGAAATAAATATAGCAGTTAGGAATATTAATAAAATATTAGAGAATAATCAGGGAATGAAAGAACATTTTACTTGATTTAGCTATTCAATTTTAAGTGCATAGTTTGAAATTTTAAACAATTTCTGTTCCTAAAATGATAAAGCCTTAGTTATACCGTCTCTGTTTTCTCTAGCCATTAGATCCTTGGCATCATAAATAAACATACATAGCAAAGAAGGGGGGGAAGGGAGAAGTGAGAGAAGGCAAGGAATCAAATCCATGAATGCTAGAGCTTAGTTTTCAGATAATGTGATACATTTCCTTGTCCGACATTTCTAGGAGATGTTTTGACCAAATTAAAATGTTTATTCTACATTGCTTCCCTACACTCTTAACTGGTTATCAGATGTCCACAGATATTAGCATGACATAATTTTCTACTATGATGGTATATATACAAGAATTGTTAAAGTGGAGACTCTGAAAGCTATAATAAATTGCCACTAAATTCTATTTTAAAACCAAATGACAAAATAATGAAGCCATAACTATCATAGGGCTGGAAGGATCTTGGAGGTCTTCAAGTTCAAATCTCCCCTCCCCCCATGCAATGCAGGAGACCTTATTGTATCCTGAATAAATGACTGGCCAATATTTTTGAAGACCTCCAGCAATGGAGCACCTAGAACTCTGAGAGGCAAGTTGTTCCATTGATCAATTTTCTTATTGTCAGGAAATTTCTCCTTAGTTTCCAATTGGATCTCACTTCAACAAGTTTCTGCCTATTGCTTCTTATCCTGCCCTCAGATGCTCTGGAAAACAAGCTGACTCCCTCTTCTATGTGATAGCCTTCAAATGCTCGAAGACAGTTATCATGTCACACGCAATACCCTTCTTTTCATTATATTAGAAATACTTAGTTCCCTTAACCTATTTATCTTATGGGTTATCCTCCATAACCTTTGTCATCTTTGTTGCTTTTCTCTGCACTCTTTTTAGTCTCTCAGTAACGTTTTGTGTGTTGGTGACTAGTACTGGTTGCAGCATTACAAGTGTGGCCTCACGAATGTAGTGTGGAGTGGTACTATCACTTCTCATGATCTTGACCCCAACATTTCTGGCACAGACGGGAGGAAGTGGTGGCGGCAAAAGGAGATGTTTTTGCATGCACACATGCGCACGGCTTTCACAGTGGGCCACAAGGGTTGGGGACCCCTGTACTTGACACCATCCCTCTGTTGATGCAGCCTAGGGCTTCACATGCTGTTTTGACTGCTGCAGAACACTGCTGGTTCATACTTAGATGATAGTACACTAGAATATCAAGTTCCCTCTCACAGTTACTACACTTGAGGCGGGTAACTCCTTTTCTCTACCTATGCATTTGGTTGTTACTGCCTAACTGCTGGACCTTAACTTTTCTCATCTTTGAACTGCATCTTGTTGGCTAGAGCCTAGTGCTCAAGTTTGTCAAGATCCTTCTGAATCTAGAATCAGTCTTCCAAAGTGAGGTTCTTGGTGTTCTCTGAGCTTGCTTGTTTTCTTGCAGACTTTGGTGAGAATGGTCTTGGTGGTTCTCTATGAGGTTGTTGTTTATTGTTACCTTGTTGGTCTGAATTGATGGTTACTTGATTTGGGTATTGTTTGCTTCTTGATTGTTGGTTTATAAATAGACCAATCAAGGAACCACCAAGGACACTTGCATCAACACTAAACGAGAAACCACTAATCTGTAAAATGAGAGCAAACCCCAGTTTTTACTAGCACTGAAGATGTAACCTAGTTTCATAATGAAACATTTGCAGCAAACCAACCAAGACAGAAAGCACTAAGGACCCCGCAGTTCAACCATGAGCTACAACTATTATCTTCTGTTCATCTTCCCAAAGTGTTGGCTATTTTCCCCAACTTGGTGTCATCTGCAAATTTGATGAATTCATCTTCTATAAATTCTTAGTTTTATGTTCAAATTGAAAAAGATAGTTACATAGCTGGCTTTCACATCTTTTTTGGGTGGATTCATTAGTATAAAGAGGCTAATACTTCTGTTTAGAGATAATTCTATTCAAGAAGATGCATGAACATAACATTAGAAACTTTGTATGTGCTTTGAACTAAGTCCTTAGTGTCTTTCATTTAAAAAGAACTCATATCTGTAAATATGTGGCAATATTTATTCAACTTCCTGGGCTTGTTACTATTTTTAGAGTACTTCTTTGTTTTCTCACCATAGTGCCTGAAAATGACAACAAAACGGAACTTGTTCGTGCGATTGGTCCCATGCCGTTGCTTGCGTGGAGAAGAAGAAACTGTGACTGCACTTGATTACTCGCACTGCAGCCTGGAGCAGGTTCCTAAGGAAATCTTTACTTTTGAAAAGACATTGGAAGAACTCTATTTAGATGCTAATCAAATTGAAGAGCTTCCAAAGGTATGTTGCATTCTCATATGGCATTTCTTTATGTAAGTGAATAACAGTAAATCCTCACATAAATGCTTTGTGTACAAAGGTAGGTAGAGTACATTTTCTAGTAGTTGTATAATGTTTGCATGTCAGGACAGAAATTAATATGACAAATCAAGGTTGACATATCAATATTTATATAAGGTTCTGTACATGCATGTCACCTTGGTTGAAATCAATCATAGTTGCTTGCTTATTGATTATTGTTCTAGCATTTGTGAGTGGCCCGCAAAATAGATTTTGTGGAGAAGAAAATAGTTTATAGTATTCTAGGCTATAGAGTGTTTCCATTTTCAGAAGAATCAGTTTTAAAAATATTACTAAATGACTCCCTTAAACATAATAATAATAATAATATATTTATTTCTTAGCCGCGCCCTCTCCCGAAGGACTCGGGGCGGCGTACAACAAAACATTCGAAATAAATATGCAAACAAAACAAACATATAACAAGGTACACTAAAACATACATACATATATATAAGGAGGAGATCGATTAATAAAAACAATTAAAATACTGTATTTAAAACCCCTAGAAATTAAATGTAATTAAAAAACCCAGTTAAAAACCCGTCAGGAGCGATATGGTTGAATCAAAGTTGAGCCAGGCCAGCTGCTTGGAATAGGTGGGTCTTAAGCTTAATACGGAAGGAGCGGAGGTCAGAGGTATTCCTAATATCCGGAGGGAGGTCATTCCACAGGGCTGGGCCCGCCACAGAGAAGGCTCTACTCCTAGGCGCCGCCCCACGACATTGTCTAGCGGACGGCACCTGGAGGAGCCCCTCTCTGTGCGAGCGAATTGGTCGCAGGGATGTATGGGGCAGAATACGATCCCGCAAGTAACTAGGTCCTAAGCCATGGAGCGCTTTAAAGATAGTTATCAAAACCTTGAAACGCACCCGATAGGCCACAGGAAGCCAGTGCAGCTCGCGCAGGAGCGGTGTCACGTGGGAGTACCTAGTACTCCCCATAATTACCCGCGCGGCTGCGTTCTGGACCAACTGCAGCCTCCGGGTGCATTTCAAGGGAAGCCCCATGTAGAGAGCGTTACAGTAGTCCAAGCGAGACGTCACCAGCGCATGAGTGACTGTGCGCAAGGCATCCCGGTCCAGTAGGGGGCGCAATTGGCGCACCAGGCGAACCTGGTGGAACGCCCCCCTTGCCACGGCTGTCACATGGTCATCCATGGACAGCCGGGCATCTAGGAGGACGCCCAAATTGCGCGCCCGCTCCACGGGGGCAAGATGGATGCCCCCAATGGCCAATGATGGAATTAATTGGCTGAACCGGGGGGCTGGTACCCACAGCCACTCCGTCTTGGAAGGGTTGAGCTTGAGTCGGTTGTCATCCATCCAGATCCGTACGGCTTCCACACACCGGGACATCACTTCGATGGCCTCGTTGGGGTGGTTCGGGGTGGAAAAGTACAGCTGAGTATCATCAGCGTACAGATGGTATCCCACCCCGAAACCACGGATGATCTCACCCAGCGGCTTCATATATGTGTTGAACAGGAGTGGCGAGAGGACCGACCCCTGTGGCACCCCACAGGTAAGGGGGCGTAGGGTCGACCTCTCTTCTCCTGTCAACACACGCTGCGTCCGGTCAGAAAGGTAGGAGCCGAACCACCGCAAAACGGTGCCCCGGACCCCCAGCCCCTCCAGCCGGCGCAGCAGGATACCATGGTCGATGGTATCAAAAGCCGCCGAGAGGTCTAATAGGACCAGGATAGAGGAACAACCTCTATCTCTGGCCCTCCAGAGATCATCCACCAACGCGACCAAGGCCGTCTCCGTGCTGTGACCGGGGCGGAAGCCGGACTGGCGCGGGTCTAGATAATCATTTTCCTCCAGATGTCGTGGGAACTGGTAGGCCACCACACTCTCTACAACCTTCGCCAAAAAGGGAAGGTTGGAGACAGGACGATAATTAGCCAGCTCCAAAGGGTCCAGGGAAGGCTTCTTGAGCAAGGGTCTCACCACCGCCTCTTTCAAGGCGGCCGGGAGAGACCCCTCTCCCAACGAAGCATTCACTAGGCCCAGGAGCCAGTCTCGTGTAACCTCCCAGGATGCCAGTACAAGCCAGGAGGGACACGGGTCCAATAAACATGTGGTGGGTCGCAGTCGTCCACGCAATCTGTCCAAATCCTCGATGGCAACCGAGTCAAACTCCTCCCAGATGGAAACCTCAAGACTCGCCATGGGCGTCTCCACTGGATCACTGACAGGAACCCAGTCTCTCCGGATTTGAGCGATTTTATCCTGCAGATATTTACCAAATTCCTCTGCCCTGCCCTGTAGAGGGGCCTCCCGCGGCCTCTGAAACAAGAGGGAGCGGGACACCCGAAACAGGGCGGCAGGGCGGTTCTCCGCGGATGCAATGAGAGTGGCACAGTATTGACGTTTGGCCATTCTCAATGCCACAAGGTACGTCCTTAAATGGGCTCGTACCTGTGTTCGATCAAATTCGGAGCGAGAGGATCTCCAACGACTCTCTAGACGTCTCTTGCGGCATTTCATCACCCTCAGCTCCTCGGTAAACCAAGGGGCCAGGGTGGATCGTTGCCGCCGGAGAGGCCGCAAAGGCGCCATCCGGTTCAAGGCCCCGGTAGTTGCATTATTCCACGCAACCACCAGGTCCCCTACCCGGGGGCGGGTCAAGGTTACAGGAGGTGGCCCAAGCTCCCTCTGGAACCTATCAGGTTCCATCAGGCGCCTGGGGCGGAACCATCTGGAACTTTCTTGTTCCGCCTCCCCGCGGCGGGAGGTAGCACCAGGGAAGTCAAGACGAAGGAGTGAGTGGTCTGACCATGACAGGGGAGTGATGGTTAAGTCACCTCCTCCCAGATCACTCAGCCACTGGCCAGAGACAAAAACAAGGTCCAGAGTGTGACCTCCCTCGTGTGTTGGGCCCTGAATCATTTGAGTCAGGTCCATGGCTGTCATGGAGGCCATGAACTCCCGAGCCCCCTCTGATGCTTCTCCCACCGACGGCAGGTTAAAATCCCCCATCACTAAAAGTTTGGGGGTCTCAACCGCCACCGATGCGATCAGCTCAAGGAGTTCAGGCAGGGCCGCTGATGTATAGCGAGGAGCCAGGTATACTATCAGCAGGCCCAACTGTCTCCCAGGCCCCCATTTCACAACAAGGGCTTCACATCCGGACGTCTGTGGCACAGTAGACTCCCTCGGCTCTAGATCCTCCCGAATAATTGCTGCCACCCCACCGCCCCTTCCCTGGGCCCGGGGCTGGTGAAATGCTCGGTATCCTGGTGGGCACATTTCCACTAGGGGACGACCTCCCTCGTGGCCCAACCAGGTCTCCGTTATTCCCGCGAGGTCCGGCTCCCCCTCTAAAATTAGATCGTGAATGAGGGGGGCCTTGTTAACAACGGACCTCGCATTGCATAACAACAGCCTTAGGCCCTGGGTCTGTGACTCTTGACCACCTAGAACGCGGGGGTTGGTACAAGCGACCGGGTGTAACCAGCAACCACGGTCTCCCAACCGACTGTAAGTTCTTAAATTGTCCTCGTATCTGCCCCTCCCTGCGACTGTTGGAATTAAAGAGCCCTGTATAGGAATGATGTCCTCCCCCTCCTCCTCCCTTCCGCCCCTTCTGCTTGCGACCACACCTGGGGGCCCGGCTCTCACATCGCTCCTGATCTGAGACCCACCCGCCCCAAACATGGATTGCTGGTAAGTTTAGAATCCAAGCAATATGTTTTGCACATTCCTAGGTGAAGCATATTAGTACTGTTGCTCTCCAGAGCTTCAGATAAATCCTTTCCGGTGACTTCCTGTAGACGCTAAATAATAAAGGTCAAAGTAAAGTGGTTTTATTGAATAGTGTTCTATTTTTCAAACACAGCACAGTAGAATAAAACATGACCTTTGTAACATATTGATCTCAACCCTGTCTTGGGAAGGAACACTTGTTAATGTGAAGAAAGTACCAGCGTTAAAACATTAAAGCAGATTATATGCTGACAGGCATGCATAGCATCACTGAAGACTGTTGTTCATTTTCTACATGATATTTTCACTGCATTGATCAGTAAAAAGAAGCATTGCATAAATGCACAAACATACCCAGGAATAGCCTTTTGAGGCAGCCAAGCGGGCGTTCCAACATTTCTCCTAGGCGCTGCTTGGAGTGTCCAAGCATGGGTTAACTTCAGCTTGCTGCCCAAGGACTGAGTTTAAATCTTTAGTGTAGCCACGCCTCCTGCTCCCTTTAGAGGCCCAGTTTTAAAAACTCAGTCGCCCTAGAAGGATGCATTTGGGGAGATCCAGTTCTTGGACAGCAAGTTGGACTCTCCAAACAGTCTAGTGTAGCCTAATTTTTTATTTTTCTTGTCAGTGGATAGTTTAGGAAGCATTAGGGCTTTATTATTTTTCCCTGCAAGTGAAAACTTTCTCATAACAGCCTTCCTGATGTGTGGAACAGACAGCTTAGAGTGAGGCTGCCTTCCGCAACCACCGCAGTCGAGGCACCACCGGGAGGCTCGTCAGCGGCTGCCGGCGAGCTCAGAGAGCAGGTAGGAAGGTTAGGGAACCCCCAGATGCTGTCGGAGGACTGTTGCTAGCCCTGGAGGCTCTACTGAGCTATCCGGATTGCCGACAGCTCCCCGGTGTTGCTCCAAAGCACGCAGTTGCCATTTTGAAAGGAAAAAAGTGATGCTCTTTATTTCCCAGCTGTTTAAAACGCCGCAGCCTGGTTTCCAAAGCAGATTGCCGCTAGGAGGGCGTTTAACATTGGAATCTCGTTCTGGGGCTCCAGGCAGGTTCTCCCCTCCCCAGCAAGACTATTGAAGGCGGCCACAGGGAGTTTGGCTTTGCTCTGGCCATTCTTGCTGATGTCATCATCCAGGGAACAGGTGTGTCGGGATCTCAGCGTCACCATCTGCACGCTTGAACAACACAGTTTTTCTGTAAATCTGGAGAAAAGCCACATGACGCCAACCTCCAGAATCCAGCATCTGCAAGATGTTTCTCACACAAGAACGAGCGGACAGCATCACGTCACTCATGCGCCAGATTCGGAGGTCCAGGTCAGTGCCTCTCATCATGCTAGCCCAGCTGCTGGGGAAGTTGATTTCGTGCATCACAGTGGTTCCCTGTGCATGACTGCATGCATGGACTTCAGTGGTTCCTGCTTCCGATTCCACCAAGGCCTATGTCAATCACCAGGCAGAACTCGATCAAAGGCCCTGATGTCCGAGGCAGAAGCCCTGGGGCGGTGGGCAGAGTCCCACCTCTAGTCCATAAGGGCGAACCACATTTCGGGGGAGAACATGACAGTGGACTGGCTCAGCCGAACAACCACAGCAATTCAGAATGGCGGCTTCATCCGTCTCTGTTTCACCAACTGACCAGATGTTTGGACTTCCGACAGTAGACCTATTCGCCAGTCCCGAGAACACATACCTCCCCTGGTTCTTTTCAAGATTCCAATGCTCCAGCGTGGAAGGGACAGACGCTCTTCGATGCCGCTGGCCTCCTGGCCTGTTATACGCATTTCCACCTCTCCCACTGATACCTCAGGGGATCAGGAAGATCTTGCTGGAGGGCGCCGAAGTACTGCTAGTTGCCCTGCACTGTCCAAGGAGGTCCTGGTTCGCCGACCTTGTCAACCTGTCAATGACCAAACACTGGCGCATACCTCAGGAGCAAATCTCCCTCAGCCAAGGGGCCATCCCACACCCAGACCCTCAATGGCTTCAATTATCCATTTGGCACTTGAGGGGGACCTCTTGAGGTGGGACAGCTTCTCTGACAAGGTCATCCATACCATCCAGGCATCCAGGCAACCTTCTACCGTGCAGATCTATGATGCAACTTGGACTATCGTCTCCTCTTGGTGTCAGTCCCATCACATCGATGCCACTGCAGCGACAATTCCACAAATTCTGGACTTCCTCCAGGAGGGGTTGGACAAGGGCCTCACCCCCAACACCCTTCGGAGACAGATGGCAGCCCTAGCCACCATCTTGTCCAGAGACGATTCTCAACCGCTCAGCAGGCACTCAAGAGTTCGCAGTTTCCTAAAGGGGGCTACCAACCTACGCCCTCAGACGGTACACCGTTACTCAACTTAGGACTTATCGGTTGTATTGTAGGCCTTAACATCGGCGCCATTCGAACCAATTCGCTCTGTTAGCCTACGACATTTGTTGTTCAAAACTGCCTTTCTCGTAGCCATCACTTCAGCACGCAGAATTTCAGAGCTAGAAACTCAGGAGGTCATCCTCCCTGATTTCTGCCCGTACCCTAGTCATCCCAGGGAGCGTGTATGGCACAAATTGGATGTGCGCTGCGCTGTGCGGGTATACAGAAAGAGGACAGCTTCCTTTCACAAGTCAGAATTGTTCTTCATATCATTCCAACCCACCTCCATTGGCAGGAAGGTATCATCTTCCAACATAGGCAGGAATACATAGGCCTTGGTGGCAATATTGTCTGTCAGAAGGAGGACGTGAGACCCTTCGATGAACTGCCGGAAGTGGCGCAGGGCTAGTCTGGCGGCCCTGAGCTCCATTGGCAGGAAGGTATCATCTTCCAACATAGCACTTGCATCAAGCTGGCTTATGAGCAACAATCCAGACTTGTTCCTCTTCGTATAACAGCACACTCCGCGAGGAGCACCGCGACTACGGCCGCCTGGGCCATTCAAGCGCCTTTTGAAGAGATCTGCAGGGTGGCTACCTGGTCCTTGCTGTCACCGTTCATTCGGAATTACAGACTGGACTCCTTTGCCTCTGCAGAGGCTTCATTTGGAAGGAGAGTTTTACAGCGAGTCCTTGCGGGTTCTGCTAACCAGGACATTCCTTCTTCCCACCCTGGGACTACATAGCTTGGGCATGTCCCATGCTTAGACACTCCAAGCAGTGCCTAGGAGAATGAACGTTGGTTTACCTGAATGGTCGTTCTCTAGGCACTGCGGAAGTGTCCAACCCCACCCTGGGGTCACTTACGGGTGCGTGAATTATCACCTCCATGACTTAGGTTTAGGTTTAGGTACCTTACTCCTTACAACATCCTTCTAGGTCTCATACCTTCGTTTTTTAAACTGAGCCTCTAAAGGCAGCAGGAGGCATGGCTACATAAACTTTGAACTCAGTCCTTGGGCAGCAAGCTGAAGTTAACCCATGCTTGGACACTCCCGCAGCGCCTAGATAACGACCATTCAGGTAAGCCAACGGTCATTTTCATGTTTTCACAAAAGATTCTTCACTCAAACCGGCAGCTTTTGTGAAGCACTCTTTTTAGATGGTTTGTTTGGCTCTACTGCTGTAAGTAATTTTGGTTGATAACATTAAAAAGTAAAAGAAATAGATAGTTTACCAAGAGGACCATGGTAACCTTGGTACAATATTCAAGGCAAAAATCTGAACAAAACAGATCCATACAATCAGTACCATTCAGATCACAGTGATATTGCAATATTACATGCAAAGAAACATTTTTCACTGGCTGAATCAGCAAAAAATGTAATGTTGAAAAACAGCTTCTATCACTCAGACATTCTGTCTGCATCCTCAAGATCCAAAAGCTAAACAAAATAAAAACTATTAGATAAGCACCTGAAACAGGTGTTTCACAATGAGCAGCTGACTGCTACACCTTTTCCCTTTGCACCATCCCAGCAAATAAAGCCTCAGACTACAGAACGATAGTAGATATTAAGTTGTGCCAGTGCCCTAAATATGAGATAGATTTTCGATACTCCTGTCCATATCTGATCTTCTTCGTCCCAAATTGCTTTTTTGTTATGACTCTAGATGTGAATATCCATATTTCTGGAGATCTACCGTGTTTCCCTGAAATTACGACATGTCCTGATAATAAGGCCATGTCACATTTTTCTGGTGGGCAAAAATATAAGCCCTCCCCTGCAAATAAGCCCCCTGGACAACCCCCCACCTCTGGCCAGGCAGAGTGCCGCTCACCAACCTAGTGGTATCCCAAAGGTGCCAAGCCATGGGAACCGGCGGGGGGGGGGAAATGTGATTGTGTTGCTTAGCACCTTCGGAATACTGCTAGGTTGGTGAGCGGCTCTGTGCCCAGCTGAAGAGGGGGGTTGCTGGGCGGCTGCTGTCTTGCGAGCGGGCTTCCAAAGAGCCGGGCATAGCCTCATGGGCAAATGGCTGGGTTGCGCTGTTGCAGCAGCGCAGCACAGCAGCCATGAAGCGACCACACTCATGAGTAGCCACCTGGCAAATCCCCTTTCCAGCCGGGCACAGTGCCATTCACTGACCTAGGCAGTATCGCCAAGCCATGTAAGTGCCTGTTCGCCGCCACCTGGCTCCTGCGGCTTGGGGCCTTCGAAATGGCAGTGAATGGTGCTCTGCAGGGCTGGGGGGGGGGTTGCGTGAGCTGCTGTTCCGCTCTCGCTCACGTGCCTGCCAGCCTCACAATGCCCTGGCCCAGCTCTCTCCGCAGAGCCAGGGCACTGCTGCCGCATGGCTTTTTCTGCGGCTTCCAAACTGAGTCTTCCGGCAGTGGCCGCTCTGGGCGTACGCTCTATGTTTGTACGCTCTGCCAGCAGCTGGCCCACAACCATAGAGCATACGCCCAGAGTGGCCACTGCCAGAACATTCGGTTTGGAAGCCGCAGAAAAAGCCATGCAGCGGCGGTGGCAGCAGAGGTGCCCTGGCCCTGCGGAGAGAGCCTGGGCCAGGGCATTGTGAGGCTGGCAGGTGCATGAGCGAGAGCGGAACAGCCGCTCACGCAACCCCCCTCCAGCCATGCAGAGCGCCATTCCCTGCCATTTCGAAGGCACCAAGCTGTGGGAGCCGGGAGCGGTGAACAGGCGCTCACGCGGCTTGGCGATACCCGTAGGTCAGTGAATGGCGCTGTGCCCGGCTGGAAAGGGGGTTTGCCAGGTGGCTGCTCATGAGTGTGGTTGCTTCATGGCTGCTGTGTTGCGCTGCTGTGACAGCTGTGCCCGGCTCTTTGGGAGCCCGCTTGCAAGAGAGCAGCCGCCCGGAAACCCCAAAACAATAAACCCTCCCCTCAAAATAAGGCCCAAGCCATATTTTGTGTGTAAAAAGAAAACAAGACCCTGGCTTATTTTTGGGGAAAGACGGTAAAATCACAGAATAACTGTATTTAAAAATGTACCTTAGGAAGATGTTTTTATCTGCCATAAATCTTCCAGAGATGGCAAATTTACGTAAATTACATTTTGAAATGTGTGCTATAATCAGGAATATGTGATTGAATATTTTATATAAATTGACTTTATGATCCTAGCCTTATTTTTACTTCTTAAGTGATTATCACTTCCCAATTTAATATACAGCATTTTTCCAGAAAAAAATTAAGGTTTTTCTCTTCAAAAGGGGATCTTGTAGACATGAGAAAGCCTACCAACTTTGATTAAGCTGTGCATGCTTTTACATGTACACAGATTTATACTTTCTCCTTCCAAGTTTCCCTTTTTCAGAGATACAGGTTCTGTGCCATTAATGATTATCTTTTCTTGATAAGGCACTTGTTGGCCTACAGAATGGGAAAACAGGTTACTATGGTCTGTTTTATGGGATACACCATGTTTCAGTTTATGAAGGCAAGGACATGGACAAGAAACCTGTACCTGACTGACTGACAACACACTCTGTGATCTCTGGTGATGTGGCCTCGGTTGAGCTGGCTGAGGGATTGAGTGGGTGGATGCAGGGAGTGGTAAACGAATTTTGCATGAGAGAGTAGTACATCAGACCGCAAGGTCTGTCTTTCTGCTCCTCAGGAAACATTGCCTGGATTGTCTCAAAGTACCTGAGTATGTAATAGTTTTGCATTTCTTAGAGGATACTGATTATTGCTTTTAAATTAAAGCTTATTGAACACATTTTTATGAAAATAAAACAATGCGGCTATTAGAAAAGAAACAGAAAATAAGAAAGAAATTAAGAAATAGAAGTAGAAAAGAAAGAAAGGATTATAAAGCAACTTCCAATCTTCTCCACAGTGGTCATAAATGCATTTATATTTTACCTTCTCTCTCTAAGGTTGCATCATAATTTTCACAAGGTTCACAAAATTCCCAAGGAGTAGTTGTTTCTCTAATCAAAGGAAGTTAATTTTGCCGTTATCTTTATAAACCTTTCTTCTATTGTGGTTATTTTAGAGTCTTTATATTTTTGCAGATTTATTTTATTCCCTTTGATCTTGGTTCAGCCCTGGTTTTGGGACAGAGACAGCTATGGATAGATTTATTTACTTATTTATTTAACTCAATTTAGGTGCTGATTCCAGACAGCTCACAATATAATAAACCATAAAAATACAATACAAAACAAAATGGAATCCGGTTACTAGTCTACACAAAAACATAGACAACAATACAGCCAGTAAAGGGCTCCATGCATTTTAACCCAAGGCCTGGGAAAACAATAGTGTTTTTAAAGACTTTTGGATTGCCATGACAAAGAAGGCACATTTCTGGAATCCCTATAGATAGTACTGTTTAAAGGAACCTGGAGCATGCCAAATCTGCCAGCACATACTGAATAGGCAGAAACATTGGCTGTCTGTCAAATGAGCTGGTTCTTAAGTGTAGCTAAATGAGATGGATGGTCTGTTATGGGAATTGAGGTAAAGAAAATGTGAGTTTATTTATTCTGTTGGATTTCTCAGCAGCTTTTGGTATTGCTGATATAGTACTTTTCTGGGCTGCCTCTGTGAGTTGGTAACTGGGGGACACTGTATTACAATGATACTCCCTCTAGTTGCAAGGAGAGTTTTGGAGAGTAATACTAGGCAAGTGTACTTTACACCCTATGCCAATGATGGTAAACCTATAGCACGCGTGCCACAGGTGGCATGCAAAGCCATTTCCGAGGGCAAGTGAGGCGTTGCCCTATCAGCTCCAGCGTGCATGTGCGCTAGCCCGCTGATTTTAAGCCTTGACTTTTGGCCGTTTTTCACCCTCCGGAGGGCAACCTGGAAGTCCATTCCCGAACTTCTGGTTTGCATCTTGGGCCATTTTTCGCCCTCCCCAGGCTTCTAGAAAACCTCTGGAGCCTGGGGAGAGTGAAAAATGGACCTACCGGGTCCACTGGAAGTCGGAAAATGGGCTGTTTGTGGCCTCAGGAGGGAGCGGGAGGGCCCGTTTTCACCCTTCCTAGGTTCCAAAAAAGCCGTGTGTGCATGCACGGGTTGTCAGTTCCTGCCAGCCCAAAGGCCTGGAGCTGCCATTCAGGGAGAAACCCGGGCCAGCTGCCAAGACTCACCAGGCTTCACTCCTACACAAACAGCTGAGTAAATCTACAAAGCTAGTGATAACTGACTGACAACAATCCACGATTAATTGCCGGGTAGTTTTTGTTTTCGGTTACGAGGGGATGGGTGTGCGCTCGTGCGGGTTGCATGTTATTCTAATTACTAAGTAATGATAAAAGGTGATGGGGAGCACTGGGTGGAAGCTCTGACAATTTATTCATTGCCTTAGTGCTTTGTTGGTCAGTTTGTGCCGAAGGAAGAATACAAACTGCACTTCAAACCGTTTCTGTGTTTGGCTGTTTTTATTAACCCTTCGGAACCTGACACGGGGCAGAGGGGGGGGGGTCACAGGCGCATGCACAGGGGGAACGGTGTGGGGGCATTAAATTATAGGGGTGGACATGAGAGCGCGTGCAATAGCGTGCTTTTGGCACCCGAGGTGAAAAAGGTTCGCCATCACTGCCCAATGCTATTGGGTGCCTCAAGGCACACTCTCCCCCCATATTATTTAAAGTGTTTGTAAAGCCATTAAGAGTCATCAAAATTTGGGGGACTAAATATCACCCTTGACTTGATTTCTCTGTATCATTCAAATTAGGAGAGGTGGTGCAGTGCCGTGTGCCGTAATGATCAGGAGAAACAAAGACTTAATCCTAATAATATTGAGACTGGTGTGTGTGTGGCTCCTGCTTTGGGAATTGTGGAGCTGATTTTGTTCCATAAGGGGTTGTATTTACTTAGAAGTAACAGATACATGATATTTGGATGTCCTCTGCACTGCAGTGCACTGCCTGCCATTTACTACCAAGCTAGCTTTATAATTTTTTTATGTTATTTGAGACTAGTCCTCAAATATAGTGACCTCAATTGCAACTGGCAACTTGGTTGTTAAACAAAGCAGATACTGAATGAAACTCTGGCGTTGCTTACCATCTTACTTCAACTTTCCTTTGCTTTACAGGCTTGTGAAGGTCATAAACACAAGGATTGGGTGGAAAGTTACTTTTTCATCACTGTTGTAACTACAAATAGTTATTCTATGAGATAGTTGCTAAACAAACTAAACCTGTAAGAGATCTGCCAGATTATTAACCTCAGGAAGGACTTGCAACCTTTACTGAGAAATGCTGAATGTCATCTGATGGCTATTCCCGGTCTGTTCTTTTCAGTGAAAGTTCTACACCCTGAAATGCTTTTCCCCTGAAATTTGAGGAAGCATCTACTTATTATACTATTGTTTAGGCACCAGATGAAAACTTGTCCTTTCAAGCCATAGATTCAATACTGTTTTATTAGTTCATTGTTCCCCAACATGACTGTCATCCAGCTGTATTAACTTCATCTCCCAGATTTCTCGGTAATACGTCATGCTGGCAGGGAAGTTATATAATGACTAATTTCAGTTGTTACATAAATCTGTACTGTAGGAAAGTTAGGAAACTTGTATTTAGATTAATTGAAGGCTTGTTGCAAACTTTTGATTTTTCAAACTTTTGTCAGACCAGATAGGTTGGAAAAGGGTCAGAGGAGGGGAAGTGCTGGTGTTTGACCTTGACTATACCAGTATAAATTCTTACAGGTTATTAGGGACAGTCTCCAATTGTCCGATTATTCATAGAATTTATATTGGACTACACCAAGGAATCTCCAAAAGCTGGCTGCTGCTGGTGGAAATCACATGTTTGTCATGCTTCCATTTTTATAAATACAAGCTCTAGTCTAATCTTACGAGCATGAATAAAATCATATGTGCCTGATAAAAATAAATGCGCCAATCATTATAAGTTATAATATTAACTATAAGTGTTACTTATTGAATGTTACAATATTAAATTATAGATTATTATTTTCACAATGTTGTTCAACACAATGTTTTTTACAGATAATTTTGAAGATTCATAAGTTTTGCGCCTCCTTAACAGTTTTGCTTATATTTTTTTGTCTCAATAGCAACTTTTTAACTGTCAGTCTCTATACAAGTTGAGTTTGCCGGACAATGATTTAACAACATTGCCTGCATCCATAGCAAATCTCATTAACCTCAGGGAACTGGATGTCAGCAAAAATGGTGAGTTTTTCCTAATATTATCATGAACACTAAGGAACAAGTTTGTTTGTTTGTTTATTGGATTTATATGCCGCCCTTCTCCCAAAGGACTCAGGGTGGCGTACAACATTAAAAACACATATTACAAAAGTTAAAAAGGAAATTAGATAGAGTATCCAAAACAAAACCAAATTAATATTAACAATAACATTTTAAAAATTAGATTAAAATTAACAATTAAATCAATCATTTATTTTATTTTGTTCAGGCCAGGCCGACTTACTGGAAAAACCAACTTTTTAGGGCGCGTCGGAAGGACCGGAGGTTGGGGATTATGCGAAGCTCCAGGGGCAGCTCATTCCAGAGGGAAGGCTCTCCCACAGAGAAGGCTCTCCCCCTGGGGGTCGCTAGCCGACACTGTCTGGCTGACGGAACCCCGAGGAAGCCAACTCTGTGGGATCGCACTGGACGGTGGGAGGCTACAAGGTCATAAAAATAGACATTTAGGTTTCTGAATCTATGGAAATAACTTTGGGTTCAAAGGTCCGAAGTGTGATAGTACATGACATATTTTTTATTGAATCAATTAATTTCACCAAAAACACTTTTCATCTTTCTTTTAGAAAGGAATGTGCTTTGGCATGACAAAACTGAAGTTAAAAGAAAGTAACCTGTATAATGGTTTTCTATGCAAGCAGACTAAATTGGAGATTGCAGTTATGGAAGATGTATATATTTTAAATCACAATAACTGGAGAACTCTTATCTGCTTGCACAAGAAACATTTTTGTGTTTGTTACTGCATAATGTACTGTAACAGACACATTTTATTTGTTTGTTACAGTGTGTTAGTCATTATACCATCCTGGCAAATTACCATTCTATGGACAAATCTATTTAGTTTTCTTGATATGCCATTGTCATCTTCGGTGATAACTTTATGACACCTTTATGGTTTCCTGGTGACCTGCCATCCAAGTACCAAACAGGTCTGTCCATGTTTACCTTTGCAAGATCAGTAAAAATTGCTTAAATACTTCCACTTAACTGAACAAAAACAATATCAAATCCAGTTTGACTCCTGCTGCATTTATTCAGACATGCAAGAAGAAGGGGAACACGTAGGTGCAGAACGAATTCTGTTTTATAAGTAATACACACCTAAGTTGCAAACCCAAATTGACATTAATTATTGCTTGAATAAATTACATTTGGTTAGAAGAAATACACTGCTAGAATTGTGACTTGCAACAATTACCTCAATTTGTGATATTTTTTGTTTAGAATTTAAGCATCTCTGTTCCATTTCTCCTTCTTTCCCACTGGCAGTTGGTTAGCATTCCATGTTTATTCTTAATTGGGCAGGTGTTATGTGTTCTCTCTTGTCTCTAAATACTTTTTATTTAATAATTTTCTATGTGTTAACAAATAATAGGACTTCCCCAAATCTGCTTTTAGTAGGGCCTTCCTGAGAACTGAAATTGCTGTAAATATTTGTGATCTATTCCAATTGCTGATTCTGTTGTAAAGTTATATGGTGGTCTTTCTTTTTGTTGCCTAGATTTTCAGTTTCATATGAAAATGTCATAACTAGGTACACTATTTTGACAGCTAGACAAAATTTCACACTTTCTTTGTTGGACAAACAAATAAAATGTTCAGTGTTTACAATTTCAGTATAACATTTTCCACAATTCTGAACTCTGAGGGGCATTAAAAAAACATAGATAACTTATAAAACATTGATTTAGATTGCTCCTTTATCGAGTCCAGGGTGGCCCACGGGGCTACCCTGGAAACAGTGAAGGATGCTGCCACGGTGCCTCTGACAGCCAAAACGGAGCTCGGAGTGGCTGCTCTTTTGCTGGCAGAGGGCTGCAGGAGGTTGTTGGCTGAAAATCCCCCCTCCCCCGGGAGTGTGCACAGTCCCCCTGGGCTCCGTTTCCTCTGGCAGAGAGCTGCAGGACGCTGTTGTGGCCACAAACAGAGCTTGAGAGGCCCACACACAGCCCCCTGGGCTCGTTTTTGCTGGCAAAAGGCTGCAGGAGACCATTGCAACCGAAAACGGGGCCCGGGGAATCAATTAAAACATGGGTTTTAGGTTTTGTTTTCACAAAGGAAAAATCTGAATGGGTGCTTTTACTAGGGACTTTAGATATATTGTTTCAAATGCCTTATTGCTATATTTAGTTTTGAATTTATTATTATGTACCATCTTAAATATAGAATGGAACAGATGAGTTGCCTTTTTTAAAAAAGATGTCTGCATTGTAACTAAGTGATAAATTCCATATTCAAAGTGTAATGTTTCAAGTTTCATTGTTCCTTGACTATTCCATACTGAGCAAAAGCTTAAGGCAGATAGACAGAAAATCTATTTTTTATTATTTCAAAATTGATACTGACTGAAAGGATGCTCACAAGGAATTCAGTTCCTCATGAAGAGCTTATGTTATTTCTAGAAGCTGATAGAAGGAAATAAATACTGTGCCACAAAACTTGCTTCTAAGATCTTTGTGCCACTATTTTAAATGTGGTTAGGAATTAATTAATACATTTACATTGAACTATAATAAGCAGTTCATTGCTTATTTTGGTTCAATTTTTTACTATCTTTTAATATTAGCTAATCAAATACAAACTTTGTAGTTTATATTTAACAAATGCTTTTGCAGTTACATTTTTATCCAAGAATGCTGTGCCTATTGTAGTTCAATAAAATTTTGAAATGAAAAATAAGTTTAAAGATTGCTGCTACAGTATAAATGCACCTTCATAGTAGCAGTCATTATTACTACTCAACTTTGTCTAATTTACAGAAAAGTCATGATTGCACAATTGAAGAGAAATAGTTGTGCAACACTATACATACACACACACACACACACACCACAATAAAGAATTATGAAGAAATGAAACAAATTTGTAGGCTATACATTTATAGGCAAGTATATATCAATAAATAGAAGCCATAATTTTTTACAGTCATGCATGGCTAAACTATATGAGTAAATTCTGCAGACCACTGCATAATTTGAGCCATATATTTGTCTTTCCAATTATGAAATGTAAGCCTTTTGGCTATAAATAAGGTACAGAAAATCCATTTTATTTGTTTAGATGTCAACTCCCATGTAATATCTTAATAACATAAACCCACATTACTAATTTTCTGATACTTTTTAATGTTCTGATTCTACAGGTATACAAGAGTTTCCAGAAAATATCAAGAACTGTAAAGTTTTAGCAATTGTTGAGGCCAGTGTAAATCCTATTTCAAAGTAAGTTTTGTTGTAATAATTTTTTTAAAAATTATTTGCACAATGAGTATTACTGTGTTTCCCCGAAATTACGATATGTCCTGATAATAAGACCATGCCATATTTTTCCTGTGGGCAAAAATATACGCCCTCCCCCAATAATAAGCCCCCTGGACACCCCCCCCCCTCCAGCCTGGCAGAGCGCCACTCACCAACCTAGCGATATCCCGAAGGCACAAAGCTGCAGGAGCCAGGGGGGAGGAGGGCAAAGGCACTCACATTGCTTGATGCCTTTGGGATACCGTAAGGTTGGTGGGTGGCACTGTGCCCAGCTGGAGTGGGGGGTTGCTAGGCAGCTGATCTCATGAGCAGCCACCCGGCAATGCTCCTTTCCAATTGGGCAGAGCGCCACTCACCGACCCAGTAATATCCCAAAGATGCTAAGCCATGAGGCACTCTGCCCGGCTGGAAATAGAGGTTGCATGAGCACTTGTTCTGCCTCCAGCCTGCGTGCTTCCCTGCCTCACCATGCCCAACTCTCCCTGTAGGGCTAGGCAAGGGTGCCGCCCCCACCGCCCCACTGCCGCTGCCGCCACCATGCTCCAAGCATAACTGGCTTCCAAACTCCGGAGATCAGCTGCCGAGTCTTCCAGGAGCAGCCGCTGTGGGACTACGCTCTATGGTTGAGGGATGGCTGTTGGAAGACTCTGTCTTCCCGCAGCCAGCCCACAATCATACAGCGTAGTCCCAGAGCGGCCGCTGCCGGAAGACTCGGATCTCCGGAGTTTGGAAGCCAGTTGTGATCGGAGAATGGTAGCGGCGGCAGTGGGGCTTTGGTGGCAGCAGCAGCGGGGCCATGCCAGCACCGGTGCCCTGGCCCAGCCCTGCAGGGAGAGTTGGACATGGTGAGGCAGGGAGGCATGCGAGCTGGAGGCAGAACAAATGCTCGCGCAACCTCTCTTTCCAGCCGGGCAGAGCGCCACGCGGCTTAACACCTTTGGGATGTTACTGGGTCAGTGAGTGGCGCTCTGCCCGGCTGGAAAGGGGCATTGCCGGGTGGCTGCTCATGAGCGTGGTCATCTCATGACGGCTTTATTGTGCTGCTGTGACAGTGCGACACACCCATTTGCCCCTGAGGCTGTGCCCGGCTCTTTGGGCGCATGCTTGTAAGAGAGCAGCCACTCGGCAACCCCAAACCAATAAGGCCCTCCCGATAATAAGGCCAAGCAAATTTGGGGGGTGGGTCAAAAGAAAATAAGACTCTGTCTTATTTTCGGGGAAACACGGTACATTTCTCAGGTTGTCTCTCTCTGTAGCTATTAGAAGGACAGCTTGAATGGGTCAGAATGGTAAAAGCTGTATATGGCCCATACAAAATACCTTAGTACCATCTACCTCAGTCTATTCACCACTCGGGAATCTCAAAATGTAGCAAATAGGGTTGACCAAAACTTCAAAGGAGTGCTTTATTTGGTGATGCTTTAAGCACAGCAATACTTCGGTATTGTTTTCAGATTAAGAATATGATCTTGTATTTGTTAAATTTATCTCTGTTTAAATTTATCTAGGCTTCCAGATGGATTTTCACAGTTGTTAAACCTAGCACAATTATATCTGAATGATGCTTTTCTGGAATTCTTACCAGCCAATTTTGGCAGGTAAGTTGTACATAAGTTTACAAAGGCAAGTCACTAGTAGCTATGAAAGAGGATTGAATGTTGAATCTTCCAAATACTTCAAAACAGTAGACGATGTCCTTGTACTAAAAGATCTTAATTCAGAACGACAATATATCTCAAGTCTCTCTGCACATGGCTGTTGTTAACTTTAAATCAGCATTGAAGTTTACTGCAAAACTGCTATAGGGAGAGGGGGGTTGGCCATTGACTTGAGGCTCTTGCTAGTAATATAGAAATCATATTAAAACTCTAGGAGGAGAATAAGTTGTGATCCACAAGGTCTAACTTTAGACTTTAGCTTGTGTTCATAAGGAAGTCAGGCAGTGATGCACCATGTCTATTCAATTTGGAAATGAACTCATTAGCAAAAAGAACTCTCAAATCCAAATTTTCATCTGCCTAGAATGGCACATAAGGATTTCCCCTTGCGGCTGGCCTTAGCATTCACTCAAAAACCTAGGATGCCTTGTACTAAACTTCCAGAAGATCAAAATAATGGTCTCTGTTAAAACATTCACAAAGTTTCATTGGATAATAAAAGGGCAGGACATTCAGTAAGTCAGGGTTTTAAATAGTTTAGATATTGCCTTTTGGGGTCAGTGCAATGGTCATGCAGGTGTAAAAAAGCTCTCCTGCCATCCTAATTTTCTTCTGTGCAAAAGGTGGAGAATGTCTCTCCTCAACTCTCAAATTATTCCCAGCAAGATCCCTGGCTCAGCTGCTCTGTGGTTCCTAGCTAAATTATTCACAGATGCAAGCTTCACAAATCACGATTATAAAATCAGTGTTCCAAACCCAAAGTTGCATATCCAGTGCAATTTTGAGATAAAAACTGATCACAAGAGGATTGAGTTTAGAGCATGGTTAATCCTATTTAATTATTGACTTCTGTCAGCCAAGGAATGTCAATTGGTGAGTTCCAAGAGGAATGACTTTTCTGCTGTAGTGACCGCCCTCTAGAACAGGGGTTTCCAACCTTGTCAACTTTAAGATCTGTGGACTTCAACTTCCAGATTCCAGCTTTGCTGGCTGAGGAATTCTGGGAGTTGAAGTCCACAGGTCATAAAGTTGCCAAGGTTGGAGACCCCTGCTCTAGAATACCTGCTCTTCTGATGGCCCTGACACTGCTTGTCTTTTGGAAGATTTTGCAGACCTACATGGCCAGACCTGGGGTTCAGTGTGTATGAAGGGCCCCATTTCTTGGTTAGGCTGACACTAACTAATTATACTATCTGATGGCTACTATTTATATTTAATTTTTTATTTATATTGTATTTTAATTGTTTTTCTGATTGGTCATCCCTAATCCGAGTTACTGGCTTGAGAATACAAAGTAGATGAATAATTGAAGTTCTGTTTTATTCCTAACATCCTAGAGGATATTAAATAAAAGGAATTCAGAGATTAAGATCAATTTTAAATACTTGTAAGGAGAAAAAAAGCCTGCATACTTATTTTGATCATTAGGAAGAATAGGCTAACATCATAATTGGACAACCCTGTTGCTCAGAAATAGAGAAGATTCCATTCAGGAGGACAAAATCAGTAATTTTAGAGAAAAAATAGTTGAATTTTATGGATTTAAAAAAAATAATTTTAAGTTCTATTTATGTTACATCTTAGAAACCTGTTCTTATAAATTAAAAAAAATCTAAATATTAGAGAAAACAAGCAGCATGATTTAAAAGGCTGTATTTTAACACAGTTCTTTATTAGCTAAGGTCACAAATTTATGTTTTAATAGATTAAACTTGCAAATTAAATCAAATCTCTGTAATAATAATAGGTTTATTTCATACTTCTCAAAAAGTAATGCATTGCATTTCTTTTAAAGGTTAACTAAACTCCAGATTTTAGAACTTCGAGAAAACCAGTTAAAAATGTTGCCAAAGTAAGTATACAGTGGTATTTGAATATATTTTGTTATGAATTACTTGAAATATAATGAAAATCAGAATTTTAAAATCAACTTTGATGCTCTAGGACCATTGTCTTTTTTGAGGTTTGTTTCTGTTGGAATTACTATGAATTATTTCTTTTTGGTCTATCTATGCAATTATTCATTTTGACAGTAATTCTACCTTATAGCTGTATTCTCATTGTCCTTTTTTAAATTCTTGCAAGCATGTTTATGCCTGTAATATTTATCATTTAGTTTAAAAAACCATAACCATATTTTAATAACTGCAGTGCAACAGCAGTCCTCAGTTTACAACAAATCTGGGACCAGAATTGCTGTGGCTAGGCATCTAGTTGCAAAGTGTGACAATTACATGATCACATTGCTTAGCAATAGCAATTCCAGCAGCACTGGTTACCGCTGCGAATTATCATGTGACCACGATTTCCTGCCAGCTTTTCCATTGATTCTGCTTGTGGAAAGTGAGCAGAGAAGAAATGGTGATCAGATGATAGCAGTTTACTGGGATATGGTACTCATGTTCTTGTGACTTCAGACTGTTGCTGAATGAATGGTCATAACTTGAGGGGTATCTATAGACAACAATTCTGTTTGTGTTCTCTCAGTTGGTTAGATGTAAATAGCCCCTTTATCTCTCTGTGCCTGTTAATGGCTGATTCGTCTGAAGGCCAGGCTTCCAGGAATTCTCTAGTATATTTGGAGTTTGCTTGGTCCTGGATGCTCACAGTTTCCCAGTTGAAACTATGATTTAAGTCTACCCATGTGTTGTGAAATTAAAGAGCTTTCATCATGTCTTCTGACTGCTAATTGTTATTCCTGGATGCGCTCTGCTAGTTTTGTTTGTCCTACATAAATGGCAATAATAGTCCTCACATTATATGTTGCAGGTGACTCCTGTTTTTTCTTCTGGTTCTGCTGGATCTTTTGGTTTACTTAGGATTTCTGGAGGGCTTTCGTTGGTTTACAGTAGTAGCAACAATAACCGTAATGGTTGTAATAGTGTGTTTATGGTTTTTGATGGTAGCGTTGGCAATGTTATCCTTTTCCACAGCTTGTGTTGATTGTGCTATATTGGTCTGAGGTTGAGACACTTGATAAAGTTGATGGGGTATCCATTTTGTTGGGGAAAATTGTACAGATGATTTGATTCCTTTTCTGGTGTTTGGGGTTGCTGCAGTTGTTTGTCCTCGCCTAAATAGTGTTCTTGCTCAGTTTCTATTGTGGAAGGTTGGGTTGTTACTTGGTAATAATAGAATACTTGGTTGGTGTTGGAGCTTTTGGGATAGACTTGTGCTTCTAATTTGCTATTCTAATTCTGCTGATGAGAATATCCAGGAATCATGTTGCTTTTTCTTTTTCCCTTGTGAATTTTATTCCTTTGAAAATGTTGTTGATAGTTTTGTGTGTCTTCTCTAATTAGTCCTTTTTATTATAACAAAAGTGTCATAATTTTGATTTTTAGCTCCTTTTCTATTATATAACAGACTGCCCATTAGTTTTCAGTTTAATTTGTTTTAATTTATCTGTATCCTGCCTTATTATTTTAGCAAATAACTTCCCATAATTTAACTTTGAGCATTTATTTTATTTATAGAATTGCTGCAAATTGGAGGGCATATAAATTTTATCAGTAATTATTACAATTAGATTAAAACACAAGAAATATACTAAGTATATATGCTAGTATTTAGAGCAAAATCATTTAATCTTAGTAGTAAGATAATATGACTGTTTACTTCTTATGAATTCTGATCCTTTTTGGTATGTTTTCTATAACTGTTAAATGTGTAATGCTTATTTAAAAGGCATCAGAATGAGTAGATGAAAATAAGATATAATTGGCATTTCCCTTAAATCTAAGAATTTTTAATCCTTTTCATTTCTGCAGAACCATGAACAGACTGACCCAGTTGGAGAGGCTAGATCTGGGAAGTAATGAATTCACAGAAGTGGTAAGTTGTACTTTCAGTTTCGCTTAAAAGGTCATATCCTTAAATCTTTTAGACAATGACAGATAAGAAGTTGCCTTAACTTTTATATTCTAAGCTAACTGTATTGAATTGTGTCATTTTAAAGCTGACACAATTCACATTTTCCCCAAATTTTATTTGCTATTGGCACAGCATTTTGGTGACACATTGAATGTATGCATTGAAACGACGACTCTAGATTTATGTAATTCAATAAACTGAATAGTTAGTAAAAATATTGAAGATAAAAATAAAGATTTTGAATAGAGAGCAAAACATCTATGTATAAATACATAAAACGAATCAGCAAAATTCTCAGTATTGTTTTCTTAATATTGTATTTTCTGTTAAATATTCTGTTATAAAAATGATTATAATGTATATTTTTTTATTTCTATCAGCCTGAAGTACTTGAACAATTAAGTGGGTTAAAAGAATTTTGGATGGATGATAACAAACTAACACTTGTTCCAGGGGTAATGTATATTTATTATTTTTAGATTTATATTACAACTACCAGGGGTGGGTTCCTGCCAGTTCTAACCTCTTCTATAGAAGAGGTTCCACAAATCTACAGTGCCGTTTAGAATCAGTTCCCTCTCCCTCCCCCTGCCCGTCCGCACATCATCAAGATGAAGAGCGAGAAGAGGAATTCTGGGAGTTGAAGTCCACAAGTCTTAAAGTTGTCAAGTTTGAACACCTCTGGGGTTTTTTCCCCTAAAGGGTGTGTGCTTCAAATGCCAGAATTTCTGAGCCAACATTTTGGTTGCCAAGCAAGTGCGTTGTTAAGTGAGTTTCACCACATTTTACAATTTGGCCACACCCACCCAGTCACATGAATGCCAAGCCACTCCCACTCGGTCACATGGCTGGCAAGCTACCCAGTCACATGGTCAGTAAGCCACTCCCACAAAGCAGGCCACACCTACAGAAGAGGTTCTAAAAAAATTTGAAACCCACCACTGACAACTACTATAACAATTCAGTAGTATGCTTAATGCTTAAATGTATAATTGTATTCAAGAATGCTGGTCACCTTTCCTGAAAGAGATTCATGAAAAAAGTTCTCTTTACATTCAGCAAAAACTCAACAAATATACCTTCGGGATAAAAGTCTGAAAATGACAAGGAGTAATTTTTCTGTGTGACATAGCTTATCACCTTTCTTGAATTCATAGAGAGGGGGAATTGGTTAAAATATTTAGTAGAATCCCACAATGAAATATCTTTTTCTCTAGATTTGGATTCTGTAAAACTTTGATTAAAGTATACATCCTAATTTGTAACAGAGCATAAGTATGATCTGATGTCATAGCAAATAAAAATTGCATTAGAATTGATTTACATGTAGAGTAGGTATATTCATGTTTTAATTCACAAGCTTTGCATTTTACCAGTGTCTCTGTATTTTCAGTTTATGGGCAGTTTGAAGCACTTGACCTACTTGGATATTTCCAAAAACAATATTGAAACTCTTGAAGAAGGTGTTTCAGGATGTGAAAGTTTACAAGACCTGCTATTATCTAGTAATTCACTTCAGCAGCTGCCAGAGTCCATTGGTTTGTATTGTTAGCTATAAATATATCATAACACCATGACCACATTTTGGCATTCTTTATTTCAACATAAATATGCTTTTCTAGCACATAAACCAAAAAACATACCTTGTCTTTTTTTATTTTAAAGAACAATTTTATATTGAAGTTAACTTAAAAGTAATTCATCAGTGGAAACAATTACAGTGGTAGTAATAAAGGAGAATATTTGTAGCTCAGGGTTGGCATGAGGGGTCCTTGGTGCTCTCTGAGCTTGCTGGTTTCCTTGCAAACATTTCATTACCCAAATTAAGTAACATCAGTGCCAGTTTTTCTCTAGACCAGCTCTGATGATGTTACTTAGTTTGAGTAATGAAACATCTGCGAGAAAACAAGCAAACTCAGAGAGCACCAAGGACGCCGTCCCTCATGACAGTGGTTTAACAAATCCAATGTAATGCAGTAGGTGGATTAATATTTCCAAATTGTTTTGCGTTAGTTAGCATGCTGTAAAATACAGCGCCTGCCAGATTTATTAGTCTAGAGTTCTCATTATCCCAGTTCAACTTTGTTTGTGATCAGAGATCCAGCAAAGGGAATACAGAATATAGTATAGGTCTTGTCAATTATTAAATATTTATGGTTTTAGATAGTGCTCTGTAGTAACCATAAGGACACTTGCAAATAAATTGTTTCTCTTTTCCTCAATTGACAGTGTCTATGGATGTCCTTTAATAATAAATAATAATAAAATTAAAAGAAGTACTTTTACCTTTGTAATAAAGTTTGGTTTGATTTTGGTTGCAATTGACCTAGGACTAGAATAATCTTGCTAGTCAGGTTTGCACAGGATACAATGAAATAGTTGCACATAAAAAAGGGAAGATACCTTGAGAGATTGCTTGCTTCCTCTACAGTGATGTAGATTATGTCATGTGACTACGATTTTGATATTTCTTTTATAACAGGTTGTCTAAAGAAATTAACAGTTCTTAAAATTGATGAAAATCAGTTAATGTACTTGCCAGATTCCATAGGAGGGTAAGTATTTCTATATCTCCTTTAGCAAAGAACATGTTATATTTCATTTTAATGGTTCTTTAATGAATAACTTAAATAGAATAGTTTACCTAATGCCTTTCAAATCTATTAATATAGCCATATTTGTATTTGTATCCATTTTGAAGTTTATAATCCTGCATATCCAGTAGGTTTAGATTATTTTGGGGGGGTCTACAGGGATTTGGGATATTGAACTTTGTTCCAATCAGTAGCAATTCAAGTTTCAATTGGTATTGTTTATATTTTCCATACTTGAATTTATATTCTTCTAACAAATAGTTTTATTTTTAATTTATTTTAATTTTATTTATTGAAATTGGTTTAGGTTAACATCAATTGAAGAACTAGATTGCAGCTTCAATGAAATTGAAACTTTGCCTTCATCTATTGGGCAGCTCTCTAACATAAGGACTTTTGCTGCAGATCATAATTTTTTAACACAGTTGCCACCAGAGGTATGCTTTTATTCATGGATCCAGTTGTTTGTGTTTATAGGCTTAGATTATTAAGATTTTTTTTTTTAAATGTGGCTTTAATTTTTTTTTGACATAAACTAGAAACCAACTTTGAAACTCCTGATTCTTGGAAAATTGGTATAAAAATGCTCAAGTACAGAGGGTACTCATCTGCCAAATGATTCATTGTGGCACAAGTTACTCAAAAAGAAGGATGTAAATTTAACAAATGAATAAAAACGAAAACTGCTTGGGAGAGTGTAACTATTTGTAATGCGAAATGGGGAAGCTGGGGAAGGAAATACTTGTTAAAAACTTTTTACCACTTGGAGCACTGTCCTGTATGTGACAAAATGTGCAAAATTGTATATTTGGAAATGAAGGACTCTGTTTTGATGACCATGAAGTACTCTACACCTTTTTTGATCATGCATTAAGACTTTTCTGTTATTAGAATACACAGTTAATCCAAACTTGCTCTTCTACTAATGGAAAGACTTGAAAGAGATAGAGTATGTTTTGCTGATCTCTCTTTCCAGAAACCATGTAGGGATAACATGGTTAGAGATAACAATAAACATCTTGAATTGCACACAGTAGGACACAAGGCATGCTCATACTGCTGCATTCCATACCAATTAAATCTTCCCAGTGATCTTCAAGGACAGCCCTGTGAAGAATGCATTGCAGTACTTGAGTTGTTAGGTGATTGTAGCATAGATCCATGATGGTGAACCTAGAAGTGGCATGCAGAGCCATTCTCTGGGCACATGAGCTATTGCCCGTTGTTCTTCCAGGTTCTGGTGCACTGGCCAACTGGTCTTCCTACGTTCAGGAGCACCAAAAATGGAAGAGCAGCCGGCCAGTGCACATGCCGGGAAGATGATCTTCTGGTTTCCAGCACACATATGCGCACTGGCCAGCTGGTTTTCGTGCACACATGCACGCCAGAAACCAGAAGACCCGGTGACTGGTGTGCATGTGCACGCTGGAAACTGGAAGATCATCTTCCTGGTGTGCGCTGCCATTTTGGCACTCAGTTCACCAACACTGGCCCAGATTATAATTGCCTAAAGGGCCTACCGATTCAGAAAACATAATCTGATTTCATACCAGAAGCAGTTGTGCAAAGGCTTTCTTTTCCTTCTAGTACTAAATGCTTTGGTATTTGAACTTAGAGAGTTGATCATAAAGGACCCAACTGCTAAAGTATATTAGTCTGATTTTATTGGCTTATCTTAATTTGATAGTATCAACTGGATTTCCAGGTTCTGCAGAAGAGTTGTTCAGGACTGATACAGTGGCTGCAGATTGTCTTCCTATAGAAAAAATACATGTAATCTCAATGTGAAATATATTCTCTGCAAAGTATAAAGTCTAAATATGATCAGAAATATGATCTTTTAGCTGTGTTTTCTATCAATTTTGGTAATTCAAAATTGTCATATTGAAATATACTTTTATATTCAACAGCAAAATAGCAATATGTACATTTATTATTGATAAAATAAGCTTCTGCATAATTATCTTTATTTTTTTTCAGATTGGAAGCTGGAAATATGTAACTGTTTTGTTTCTTCATTCTAATAAATTGGAGATTCTTCCAGAGGAAATGGGTGATATGCAGAAATTAAAAGTTATAAATTTAAGTGATAATAGGTTTGTAACTTACATTATTTTGCATGATTATTCTGTTATTCACAATGAAGCTCTGGATGGATATAATCCAATCACTATTTCTCACATAGAATTGTTATAAGCATAAAATGATGGGTTATTCAAATGGAGAATTATTGTTTCTTTGGATGAAGATGGAATGAACACCTAATATATTTTATTTATATAAAGCATACATTATGTAAAATATTTTGATGTATTATTTTATAGTTTCTGTTGGTGGGAAAAGGTATGTCTAGGAAGCGTTAAAAAATGTGACTTAACAATTTAGACAGGAGTGGGCACTGAGGAAAGAGCATAGTTGTTTGCAAGAGAAATGTGCTTTGATTCCAGAATAGTTTGAAGGTTGCAGGGGCTGCAGTTGTGTTGGCAAGAAAAAGGGCAGTATTTCACACCAGGAAGATCAAGTGACAAGTTGAAGACATTATGATGGATTCGCCTCTTTTTTTGCCTTTGTTTTTAATTCATTTATATTATTCAATGATCCAGAGCAGTGTGCAAATGCCTTACTCCTGAATTATTTGAGTTCTGCTTCAGAACTTATTCACAGTCTAGCTGTGTAAAACTGTCTGGAACCACTTAAAAAGCTGAAGTTACCACAAGAATAATTTATAATCCCAATAATAATTAAAAAGAGAAAAATTAAAATGGATAAGAATGTGGAAAGAATGACCATTTTATTGCTGTATTTTAGGAATAAATAATTATTACTGCTTTGATTTGCTGGTTAGCTAAACAATCATCTTGACTTTTATTCACAGATTGAAGTATTTGCCTTATAGCATTTTGCAACTACAACATTTGACTGCTTTGTGGTTATCAGATAATCAGGTAAATGGTATTTGTATTTCATAATTTAATATTTATATTTCCTTTGAAACAGAGTATGCTTTAAAAATAGCACTTGAACTGAAAATACATTGAAAAATTATTTCATAATATTGACTTGTACATTTGATATTTTTATCATGAAGTGTTGTATTGAATATGTTGCCATGTTTCCCAGAAATAAAGTGAAATAACTGTCATCGAGAGAATGTTAGATACTCAAAAAACTCTCTGAGCAGTTATTACTCAGTTTCTTAAGAAATATCTTCCCTTCCTTGTCTATAAAAGTGCAGTTGAAAATACTTGGGTTAGATAATGTTTATTATATTTCTCATTTGCTTGTTAAGTAAAGTTTAAGCCTCCCTCCCTCCCTTCCTCATTCTGTGGCTCATTCTGAGCAGAATGCAGGGTGTGTGTGGAGGAAGGAAGAAAATGTAAGGAAGGAAGGAAAATGTTTCAGTAAAATATAAAAGACAGTTTTACTTACACAGTAAAACATATGCTTGTCTAATTGCTGGAAATTAAGTTCTTTCGTATTTCCATATGAAGAACGAATATCTGAACTTTACTTGTTTCCTCATACATTGAACAAATAACATATTTAATATTCTGTTCCATGACTTTTACTATTGTTTTAATAGGCATATATGATTTTTGTAAATAAGCTCTCTCTAATGACTAATCACCTATATAATATGTGACCCACCTCATATTATATACCCATTGTGGTTATAATTAAACATGAATATTTATTTACTTATTTATCAAATTTACATAGTTGCCCAACTCTCTCTCCCTCTCTCCCCCCTCTTTATTTCAACACATGTTTATCTTATCGTTATATATCTTAGACATTTTTTTGCTATCAACATAAGATTTGTTTTGTGTCCAAACAATTACCAATGACTAATTCCAAATCATGGTTTATCTCTTAATATGAAGTGACAGTACAAATATAATAAATTAACTTTTGGAGCTGTATACAGTTGTCTTTTATCACTATACCTTCAGCACTGAGATAAGATTCTGTGGAGTCAGGCACGTTGAATCATTCAAGTAGGCTTTGTTGCTTTTTCCCACGCTAGCAGATTTTTGCCCCTTTGAGATCTGTAGAGAACAATCATCTAATAATCCAGAGCAAATTTTGAACTGCTCTCAAAGAACCATATTTAATGTTTTACAGCAATTTTTATAAATAATTAGATTAAAAAATGAATTATAGTAGCTTAACCTGTATAATCTATATATGTATTCATAAATGTTCCCTTCTTTCATTCACAGTCTAAACCTCTCATTCCACTTCAAAAAGAAGTTGATCCAGAAACACAGGAAACTGTTGTTACTAATTATATGTTCCCACAACAACCAAGATCTGAAGATGGTAAGAATTATATTTATTGATTATTATACAAAATGCTACTTGGAATAAAAAATGCTTAGATTGGGTTTGTTTGCCTTACCTTAGAAATTCAAAATACCTGCAAAGGTCTTTAACATGTTTCATGGGAGAAACAAGAATTAACAATATTTAAATTCTGTAGCTCTCACCAGTATAATAGTGATATGATGACCATTAAGATTCTGAAAGATTTTTAGGTTTTGGCTCACAGACTTGTGAGGCAGCATCTAAACAACTGTTGTTTAAGGCATATTACACTATAACTTTACAGCACTTATAAATGAATGTGTTTTGTGTCTATGTTCTGGACATGCTCTGAGCATTGAGTAAAGAATAAATTGGAAGTTATAGCTCAGATTAAAATCAGTAGTTCACATCTACTGTCTCATATCAAAGGGAAAAAACAAGGTACAATTTAAACTGCATAAAGAAGAAATCCTCGTGAAATAATTGGGAGCTGCCTGAAATTTTGCCTTCTGGAATACATTAGGAATAACCACATTATCTGTTTTATAAATTGCTTCATGCTTTATCAAGTCTTAATTGGGATGAGAAGATGAATAGATTCATTGTGCATAATTTCTCTCATTACTGTTTATAAACATAGATAATTGTAGCCCTTAGGACAGTCTGAGTGCAATATCTGGTCCAAAATATAAATTAACAAATTTGAAAAAACAACAACAAGTGGTTATTTCCTCAGCAGTCTTTCAGTTGTAGAGAATTCTGAAATTGTGATACTTAGAGCAATTAGTAAAATTAGTCCTCAACTTACAATGATAATGGAGCTGGCCAATTATGTCATAAGTCATGGCAGTCATAAAGCGGGCCCTCACATGACTGACCCTATTTTATGACCTTTTTTGTGATGGTTGTTAAGCAAACACCATACTTATAAAGTGATTGCTGCAGATGTTAAATGACTGCCAGGATCATTAACAAATTTATTTGCTGTCGGGCATCTTTGCTGAAAATCAGAAGTAAATGTGTTTTCAGCAAAAACATCATGAGTTGGGATCATATGACAGCAGGATGCTGCAAACAGCCATAAATGTGGGCAAGTTGCCAAGTGCCCAAATGCAGTCACGTGTGTGTGTGTGTGTGTGTGTGTGTGTGTGTGAGAGAGAGAGAGAGAGAGAGAGAGCGTGAGCGCAGAACTGGGTTGTAAGTACCTTTTGAGGGGGGTTCTGCTGTAACTTTGAATGATCACCAAGTAAATTGTCATGTTTAGGACTGTCTATAAACATTTCATTTTTTTAAAAACAAGATTAAGTTATGAGTTTTCAGATCTAAATATTTTTCATTTGATTTCAGTAAAGTTTATCAGATCTTGACTATCCCTGTTGCCAGGTAGTAATGGAAATGGAAACTTCATTCATTTCAAATTGGAGCTTGGGCTTTAGCTGTTTATAGTGCATTCTGTCTGTTTTGTTAAGGAGGATTTTAAGAAATGCTACGTGCTGTTGTATGAATTACTTTATTTTCTCTAACTTACCTTTATACTTTTATTCAGTTATGTTCATATCTGATAATGAAAGTTTCAATCCTTCACTGTGGGAGGAACAAAGGAAGCAGCGTGCTCAGGTGGCTTTTGAATGTGATGAAGATAAAGATGAAAGAGAAGCACCACCTAGAGTATGTATTTGCTTTATTGTGTTGTCCTGCCTTTAGCTTTATTCTTTACAGGTGAACCACAAGCTGCTTTGGATGTAATATTTTGCTGAAGTGGATAATCTGTCAATGCATATCCTATTTGATCTGATGGGCTGGGCAGATGATCTCAGGGAGAGGTGGTCCTACAGATAACCTGTTCAGTTACCTAACCAGTTGCTAAGGTTGGAGACCCCTGCTATAGAGCTTTAAAGGTGATAGACTTTAAAGGTGATAACCAGCACCTTACATTGTACCTGGAAGAAAACCTGGATCCAGTGCAGCTTGCAGATCAGGCATGTAACATGAGCAAACTGATGGGTGGTGGCAGCCAACACTTCCCGATGGTCTTCTAAGGTAGCCCCAAGTATAACAGATTACAGTAGTCCAGATGGAAAGTGACCAAGATATAGGTGCTGTTACTGATAGCCCTTATTTACTGATTATTCGAAGTTATGTAAACCTCAGAAAGCATGTTTTACAGCCTTTTACAGACAGTACTTTTGACTGTCATAAAATGCTTGGCAACTGGTTTGCATTTATGACTGGTTGAAGCGTCCTGTAGTCATGTGTCTGCAATTTGTGGCAGAAAACCGCAAAAAAGTTCCATTGGATATGCTGGATTCCCTTAACAACTGTCAGAGTTCCAAGTAATAGATCCATATCAAGGAGAACTCCAAGGCAGGTGAATTCCTCAAAGAATAGGAAATATATTGGCACAGATCTGGTGAATACCAACTCTGAGGACCCACACAAGTGTCACCTAATTAAAAGTAAAAAGTCACTTTCTCAAAACAATCAGTTACATGGTCCAATCACACTTCGAGTCATGTTGCTGGGTGACATCATTCTGCCTTTCTCTGACAGGGTGTGAGAATGTCCTTGGTTCACAACAGAAAGTATTTTGTTTTGGCTACGGAATCCCAACTATCTCAACTCCCCCCTCCCTATCCCTCAGCTCCAGTGTGGCAACCCGGAAGCTGTCAAAAATGGCTTCAATCAGGTCAGCTTCAGGGTTGACAACAACCACCTGATTTGCTTAATGGCGGGTGACTTAATTTACGACTACTGTAAAAATGTTTATAAAATAGAGTCAGGTCACATGGTGACCCATTTAACAACTGCCCTAATTTACACCCAAAATTCTGTACCCCTTGTGGTAGTAAATTGAGGAGTAACTGCACTTACTGTATTGATCAGAATGTGGAACACTTTTTGCTGCAATTTATAACTAGTTAATTTTAAAATTGATTTATTTTCTATAGGAGGGTAATTTGAAGAGGTATCCAACACCTTACCCTGATGAACTGAAGAATATGGTCAAAACTGTTCAAACAATAGTACACCGATTAAAAGATGAAGAAAACACAGAAGAAACTAATAAAGAAGCAAAGCAAGAAAGCCAACAAGTTTCAGTAAAGGATATAGGAGTAAAGGTTAGATTCAGTTTAATGCTAGAAATTTTCCAACTTTTCACTACAAGTTCACTACACTTTTGACAGCAGTGAAAATTTGAACTCTTTAATTTTTTAAAAACTTTAGTTAATGTGAAGATAACTTAAAAAAAAACCTTATAATTGACATTCTGTACATTTTACAAGATGTTCATCCAAGATAGATATATCAGAAATAAATAATGTGTTTCACAATTTTGGTTAGCAGACTGGCCCATTCAGTTAACATTACAACTAATAGATAACGAATCAAGATAAAGAAAATAATAAACCTATAAAGAATCAAATCGTTTAAAAATCTAAAGAAACTTTCAGAAACCGCCTCAAAGTGTTGAAACCCAGCACAATTAAGAACATATAAAGAATATATGACAATAGCACTTAAAATCTGGTAGCAAAATGGGATTCCAAAGTCTTGGTGCTATCACCAAAAAAGCCCTCTGGCTTGTCAGTTACAAGCAGGTAAATGTCCAGGTCAGCTCTTCTCAAGAAGAGAGAAAAGCTGGTAGGTTTTCTACAGATGGATATCACACTGACTTGAGCAGGGTCTTGGAGTACTTCCAACTACTAGCCTGGAATGAGAGTAATTGATACACGGGGCTTAGCTACTGTTAAAAAAAGAAGACGGTAACATACATTTGTTAATGTTGATGCTTGAAATATAATCCAAAGCACTTTTGAATTTAATTGAACTTTTGTCCCATTCCACCACTTAGTTAATGCCCTGTTATAAAATAAATTACTCTTAATTTGCAGAAATACTTTGGGTCAAGGCCATATATCTGAAATTCAAGAAACAAATTCAGACTATTGCATCATAGTAACATGGTTTGATTGGGTAAATAAGCATGTTTGCTATAAGCATTTTTGGAAGAAGGGCAGAAAGCAATAAAAATGATAATATGTTGTAAAACATTTTTTTAAAATAATCCTGCATAGAACTATATTGTTTTCTCATTGTTTTTGATAAAAACTTGTTTCTTCTATATTTTCACTATATATTAATAAATAGCGCCTTTTTTACATGTATAGTTGAGTTTATAATGGGCTGGTAGGAAAGCGTTAGGACCAGTGTAGGTAAACTTTGGATTTGATGAATTTATACTACCTTTCTCTATACTATAATGCATTTTCATTTCTTCTGTTTCAACATGCAGTAAGTCCCACTTTATTTGTCACCAATTCTGCTAATTTTGTTGAGTGAGGTCCACACTCTTGTGAGTGAAATCCAGCTGTTTATTATTTTGCAATCCTCAATTTTATTATTGAAATGCAGCAAGATACGTTGCAGTCTGGAGTCAGTAATACTTTACAACTGCTAAATTTATCTGATATCAAAATTGGAATCTGAGGAAGTGGGGGATATTGATTATTTATAATATCTGCACATTATTTTTAGTATACGTAAGAGGCCTCATCCAATGGGAATCTTTTCTTACTGTGTTAAATATTTAGACTTTAGAAATTACTCCAGTGAAAAACAAAATGGAAAACGAGCAGAATGTTATGGGAAACTGTGTGCAGAAACCTAATGAATCAGATGATGAGAACAGTACCAGAAATTCACAGATGAACAATCAAGTTAAAATCACAGAAAATGTGAAGCCAATTGTTAACCATGAAGATACTCTGGAGGTATTTTATGTATTTCTATGTCTTATTCTCTATCATTGTGGCATTAAATTTGGATAAAACATAAGGAGTATATAATTTTCAATATATTTTGTATAAATCTAAAACAATAAACTCCCATGCATACTTCATACAGTAATTGTATACATGCCTCCTAAAAATAGAATAATCCTATACATGTCTCCCAAAACTATCATGCATTTGAGTAGTCATGGATAGTATCGCTCTGTTAGTTACCAACATCAAACTTTTTACTGAATAGTAAATTTAAATAAATGCTAAGAATAATTACCGAATTTGTTACCTGGTAACAAATTTAGGCAATTATTATGTGCATTTATTTAAATTTGTTACCTGGTAACATTTCAAAAATATATTTTTATTATTTTTGTCCAACTAAAATATCATTATTGTTGCTATTGCTTTTATTTGATGCTGTCCTAGCTTTATAACTTTGTGAGAATTAGTATTAGAAAATTTTCAATCAGCATGATTAAAAGAAGTCAGGTATAATAAACGTTTCATTTATATAGCGTCAATTTCAGTGGTGAAATTCAATTTTTTTTACTGCCGGTTCTGTGGGTGTGACTTGGTGAGCGTGGCAGGGGAAGATACTGTAAAATCCCCATTCCCACCCCACTCTGGGGCCAGCCAGAGGTGGTATTTGCGGGTTCTCTGAACTAATCAAAATTTCCACTACCGGTTCTCTAGAACCTGTCAGAACCTGCTGAATTTCACCCCTGCTCAAGTTAGATGAGACTTTTGTAGCTTACAAATATCCTACATACTATTATTCCTAGTATTCAGTATGGAAAATATATTTTTCACTGCATTCCATATTTTACTAGCCTAAATTAAAACACCCAGTGAGGTAACATTTTTATAGTCTTTGATGGGAAGCTCTTTTTTCTGAAGACCAGCTTTCCAAATACAGCTATATACCTCTTAAACAACAGCTTTGTGGAAAATATTTTAAGGCAGTGGTCCCCAACCCTGAGGCCACGGACTGCTCCTGGTCTCTGGCCTGTTAAGAACCGGACTGCACAGCTGGGGGTGAGCAAGCAAAACCGAAACCACTTGTAAAAGATTGTCTTCCACAAAACCTGTCCCTGGTGCCAGAAAAGTTAGAGACTGCTGCTTCAAGATCTTTGCGTTAACCTTAAAGGCTGTTTGTAGTTATGTTGACAAACCTCATGTTCATCTTCTTTTACAGGAATCAGAAGAACTATCTTCTGATGAGGAAATGAAAGTAGCAGAAATGAGACCTCCTCTCATAGAAACTTCAATTAACCAACCAAAAGTAGTAGCACTTGGCAATAGCAAAAAAGGTAGGCCTTTATTCAGTGATAAATGCTTTAAAAAGAGATCTATTTCTCTGAGTTGACTAAAGTTACAAATAAGAGTTTTGCTTGAAAAGTAGCATAAAAATACATTTATACTCACATATTTTTTACTTAAGCTCCTTCTTCAGTTGTTTGTAAGTAAGTAAGTAAGTAAGTAAACTTTTATTTATAAACCGCACCCTTTCCTAAACAGGACTCGGGGCGGTGTACAGACATATTAAAAACCATATGGATACAAAATATAAATGTGTATAAATATATAAACATATAAACATATAAACGGAGGAGGTAGAATGTGCTGTACCAAATTTAAATTAAAATACAAATATAATTAAAATTTTCCCTAAAAATTACACAGTAAGATGTTTGCCAGGAGGTTAAAGATGGGACTATACATCAGTCAAGCCAGCTAATTGGAACAGGTGGGTCTTAAGCTTCTGTCGGAAGGAGCGGAGGTCGTTAGTAGTTCTAATATCGGGGGGGAGGTCATTCCAGAGGGTTGGGCCCATCACAGAGAAGGCTCTACTCCTAGGCGCCACCCGCTGGCACTGCTTGGCGGATGGCACCTGGAGGAGTCCCTCCTTGGGAGAGCGGATTGGTCGTGAGGATGTGTGAGGTAAGATGCGATTCCGCAGGTAACTAGGTCCCATGCTATGGAGCGCTTTGAAGATAGTAACCAACACCTTGAAACGCACCCGAAAAACCACAGGCAGCCAGTGCAGCTCGCGCAGGAGTGGTGTTATATGGGAGTATCTTGTCCCTCCCATGATGGCCCGTGCGGCCGCATTCTGAACTAGCTGTAGTCTTCGGGTGCATCTCAAGGGGAGCCCCATGTAGAGAGTTTGTGCCTGGATTGCAGCTATTGGGAAACAAAAGAGATCCCAATGCTGTGTAAAGACAGTTTTGTGTGCTTAAATTTGATTTTTGTCGTTGTTGTCTTGTATTCTACCTACCTTCTTCCAGTTCAGTGCTTATTATTTGGGTTTGTGCTTGTTGTCTTCCACATCTTCAATTTTGGATTAACCTAAATAAGCCAAATCTGCAACTCTTTATTATATCTTGCAGCCTAGTTTGTTTGATATGCTGACCACTCTCCATGCTTTGTTTATTTGCTGCGTTTCTGCTTTATTGACAATTCTGTATTGCATTATCTTAATCTTTTTTTGTGTGGTTTTAATATAAATAATTAGTACAAATATACTTAGATTAGGATGATAAAGTTTTACTATTTTGTGTTTGTAGTTCCTATAATTTTGTTGTTATTTTGTTAAAGTGTTCTTCAATCCATTTGCTATTTTGTAAGATTTGAACACAGAATTTGTCAGATATTTTCATTGTAAAGAAATGGACAAACTGCTGCCTTACGATTTCACAAAAATTTAATATATTTTGGTATACTCAAAGCCCCAAGCTGAATATAGGTAGTCCTTGAGTTACAACTATAATTGAGCCCAAAATTTATGTTGCTTAGTGAGACATTTGCTAAGTGACTTTTGTCCCGTTTTGTGTTCTTTCTTGCCATGGTTGTTAATTTGCAGTTTTAGTGACACGATGCTTAAGTGAATCTGGCTTCCCCAGTGACTTTGCTTGCCAGAAATCACAAAGGCCGATCACTGCAACTGTTGTAAATAGGAACCAGTTGCCAAGCATCTGAATTTTGGTCATGTGACCATCAGGATACTGCAATGGCCGTAAGTGTGAGAAAATATTGTAAGTCATTTTTTTAGTGCTGTTATAACTTCAGTCACTAAATAAACTGTTGTAAGTCAAGTACTTACCTGTATTTCAAGTAAAATTGAATATTTTTGTATAAAGCCAATTGCTCCAGGTAAAATCATTAAAGTTACAAAACAAACATGCTGATTATTATGAAATGAGAACTTTATGGAGCCTTTATTAAATATGACTTACTGTGAAATCATAATATTATGGAACCATTTGGCAAAAAAGGAATACCTTTATCCTAATACCAGTATAGAAATGCTGATTCTTCAGACTATTCAAACTTAAAATCAACTATTTAGGTAGCTAAGCATATTTAGTAGGGTTGTATGAGTCATTCAGACTCATTCATCTCCCAAAAAATAGAAGTGCTTTTCTTAAGCTATTCCCCAAACTACCAGGGTAGTGTAACTTTTCTGCTAGTTTACTGGCACTTCTGATCAGTGGTGGGATTCAATTTTTTTTATTACTGGTTCTGTAGGTGTGGCATGGCTAGGTGGGCGTGGCTTGGTGGGCATGACAGGGGAAGGATATTGCAAAATCTCCATTCCCTCCCCACTCCAAGGGAAGGTTACTGCAAAATCCCCGTTTCCTCCTGATCAGCTGGGATTTGGGAGGCAGAGAATAGATGGGAGCGGGGCCAGTGGTATTTACTGGTTCTCCAAACTTCTCAAAATTTCTGCTACTGGTCAGAACTGGTCAGAACCTGCTGAATACCACCTCTGACTCTGGTGGAGATTTCTTTGACAGGACATGATGCTTCAATTTGCAGGTTTGGAGAAGCCTCACTGAGTTCCAGGGAGGTTTTCCTCCAGATGATTCACAAGGGCCCTGATATTTACTGTCTATGAAAAGCCTCATTTAAACTGAATGCGTACCATAGATGTACCTTTGCATGAGTTAGTAATACGAATATGCTAAATAAAATTAAATTATTTTCAGATGACAGTAAAGCAGTAGATTCTTCGTCTGATGATCCCACCCATAACAGCAATCAGAATAATAGCAATTGTTCCTCTCCTTCCCGAATGTCGGATTCAGAATCTCTAAACACTGACAGTAGCCAAGAAGCATCATTGTGTTCTCCAGACAGAGAAATTACCATGACTGTCAATGCAAAAATCAGGTTTGAAAAAAATACTATAGTATGTTATAAGACCATTTGGAATAATGAAAAAAATATTTCTTTTTACATTTTTTCTATCCTCTGTAATTTTGTATTATCTGCAAATTTAATAAGCATCCTCTCTACTTCATAATTGTCATGCTATCTAGTATGCTTAATTACCTCACTAATCAGAATATCGTGAGGTTTTTGTATCGTTTGCTGAAGTCAACGCATATTATGGATACCTCATTCCTTCAATTCATTAATAAAATAACCCAATCAAAGAAACGCAATAAGATTAATTTGGCAATTTTGTTCTTGACAAATCTGTACATTGCATTATTTTCAAGATGCTATTAGACTTCACTCTATAAATTTCTGAAACATCTTTCTAAATCCTAACGTCAGTCGGATTGAATTTCTGGATATTCCTTTACCTGTTTTTGAAGAAAGAGCAACATTTCTTATCCTCCAGCTATCTGGCATTTCACCAGTTCTCCAGGATTGCTCAGAGAAGGGTTCAACTAGGTATTAACTGGTTCCGCTATCTTGTTTTGAAGATTTAAATTCATTCAGAATAAAGAGATAATCCTTAACAATGTTTCTGTTTGTGTAAAGCTTTAGACTGCCCCTTCATCATGCAGTTCACAATTTTCTGGTGTATCACATTGTTTGTTTGTTAGAAAAGATTGAAAAGATGTTTAATCCCATTATCACTTTAGATAAGTTCTACTGGTCCCTTTTGTCTTGGTTGACTGATACCGCTTTCATTACTATTATTATTATTTGCTTAAAACTTATTCTTCCCTCTGCTTGCCTTGCGGCATCAGGAAAGCTAATATGGTCAAATAAATACTTCCCCCCCCCCTGTGATGTTTCCTTGTTTCAGTATTTTATTTTTTATTTTATTTAAATAAAAATATTAAATGAACTATCATGATTTAAAATAAACCCTTGAATAATATTTTAAATTGATACTGTAATCAGTTTTTTGATTATACAGTATTTACAATAGTTTACCTTATCTTGGTCTGATCACTATAAGAAATTAAATGCAAACTTAGGTAAAAGCCATTGAAATCAATGGAGCCTGAGTCTAGTTCACTTGTCTCTACAGATGGTTAAATCTGTCTTAATGCTGCTTTCTTAAAATGTATTTATCAAATATGGCCATTTTATCAAATTGCTCTTGTTATATTTAGGATTGCTTTATTTTACAGGGAAGAAGATGAAAATTCTAACAGTCTTTTGCAAAATGGAGAAGTAAATGCTCTGATAGAAGAAAAAATGAACTCGCCAGATAAAACCACCAATCTATCTGAATTCAGTTTAAATATTGAGGAGAGATTAGCTTTAATAGAGAAAGGTGTTGAACTAAACAATGCCACTGATGAGCCTCACATTGTGCATCAGATCAACAGGAATATCTGCAAATTAGCTGAAGAGGGACTACAATCTAATGTAGTGAATCAAATAAAATCAACAGAGATGTCAATTAAGGACTTGATAAATGACCATATGAAAGAAGAAATTAAACAACTGGAAAACGAAAATAAATATCCAAATGTATGCCCAGTAAATAGTATCAATGGACATTCTGAAGACATGCCACACGCCGCAAGAAAGTCAGAGCTAAAGAGAAGTGCCACCATTGAAACCGATTCTTCTTCGGAAATGTGTCTTTCAAAAAGCACTGAAGACTTGTCTCCACAGAGGAGTGGGCCAGTGGTGAAATCCCATAGCATAACTAACATGGAGACAGGTGCTCTAAAAATCTGTGATATTCTAAATGACAGTGGATCCCAGAACCCCAATCCAGCAATAAAATCAGCAGGTATGGCTGCAGATGGAAAAAATATAGTCCGGAGCAAGTCAGCTACTCTCTTATATGATCAGCCATTACAAGTATTTCCTGGCTGTTCATCATCCTCTGATTTAATATCTACAAAAACAGCAATTAAATTTGATTTGAATCATAATCCTGAAGATACCAATACAGTTAGAGGGCAAGGACTGAATTCCTCGCAACCATTCACTACCCCTCAATATAATATACAATACAGCAGCAATATTGTACCCAAAGAGTCTTTGTGGCTCCAGAAACAAAATCCTGTAGCTGAACAAAGTTGTTTGTCTTCTCAGCGCTTACCAAGGCTGGATGGTACAGAGAGCTGCACTTCTGCAAAACATTCAGCCAACATGAATTTCTCTAACCATAATAACGTTAGAGCTAGTGCTGCCTATAATATGCATCAAAGGATGGGCAGCAGGCATATGGAAATGTGGGCTGTTTCACCAAATGACAGGCATCCTTCTAGTGCAACCCGAAATACTCTCCAGCGACAGAGTAGTGTGTCTTCTACTGCTTCAGCTAATGTTGATTCTGGATCTTCACGCCGTCCTCTGGCTTCTGAGGGGGATTATTTAACGTATAGGGATTTGCATTCAGCGGGAAGAGCCCCGCCAAAATTGTCAGGGCAACAGAGACCTCTTTCTGCAAGAACACATAGCATTGATGGACCAAATGTACCCCGACCTCAGAGTGCCCGTCCTTCAGCAAACGATATACCAGAGAGAACTATGTCGGTCAGTGACTTCAATTACTCAAGGACTAGTCCGTCTAAAAGAACAAATCCAAGAGTTAATTCTGAATACTCTCTGATGGATCCTACAGGCAAAAATAAAGTTCCTCATGACTGGAGAGAACAAGTACTACGGCACATAGAGGCCAAGAAGTTAGAAAAGGTAAGCAGTTTTACTTCCTCTTCTTGAATTCAGCAGTTTGTTTTTTATGAAGCTGGTAAAAAGCCTGCCATTTTAAGGGATACATCGTTGTGATATTATAATTCAAAATTTCAATAATTGGTTTAGTAATAAACTCATGTTCATACAATGGGTAAGTTAGCTTTAGGATTACCCAGCTAGATGTTTTATTATAATACATAGTATGCTTTATTTGTAAGGAAGAACTGTAAAATCATCAAGATAATTATTGCCATAAAGTTAATGTTTATGACATCTAAGCAGATGAAAATTTAACCATCTTCAGCAGCATGTTTGAAATACCGGGATAATATAATATCCTACTAAAGCGACATGGTTATTGCTTTGCTAATTATATATTCTTGTTAAAATGAAAAATATCAAATATATATTTACTTCCCAGAGGGCTGATAGCAATTTTTCAAATGATTTAATTTTTCTGGGGTACTAGGAAAGTGGCAATACCCAGGTAATCCTCAATTTATGACCAGCCACTTACTGGATGTTTGAAGTCGCAATAAATTTCTTCAGAGCTGACCAGCCACTTAGTGGATATTTGAGGCCACAGTGGATTTCCTCAGAGCTACTTACAAAACTAAATTCAAAATTCCTGACAGCAGTTGAGGAAGTCATAAAACCAGTCACATGGTTACTCACTTAACGACTGGTACAACTTATGATCATAATTACAGTTGAATGTCAAGGTCTACCTATATTTAGTAACGCACAAACTTGAAACTTAGGGCAAATTCAGTCTAATACAAAATATATCTTTGAAAAAGTTCACATAGAAATTTCATCAGGCTGTGGGTTATTTTGTTCCTAGTCTTGACGTATCCTTACACAGATATTAATTCTGTATTGATCTCTATTGTCCCGCTTGTTGCCTTTCCATATTTTTCTAGTCCCCCTCCTCCAATATGGGGTTGGATCACAAAAACTGTATTTTCTAGCTTTCTGATACAACAGTAGAGATTAGAGGAAAACTGCTGATGTGGTAAACTATTAAATATAAGACTCATTTGGCCACATGGATGATATTGAAGTCTATTAGCAGTATGCTTTCATAAATTCAGTCATCTTTTGACTGTCAGATATCAAGGATTGGGATTATTTGTTTGATGTAAAAAATTTAATTATGAAATAGTTTTTCATTAGAAGTATTTGGTTCAGGCCTATTTCCCTCAAATAGCCTGTCACTATAGCTATCCATTTCTTCCAGCTTTGTACATTAGCAATTTGACATAAAAACTGTGCAAATAAACAGGAAGTTTTAAATAAGTTAAAACAGAAGGTTTCCTGTCTGGTAAACTATACTCTTGAATATTTTAAGTGAAAATATATTACGAAATGTAAACGATTATATTATGTGGCTCATATCTATTGATGTTGATCTGTTCTGGTTAGGATCAACATCCGCCTAGTGTGTCTGCAGCATTTAAATCTTGGAGTGGAGGAATGCTTTTCTTGAATATTTATTTATGTTGGATGTTTCAGATACTATTTTCCTTTAAATGCAGATTTGCAGATTGATCTGAACTTTATATATTACTTCTGTGCATACTGTCAGCCAGATTTTTAGTCTGAATTTTTATCCACCTATCAAGTCCTTCCCAAGGACTTGGGACAGGCAGGTGTTGTTTGATGATATTAAAGGTATTGTAAGATACCTTTCAAAGTGAAACTGCCTTTTGCAATTAATGGATGGATCTTTTGTCAATGCGCATGATGTTCAAATGGTGCTCCAAAGATATTGGGATTATATTCAAGGTAGCTATTCCTACTGGCACTATCATTGCTTTCTTTTGTCGTTCTACTTCTGTTTGCAGGTCTATATATATTGTGATATTTCTCCAGTTCTTTTTTGTATATCTTATTGTCTCCGACTATTGCAAAGTCTACTATCCAGACTTTCTTTCTCTGTTATTGACAATTTTTAAGTCTGGGATGTTATGTGGCAGGTGTTTATGCATTTGAATTTTAAAATCCCAGACCACTTTAGCTTCTTCATTTTCTATGACTTTTCCTGTTTTGTCATTGCACCAATTCTTGCTTGCAGGCAAATGGTATTTCTTGCAGATCTTCCAATATACCATTGCTGTTATTTTGTCATGTCATAGCTTGTAAATGTCTATGCAGATTCTCAGTCTTTGGTTTGTAGTCAATCTGAGCAATCTTCTTATAGCAGCTAACTAAATAGTCCATTGTTTCTTCAGCTACTTTGCAAGAGGCAGCACTTGCTGTTTGTTGCTGTCTTCTAAATTCTGGCTTTCTATGCATTTGTTTTTAATGTCTTGTGCAGCCATAATTAGCTCCTCTGTCTCTCTTCAACTTCATGTTCTTAGCTATATTACCAGACCTCATTGTTATCCGCTTTGCTTCCTTTTTTTAATGTACTAGCCCTATAATGCTTTGTCTTGGCAATGCCTTGCCATGTCTCTTTTCTAGTCTTCATTTGGTCTTTCTTTCAGCCAATATGGTCTCTCCAGTATTCAGTAAGCCTTCCTCGTATACTAGCTTCAGCACATCTTCTTCACTGCCCTTCAGATATTCTCCCAGTACCCTTTTTTCTTCTTAGCTGCCTGATGCATTTGCAACATTCCATACCAACTTATTTTCCTTGGTAAGTGTTTCCAAGAACATGAGACTGTCTTAGACTGCCATGAAAACATAGTGAATTTTTGATAGAAAGTCTGTTTGCTTTAGATTTAAATGGCTATAGCAAATTTCTTTTCATCTATCCCTCCACAGACTTTTGAGAAATGATGGATATTCTCATTCTCTCTCTCTCTCTCTCTCTCTCTCTCTCTCTCTCTCTCTCTCTCTCTCTCTCTCTCTCTCTCTCTCTCTCTCTCTCTCTCTCTCTCTCTCTCTCTCTCTCTCTCTCTCTCTCTCTCTCTCTCTCACATGCACAATAATGTGTTTCATTTATGCCTATCTCCGCTTGATTTGCAAAAGTGTTTTTTCACTATGTAGTTTATTTTCATTTTCTCCCTCAGCAGTATCTTTATTAGGGGAGTGAAAGAAAAAAATGCTTCTGAGGGTCTTGAATGTTATATTGGCTTAATATATATAATATAATATAGATTATCTTACACGGGAAAAGACCCAAATACAACAAGACTAGCATACCTACACTCATGAAAATCTACATACATACATACAGACACACAGACAGACAGACAGACAGACAGACAGACAGACAGACAGACAGACAGAATGTTATATATATAACATTACTTTAAAGCCATAAAATGATACTTCAGGCTGAGTGCTGTTGCCCATCCTACAAAAAGATTGACAATAGGATTTTTAAAAAACTGAATTAAAACAATTAATTGTAATACAATCTAGCACAGACTATTTTGAGCCCAGCAGGAAGCAAGCAAAATGATTTATATTAGTTCGTAAACTTATAAACAACAACCAGTAAAAGCAAACAAATAAAGCCAAGTTATTTCTTATGGCTATAGATTTGGGAGAAGCTTCTTCGTAATATACCTGAATATATTTAAGTTTTTGTTTGGGAACTAGGCTGTAATCAGTAAGAAGCAGCAGCAATAAACATGCAAAGTGATTTAGTAGCTCATGATAAACTATGATGTTGAAATCAATATAATATTTCTTTATGGGCAAGGTCTTTGTAGTCAAAGTAATCTCTTGCAATCAAAGTAATCTCTCCATTCCAATATGATGTGAAAGCCAGTACATTTGGAAACATTGACATCCCTGAAGCTATTTGATTTAAGTTTCCTAGACCTATCTCTACAATCTCAAGATGCATTAAACATTGTACTTCGTTAGAGGCAGGCTTGGTTTTCTTTCATGCTAGAGCTTAATGCCAATTCTTTTCTAGATTGGCTCTTGTTCCATTTGTTTTTGGACACCACTCTAAAACCTGGTTTTAAAGGGTAATTAGCTGGCTTCCTTCTGTAGGACTTTTTCCGGAGCTTGCTTTGTTCATTAAGTTTTGATAATACTGGAAATTTTGTTAAATAGCACTTGAGGATATTGATCTTCAGTTTAAATCTGGTTCCTGGTCTTATAGTTTGTGTGGCCTTTTCACAATGGGTTGATCTCATAGTGATCTAAATAGATCTCATCTATTATGTGCTGAAATTCTATTGGGCTTTCACTATGTAGTCGAAAGTGGAAAAGGCACACTTCCAATGTCTTACTAAATGGCAAGATTTCAGGAAGAGAAGCCTGAAAGCATGCCTCCCCCACTCCCCAAATCTGGTCTCGTGGGATGGGCAGATAGGGAGAGGTGGTCCTGGTCAATGAATGGGTGTATGCTGTGCTTTGTGTGGTGATTATGTCAGACAGCATGTTCAGTTACATTGTGAAAAATCACATGGCATGTGACCCGAGATTTTGTATTCACAGCGGGACGGGTTTTTGTTTGCATGGTTATAACATGATATACAATCTGTATGCCTGCACTGACTTTGTGTATAACATGGCTTGTGATTTATGCATGCTGCACTAATCTCTGTTATCTGTCCCCTCTTTATTCAGAGCATGCTGTCACGGTCCTTTAATTCCAATTATGCTCCAGTTAGCAACTTTTACTATGGCAGCTCTAGGGATCTGCATGGCAGCCAGGGCAATATTGCTTTGAGTGTTGCAGATGGAAGAAGTTCTGGTGTTCCAGTTCTTCGTGTGAGTACACTCCTAATAACATGCTTGTTGAAAGGGAATTGGAAATGACCAATTGAATTTTTGAAATTTGTGAAATCTTTACTATGTTTGATTTTATTCATTACTGTAATGGTTTAAAAAGGTAATGATTTAAGAATAATGCACGAATCCACCTGTCCCCTTAATATTACTGCATTTCCTACTCTGAGCCAATCAGCAGATCATCTTCTGATTTTAAAAATACTCATTGGCATGTTTTAGTCTGTGGGACAACTTAAGTATGGAATGAGTTTATTTGTTGCATTGGCAGATGACTTAAAAGATTTTGATGAAATATGAACATACGGGGGAATCCTTAGGTTATGGCAGGTAATTGAGGATGGAATTCCCATCATGAAATGACGCAGTCATAAGGCATGATGTCACATGACCACATTGTTTTAGTGATGATAATACCATTTGCTATTGTTAATCCCACCCAGTCATTACGATACACCCTGACTCAAGCCATTCACAGCTTTGTCCCAGTCCCAGATTTCAGTAAGATTAGAGGCTGCTTTCAACTATCTCTACCCATCTCTCTGCCCTTTTGGCTACCCTGTGTACAAGGGCCTTCAGCTGATCTCTTGTTTTCTTTCTCCCGCTATTGACAAGGTGCACGCACCTAGTCCTTTGTAAGGCAGCTGCCTTCTTCCTAAGGCCAGAATGATGCTCCTGCAACCAAACTACATGGAACTCAGGAGGTCTCTGCAATTGGGACGGTAGTCACGATAGTGCAATTGAAGCTGGCCGATTGTGGCAAAGTGTCTGCAGAGGTTTGATCGCACCATCACGTTCACCGCCCCCCTTTTTTAACCCTACCCTATGTGTCCTTGTCAAAATTGCAAATTGTGAGCCTTTCAAATTGAACAGACGGCAGAAGGCCTGGCCTGGTAAGCAGCAGCCTTGCAAAGATCCAGGCACATCTTGTGAAGGTTAGCCAGAGACAGTGGTGCACAGGCTGGCAGAAGCAGTGAGAGCATTGCAGTTAAAGAGCAGAGATGGGAGAGGATATTGGTTGGGGAGTTGAAGTTACCGTACCTATAAGTACACTCAAATTTTGATCACATGACAACAAGGGCACTGCGATAACTCTAACTTTTAGAACCAGGCATAACTACCATTTGTTCAGAACCACTATGATTTTAAACATAAAATAGATAACCTCTTGCATTTCTTAAATGATCCAAGTTGATCAAGCTTTCTGAATTGTGAGAGGGGTTTTGGTTTGGAAAATTTCAAAATATAAATGTTTTTTTATGGAAATAAATATATTTCTGTACATATTCATGTTTAGAAGTAGTAACATAGCTTAATTTATAAATTTATTTATTCACAGATTAAAGTATATATAATAAAGATTTTGGTATCTTTCATTTTTCTTGATAAATGGATATTCCAGAAGTGGGATTCACTTAGCTTCCCTACCGGTTCGCAAATGTGAGCGCACTCACTCGCTTCATTCTCACACAAGCATATGCACAGAGACATATTGTCTGTACTCTAGTATGATTAAGATTGAACCTACTTTCCTGTCATGTGTTTGTCTGAGCTAATCAGATTCGTTCATTCTTATTGTTCAGATATGAATGTGACTATCTTTTATGCTTCCGTCCTTCCATCATTAGTCTATTTTCAAGTCTGGATTGCTTCTCCAAGCACAGCACTTATTGTCTTTTGAGTAAAAAAAAAAATTCAATTCTCACTCTAATCCTCTGTCACATTGCCTAGGCAGACTTCTGATTTACAATAGCAGAGTTGGAAGTGACCTTGGAGGTCTTCTAGTCCAACCCCCTGCCTAGGCAGGAAACCCTATACCAGGGGTGGCGAACAAGTTCGACAAAAAGAGCCAAAATTTTAAACCGTGAGAGTCAGAGAGCCACACCACGCAGTGACCTGCCAAAACAGACCTGGAAGCAATGTTCCCTCTAATTTTTTTTCGATGTGAGCAGAAAAGTATAGTGTTTGAGCGGCACATTTTCATGCCTGAGCACCCGAATTTTTTTCACAGATGTCACCTAAGACAACAACGAAATCAGTATTATTTGAAACTCAAAGTTATGTTTCTTCAAGGTACCCGCTTAATTCAAAGTGTTATATAATATCAGTATGACTTAACAACGCTCCTGCTTAGCAACCAAAATGTTGGCTCAGAAACTCTGGCATTTGAAGCACGCAACTCTTAAAGCTGTCAAGTTACAAGACCCTTGCACCCCTAACCCTTTAGGGAAAAAAACCCCCAGGGGTCTTCAAACCTGACAGCTTTAAGATTTGTGGACTTCAACTCCCAGAATTTCTCCTCCAGTCCTGTTGGCTCAGGAACTCTGGCATTTGAAGCATGGAAGTCTTAAAGCTGTCAAGTTACAAGACCCTTCCACCCCTAGAAAAAAAATGCAGAGGTCTTCAAACCTGACAGCTTTAACACTTGTGGACTTCAACTCCCAAAATTCCTCCTCCAGTCATGTTGCAGCGATGTCATCTGCGTGGATCTGCTCCATCTTTGCTTTCTTCATTGTGGGCAGGGCTTCTGCTGAAGATGCCGACGAGTACGAGTTGCCACCAGAATAACTGCTGCTACCTCCTCCTCCTCCTCCTCCAACAGAATCACCAGAGTTGCTCCTGAGCTCAGCGCTGGGTTACCTCTGCCCCCTCCCCCTCCCCCGTGCTTTTGAGGAGCCGTGAGGCTTTTTTTCCCCTGCTCCCCCCCCGCCTTCCTACTGGCTCCTGCAGCCTCATGGCTCCTCAAAAGCACGGCGGAGGAGGGGGCAGGGGTAACCCAGCGCTGACTGAGCTCAGCTGCTCCGAGCGGAGGGGAGGCGCCGCTGCCACGCGCGGAGATGCCGGCTGGAGCTTTGGCGGCTTCATCTCAGCCGCAGCGCCGGGCGGCAAATCCGGCAGTGCTGCCTGTTAGAGGAGGAGGAGGAGGAGGTGGCAGCAGTTCTTCCGGTGGCGGTGGGGGTTTTGGGGCTTCACAACTAGCCTCAGTTGCCCCGTGCTCCTCAAAGCAAGTCTGGGGAAGTCCTTTGCAGGCGGCCCGTTCTAGCTGCCTGCAAAGGACCTCCCCAGCTTCCGAAAGGGAGCGCGCGATCCGAGCCACAGTATACAAAATAATGATAAGAGGCAAAGAGCCTCATTCATTTTGGCCGGGAGCCGCATGCGGCTCGAGAGCCGCGTGTTCGCCACCCCTGCCCTATACCATTTCAGACAAATGGCTATCCAACATCTTCTTAAAGACTTCCTGTGTTGGGGCATTCACAACTTCTGGAGGCAAGCTGTTCCACTGATTAATTGTTCTAACTGTCAGGAAGTTTCTCCTCAGTTCTAAGTTGCTTCTCTTCTTGATTAGTTTCCACCCATTGCTTCTTGTTCTACCCTCAGGTGCCTTGGAGAATAGTTTGACTCCCTCTTCTTTGTGGCAACCCCTGAGATATTGGAACACTGCTATCATGTCTCCCCTAGTCCTTCTTTTCATTAAACTAGACATACCCAGTTCCTGCAACCGTTCTTCATATGTTTTAGTCTCCAGTCGCCTAATCATCTTTGTTGCTCTTCTCTGCACTCTTTCTAGAGTCTCCACATCTTTTTTACATCGTGGCAACCAGAACTGAATGCAGTATTCCAAATGTGGCCTTACCAAGGCATTATAAAGTGGTATTAACACTTCACGTGATCTTGATTCTATCCCTCTCTTGATGCAGCCTAGAACTGTGTTGGCTTTTTTGGCAGCTGCTGCACGCTGCTAGCTCATATTTAAATGGTTGTCCACTAGGACTCCAAGATCCCCTTCACAGTTACTATTGTTGAGCAAGGTACCACCTATTCTGTACCTCTGCATTTCGTTTTTGTTGCCTAAATGTAGAACCTTACTCTTTTCACCATTGAATTTCATTTTATTAGATAGTGCCCAATGTTCACGTTTGTCAAGATCCTTCTGTATCTTTAGCCTATCTTCTGGAGTGTTGGCTATTCCTGCCAGCTTGGTGTCATCTGCAAATTTGATAAGTTTCCCATTTATCCCCTCATCCAAATCATTGATGAAGATGTTGAAGATTACTGGGCCCAAAACAGAACCAATTTCTATTGGTATACTTTCTCTTTCTTCCACTTTTGGCACCAGTATAATTTTTATACATACTATGGTGCTATGTAAATGTCTATATTCACTTGCACATGTCCACTTCTATAGTTTCTTTCATTTTTTCATCATTTTTTTTGGCTGTCTAATTCAGGGGCGAAACTAACTATGAATGTCTGTAATAAATACATAAATTTAATAAAACCATATTCTTCCTGTGTAGCTTTTGTCTTTAATTTGATTTCCTATATTGCTTCCCTGGGTAAAATACACATGATAGATTCAACAGTTCAAGGACTTTCCTTTTATTTTAAACTAAAGCACCAAGCAGCAGTCATTGAACAGCATGTCCACTTGTCCAAAGTCGTGCTATATTTTAGTTCCTAGGAGAAATTATATAGCAAAGCTGCTATTAAGAGATATGCTTAGAAACTAAATGACGTAATTTGTAAGGCAATATATAGGAACAAACTTGTGAACAGCATGAAAAAGGGTTAACTTGCTTTAGTATATAGCAGAAATGTTTATATGCTTTTATTTGTAATTTTCAGCATCCCCAAACAGCTAATTCAGTAGAGGAGGATGTATTCATTTCTGGACAGCAGAATTATTCAACTGCCACACTCGGTCTGAAAGAGGCTGTTCCAGAGACCATTAAAAAACTTCCTGTGCAGGTAATAAACTGTACGATTCATTAATCATATGTAACTGTAATGTAGTGATAGTAATTAGTATTGTTTACATGTTAAATTTACATATATGACCTTTAGGTTCATGTGCTTTACCTTCACCTGTTCCTCTGCTGTTGCTGCCAGTAGCAGATTGAAAGATTGTTCCTCTTTTTTCAATTACGTATTTTTCGGAGTATAAGACACACCGGAGTATAAGACACACCAAGGTTTTAAAGAGGCCACGGGAGCTGGGGAGCGGGCAGAGTGCCACGTGGTTTGGCACCTTAGGGATACCCCTTAGGTCAGTGAATGGTACTCTGCCTGGCTGGAGGGGGGGTTTGCCGGGCGGCTGCTCATGAGCGTGGTCAACTTATGGCTGCTTCACCCCTGAGGCTGTGCCCGGCTCTTCGGGAGCCAGTTCGCAAGGGAGCAGCCACCCGGCAAGCAACGTGAGCGCCTTTCCCCCTGGCTCCCGTGGCTTGGCGCCTTCAGGATACCGCTATGTGGGTGAGCGGTGCTCTGCCTGGCCAGAGGGGGAGTTGTCAAGGGGGCTTATTTTCGGGGTGGGCTTATATTTTTGCCCACACGAAAAATATGGTTTTGTGTTGTAACGGCCAGCCCTAATCAACAAACGAGCCCCATCCACCACCCAGGCTGTTACAACACAAAACAACAACGGACACACAGCCAGCACCAATCTACCAATCATGATACAACCACACAACCAATCATTCCACTTACTGAAACAAAGCCAGCACTCCACACACACACACCAAGAGTGTGTGTAGGTAGGTAGGTAGGTAGGTAGAGGGATAGAGAGACAGAAATAGAGAGAAATACAGTAGGTAGTGAGAGAGAGTAGTTAGGTAGGTAGGTAGATAAAGGGATAGAGAGAGAGAAATAGAGACAGAGAAATACAGTAGATTGGTAGGGAGAGAGACAGAGTGTGTAGGTAGGTAGGTAGAGGGACACAGAGAGAGAAATATAGAGAGAAATACAGTAGATAGATAGGTGTTTCTGCCGGAACAGCACTTGATCAATGTAATTCTCCTCAATCAGTTAAAGAGCTTTTCAGAAGGAAAAAAAAAGTTTTTGCACTCTGCAAACCTCCCCAAAACGGCCCATTTTTCATGAAAATGGGTCCGTTTTTTTTTTAAAAAAGGCATGAATAGCCTGGTGGGGGGGCTTGCAGAGTGCTCGTGGGGACAGGCCCACGAAAATGAGCAGAAAACAGCCCGTTGTTCGCGAAAACGGGCACACTTTTTGTCAAAAAATAGCATACATAGCCTTATGGAGTCTTATAGAGTGCTGCTGGGGGATGGGGGGCAAAAACGGCCCGTTGTTTGCTCATTTTTGCCCTCCCCAGCCCCCAGGAACTCTCTGAAAGCCTCCATAAAGGTATGCACAGCCATTTTGGTGAAGGGGCGGGGCTTCGGGAGGCAAAAAATGCTGTATTCGGTGTATAAGACGCATCCAGATTTTCAGCCTCTTTTTTGAGGAAAAAAGGTGCATCTTACACTCCGAAAAATACGGTAAGCATTCTTCTTTTCAGTAAAATATAAAATTATTACCATTGTAGGAATGAAGTAGATACTCAGTGCCCATGAGGACTAACAAATAATAATAGTAAATAGCTGCCTATTATGGGACCTTGGGAAAGACTGGATAGTTGTATAAAAATGTCAAATCCAGTCTAAACATCTGACGGTGCAATGAACTATAATAATAACCATCAAACATCTGCCTATCTCAGTTTCTTGTGAAGAATGTGTTAGGGGGATAAGAATGCCAAGTGTAGTCAAAATATCTGGCTGACTCCGAACAATAACAACAACAACAACAATAATATGTCTCTGGGCATTAGCACCTAGTCTCTTATCAGTACTGGTATGTACATGCATTAATTCCTTGCCTCCCCCTACTGACCTAATCATTAAAGCAATTCAAATATTAAACAATCTTGTGAACTGGTGAAGGATTTCATTATAGTTATGACTCCAATGATGTCATAAGAAGTTGAAAAGACAGATTGGCAGTCAAAAGTAGAACTAGAAACAATAAAACATTGGACTGCTTTTGTGCTAGCTGGGAAAAGCGAACCATCTCTGAAAAAGGACCGAGCCAGTGTAGGTTAATGCCAAGGGATTTTGCAAGAGCTGATCTGAGGAAGAAAGTACAGGCTGGACACAGTTTAAAAAAGAAAAGTATATGACCATAGCACTCTTGCCATTCTTCATCTATAGTGGATGTTTAGTGCTATTCAGATACTTAGCAATTGATATGGGGAAAAGGGAAGGAGAAATGGGCAGATTTGATATATTAAATGGGGAGATTTGAGCCGAGGTGGCGCAGTAGTTAGAGTGCAGTACTGCAGGCTTCTTCAGCTGACTGCTAGCTGCAGTTCAGCAGTTCAAATCTCACTGGCTCAAGGTTGACTCAGCCTTCCATCCTTCCAAGGTGGGTAAAATGAGGACCCAGATTGTTAAGGGCAATATGCTGATAACTGTAAACCGCTTGGAGGGAGCCTATGTAAAAGCACTATGAAACGGTATATAAGTCTAAGTGCTATTGCTATTCTTTTGGATTGTGGCAGCCAGAGCAAAGTATCTCATTGCAAAGAAAATTAATCACAGCTTATTTTTTTATAAGTTGTACATGCTGCTTTTACGGATCACTAGCATTAAGCTAAATATCAGAGCTAGATGATGAGCCCAAGCAGCATTGTATGAGATATAAACTGATATGGAGGAAGTGAAGGAAGTGAAAGGCAGCTAGAGTTCCTGGAAATGCTGGCTAAAAAGAAGAAGTCGCCAAGAATTGGACAAGTAAAAGGTCAAGAAAAAATTAATAGCCCATGAAATTAACATAACAAAAACTGATGATGAAAAATATTGTCCACCAATGCTAAACTGAGTAATATAATCAATGAGGGAACTTTTTATTTATTTATTTATTTATTTATTATTAGATTTTTATTGCACCTTTATTATTATCGCACCTATATCGAGCATGAGGTGGGTTGGGCTAACAGAGACTGACTGGCCTAAAGTCATCCAGGTGGCTTTCTAAGGTGGGACTAGAACTCACACTTATATTACAAAATACAGTACGCATAGACTTCTATCCAAATGCAAAGCCTTCACTATGAATCAAGTTTATTCCTCAGTGGATTTGGAGAGATATTTGAGGTAATCAGACCAATACTGTAACATCAGGTCCAACAAAATCCAATCAAGACTTATTTGCTCTTGTTCAATGGACAAAAACTTGGCAACTAAAGCTGTAACTCTTACCCTAATAGATATATATAGATATATATGGAGAGATTCTAGGGTGTGATTACCCTGAATCTCTTTTCCCCTCCTCCATCCAGCTCTCTCCTCTAACTGCTGTCATGTAAAATTCAGTATTTTTGTAATAACCCATTTAATTAAGGTCAGTAAGAATTCAATTTAATCAATTGGAGCTTATGTTACTATATGTATATTTTTTAAGAAGTATCTATATAATGTTGTACTGCAATTTCTAGCATTTATCCATTTACCATGATAGCTGAGGCTGCTTAGAACGCTTAACTTCCACATATATTCTGTCTCATTGAAAGACCTGAAAACATTTACGAATTTTTAAGCTTGTTGACTTTTACCAAGATTGGGGCTATATCCCTGGTTTAGAGGAATTTGGTTTTATTCTTGTTTCTTCACCATCTTTAAACTCTTCTGTTCCTTTGTACTGTTTGTATTAATTTAGTATAGTTTTTATCAACATTGCTTATTCAATCAGACCTTCTATTAAAAAGTGCCCTAGGAGCTAATAATTAGGTTATTGTCACTTCATTTTCTCCAGAAATGAAACACATCTGAGAGATATGAGACCATGAAATACATTAGCAGATTCTCAAATGTTTTATAAGTCATTTTAGAGTTTGATTGTCAGTAAGAACAATTCCAAATGAAAGTGAATAGATTGACAGCTTAGAAGTCATGAAGAAATTATTGTATTTTTTAAAATACAGTGTTTGTTTTTGTGCGTATGCATTTGTGTGCTTAGAAGAGCTGAGTAAATCAAAATATATTCTTGCTTGTGTAAACATTAACTTAGAGATGTTTCATTTATTCAGATACCTTTGATGAATGGGCAGATGGGTCATCCCTCAAGACCTCAGCCAAACTATAGTCAAATCCATCATGCTGGACCCCAAACATCGGTGGCAAGACATCCTTCCAGAGAGCAATTGATTGATTATCTGATGCTTAAAGTTGCCCATCAGCCTCCCTATAGTCAACCTCAAGGTCCAACCAGACAATGCCACGAGGTATCAAAACAAGATGCAAGGGAGACATTTCTATTTCATTGATCCATAATTGATTATGGATTTCATTCCCATAACTAAGACTGAAAATTATATTTAACTGTGATTCTGTTTTGCTGTTATCTTCCACTGGCCTCTTGCTGGCCTCTTTCAGAAGTGAAATGATACAAAAATGATAATGGCTTTATTATCACAGTACTATTTTACTTTCATAGACATTACTTAGCAATGCTGTCAAAATTTTAGATACACTTTATTTATTTTAAAGGGCTAACTTTTGACTTAAAAGTTCCCTTCAATGTAGTTTACAAAAGCAATATAAACTATACCTCTGAAATAAATAAATAAAACTGTAAAAATAATAATATCCCTAACCTATTCAAGATAATTGGGTTGATTATCTTCATTTTCACAGTCTTGTATATGTAAGTAACCTACTTTTAAATATTATGTTTCATATTTTAGATTCGAGTAAGAATTGAAAAAGACCCAGAACTTGGATTTAGTATATCAGGAGGAGTTGGGGGTAGAGGAAACCCCTTTAGACCAGATGATGATGTGAGTATTAATTAAAAATATGTTATTTAAATGAACATTTATCCTTTATCCATTGAGGCATTGTTTACAATTTGAAAAAATTGAAAATACAAATATCACAAATATACTGAAAATTTATACATCAGAGTTGAATATTTTGTTTGCCAATGCTTTTTTCATGCATTCTTAATACATTGTTTATAAATAATTCATATAAATCCTAAAATTGTATATAATTAAACATAATTTTGTACATATTCTAAATCATGAGTACTTTCTATAAATTTGTTTCTTTCGTGCTTTCATTTCCTAACTGGTGAGTTATAACTCTTCACATACACACCACATCTTGAGTCTCTAAGCATGTATGGGTGGATTGGCTTGTTTCTTTAGCTTATTTGCCATTCAGTTTCTGAAGATTTGTGAGATAACAGGTAATATGGTTAAACTATTGCAATGATCTGTTTAATTTTCTTAAATAATTGTCTAAAAGCTTCAGTTAATATGGAATGTGACTGTTAAGCTGCTAAGCAATGCATACTAGAAATAACACTGCCTTGACATTAAAAGATCTGCACTGTTATTTGCAGGTTTGATTTGTCCATTGCCATATTGCTTTTACTACAAATAGAATATTTAATCCTTCCCTCTGTTCTTCGTTAAATGAAGAAACAGGAATTCTTCGTGTCCATTTAGCTGTTTTGGGTTTAAAATAGTACTTTTTTTCTCATGGATGCCATCCAATATCTTTACATCTGTATAATGAACATAAAATATAAAAATAATATGTTTAAAATATGAATTTTAATTTCCTACATCTATTTCAATATCACTTATTTGTGTGCTTATTTTTCATTAACCTTTCACAAGACAAGCTTTTCAAAATGTCTTCAAATGGTCAGGATTAAAATACTGAAATGATGTTTGTTCATTTACATAAACTTTTGATTAAAAAAAAGCTGTGTTCACCGTGAAAATTAGAAAAAAAGAAACATAACATAAACATAGTGCATAATAGAAAATAATTTCAACTATACAGTAACACTATAACACTACAGTGACACTATTTCCAACCATCCCTGCTAGGTTCCCCAGAAAAACAATGGGGAACCGAGCAGGGAAGTTCGTCATTGGCATAAGTCTCCCCCACCCTCTCCAATATTTGGGAAGTAAGCATACTTTATGGCTCTCTAAATAAACAAATTTAACTGTAGAATCTGCTATATATTGAAAAGACTTAGCAGCCTAGTGGAACCTATAGATGTCAGCTAACAAAAATCTATGCCAAATTGATTCCTGTAGGTTGATAAACCTAGCAGTCCAGCTCCACCCTTTTCAGAATCCATGAGATCAATTACCAATGTAATTACCGTAATGATCACCACTCTGACCAATAATGCTTTTCATTAAGCTTCAGCAAATCTATGTACTACAGTTACCCCCTGGCAGTTGATAAATAGCCAATTCCTTCCCCAATTCTTCCATTCAGAGTGGAAGAATTGTATTACTTAAAACCGAGGAAGGGGAGAGGGTGGGAATGTTTGGAAGTTTTATGATAGCTTCCTGGTTGGGAGCTTTGCCACAGCAGAAATAAAAGTTTTATGCAGTTAATTTTTTTTTGAATATTAACCATTGCCATTCACTCGTGCGGTACTAACTGATATGGTCCAATATTGTGATATTAAGCTGGGTTCATTACCAATTCTTTATCTTCATTACTATGTAGTTAACATGTATTTTGTATCAGAGGCAAGTATAAATGTAATATTGTTCAGAGATTGGGCTGCAGAATCCCACATATCTACTAACTGCCCTTCTTGTACTCATACATTCCCTACACATTTTAGTGGCTTTCATAACATGCATGAATTTTAGATTTGAAACATTTTTTGTTCAAAATAGTATAGCCAGCCAATAGCTGCTGCTATTAATACCTATCCAGTATAAATACATGTTTATTATAAGATGAATACTACTTCTTTTTTTGTTATCTTGAAGGGTATTTTTGTGACTAGAGTACAGGCTGAAGGACCTGCATCAAAATTATTACAGCCAGGAGATAAAATTATTCAGGTAATATAATTTAAAGTATTCATAAATTATTTTCAACAATGTTATGCCTTTGTCTGCAAGATTCTATCAGTTTTCTGAATTTTACCTGTTTTCCCCTTATGTAAACAATTAAAAAAAGTCTATTAATACTGTCTCTTTTCTCTGACACACATTATAAACCACCCTGAAAAAAATTCTGAAGGCAGCATGCAAATGATTAAAAATGAATAATTGTATATAAATCTTTGATTTTAAATAAAAAGGCGGAGGAATTACCATCTTGAGTCTTATTGCAAAATAGTACAGTATTTGGTAACGTTTCCAGATAAGGTGTTTGAATTAACAATTTAATATTTCAGGATTTGGTAGCTTATAGTCTTAGCTGTAATGATGATAATGATTTTGTTAATTCAGTTCCTAGAGGTAGGAGAGGCTGTGACTGTATATTGAACATATGTTTGCTCTTTTGTATTCCTCCTCCATTGATATGTTATTGGAACAACAAAGTTTTCTGAAAATTATAAATTAGAATTTCATTTGAATGGTGTTCCAAAACAAAATAAGGTTCAAAAACAAATTTAAAAAACTTATTGAAAATATTTGCTTTTAATTTAGTAATGTATTTGTTTCTTTTCAGGCTAATGGATATAGCTTCATCAGTATTGATCATGGGCAAGCAGTATCTTTGCTAAAGACTTTTCAGAACACAGTGGAACTTACTATTGTTCGAGAGCTGTCTTAAACACTGTGGAGAAAGAGGAAATTCTGTGTAATTTTTGAAGGACTTGTGGAAAACTTAATATTTTGACTATTTTTGTATGCAAAACTTTTAAAACTATGTACAGTAATAAAATAATGAATTTGTGGTTATGGGGAAAAACCACTGTAAAGAATATAAATGAAGCAGTTATGGAAATGCATATGGTGATTAGAGCTAAATTGTTTTAAGACAGTGTAGCAATCAAGGATCACTCCTCCAAGAACAAACCTGTGGTGTATTTTGTACAGATGGTAGGTTTATTTTGTGGGTAATTCATACACATTAAATAATTTTGTGTACAAGGAACCTCCATTGTAGCCAGTGGACAGATGGCAGGGCTTTCTGTCCTATAGCAGTTTTGTTGCCTTTAATTTTTCATTTATTTTTAGAATCTTTGTTGAAACCACTTCAGTAGATATTGGTAAGAAATTTTAAAAGTTGGCTTTGCAATGTGAGTATTGTACAGATGAATTGCTAGACTGAAAGTGGACTGATTGGATTAAATTAAAAGGCCAGGTAAAAGTATGAAATTAAAAGAAGGGGAGACGAATTTAATGGGAGAATCTATATGTACCAATTGGAAAAAATGCAATAAAAATGAAGGTTTTTTTTTAAAGGCAGAGTGAATAAATATACTTCTGGAAGTTCTACAGGATTGGTTCATATCAAATCCACTGCCTGTCATATTCTTATGTGTAATTTAGTTTTGAGTGTTTTTAATCACACATTTTTTAAAAAATTAATTATTATATGGAGTTGTACTGAAAAGGTACTCTCATTACAAAAATCCCTGGTTTTATATAAAAGAATGATTTTCTTCTGCTTTGTATGAAATGCTCCATATTCAAATTATTTATACATTTTTGAAAAGAACCTGAAATGGCCAGTTTTTGCTGTGTTGCCTGTAATGTATGATGATGATGATGCGTAGACACATTGAATTTTAACATGTGCATGTTCTGAATAGAAAAGCTGTGGTCTTTTCAAGGAGGCTTATGATACTGAGCCATGTGAAGATTGGGCTGCCCCAGAATAAACGATTCAGAAAGAACTCTGGATTTTCATTGGCCTTCAATTGCCTTGTGAGACTAAAAGAAATAATACAATGGAGCTATAACCAAAGCCAGGTTATGGGACGCTGTTGCACAGCAATAGAAGGTTGCTCCCTATTGTAAAGGGATAGATATTTTTTGGGCCCACCAACTTGTATGATCTTCTTCAAAGGGCTGTTCCTACAGGTGACATTAAATGTGAACTCGACACTTCAGAGTCATTAAAGGATTTCTAACTATATTAATGTAAGAGTGATTTATTACAAGCTGCCTTTTGTTTATTATTACTTGCATAAAACATTGGATTATAATTTTGTTTATGACAAATGTTTATGTTCTTCATGTTCATGATGTAACCGAGATAATATTGTCTAATTCACAAGATAAAAAGTAATACATAGATATTATGGACCATAGAAAAGTGCCATAGAAGACAACAATTGTTTTTAAAAGTGAATGATCAATTCATCATTGGAAAAATATTCATTTAATTGAAATTTTAATAGAAATTGATAGTTTTAAAAATAAATTTAGCAAAGTACCAATCTGTTAAAGATTTTGCAAAAGCATACTTGAATGGAAAACCCACTTTCTTAGCTCTCCGTAGTTTTTGAATACCTAAACTTAAATGATATTGCACTTCACTTACCAACTGAATATTGTACTGCATATAATTCTTAATTTTAATTGAAATCCTTTAACAACTCTTTATACATTAACTTTAGTTGATTTTATTAAAATTTACATAGGCATTGTTTTTTATATTAGCAGAAATGTGCTGTATTTTGGTAAAATTCACATTTTCTGTGCTGTTAATCTTTAAAAAACATAGCTATATGGTGACAAGCTTCAGTGTTGCTATTTTATTTACAATTTATTCAGTGACTCACATTCATATTCATTGCTTTTAACTATTAAATTCAGTCTTTTAATAAAGAGAATATAAAGAAACAAAATAATTATGTGATAGATAAGTTTCAAAACTGAATATGGATTCAATTTATCTTTGCATACAAGATGTAAGAATGAAATATGTCCCAAAATATTGTATTTTGTATGAAATGAGAAATATTCCTTAAACTAAATTAGAAATTCATTTGAATATTTTTTGTTAAAACATTGCCAATTTTTTTCATTGTTTAAAGTAACAGTGCAAGAAAAATGGTGCTTATTGTCTGTTTGCAAGGAAATAAAATTCTGTTTAAAGTTCTTTTGTGGGGAAAGACATTGTCAGAATAAATGTTTGAGGAGAGATTGTTGAAAAAGAAGCTCATCAAAAGAGGAAAACCTTTTTTGAAGCCATGGGTTTTAATGTTTCTCATTTTATCAAAATATATCTGGAAATTTGATGGAATAGATACAGAATGGATCATGTTATCAATTCAGGTTTTTTTGTAACATTTCTTTAAAGAATCAGTTCAAGTGAAATTTTTGGAAAAAGTCCCACATATTTATTGTGTAAATATTTTTTTTACTATTTTTGACGAGTTTAAAAATGTGTACATACTTGAACACATCTGTGAACACAATCATAGCAATAAGGGACACACAGAACCAAGCCTTTATCATTAATTTGCTGTATACTACTTTTTAAAATAACTATTCCCTTGTCAGCCGCTCTGTAATGTTTTTATTGATCAGCATTTATTCAGCATTCCAGTTTTTTTGTATATAATTAAATTGTTTCTGGAGTAACACATGAGAAGAATAGATAATAAACTAATGCTCTTTAAAGTTATGTGTACTTTCTTGGTTTCAATTTACATCAGTTTTATTTTTTATAAATTGTTGAACCCCCCCCCCTGGAATTTTTAAAGAACTTTTAAAAAATTATTTGAATTAAATACAATGTATGAACAAATCATTTCATACTGATTTGCATTTGATACTGATTGCTATTCCTGAAGGTAGATAAAGTAGATAGACAGATTGACTCTTAAATGAAATTCACAGCCATTTATCAATGGCAACAATTTAGAGAGGATGCTTTTCCAGGTCTCTGTGTGGGAGTTCTGTTTGCACAATTATTAACACAATTCAATACTAATTACTTCTGAGCGGTATTGCAAGCCAAACAAGCAGTTCATTTTGAAAACATAAGTGCATTTAAAATACAAATTTGTCAAAACTAGTCCAGAGCTTTTTGCTTCCTTAAAACCATTGGCCATTTCACACCTAGAAACCAAAGTGTCTCAAAATCTGAATCTTTTTTGGACTCCTTTTTCATCCCTGAACTGTTAGACTGACCCAGAGGGAAATATCCAAAATTTGATATCCAAAAATGTCCAAAATATTTGCCACGCTTCTTAGAGACCTGAAACCATCTCCGAAGCGAGTTGAATCTACCCAGAGGAAAGCTTGCTGAGGACCCCAGTTCCGAGAGAGCTGCTAGGATCCCATCCCTGGTCCTTCTCAGTGCCCTCCCCCCTGGGCTTTGGAAAAGCCTTTCTCCGTTATTCTTATTACTCCTGTTAGATTTTCAAAAAGCCATGAAAAGACGGGATAGAGAATTAAATTGATAAACCATGCATTCATTATATATGAGGAAAATACGTCATTTGTGAGAGGAGACTCAATTGGCATGAAAGCTCTGAAAACACACGAAGACGTCTTTCTGCCCAGCCCTCATGTATCTGCCATCACATTGAGCAGTTGTGGCTGTGGATTCCCACTTCCAAGCGTTGAACGTGTTATGGCTCTGAAGCTGGCGCAAGACCCTCAGCCCTAGGATGCGTTTTTTAAACCTGGTCTATGTACAACCTAACAACGCTAATAATATGCTTTAGTGCCGTGAAGGATTGTTGTTGCCATTCATGGAAAATCCACCTATAGAAGACGCTCGCGCTACTTAAGGATATTTTTCTTTGTCTCATAATTCCATAATACATGTTTTATATAAATACGAGACAAGAAAATATGCTTAAGGCGGGCGCTAAAATTTGTGACTAATTCGTTAGGTTTACAAAATACTGTTATGTCGTCACACCCTGCACCCGCCTAACCCTCCCCTCCGGTTCCCACGTGCGTCAACCAGTGAATTTGCTTTATGCGGGAGAACTTCGTCCTAGCTTGAGGAAAGGTTGGACTTCCGCATTGTGCCTTGGTTTTTTGTATTTGGGATACTTTGACCATAGAGCTGTCCTCTCCAACCTGTCCCTTTTCAGACGTGCTGGACGTCAATTCCAATAGTGGCGAGATAATTTATCACTCCTGGTTAACAATGAAAGTTCAAAATAGCTACTCCCCCCACTCTCCTCTATAAAACAACCTTTCTAGGAAAGCCATACCCGCAGGGCAAGCGCTGTTAACGCTTCCCAACTCATAGAATATCACGTGAACGGAAACATCGCAACGCATAAACACTCTAGACACCTTTTCTATGGTAACTTCCGTCCCCTCGCTTACGTGCATTGGCTTGGGTCAGATAGAGAAATTGCCGCCATCATGATGAACAGCGGTGGAATCGGAGTCCCCCTCGGTTTTCCTTTAACTCCTACTTCGGTTATTCAAGTCACTAATTTATCCTCCGCGGTTACTAGTGAGCAGATGCGGACGCTCTTCGGTTTCCTAGGTGACATTGAGGAGTTGCGCCTTTACCCTCCGGAGTAAGTGAGGCCCGGGAAGCCATAGAGAATGGCGGGAATGACTGTCTTTTAAGGAAAGGGGTATATTAAAAAAAAAAAAAAGCTGACCGGATGCTGCGCCCTCCATTTTGCTTGTGGGTGGCTGGGAGCAGCTCCGTTTTGAGGCTTTTGCTTTCTGAGAGGATTGTTGCCCGGAGTGAAGATGGCACCTATTAACGGACTTATTTTTCTCCCTCTTTCGTCTCAGTCCCATCATTCTTTTCCCTTTCGGTATTGTGAGAAATGCCTCCGGCGTTGAGGTTGGAACTTCTTTGTAAGAAGTCCTGATCCGAGCCCTCTGCAGATAAGGTTCTTTCTGTGGGAGCTCCGTTGGTTTGGCTTTGAAAAAGATGCGGCAAGGGGAACCCTCTAGCTCCTTCCCAGAGACTTCTTCCCCTCAGCTCATCCAACCGCCCGAATTAGATTCTGTGGTGCAGTTTATCAGCCTTATTCTTTCAACTAACCTTAGGTCCCTGTAGAGCTTCAATTCCTTGTGTGTCCAATCACACTTGGCCAATAAAGAATTCTATTCTATTCTATTTTCTATCTTTGCTTACTTAATTGGAACAGAGATTAATGAAATTTCATGTGGCTGAACCACCAATTCAGTACGGTTAGGATGGGAATTGCAACCTATTTAAGGCATCTCTAGTTTAATATTGTGGATAAATGGAGGTCCTTATAACATATTATGGTCAATCGCAGATACTGTATCACCTTATCTAAAATCTAAAATCCGGATATGCATCTCAGTCTTTCAATAATGTTCAGGGTAGGTTGAATTGTTATGGTTTCCCCAAAAGATTCCCAACTTGTGTTCAAGTACTTGTTGTAATCAAGTAGTTAGAATTCTACATGTAAATGTGCTGTGGGATAAAAGGTACCAAACATGTCACTGATAGCAGACATGATTCTTTTTATTAAGAAGATAAACCTTAAGGTTAAGATATATCCAAAAGCAAATATTTATGTACTTACTATACATGCTTTTCTGTTGCTTCACTGATCTGGCGTTGAAAAAGACATGATCTTAAAGGCGTCCTGAATATTAGAAGTGAATGTAGACTTAATTCTGATGAAGGACATTCCACAGAAAAGGAAACATAAAAACATAGGCAACTGGTGTCAGAAAAAGGCCTCTAGTCGTCTATCCAGCCTGTCTTTTGAGATTTTTTTATTTTTAAAACGTTTGTCAGATGATTGACATGGGTTTATGTTTAAACTCACTTACTAAATAATTCACCCACTGTTTCTGTCCCAAGCTTTCAAACATTGCTTTTGAATTTCCCTCCTATCAGTTTGAGACTATGCCCTTATGTTTTGATTTTGCTTAATACTGAAAATACTGCCTTCTAGTACTTCATCCACACCCGTAATATAAAGGTTTCAGACTTTCAGTCATGTTCCCTCCCCTCCATTCCCTGCTGTCCTATAGGTTGTACATATTTAGTTCCTCCATTTTTTTTCTTGGAGCTTTCGCAGAGTCCCTACTCACCATATCTCTTTGGGATGGGGAGTCTCAGCCAGGACTCTGAAGTCAGAATTTTGAACGCTTGAAAAAGCGATGATAGCGGATAATAAAATAAAATCTATAGTGCTACTAGGATTTAGAATTTGAAAGTTTTGCTTTCTTTGTTGCTGTTTTTCTCCTTTTTTAAAGCTTTTTTAATTTGGGGAATAATTTTCTTACTTTGATCCTTCGCCTTGCCATTCCCAGCTCTTCATTATAATTAATTCATAACAGTATACAATAACAATCTAAGTTTATTTTTTAATTCTTGATATGTAAAAATATAGAACACAAAAATAATTGTTTTATTAGAAAAGCCAAAATATACTTAAATCAACATTCACTTTTCATAAATAGCCTGATCCAGCCTTCCAATAGTCTCCCCATCAGATCCTGATATGTAGGGCACAGAAAAATACTTTATTGGTTAGTTTCATGTATCACATAATGATTTAATAGCAGGAAAGGAATGGGACATCTCTAAAAGAGAATTATATCATCCCCACTCTGGATTCCTCATCACCAGTAAAATATCCAGAATTTTTTTGGGTTAAAATAGCTTTTTTACTACATAATGCCAGTGCTGAGATCCTGGAATCTTGGGAGTCTGCATATGGATACTACATTGTTCTATATGCCTCTTAAGATAAAACAAACTGTTGATCACTGACTTTTTATGTTGCTTCTTTCTTGAATTCAAAAGTCTTTTAGTATCTCCTTACACCAATCTCTGTTCAGCAAATTCAAACTACACAGTCAAAATTTTAAATAAGTAAATATATTTTTGTTGCCCAATTTTGGATTTAATATTTATTGCTTTCGGAATATGAATGCATATTTCACAGCTTCAGTAATTGATCTAATGTTATCCATGATCCTTCTATTGTTAACTTTCATTATGACAGTTAACAGTTTCGCCATTTCAGATCCAGTTACCATTTTTAATATCAGGGTATTTTGTCTGATTATATATTACTTTTAATTAACTGATGTTGAAATTTTTCTGTTCTCTTTCCTGTTTACTCAGTGTGAACAGATGAATAATTAATTTAAATATTAATTAATACAAATAAAGAATTTGTAGTCTTTGAAGCACGCTTTATTACTGTATTTTTCAGAGTATAAGACGCACCGGAGAATAAGACGCACCTTAATTTTGGGGGAGGAAATCAGGAAAAAAACCTTTCTGCCTCTTTCCCAGCAGCATCCATCAGTATTCATCTGGCTAACATCTTTGCTGCCTCAGTTGGAACCTGATTCCCGAAGCTGCCTGGGAACTGCGATGAAAGCCTTTTCAATGAAAGCCTTTTCAATGAAAGTGTTTTGGGGCCGTGGGGTCCCCTCCCTGATTCCAAAAAGGGCACATGCAGAGGCCAAACAAGTATATTGTGTTTCAGGTGGCAGGCAGTTCCAGCACGCTCTGCCACCTGAAAATGCTTTCCTTCCCAGTTCCCCGGTGCACTCACCCTACTCCTCCTCTACAGACTCGCCGCCTGTTTTCTCCTGGCCAGCAGTGTCAGCTGGGGGAGGCAGGGAAAAAAGCAAGAGGGCAGCGCAGTCAGGTGAAGGCGCAGGAGCCGGGCATGGACACAGGACAGGCAGATTAGAGGCAGACGGCCGATTGCCAGTTTGGTGGCTTGGCTGCTGGTCACCCGGAGTGCGCAGGCAGCAAAGGAAATCCTGGCTGGCTCTATTAAATGCGCATTTCGCAGTGGGGCACAATTTGGGGGTGGTAGGTGGGGCAGGGAATGGGATGCCCTGGCAGCCGCTTCTTGGAGCCTACTGCCCACGCCCGTAAGTGTCGCTGCCAGCGACCACGGTTTTGCGCCCCCTCTCCTGGATAACAGCTGACAAGAGAGGAGAGGCAGCGTGCTGGGTGAAGTTTCACCACACCCACCCTAACGAGTGTGGGGAGAGGAGAATCCAGCAACGCCTGGGGTACTTCTTCGCCACTGGCAGGGATGCCAGGGAAACATCTCGCTGCTGCTGCTCGGCCTCCTTGAGGCACATAGGGAGGAGGCAGCGGCGGCTATGACGTGGGCTTCCTTTGCTGCTTGCGCACTCTGGGTGGCCAGCAGCCAAGCCGGCAAGCCAGCAATCGGTTGGCTGCCTCTAATCTGCCTGCCCTGCAGGGGATGGGGTGCCTGGCATCCCTGCCAGTGGCGAAGAAGTGCCCTGGGTGCTGCTGGACTCTCCCCTCACTCGTTGGGGTGGGGATGGTGAAACTTCGCCCAGCGCGCTGCCTCTCCTCTCCTGTCGGCTATTATCTGGGTGAAGGGGGCGCGAAACCGCTGGCAGCGACAAGGGCGTGGGCAGTGGGCTCCAAGAAGCAGCTGCCAGGGTACCCCATTCCCTGCCCCACCTGCCATCCCCAAATTGTTCCCCACCGCGAAATGCTCATTTTAATAGAGCCACGATGCAGGCTTCCTTTGCTGCCTGCGCACTCCGGGTGGCCAGCAGCCAAACCGGCAATCAGCCGGCTGCCTCTAATCTGCCTGCCCTGTGTCTGTACCCGGCTCCTGCGCCTTCGCCCGACTGCGCTGCCCTCTCACTATTCTCCCTGCCTACCCCAGCCGATGGTGTTGGCCAGGAGAAAACAGGCGGCGAGTCTATAGATGAGGAGGGCGCGTGACTCTGCGATGTGCACCGGGGAACTGGGAAGGAAAGCATTTTCAGGTGGCAGCGCGTGCTGGAACTGCCTGCCACCTGAAACACTATGCACTTGTTTGGCCTCTGCACACGCCCTTTTTGGAATCAGGGAGGGGACCCTGCAGCCCAAAAACTCTTTCATTGAAAAGCTTTCATCGCAGTTCCCCAGGCAGCTTCAGGAATCAGGCACCACGTGAAAGTGAGGATCCCCGCTGCATGGAACCCCCTGAAAATGCGTCGTGCGGAGCGGGTGGGTGGAGCTACATTCGGAGTATAAGACGCACCCAGATTTTCACCCTCTTTTTTGGGGGGTAAAAAGGTGTGTTATACTCTGAAAAATATGAGTATTATTTTCTAATGTGCAGTAATCATAACTAAGCTAAATATGAACTAAATATAAATAATTGTGCAATTAGCATTATTATTATTAATAGCTTTCAAAAATTGAATGCCAATGCAGAAGTCTCATCATAGAACAGTACTATTATGTTGGAGATGCTATTTATTGGCTACAATATTCTAGCTCAGATTTTGGTCTTTCATGCCTGCAATTAATCTAATTGTTAAATATATTAAAAATTTAGCTGTTTTAACTGGTCTTGAAACAGAAATATGGAGTATTAATAATATATTTACAGTTTGTTTATCAACATTGTGTAACACAATTTGAACCCAAAATAGTTATTCATTTTAAGGATTTTTAAGCCTTTTAAAATTACAACCTGTGCAGAGGAAAATAATTTGAAGTATTCTATAGAGACTAAAATACTCTTACTTTGTAAACGTTATGTCAAAATATTAAAAATGACCTTGCAGGTTTAATGTCAAAGAAGGAATGATAATGTAAGAAAGAAATAAGGATTCAAAGGAAGATATATAAGTCAGACATGCTTTGGAAAAAAAAAATTCAGATGGTTTCTGTTAAACCATTTCTTAAATATAATTATAGTTCATAAGTCACATAATGCATCATCTTTATTCCAGATTGACTTTAGTTCATAGAAATCTATGAATTAGAAGTTAGCTAAATAAATTGAATTGAATTGTGGTTTTTCAAGATCAGCCTGTTTAGAAGGCCTTATCTATCTATATAGGCTAATTATAGAAGAGTCATGTGACACTTATTAAAGCATGATTGGAGTAAACCATAGTTTATAAAAAGTAGAATATTTTAGTTACTTTTAAACTTAACTAATAATGGTAGTGAAATAATGTTTTATCACCAAGGCTGTGATTATGCTTAGATGTATATTTTATTATGGAGTAAATAGAAAACTCAGTTGTTGAATAATATTGTCTGGCAAAAGCTTGATATTCTTAACCACATATGAAGTACACATATAAGAAATTAAGAATCTGTAGAATAACTGATGTCTTCTATAATTAACTTTCATTTGCACCAGTGTAAGATACATTAAATGATATTGAAAAATATAAGACTTAATGTATATTTTTGGTGTTTATGTGTTCACAATTGCTTTTGAGCACAGCTTGAAAAAAAGATGAAACTGTAACATCTAATTGGTTTTCTTTTTCTTGCAGCAATGCACCGCTCGCTTTTTCTTCCAAAGTATGTTATATTAAGTTTCGGGAGTCTTCAAGTGTTGGTGTGGCCCAGCATCTAACAAATACAGTTTTTATTGACAGAGCTCTGATAGTTGTACCCTGTGCAGAAGGTTGGTATTTTCAGTATGTTTTTTTTTCATTTTTGTGGTCTCCACTCTGTCAGTTTGTTTCATATGTTTTTTTCAGCAAATATGTGCATACTTTCTTTAATGTAATGTAGTCTTTTACAAGGATGAAGACTTGTTTCTTTCACTAATTCTTTTTGTTCCAATGTGTTTGCCTAGAAAAAGTGAGTTGAACAACACAGACATATTTATATATGAAAATGTCCTAAACATATTTTTAATTAAATGAGAGTGAGCACACGTCTTTGTTACATCAATAGAAACCATATTTTTTAGTTTTTATTATGAGTTATGAAAATAGAATAAGTTTTCCAAGCTAGGTATCATATCTTTTTCAGTAATAAATGATATAAAATATGATATATTATAGAGAGTAGTTACTTAGTGGGGTCAACACCACACCAGGATCCCCAAATTGCTTCAGGTTATCTCAAAATTAAATATTTTGAAAATTGAACATTTAAAATGACTGAAATCAAATCTCCCATGAGAAATCTCATACAGAATAAGGTGTTAGCCATTTTAACTTAAGGGTATATTTTTATGCCCATGCTATTTTTCAAGGCAAAGGCCTTCCTAAAAAACTGTTCCTGTATTTACTTCTAATATTGTTGAAATTTTAGTTAAATGGGGTGTTCTATGGGTTTATTTGGACTTTTGTTAGTTTTAGAGTGCATTTATTTTTTATATTAGTGTTGTAAAATATTTATATGATCAGTTATTCCTGTATTAGCTTTGGGTTTTGTTAGCTTAGTACTTATATCTGAAGACCACTTTTGTAGCTTCAGTAGAGAGGCAAGAAAGTGGAATAGACATGCAAGTAAGAGAGGATTTAGAAAAATGCTTTTACTAATAATTCATTCATAGTTCATAGTTGGTAGAAAGGAAAATCTTGGGAACAGTAGTTGAAAACCATAGGTACAATTGTAATTATTCAGGCAGAAGTTTAAAGGTGGGATTTTGAACCAAAATATAAATAATTCAAGACTGATGATACAAGTGAAATGGCAGTCAGTGAAGGCACAGCATATTTCAAAATTTAACAGTTGATTGTCCACTGCAACCTTACAACTGCATCTATGGTCCAGAGTTTAAGCTTTAGGTATATATTATCTCCCTTCTAAATTAAAACTATTTTGTGGGATACAGGATGAACCTTAGAGGTGGCTGAGTTACTTTTGCTATAATGGTTCTGTCTAGGCTGGAAACCACTGATTTCATCATTGCCATTTTTTGTTTTGTTTCTAGATTGCCCATCTCCCTCAGGAAGGGGCATTTGCAGCCTTTACATTCTTAGTCTTTTGTTTTCTATAAATCAGTTAAAAATATAGAATTAACAGCGTCTGGTTCCTTTATGAACTGCTCTTACTATTAGAAACTTTCTTCTAACAGTCAGTCCGCCGTTCTGAAATTTAAATTATTTTTTGATTATTTACCTTTTGGAATGAGAGAATTTATTTGGTTTCTTGTAACATCAGATATTTAAAGAGTTCTATCATATTTTCCCTCAGTTGTGTTTTTCCCCCTCAAGTCTAAGCATGTATAATCTCTGCAATATCACTTCATGATATTTACTTTCTAGTTTCTCATTGTTCTTCTCTGGCTCTACTAACTTCTTTGAATCCTCCTTAAAGTACTACACTATTTTGAGCAAAGCAGAAAGAAGTAGAAATAGTATTTGTCATGATTTGCCTTTTTATAAATATTATTCCCAGGCTATATATTTTCCACCCTATGCTTGTACATTTAATGGTTGTTTCTAAGGAAAAGTTTTGCATTTATTTCTGATTAATGTTATTCTCTTACTTTTAGACCATTCTCCAAATCAGTCAAGATCATTACTTATTTTAGTTCTCACTATGGGTGCATTAACTAGCTCATTGTATTATGTTCTCCACAAATTTTAGAAGCATTTCCTTTTCTTCATCCAATTATAAATTATTAATAAAAATGAAGAGTTAAAGACGTAGGACTGATCTTTGTGTCATTCTGTATGAAAACTCTGTGATTTGATGAGCAACCATCAATATGCACCTTCTGAGTATGATTTCTGACCCAGCTGTGTCCACTTATTTGTCATCCAGTCCTTACTTGACTATTTTGCTAATAATATCATGAGTTACTTTTTGAAATGTCTTGTGCACTAAATATACAGCATTCTCAAAATGTGTTCAAGAAGTACTCAGTCAAAAATGACATAAGATTACTTTGACAAGATTTGTCCATGCTAACATTTGGTAAGTAAGTAAGTATATTTTTCCAAATTAATTTCTTTATCTTTTCCATAGTTTTCCTAAGTATTGATGTCATGCTGACTGGCACATACTTTTCTGAATCTTTTTCTTCTCTTTGAAGATAGGGACATTATTGTCTCTCTTCTAGTCATCTGGCACTTGCTCAGTTCTCAAGGGATTCAATCGAGATGATTATTTATTTCATGTAGCAGGTAGTTTATCTAGCCCTGGAAATTTAAACTCATTCAAAATAAAAAAGATAATTCCCAGCCATGTTTCTGCTATTCCCAAGATTCAGCCATAGAATTTAAAGGGTTCATTTAGATTACCGAGTACAACTCCAAATTGAAGCATCTCAACCTATTACTTTTCATAATTTCTTGACAAAATTCTTCTGTTCGTTGAAAAAAAAACCAACTAAAACAGGGATTGAATAGCTCTGATTGTATTTACTTTGTTATCTGTTAACATTTTGCCATCTTCATTTTTCTTTATTGTGAACATATCTAGAAAAGTCCTTTCTGTTATTCTTAGCATTATTATCTTATGCTAAACTTTTGCTTTCCAAACACCATTTGAACAGTTCTATGCAGCCTATATATTGGCTTCCTTTGCAACTGGAACACTTTCAGTTTTTCTCACAAGTTTATTTATTCCATTTTTCTTTTGTAATATCTTTATCCAATTAACATAGGTTATTGTTTAGCATTTTAATGAATGACTGTAGAATGAGAAGCTCCCTTGATAGGCCTATATGTAATCCGAAAGATTGTTTTTTCTGTTCATATTTATTATTTAGTTTAAAATAGCTTCACAGCTCTTTGGACCGTGGAAGATTATTTGCTAAAATACAAATATCAAAAAAGTATCTGTTGGTATTGTTGCATCTTTATTTGCTTTTCTTAGTCCTTATAATTTTGTCCCAATTCTTGACAAACTTAATTCTGTGAAATCTTTGATTAAATATGAAGAAAATAAAGGATAAAGAGATGATAGATAGATAGATGATAGATAGATTGATAGATGATTGATAGATTGATAGATAGATTGATTATATTTCCTGTCCATTCAGTCATGTTTGATTCTCATTGATTGCCTGTACAAGTTCCTGCAGTTTACTTGGCAAGGTTTTTCAGAAAACCTTGGAGTGCCACTGCCTCCTTCCTATGGCTGAGAGAAAGCTACTGACCCAAGATTACCCACCTGGCTTTGTGCCCGACAGGGAATAGAACTCACGGTTTCCTGGTTTTTAGCCTGATGCTTAAACCATTACACCAAACTATTGCTATATATATAAAAGATTATGTTAATTATACAGTATAGTTATATAGTTCGACTTCAGGGAACACAATATGAAATAGTTCTTTTTTTAAGTAACAGATTTTTCCCAGTGCAAAAATGTGGACATATCTGGATAGAGAATATTACAAATAAGTTTCTTTAGTTTGTTTTAAAAACAAAATTGTCTAATAAGAGTGACAACTTAAAAGTATTAGTAAGTTAAGTCATGTAATTTTTGCTAATTAATTTTGCTTGTACTTATGTTTAATTTATTCAGGAAGAGCAAATATTTAAAATATTGTTTTAATATGTTCATCTATTCCCTTTGTCTACAACAATATGATATTGGAGCAGCTTCATAAACTAGCATAGTTATCAAAGGTTACATATTGTACATCTTTGATTTTTTTTGTCTTAATATATTGATTTATACTTCTGATCTAAATTATAATCTCGCTTGTATTTTTATATTTGATTTCTAATAAGGATACAACAGAGAATATACCATCATGTATCTGGATTTTCCATACCTGGAGTAGAAGAGCATATGAAAAGACAATTTCTGTTCTTCTACTTGTCTTTGTGCTAAAAACAGCCCAGAAAGACACAAATATTTCTTCAACTGAAAAAATCTCTCTTTACTAACTTCACTATGTATCTGCTAGACTAATGCAGAGGATTTAGTGGTGTTCCTTAGCCCTATTCTTTCCCTTTATATTTGTCTCAATAATATGAGTTAACAGAAAGCTAAGTCATTTATATTATAATGGCACTTTGATACGTTGTAATTTCTCCCTCAATGAGTTATTAAGATTTTTTAAAATGCATTCACTTTTATGGGGTATAAAATCAATAAGATACGACGGATTATGCATATGCTATCAATTTGAATTTTGTCTTTAATTTACCATTTTAACTGTCTGCATGGGAACAAAAACTTGACACACAAAAACAATTGAAGAGAATGCAGCAGTCATTGGCATTTGCTCCCTCCTCCAGTGTAAATTATTTTTTCCAATCTGAATTTATGTGGTGACCTTCCCAACTTTTTACTTCCCAAATATGCTAAATTTCAGTTAATATAATTTTTAGCCAGCTGTTTTGGCTGAGAATATGAGGAATTCATTGAGCACAGTGGAAAGATACTTGAATTGGGAAGGATTATTCTACCAATAAGCTACCTAAAAGTAAGCCTATTAGCAGCTATTCCAAAGTAAGTATGCAAAACTATTCCTCTGCAGTCAGTGCTGGGTAAATATAATTTCTTAATTATTTAAATTTTGAGTTTAATTACAGGTGATTCATATGGTTTGTTAAAGTAAAATGCTCAGATCAAATCCATAGGCTTATATATACCAACCTAGCAGTTCCCTTGGATTTCATATGAAAAGTAGAGAGTTACATAGGCTGTAGAGCACAAGTGCTCTGTCGATCTACTCTCTACTGGGAAATCCAAATAGTGTGATACCTAATATTTATGAATTTATTGTACAAAATCCAGACACGGGGAGGAAAGAATGTTAAGACCTTTTTAAAATGTTCATCTTGTCTGTCAGGAATTACTCCCAACATTGCATGGCAATGGCTTCAATGAATAGAAAAAATGATGTCAAATATATAACTCATACTTCATGATTAAGTTTGTGATTTTGGATACAGTGCAACATCACATTGTCAAAATGCGTGGTCCCCTTCTCATTTTATGTATATTGGAGATTTTTCTCTGACTTCAGTCTAGTTTGAGAAAAGACAAGATTGAAATACATCTGATGCCACCTTTAATCATCATTCTGAACTTTTATGTCCACATTTTCTGGTAGATGGATTTTGACTATTAATTTGGTTTTGTATGTTTTCTCTGTGTGATATTTGTGCATTATTAGATGACTAGACTGGCCAAGGCAGACCTGTTACACTTGCCTGAATTAGGCATTGTTTGCCATGCCACTAAACCTGCCGCCAAGTGACAACTTCATGGGGGAAAATGAGAACGAAGTCTGGCCTGCAGAAGATGGACGCCCTGTCTCTGTTTTATTATTTTGTTTTGCTTTGTTTTTATTCTTCTTTTTTTTAATTTTGTCCCTTTCTTGCTGTAATTCTTTTGTTTATATTTGTGAACTGGTTTTTCAGTTCTGTAAAAATGCTGTTCTGTTTTAGGAATTCATGATTCATTTTAAGTCTATTCTGTGGAACTAATACTGTGTCAGTAAGAGCTGACATAATTCTAAGGTCAATTTAGACTTTACATTTAAACTGTAAGTGCAACTCTAAGTTTAGATAATTTGAAATCAGTGGAAATAATTTCTGTCTTCTTAATTAGGACTATGTTGAGTATCAAATGAAGTGATCAAATTGTTTACATTATTTCCATATAATTAAGCATCTATATTATGCATTGATTTCTCTGGACTAAGTTTTGAAGTGTTCATTTCTTCTGTAATGTCTTCAGAAACTTTCTTCTCCCCCTGCCCCCACCTTGAACCTCTCTGTTACTTTTCAAAATATGTATTTGAGCAAATGTTCTCCTTCATGCCTAAGCTTTATGGAAGCCTGTTGAAATTTCCCATTGAGATTTGAACTGCAGGGCATATAAACATATTGGTAATATGATATATGTCAAGAAGGCAAATGTTATTTCAAGACTAATAGGTTTTCTATTTATTTAATTTTGATATTCAATATACTAATTTCTTTAAAAAAATCTAAAAAAAATTAGGGAATATTCAAAATAACTCTGCTGACCAGTGTTTGTTTTGTATATTGTCTTCTCTTCACTGTAGCATTCTGTGAGAAGGTGACAAGCATCACTGTTATGACAGTCTGTCTCGGATTAACAGACACATAGAATTTGAATATTTTCTACAGAACCTTCTCAAGAACAATAACTTTTACTACTTTTTTTTTTGCAACAGGGATGAGAGTTCACAAATTATTTTGGCATCTTTTATCATAGTTTTGCATATTTTTTTCTTTAATAAAAATATTTTACTGTGCTCTGATAATTTTATAAGTAAATAGGGAATTACATAATTAGCAGTAAACCCTACTGGAAATTTTGGTTTATTTAATGGACCAGCAGGATCTATACTAAAGCTACAAATTATTTAGAAATATAAAGTAAGGGGCTGAAACTTTTGATAGAAGCTTTAAACTAATATAATTAAATTACACATTTATTTGGTCAGGGGAAAAAACCATGAATTAAATTAAAATTGTTACAGGACAGTAGAGAAAGAGGAAGATTTTGACTTCCTGATTGGGAGCTTTATTATCAAGCAGCAGCTCTCACCTGGATAAGGGACTGGATCAATCTAAAAAACAGAAAATTACAAACAATAGAAGGTCATAATTTGGAACTGGGTTGGCACGCCTTTATCTGGGATGGGAAAGACAAAATTCGTAGCTATTTCCAAAAACATTTAATTAGAAATGCTCTACTACAAATATGGTTAAAAATCAACACAAAACATTACAACAAAATCCCAATCTGGCTATCCACCATGGAAGCTCTGGTATACCCGAACGTATTGGACATAAACAAGACAATAAAATACAAAGACATATTAGACAACCAAGAAAGACTAAAGACAAGGCAAGAATTGAAAGACGAGGGAATAAATATAAGCTGGTGGCCCTATTTGCAAATACAGGCAAGGTATAAAAAGACAGGGAAAGGAATGGATTTTATAAGGAGCCGCAAGAGCTGGATAAAATTCTATAGAGAACCGAAGAAAAATTGATTTAAAAACATCACTATTTATTAAAATTTAAAATGGAAGAAGAAACTGAAAGAAACGATAACATGGATAAATTTTGGGTATAATATAGAATTGGAAAAAAAATGGGAAATAAATTACAAATTAGCGATGGCAACGGCATATAGAGAGAACATGTACAAGATGTTCTGCAAATGGCACCTTCCACCAGCGAGAATTGCGAAAATGTTCCCAGAGTGTTCAACTATCTGTTGGAAATGCAACCAACACCATGGAACATACTACCATATGTGGTGGATGTGCACATTTGCGAAAAAGTATTGGAAAAAAATAAAAGATTGGCTAGAGGAAATTACTACACACCAAATTGCACAAAAACCTGAATTTTTTTTGTTAGAAATTATAAAAGGAAATTATGAAAAAAATATTAGATACTTAATTCTACACATAATTACGGCAGCGAGAATTACATTTGCACAAAACTGGAAAAATACAGCAACAGAAGAAAATGTAATAAAAAAAATATTGGAATGTGCAGAGATGGATAGGCTCACGAAAGAACTAAGAGAAAGAACTAAAAGAGAAAGAAGAATCTGAATATTACTCCGTATGGAATTTATTGTACAATTGGCTCTAGGAAGGGGGGGGAAAGCAGGAAAACAAAAAAGAAAGGAAGAAAGATCAACAAATCAATAGACAACAACAAAACCGGAAAATGATTAAAAGATAGAAATATGAGATAGACTATAGCAAAAAAATATACCAAATGACTTAAATGTAGTAAAAACTTATGCATAGAATATATAGAATATTATATATAGAATGAAAAAAATGTATGAAATAATGTAAATGCACAAATATATAGTTATAAAAGATGTATTTGTATAGATAAAAGAATCAAAGCAGATATGTAAAAAATGTAATGTGTTGCAAAGATGTGAAGTTTGTACAAACAAAATTTAAAAAATTAAAAATTAAATTACACAGATTGAAGTAATAGAGTTATTAATCACTTTAAAATGACATAGTCTAGTTCTGAGTAAAAACCATTTGTGCATGTCCATGCTTTTACATCATTGCTTTTAAGTGTCATTTGAGCCATCATCAGTCCTGTGTTGCGCAATTAAGGAGTCCTATGCATGGGAATGTCTTTTGCCAAAATAACTATTGAAATACCTTTTTATGATTACACTGAAAATGTGCAGTGATGTTTAGTCTGGAATAATTTACTGAATTAAAACTTTGGTCTTGTACAAGTTCAGTGAGGTTCAGTTGGGACCTTTCTTGATGTAAGTCTGTGTTTAGCAGATCTTTAAAAATTATTTTATTTTCTTTAGTTTTGAAGAGAGATATTCATTTTGTTGCTTTTTAAAAGAAGGCTTGTTTTCTAGTAAATTAACTAGATGTAGGTATGATAGGTTAGAAAGTTCAGTGTTTACTGTAAATTGCTATCTGTTACATATATAGCCACCCACTGATCAAAAGTTTCTCAAGTGAGGGAAGTTACTTTATGACTTTTCACTTCTCTGTATGATTTCCCATGCTGCTTCCAGGAATGAGGAAATTTACAGGGAAGAGGAAAATAATTGAAAATTAGTTACTTCCCTTTTTGACTGTTGGATGCCTCCATTGGATTAAATGTCTTCCATCAGTAGGAAAAATTCCAATTAGATATGGTCATGGAAGACTGCAGCATTTATTTTGGAATGTGCACTTGAACTCTATGGGCCTATAGAACGATAGGAAATTGAGTTTGAAATACTTTCTGCAGTTTTAAATGCAGTCCACTTACTATTTCAGTCAAGATCCTATAATTTTTAAATCTATTAAATCCAAGTAGAACTATAATATGGTTTTTATGTAGCTGGTTTAATCTTTCAGTCAAAGTTTGCAGTGTTTCGACATATATATAAATATATAAGTTTTAAATAATATCCTTCCAAAACTCAAATTGTCAGAATGTTTAATATAGATCTTCAGGTAAATTTTTAGCATCAGAAACATCTTCCCCTTTTTGAAGTGGAATAACTTTTTTTGAGCTTAATATGGAGATCTGTTATCTACATTATATCTGTGGCTTTTTTAATGGAACATTATAGCATTAGTAGATTAGTTGGTGAGGATTTTAAAATAAAAAATTATGTGTTTTTTCTTACTATAAATGCTATTATAATTCTAGATAATTGATGCTTTATGAGGTTAGAATGACTTAAATTCTTGTGCTTGCTCTAATAAGTAACAGTTACTTCAGACAGGGATGGCTTCTTGGCAGAGTACTTTGCCATCTGCAGTCTGTAATTTCTGGATAGATTAGGAACTAATCCTTTTAGTAGTCCTGTGTTTAAAATATTTACATTTAGACTGGGCATAACCCACAAATTTAGTAGTTAGCTGCTGTAAAGCATCTTAAAGAGTAGTATAAATTGATTATCCTTAAAGTACATTTTTAGTAAAGATCAACTCAATCAAATTATTCAATTATTCAAATGTAGATAACCATGGTTAGTGTAAAGTAATTTTTATGTAATTATTTAAAGTATGTTTATCCTAATTTTCAATCCCTAACATGAAACATTTCTGAGTTAAGAACTTGAGCAATTTTCTTGAGGTAAGCCTTGCTCCCTCAATATGTATAGCAAGAGACAGTCATCTGTCTCTTGCTATACATATTCCTTGTCATCTTGTAAAAACAACAGTGGATTAGTTGCACTGACATTATGCAGATGTAACAAACATGCCAGTGATCAAGTAAATATTTTTGTAAAGACTAGATTACACTATCCCTCATAATGCTACAGAGTTGTGAGCCTTGTTATGTCAAAGTACTTACACTGAATCGTTATATTCCTTGCCTTGCTTGATTTGTTGTACCAAATTGACAACTGGTGATCAACTGGCAATATTTTTCACAGCCACTTTCAGCAGAAGAAAAGCCCAGTTTTTGCTTAGCACACTCCTGTTTCCTCTTTTTTCTTTTTGACTGATTTGGTTATTTGCCATTTCTGGGGATTAAACTTTAAAAAATGTTCTTCTTTTCTGTATCTGATGTTCTGTGTGCTATTAGTGATGCAGCCAACACGAACGGTTGTCATGTGTAACACACCTTTCGATCACCGTGAAACAACGTCCTGCGAAAGCGTCCATGCTTGATATCGTTTGGTTCATGAACATTAAGTTTCCAGTACAGGTGACCCATAGCTCAAAGTGTTAAATAATTATCTACTCATTGTTCAGTTTTTAAAGTAAAAATCCGGTAATGAGATTATAGTTTTGCTCACTTACTGTTCCTAGTGGAGTAGGGGAAAGGAAGACGTGTGTTGTTTTGCTTTTTTTTAAAGGCTGTTGTAGTTTTTTTTTCTTTACTATATTTAAGTTGAAGGGAAATAGTAAATAGAAGAGTAAAATTTGAAAGGTGGCCTTACTTTTGATAACAAAACCATTTTGCTCTTCAGGTAAAATCCCAGATGAAGCCAAAGCCCTCTCTCTCTTGGCTCCTGCTCCAACAATAACAAGCCTGATTCCTGGTGGAGGGTTGCTTCCTATACCAACGCCTCCTGTGAGTTCAGTAAGTAATGCTGGATGTAATAATGCAGCTGATTCAGTTACATTTTTAGTAAATGGCCTGTGATAGGGATAGCTTTGACACAATCTAATGTGTAATTAGTTAAAATCTAAAGTAAGATGGGGCAGTTATTAGGATAAACCAAAACCTTAACAGAGTAAGATTTAGACTTTTATCAGAAGCCTATATTAGCAAAGAGGACCAGAGAAAATAGCAAGAAAAAATAATGTTAAAGCATTAAAGATTGGTACAGTCTTGCATAGAAAGCTGTTAGAGTTTCTGGTTTTAAAAGTACTGAGGCATCTTTCTTCTTTTCTTTTTTTTTTATAAAGATTTTTTTTTTAATTGAACAAAAACACAAAAAAAGAATCATCCATCATTACATCTTGTAGAAAGCGTGTCGATTGGTTACAGATAACTTTCATGCATTTCTTCCACAGTCATTACTTGTAGTTCGTATTAGATTATACACTTTAAATAAAAAATCTTTGTATATCTTACTATCAATGTACCACAATTCTCATTTGACTACAATTATTTAAACGTGCTTTTTCAAATTATTCATACTTAAAAACACAACCACATAATGGCATTCGTTAGCTATTTCAAAAATACTCCAATAACATTACACTTTTATGACATATTCCGAGTAAAAGTCAATTAATAAAGTTTCTAAGCCTTTTCCCCCCCTTCCCCCCCAATTCGCTGTTTAGAACTTATATCCAAGTTACTTTTACCAATACCAGAGCATGTATATATTATTAAACAATATCCATTGACATTTCCTTGTTGTTATTATAATTAGCCCAAAATCATTTACTATTTATATCCCAACTCCTCTCGTCACCGCCCCGAGTCCCCTAGGGGAGAGGGAGCGGTTAACAAATCCGATAAAAGTAAAGTAAAGTAAGTCAAACCCCAAAAACATTACACCTTTATGACAAAACCTAAATAGAAGTTTGTTAATAAAATTTATAGGTCTTTTTCCCGGGTCGCAATTTGCAATTTATATCCAAATTTCTTTTACTAGTTTGCCAGTATATATATATATATATATATACATACATACATACATACATACATACATACATACATACATACACACACACACACACACACACACACACACACACACACACACACACACACATATATATATATATATATATATATATATATATATATATATATATAATTAAGTTGTATCCATTATCATTCCATTATTGTTAATTATAGCTATTTAATTGTTGACGAATGAACATTTAATAACAATCTAAAACAATCTTAAGAATTACTAAATTCCTACTTATTGCTCAACCAAAATTAACTAATTTTTTATTATCAACTTTCATTATCAACCTGTATCTTTCCAGTAACAAAATAGTCTTATCTCTCTTGCCAATTGTGGTGTCAGTTTTCTTTTTATCTCCTGTATAAGATTTTTGTTGATTTCTCTCTGCACTTTGTTGCTTGAAAGATCTCTCAGATAATCTCGTTGCCCTCCAGTTATTATTAAATTTAGCTTGTTTTTGGTTATCAGTCGTGCTTCTGAAAGAGTTTCTCTTCTTAAATCCATCATCATTACCCTTTTTTCTTCTTCTGTATCTTGAAATCTGGGGTAGAGCTCCAGTTCGTCGAAATCCCTCTTCCATGTTCCCTTCGTTCCACTTTCACCCACATTTGCTCCATTAATAAATTCATCTGTTGTTTTGTCTTTATCTTCTATGTCTTCATTCTTCCCTTTAATTTTTGGAGCTCCAACTCCTTCATCTTTTGCTGTGAGGAATACTAGTTTTTCCAACTTCTTGTCAATTCTCCCACATTCTTCCAATAAATTTTGAATTCCAGCCAAAATATTTTGAAATTTTAAGGTTTCCTCATCTGAATATTGATCCATGTTTCCAAAAAAGGAAAAGGAAAAAAAAGAAAAGAAAAGAAACTAATAGCCACTGCCACTCTAGCCTTCCAGGCCTCTTTTATTTTTTAATTTTAGGTTGACTTAAGCACAAGTTCTTTTGTGCTCTTCAAAAGAGAAGGGTTCTGGTTTTTTTTCTCCCCCTTTCTCTCCCCTGCCAAAATAGTTCTCAAAAGCACCTGCAAAAACAATTCGTGCCCTTGGCTCTTTATCAGTTTATGTAAACAAATTGCAAACCCTTCATCTACAAAGTAAGTAAGATTAAAGAGAAAAAAAAAGTAAGAGATACTTTGCTTCAAAAACTTCCGAGTGGCAGTGTTGTTACTTCTTGTTACTTTTCACTTTCTAATATTTATTTCTGGCTTATAAAGAACAAAGTTCTTTAATAAAATTTAATTACAAGTAATAGGAAGAATTGTTAAAATAAAAAGGAAGGTTTTAGTCCGGAAGTCAAAAAATAAAGTAACAAAGAGCAGAAGAAATTTTTTTTTGATCCGTTCACTTTAAGAAGAGAAACGAAAAACGTTGCGAGCACTTCAATCCAGAAAATATAGTTACAAAGAAAAAAAAGCTTTCCAAAGCAATACAGTATAAGTTAATTTCACAGTTTAATTCTTTGCTTGAAGATCTAATTTGGCTTTTTTTTTTAAAAAAGGTTTCTTTGGCAGTCTTCCCCCCCCCCCCCCAAATCTCACCAGATGGACTCACTTTCTCTTTTCACTTACTTCCTTCCGGAGCCGTCCCGACTTCATCAGCCTTGGGCTGCCTGTTTACCGTCGGCTTGAAGAGCTTCCCTTGGGTCAATCAGGGACTTTGCGATGTCCCTGAGACCAGCAAGGCTTTTTCTTCCTGGTCACCATCTCTACGGGACGGTTTAGGTCCAGCTGGACCGTCCAGCGGCAAAAGTGTCAACGGCGGTCTCGGAGTGTTGAAACCGCACGTTGTGTCATTGCGACGTGGCTCCTCCCTTCTCTGGCATCTTTCTTCTTCTTGTTCCATATCCGTCATCTGACGTTGGCGATCAGGTTGGCAATCCTACTTTTGTCAACAGCCGCATGAAAAAGTGCTGCTGAGTTTTGTCCAAACTAGTCCCTTAGGTTTTGAAGCCATGATGTTCTTCTTCTGCCTGGACCTCGTTTGTCTTCAGTCTTTTCCTGGAGGATTAAGTGAAGGATGCTGTATTTTTCTGTATGTCGCATCACATGTCTTACTTTTGCTTTTTTTGAGGCATCTTTGCAGTACTCCAATTATTGAATCTTTGTACATGCTTTTCTGCTAAGAATATTGCCTTATTGCCCGGAATTTCAAGGAATTATTCTTTCATGTTTTAAAACTGAAAATGTACTTTTATAGTGTTTTCAGATAATTTTTAAATCAATATAAAAATATGTTTCTATTATTCAAAACAGAAGAAAGACCCCATGCTTGTTTCTATATTCTCTACTTACAGATAGGAATTTCCCTTGGTCCACTAGGAGCTATACCAGCAACAGCATTGGATCATAACATTACAGCCATTGGAGACATACCCCAGCCACCCATTATGGGCAATGTGGATCCTTCCAAGATTGATGAAATTAGAAGGACTGTATATGTGGGAAACTTGAATTCCCAGGTAAACATTTCTGTTGCAGAGGAATACATTAATAAAAAGGGTAGCTTCTTATTTTGTGTATAAATTGCTGTTGTTTGCTCCATTCTCTCCATCGGAGAATCCAATTACCTTAGTCTTTCACACAAGCAAAGTCTGGGAAATCTGTTATGTCGGAAGTCACCGTGATATGAGATCTTTGCATTATGATTCATATGGTTTATTGATGGCTGCCAGAATTGCTGTTGCTAAGGAGCAGCTCTAATAATGCACCAATATAATACTCTTTCATGTATCTATTATTTTAATTTACATGGCTGCCCATCTCAAATTCATGATTTGGTTAGCAGCATTAAAAAAATACAAAAACAGAAAAAAACGGAACATATAAAACAGCTGTGTTAAAAAGAGATGCAGATTAACATAACCAATGCCTGGTCTTAGCTCCATGTCCTCACCCCTAAGTCCAGGGGCAAAACAAGTCTTTAAGGTCTTAGGATAGACTGACAAAGTTGGACCCAATCTGATCTGTGAGGATAATGATCCAAAGCATGGGCATCTTTGCATTATTATATGTATATTAATATTTTTAAAAGAGATATTTATCCAATAATCATTGTTGTCATTTCCTTTTGGGGTAAACAAACAGTTAGAAAATTTTATGCTTATAAATCAGATAAATTTAAACAGGATGTTTAAGGTGTTATTTAGAAATCATGGAAATGAAAGTATTAGTTCTTGCTATTAAAGTTGGTGTTCAAGATGTAGGAATAGCTTTCATTTTGGTGACAGAAATAAACATTGTAGTTGGCGTGATTCCAAATAAACAGAATGAGAAATAAGTTTGCAAGTTATTTTTAATTTGAGTTGTTTGCTTTCCCCCCCTTCAGACTACAACAGCTGATCAGTTGCTTGAGTTTTTCAAGCAAGTTGGAGAAGTGAAGTTTGTGCGGATGGCAGGTGACGAAACCCAGCCAACACGCTTTGCCTTTGTGGAATTTGCTGACCAGAATTCTGTACCTAGAGCTCTTGCCTTTAATGGAGTTGTGTTTGGAGACAGACCATTGAAGTAAGAAAAGCACACTTTTATAATAAATGTTTATCAACATTAGCCAGAATGGAAAGAGTTTGTAAGGGTTGTAGTTCAAAACATCTGGAGAGTATTAGGTTGCCTATTTCTAGCATAATACATACATATTCTTCATAGGGACATTTGTATGCATTCTCACAAATTTGTACAAGCCCCGTGGGTTTGCTTAAGCAATATATTGCACATACTTAACAAATAGATCTGCTGTAGGTCTATGGGAAAAATGCAAATGTTTTTATTGGTAACTCATTGACTTTACTCCAAATAAAACAAGTGATACATTTGTTATAATTAAGTAATAAATAACTTTTGGACAGAAGCCATGGATAAGTTGGGGATTTAGCACAGAGTATTTGGCTGGCCTGTAGGAAGTTGCAGTTCATTCTTGTCATGTAGAACTAGAAGTATTTCATAAAATGTGAATGGAAAGATGCTTTTATGAAAATCTGAGAGAACATTCCCACTACGTATATATTATATTTTCATAAAGGCAGCTGGTGGAATTGAGACACAATTCTGTACTATATTGATAGGTCCTGTTCTGTGCTAGAGACCTTGAACAATTCACTGTATTGATTTGAGATACAGCTTAAAGGCTTTATTTTTGTTTCATCTTATAGTATAAGGGTAAGCAACTTGCCATAAACATCATTCCCACATTCTTTTTTTACATTCAAGAAGTGTTCTCTTAATATCTAATAAAATTTAAAATGCTATGCTGATCTAATATTTTGTTTGAATTTCATCAAAAGGAAGCAGTTAGCTGAAGCTAAATTGTATCTTGATAGTCAAAATGCCTCTGGGCTTCAGATGTAATCTTAGGAAATTAAGAAGATGGATAGAAGAGGAGACTTAGGAGAGCAATAATGCAACAAAAGAATTAGATGTGAGAAAGTAATGGAAGGAATTAAGGAGTTATGGGACTAGAAGGGGAAGAAGAAAAACATCTGAGTTCAAAGGGGGTATTTTACTAGTACAGGGGTGTCAAACACTAGGCCTGTGGGCTGGGTTCGGCCTGCAATGTGCCCGGATATGGCTCACAGGGCTGTCCTGGAAATGTAAGGGGCCAACCCGCGTTACTTTGGCCTGGTCTACCCAATGGGAAGATGAAACATCAGGCCAGCGTGGCTTCAGACCAGTCTACCCAGTGCAAAGAGGAAACATGCCAGCAGTTTGGGGAGTGGCGTCAGGATGTCCACGCCCACTCAGTTGCCCCCCCCCCCGAAGTCAGCCCTGATGTGGTCCTCAATGAAATTGAGTTTGACATCCCTGTACTAGCAGGTCTCAAGTTTTTCTTGGACCATGTTTTTCAAATTAGTTTTCTGTCTCATTAGCCGAAATGAGGAATAAGCAGGATAACATTACTAAAAGCAATAGGCTTTCATGAGGACCGGGGGGGGGGGGGGGGGAATGGCTCAGCAGTTAAAGATGCTGAGCTTGTCAGCTAGAAATCCAACAGCCCAAGTTTGAGACCTGAGTGTTGTGCAACAGGATGAGCTCCTGTTCCTACACCAGCTCCTGCCCACCTAGCAGTTGAAAGCATGCAAAATGCGATCAAATAAATAGGTATCACTTTGGTGGGAAGGTAACAGTGTTCGATATGACTTTGGTATATAGGCACACGACCACAAAAATGGTCTTTGGACAATGCTGGCTCTCTCGGCTAAGAAACCAAGATGAGCACCGTGTCCTAGAGTTGGTCACGACAGGACAGGAAAATCTTTACCTTTATAGTCTTTTATGTAAAATGTATCTCTGATAGATTTAACTCCCCCTGCTTTAATCATAATATGCAAAGAAAAGGACTGATTATTCCTCAGAGAATAAAAAGTTAAAAAATCAGTAGTTTTATCTGTCAAATTCATTGTTTTGAAGTCTAATCCAAATTATCCGTGTGAGCTAATAAATAACATGAGTCCATTTTCTATTTGATGGCACAGCAAAAAAATTGATAGAATGAAACATATGCATACATTCAGTGAAATAACTCAATACAATCTGTGGTTTAATTTAGAATAAACCACTCCAATAATGCAATAGTGAAGCCACCTGAAATGACACCACAAGCTGCTGCAAAGGAGTTGGAGGAAGTGATGAAGAGAGTACGGGAAGCTCAGTCTTTTATATCCGCTGCTATTGAGCCAGGTAGGCTTCTCCTTGCCCTGCATTTCCACTGGGGTAACTCCTGGCATGTATGTTTGGTGGAACATTTTTTTCCTCTAGGAAACAGGGAGAGGCTATCCTGGGCAGAATTCTTTGGTGGACTCAGTAATTTTGATGAGTGGTTTAGTACTTTATAATCAAGAATGTGCAGCTAAGGTACCTGATAGCACTGTTTTTTTAATGTCAAACTATTGGATAATTTTTAATAGTTTTTTTTTAAAGTTCTATTTTGTTGGCCCAACTTCTCACAGCTTTCCAATTATCTTTCATTCCATGGTCTCCTTAATTCATCTTTCAGGTTTTTACAACCAATTTCGTTGTGTTTATTTTGTACAATGACAATAAAGACTATACTGTACTATTTCATTCTTCTTACTGCCTGACCTGTTACTGTTCTTTTTTCCCCTTTTTCATTATCATTTGCAGCTTCATTATTTTGGATTGAAGTATAACTTTTCTTGGGAGCATCAGTGTTTTGTTTGAGTGCAGATGAGTAAGGTGCTCAGTTGCTCTGCTTTTTTACTTTTAGGTATTGGGGTTTAGAGGACACGTCTAAATTTATTGAAGTAGTTATAATACCCAGAATCGTCAGAAAATTATAATTAGGAAAAAAAGGTCAAAACTAGCATTATTGGACTGGGAAAACTACACCTGAGCTAAACTGTTCAACATTCACCTTTATAAAAACTGCTAAGATAATCCATGCAGTTAAAATTAGTTATTTACCACAACATCAGAAGACAACTGACAGGCAAAGTCTAAAGATAACTTGATTTTGTAATGAAAGTTACTGAAGTAGTTGGCAGATTATGTGAGAAACAAATATCAGACCATAAAATTTTCTTAAGAAAAAGAAATTCTGAACTTTAGCATTCTTGTTTTCCTTATTTGAATGAAATGTGATTACCATTAAAAATGAAAGAAAACATAATACAGATTATCTTGGTAGTTTTTCTTGATGTGGCTAACATCTAGTCAGTCCCTTTTCAATAAACAATGTAAAAAAATATGACCTTAAGCACCATACCCATTTAACTAAGTTTGTAGAATATTAAAGGACACGTATTATGAATCAGTCTATCATTTCATTTCAGGTTATTATAAAAACTGGATGAACAAAATTTTATTTTCTTGACTGGTTCTAGAATTATTGCCTTTCTTATAGGTTGATCCATTATGTTCTTAAAGATTTGAGGCTTAACTATTTAATTATAGCAATGCTTTGACAATAAAATTCCAGTGCTATTCATGTGCATTTCTGCATATCTTTTCAAAATTCTATCAGATTTTGTGTATTTTCTGTCTGAAATCAATTTTACCAAACATGTTTTAATCTTGTGCATTGTGGCAGCAACAAATCCCATTCCTTATTTAGCTAGCTGTTTATAATTATCTGGTTTATGTGTACTGCTGCAGGATGGCTGCACTCAACGAATATATGCAATGACTTTCTTGGATGTTTCTGAAGGATTTTTGCAAAGAAGGAAGATGTGCAGAGAGTAGGCCCCTTGCAATATATGTGGTACATTCCACTTGTGCCAGATTGTTAGCTGGGATCTTTAAATATTCTGAGCTTACACTGCAAAGTCGTTTTTTCTCTCAGAGTCTGGAAAGAGCAGTGAAAGAAAAGATGGTCGATCGCGTTCCCATTCACGTTCAGAATCCAGATCTAGTTCAAAATCTCGAAGGAAAAGATCACACTCAAAACTCAGGTAAGTCTTCTACTTCTCTGAGATCTATAGTGAATTTCTCCCATGTCAGCTAAGGCAGGTGTCTCCAATTCCCAGCCGTAGGTCGATGGGAACTGGGCCGCACAAACGGTGGGCGAGCACATAAAACTTTATTTGTGCATGTGTGGGATTGGGTTGCACACATGAAAACATCCTCAGCTGCCGCCACTTCTGCTGCGGTCCATGGAACCCAAAAGATTTAGTCAGCAAGGGTTACAGGAATTGCTGTGATATAGCTGAACCTGTGTTTTGAGATCATTTTGTTCAGTTTAAGAAGCTATTAAATTATGGCATGAATTTTCAGATCTTCATGTGGCCCTGAGGTGGTACCTAAATTATATTTGCATGTGAAATTTAATATTTTCACATGCAAGGCAAATATATTAACTTTCTCTTAATTTGTGGCTAAGTTAAGCTTAATGGTGGCCAAGAATAAAATTTCAAAGAATCCTGGTTTATCACAATGGGTGATAAGCTTGCAGTCCTTCTTAGACATCATTATAGTATTCTGAATACTATAATCTGAATTTTGGTCTTATTCAGATTAGAATTCCTTGATTGTTGCTTGCCAATGTGCTAAGACTGTGCGCACACATACACACACAAATTATTTCTACAAAGTCAGTCAGGTTTAAAAGTCAAATAAAAATGCACTGATTTAGATGAGAAATGGGACTTTCAGTTTTTGGTTAAGTTAGGAGGGAGATTCTACCAAGGAGGATCAAGATGAGATTGAGCCTTCTTTGTGCATCAGTATTTTATTGTAGTGCATTGTATAGTATAATAATGGTGATACATACTACAGAAAATAAAAACAGTATAAAAATAAAAAGTGTCTCAAGATTGAAAAGTAAAATGGCTAAACAACCTGTGAAGTAATAATAAAATATAATGCTTTTTTAAATTGAAGAATTCTTTAGACGTAGACTTTACAAACATAATGATACATTATGAGGAAGTTGTGTATGAGTATACCAAAATGCTTCCATTATACTATTGTTAGAAATATTGTTATGAAAAATATATGTCTTGATCCCTAGCATTCATCCCAAGAAAGTGTCACATATTTAATATTCATATTTATCTTCAGCCATTTTTTTACATCCAATAATATGTACAGAAATTTTAAGACCTTTCCAAAAACATAAAGTATTAATGAGTAAATGTATTTCCTTATCTGTGAATCCACATTCTTGCTCTTATGATTGAACTTTCTCCTGTGATGAAATAGGCAGCCTAGGTTCTCCCCAAGCCTACCTGTAAGGATTATTGCTAAAATTGGCATAATTTTATTGCATACAAATAAGCTTCGCAGGTTAATTTCTGTTGCCTTGCCCTTCCCCTTCCCAAAATGGGAAACATAGGGGTGTTACAATGTATAATTAATGCTAAATTCAAATGCTTTGAACTGGCTGTAAATGTTGTATTTTTGGAAGAATTTTTATAGCCCTTTTTGTAAACTGATAAATTCTAAGATTATCATAATTTGTCATCATAATTCATAAAATAACTACATTTCACTTGCCTTTTGCTTTGAAGTTAGCTTTGGAACATATTGTTTGGCTTTTCATGTTGTTTAGTAATTTGTGAATGTTCTAATCTTTTTTTAAAAAAAGCACAATAATGCAGGCAACATAGGAAGAGAACCAGTATAATTTATAGCATTTAGCCTCTACAATTACTTGCTACAGGAGTAGATCCCGTGGTAGATCACGCTCTAGTCAAAAGGACAGACGCAGATCCAAAAGTCCACTCAAAAAGCGTTCCAAGTCTAAAGAACGCCGAAGATCAAGAAGCAGCTCTCCTCCTCGGTGAGATTCCTATAATTAATGCTATTACATAGTTTTGATATTATCACCAAACACTAAGAGGCTTAGGAGTAATCATAAAAGTTAAATTTAATAGTATGTCTTTCTATAGAATTATAATTGCATATTATCCAATTGTATATTTAACTGTTACCACAAATGGCATGAGGATAGAGCAGTTAGCATAATATCATTTTCATTTACTGATTTTTCTATCTCTCTGCTAGATGCTATTTTGTAATTTTTCTGCCATCAGTAATCGGTGCATCCCGTTAAAGGACAGTTTTGGGAATTGAGTTTACTTGACTTGTGCTCTCTTACATTGAATGTTAGGTAAGCTGAATTAATAAATATTTTCTTTTCTCAGAGAGAAGAGGAAAGAAAGCAAAGAGAGGATTCGAGAAAAGGAAAAGATTAAAGAGAGAGACAGAGATAAAGAAAAAGAGAAGGATAGAGTTCGAGAAAAGGATAGGGGCAGGGAAAAAGATAGAGGCAGAGAAAAGGAGAGAGGGAGAGAGAGGGAGAAGGAGAAGGAGAAGACCAAGGATAGAGAGAAGGACCGAATGAAAGATAGGGATAAGGAGCGAGAAAAAGACAAGGAGAAGGAGAAAGAAAAAGAAAAAGACAAGGAGAAAGCATCAGATATGGAAAAAGACAAAAGGGAAGATTTGGACAAAGAAAAGGAAAAGGAAAGAGAGATAGAAGGAGACAAAGAGAAGGATGACAAAGAACATATCAGAGAAAAGGAGGAAGACAAAGAGAAAGGAAAGGAAGGAGAAAAGGACCATGAAAGAGATAAAGAAGGGGAGAAAGCAAAAGCAAAAGACAAAGAAAGAGATCGAGACAGAGACAGAGAAAGAGATGAAAAAAAGAAAAAGGAGAAGAGATCGAAAACACCCCCTAGAAGCTATAGTTCTTCAAGAAGATCACGTAGTTCTAGCAGGTTTGATTTTTTTCAAAGTTCCTTGATTCATTTTTTAAAAAATTGAAATTATAGTAAATAAATAGTACATTTAGTGTGCATTAGTGCATACTAAAACAGTGATGAGTCTTATTTGATACATGTTGCATATTTCTGAAGGGATCAAATTAGGACCACATTATGAATCGATTACCATAGACTTTTATCTGGTAAATAATGAAGGATTCCAGAGAGAAACGTTTGGTGCTTCTAGACAAGATTTTTCTTGTGCAAATCTCTTGCCTTGTCTTGATATTTACATGAAGTTCGTGTATCATGCAATAAACGTCCACACACAGCCTTATATATATTTGGTTACTCATCAAATGAGTAAAACTAAATAAACTCTGTTGCATTGCAAGTGTTTTGTTCTTCAAAGCATACCATATCAGGTTTCTTTTAAATTAACTGGCCTTATGTTAGGTTTTAATGCATTTTTGTATGAATTGTATTTACAGAGCTATTATGCCAAATTATGGTTTAGCAAGGTATGAATGAGCACCCACAGCAGCTTATAGAAGGGTCTTTGTTTTTCTCTGGTACGGATAAAAACTGCAGTTGTTGCTTTTCAATCAAAATGTGCACTGAGATAACTTTATAGTTGAGGTTGACTGCAATTTAGGATCTACATGACAGAGCAACCTGAGGTTAATTAAATTAATAATACCCAGTGGACTTCCAATTTTTGATTAATGGATCTTACAGAGATCGAAGGAAGAGGAAGAGCCGAAGTCCTTCAAAGTCTCCCAGATCATCCAAAATCACAAAAAGGAAATCATCTCGGTCTCCATCTCCAAGGAGGTAGGTGCATAGATTTATCACACAGAGTTTTTGTACTGTTCAGATTATTCTGCAGTACGTGCCTCTCATTAACAGCAAGCAGATTAATGCAAAGAAACACCGAATGAAGAAAGAAACAGAAAACATATGTCTGGCTTTTTTTCTTTTGATTGATAATTATATTCAAGTTTTTTTCTTTTTAGGACATTCTAAATAATTTACGTGTGTGTGTGTGTGTAGTCTCCAAACTTTGACAGTTTGTTTATAATATAAATCTCAAACCATTATTGTTCCTTTGAAATGCAGAATTCATTTTAAAAATAATTTTTAGTAGCAGTTGTCTGACTAGAAGTTGAAAAAACATCTTAGAAAAAAAGGCAGTGATAAACCAGTTCTTTAAAGACTGCAGAGGAAACATATTTGACCTTGAGGCAGCCTTTAGCCTAATTGTCGCTATCAGAGCTTGCTGCACTGCATCCTAAAAGGATTATTAAGGTGCAGGATTTTTTAGTTCGATGGATGCACTTCATAGATACTGATTTTTACTGCTGTTGTAAGCTGCCCATAGATGTTTAAGATGGCCAGCCATAAAAATCTTCCAGATAAATAAATAAATAAACTTTAAGATGACTTGAATAATTTCATTTGGGAAAGAATTGTGGTACATTTTTTTAAAAAAATGCTAAATTTGATGTGTAAAATATTTTTCTATTGCTAGATATTCTTTGTTAAGTAACATAAATTATTTAATACAAATATTTATTTAGTCTTAACTAGGAGGTTCTTTATGTTCCAATTTTGAGATTATTATTTTTATTCAGGTATCTTGAATAAAATCTAAAATCTTGCCCATGTTTTTACTGGTAAGTATTTAGAAGAAACTGCTAAAATAAATTTTATGTTTCCTGTCATTAAATATATTTAGTACTATGACTTTGTTCCAATGTTACTTGTCATGAATTCAGTATTGTTTGAGGATGTGTGACTTTGCTAATCGTTCTTTAATGAATTCTGTAAGCATGAAATGAACCATCCTAATTACATCAGTGTCTATAATATTTTTTCCAAAACAGAAGCAAAAAAGACAGAAAGACAGAGAAGGAGAAAGATCTAAGTAATGATCGAAGAAGAGAGAGGGAGAGGTCTACCTCAAAGCAAAAGAGTAGTAAAGACAAAGAGGTCAAAGAGAAATCAGATAAAACCGCAATTGTGAAGGTAAGCTTATTTTGATCAAGCCAATTCAATCATTGTAGAATATTTTAGGAAGACTTCATTGCCTGCTGTCTTTTGTTGGTTCTTTTGATACCTCCTAAATTTTATTTAATTACTGAAAAATTATCTTCAAAATACCTCAGTAATTTCAGACAAGAACAAGTTATAAATTCCAAATTTGTTTAAAAACATAGTTTAGAATGGAGGGACAAAATTTGCAGTGTTGAATTTTATTCCTTTGGGGCCTTTTCAGGAGGATTCGCATGGTAGAATATTGTTTCCAATAGAAAGGAAAGACAATCATTCTTAATTGCAGAAGGTGAAGTTAATCAGTTTAGCATATTTTCTAATATTTTTCTGAGGTTAATAATAAACCAAATAATATATGTATGTTATAAACCAGTGATGGCACGCTGGTTTATATATGTATGTTATAAACCACAGGTGGCACATGGAGCCATTTGTCAGGGCACGCGAGGCGCTGCCCTGTCAGCTGGGCAGCGCACATGCGCGCGCTGGCCAGCTTAGTTCGCCATTTTTAAAAGCCATTTTTCGCCCTCCCAAGGCTCCAGAGGCTTTATAGGAGCCTGGGGAGGGTGCAAAGAGCCACCCTGCCCCCCCCGGAGGCCCTCCAGAGGCTTCAGGGATCGTCCGGAGGCTTCCCTGAAGCCTTCGGAAAGCTTACAATGACACTCTGAGCAAACCGGAAGTCACTTCCGGTTTGCACGGAGGGTCATTTTAAGCTTTCCGAAGGCTTCAGGGAAGCCTCCGGACGATCCCTGAAGCCTCCAGAGGGTGTCCTGGGGGGGGGGGCGGGGGAGGCTCTTTTCGCTCTCCCCAGGCTCCTATAAAGCCTCTGGAGCATGGGGATGGCGAAAAAAGCATGTAAAAATGGGGGGCGCACTGGGGGTTGCGCATTGCTTTATGGGTGTGGCATGCCCGCACACGACCCTCCTGCGCTCCCCCCACTTGTGGCACGCGAGCCAGAAAAGGTTCGCCATCGCTGTTATAAACTATCTTAAGTAGTATTTCTACAAGAAGGACTTACATTAAATAGCAATCATCTATTGTAATGAATAGACAGGCAAGTTCCCAGTCCTCTTTAGTGGCAGCCATCAACCAGATAGGATTATTTAACTCCACTTCTAGCAGCGAAAACTGCACCCCTTAACACATAAATGGAAAGATTTCTCAAACCCATTCTCTGTAGGCTGGTAGAAAATTGGTAGACGGAAAGAGGAGACATAATCCTTTATTTCAGTGAGGGTTTTCAGTCACCGAAATTCTCCTAGAAGCCTGTATTGAATTTTAAGTATTCCTCCGTATCCTACTGAATTGTTGTCATGTAACAGTTCATGAAAGAAAATTGTGCCCGCCTATTTTCCTGTCCTCCCCTATTGTTGAACTGCGTTTTTTTTTACTGCAAACTACTCTTTATTGAAAATGTCATAATTTCTCTTTGCTGGGCAGAATGCTCTTGAATCAAATGAGCATGGAAGTACAGTCCCCCGGTTCGGGCATGTGCGCATTTGCGCGTGTGCTTTGGACACTTGGTCTGGAAAAGGTTAGCCATCGCTGGCCTAGAGAGTATTGCAATCTTTTCCATTACTAGGGAGTGGGAGTGGAGATACCATAATAGAATAGACTGCATCTTTGCTGGATCCATTTGAATCATCTCTGGATATTCTATAACCCAAGTCAGATTGAATGTGCATTTTTCTAATTTAGCAAAGAATTTATTGTGTTGCAATTTTGTAATATATTTCTCAAATGAGTTAACGTGAAAGCAGGAATCTTCAGAATAAACCAAGAGGTCATCCAGTAGACAATAATATATGCAGAAATGTTCACGAAGCTATAGAAAAAACTTCAGAATGAGACTTGAAACCAGGCTGAAAGACATCACTATGTATTCAAATCTTCCATACCTTGTATCAAAGCCTGATAAATATTCATGCCCTTCTTTGATTCTAATGAAGTTGTAATCACTTCTCAAGTCTAGTTTTGTAAAAAATGTTTTTACTAACTGATCTAGTAGATCTGAGATAAGTGGGAGTGGATAATAGTGTCCAATTATTAGTTTCTTCAGGTCCTTGTAATCATGAATTGTGTGCATTTTTGGGTTCCCTCCTTTCCATTTAGATTGATTATTCTTTTTGTCCCAAAGATGCTTTTCCCAAATGTTTTGTTTCTCATCCAAGAAGCTTCTTCAGTTCTAGCTCAGTTCTTCAGTTCTCCAATTAATATAATAACTAAATTGCAAAAGAAATGTTATCAATATAAACTCAACAAAAACACAATATAACAACTTAAGTTTAAGCCAGGTTTATTGTATCTCTTGCCTTAGTCCCTAAATGTATATTTTTAAAACTGTTGCTTTTAAAAGATTCCTGAATCCTAGGATATGACTCTTTCATTTGGTGGAAGATAATTTCACATTCTGTGCAGCAGGTTGAGATAGTTAATTGGTGCTGGCTAATAATTAATATGGGCATAGAAGAAACAAATTGTTGCAATACTAATATCAATAGAAGGATATAATGCATTATGAATTTCATTAAAAAGTTGCCATTTAAAAATAAGTAATTATTTCAGATGTTTCAATTTTTATTTTTTAAGTTAATAGCCCTTCCTCAGGTGCTCCATATGGTTTACATGGAGATTATTATTATTTCCCCCCCTTTTTATACACAGTTTTAAAATTCAAATTTTGGTGTGCATGAGAAGGATCATGCATGCCCTCAAAAATCAGTTAGATAAATTTGTTGTGTATTATTTATTTATTGCCTTTTAAATATATATTTTTTATTTACAAAGGATAAAGATCTCAGTAAAGAGAATCAAAATTCTGAAATCAATAAAGCAGCAGAGGAAGAAGAGACAACAATTGCAGCAGAGATTGAACAACAACAGAATGGGAACTGCCAACCAAATGAAGAAACGATATCAGTTAAAATTGAAGATGTGTAGAATATTGAATGGACCTTCGACCCATTTTGCAAAAGAAATACAAAACCTTTTGTCTGATCTCCAAAATACATCAAAAGAGGATAAAAAAATATTAAGCAATCAACTGGCCATACCAAATTCTGCTAGCAGCTATTCCAGTCTTGGTGGTTTGGTCAGCTTGAGGACTGACAAGAAGCAGGACTGACCAATAGGATATGCTGTGACAAAAGCCAGCAGCAATGGTCATATCTTCCAAAATAAATGTATTTCATTGATCATAAAATACTAGGTGGTTGCAGTCTGTACTATCCTGAAAAGCTACCAGAGGGATGCATTTGGAAGTTGTTAAAATATTTGTAGATTGATACATTTTGTTTTTTCTTATGGTTTTAAAACTAAACTCCATGTGATATGTTTTGATGATGTGCTTGAAAATGGTGCAGAAATAAACATATTTCCTTTGATGTTGTAAATTACAAGTGATGAAAAGTTTTAACTTAACAGTTTTACATTTGTGTTTATGCCCACAAAGGTAAGTGAAGATTCTTCCTCTGTTGTTTGTGACTTTCTTTTTATATTTTTAAAAACATACTTCACAACGTAAGTCTACAATTCTTCTCTTAATTAGTAGTTGATCAATGCATGCTAATGTTCTGATTCTAAAAAGAAGTTCCATGTTTATACTAGAGTTCCATTCTTCCAATTATAAGCACATCTAAGTAGTAATTCCAGACAACTGACTTTGTCTTGAGTTGTATTACAGGGTGCCTAGTCACTTGCAAATTGAACAGAAACAGAAAGACGAATTTTTACTTTTTAATGGAGATGTAGAGCACAAGCTGATGCTTTAGTGCCTTTGACACAGAATAGTGATTTCTAGTAATGTAGAGGTTTTTTTTTAAAATCTCTGTTTGAGTTGCTCTTTTTGATGATTCTATCACACCAGTAGGCAAGCATTTGAAAGATGTCAGTCATATCAACCATTAGTTATTTGAAATAATTTGAAGATCTCTTGATTTCAAGTAAAAAAACCAACAACCCTAGGTAATATACGGATTAATTGCTGTTTAGGGACCATAAAAAGATGAGCATTTTATCCAATTAATCCATACATTTTTCAGATCATATACTGAAACACGGAATTGAATAGTGCTAAAAAGAAGTAATTTACTTCTCAACAGGACTGGAACTTAGAAAGCTCCCTTTAAAAGCATGTATATTAAGGGCTAAATGTAAGAGGTTATTTCTATACTTTCTATCACAAGTAAAGAAATAATTTAAGATTTCTGTTCTGTTTGATAAAGTTCTGAAAGAAAAACAACAACTAGTTCTAGTCTCATTGCAGCATTTTAAAATTTAAAGCAAAGGGTGGTACTGTAAAATCAAGAACTATTTGAATACAATGTAATACAATCATATGGCCTTATAGCACTGAAAAAAGTATGAAAATCCAAATAGTCATATAGCTTTCAGTTTGTGTTCTCAATATTTCTGTTTACGGACAGATAGGTGAGTATTTATGATAAAATGAAAGCTATAAGATAATAGGGCTCTTAGATTGTGACACTGTTTTAGTAGCTCATTGTTGGGTAAGGTGTTTTTGTTTGTTTTTTGTTACAGTCTAAAGTTTTTTTTTTCTTCAAAAAACCTTTAGTGAATGCTTTACCATGTAAAGTATGGACAGTAATTTTGTGATGTTTATGCCACATAAAGTTGGCTTGCAAACAGCTTATTCCGATAAAGCAATGACAAACCTCATGCTTCTTGAAGGACTGTGAAAGATTGTGTCTTGCAACAGCAGCTGTCATATTTATGATTTGTAAGTAGCATAGAGCAAAGATTGTATACCTGCTATCTTTGGTACCATCACTAATAAATTTTAGTATTTTAGAGAGAAGTAGTTTTGATTTGCTTTTTAAAATAATGCCTGAAAGTTTATTATCATTTACTACAATAGCTGCATTTTGTTATATGGATACTTTGGTTTGTGTTGGCATATATAGCAAAGTAAAAAAGATGGAGCACAGAAGAGATATGTATTAAAAGTTTATAACTTCAGTGTAAAGTAATGTTCCAAGTTTTTTTCATATATTGCCAAATATTGGTATCATTTTAATTTACAAACAGAGGCTGAGATGGTTACAGTGGGCCTAGTGAGTGTTTGATTAGGATCAATTTAAGACTAGTTAATGTAGTAGCTGAATAGGTTAAAGTCGTTTGAGTCTACAATAAAATCCCTGTTAAAATTGCATCAGATCATTGAGACGCTTTTTGTTTTGTTTCTGTGTAGTTCCACAGGAATACATAAACATTTCCTTATGCAAAATATGGCACCAAATTGAAGAATATTGTAGCCAGTGTTTGCATGATTTTTTTCTTCTACAGTTTTCCTGAGAGCTCAGATTCCTCCCGTAGATTTTGAACACTAAAATTGCAATTGTGGAAGGTGGGGTGGGTGGATACATGAAGATGTAGAGCAGTGTTTCTCAATCTTGGCAACTTGAAGATGTCCGGACTTCAACTCCCAGAATTCCCCAGCCAGCATTCGCTGGCTGGGGAATTCTGGGAGTTGAAGTCCGGACATCTTCAAGTTGCCAAGATTGAGAAACACTGATGTAGAGCAAAGAAGAGGAAGAGGAAGACTGCATAGACTGCCTTACAGAACTCTGGGAACAATTGTTCAACCCCAAAGTTGCAATTTTATTTCAATATGACCAAAGTCTTGTATAACACAGTATAACGCTATCAGTTTAAAACAAATTTTCAAATTGATTTTTTTTTAATTTCCACAAAATTGTTAGCAAGGACACAACCCATCTTTCTACCTCATGCATTATAACCACAAATGTGTAGATCGAGGTTGTAGATAATCTGTCTTTAATGTCAGATACAGAAATGCCAGATTTGGAGATAGCAAGGCTTGTACAATGGTTGGGTATGATGACCCTGTTGTCTGCCATAGCATCTTCTGTAAGTGTGGAAAGAGCTGCTATCTGCACAGGTGCCAAAGAAGCTAACTGTGCTAAATGTTGCTGACAAGGCACTGGGAATAGAAGATAGTTTTAGATCTTTATAGGACTTTGAAACATGTTAGAACAATTAAGCTGGGGGTTTACCTTGCACTTCCAAGAATTCTAGCAATGTAAATAATTTAGAAGAAACTTATTCCACACTGCCATCAAAGATAAAGTCATAACACAATGAAGGGGAAGAGGAGTTAAGCTGGAAAGCATGAAAGATACTGTGCTTATTTTAATTGCCACTGCCTTACCACACACTCTGCTATTGAGCCACTTCCAAATAGCATGAATTCTTTTGATTGGTAAATATTAATTTCTAAGTGACTCTATTCGTATCCAGAGAGCTTCAGGAACAAACAATTGGTAAGTTTAGCTTAAAAAAAAGAGTATGGTTCATTGCAAAAATATTAATATAGAGATTTGATATAATAATTTCTGTTAGCATTTGTTTACCTTCATATAAGGTAATATAGGGATCAAAAGCAATGTAACCTTTATTCTAGACTACTGTTATGTTAATTGAAGAAATTGTTCAAGTTTTGATAACTTGAATAACACAATCTGAAAATACGTATTTGGCTACATTGCTACAAATAGAACTGAATTGTGAAAAAAATTGGGCATTATGTACATTATTAAAAAGTATGCAAAGAATGGACCAAGATGGTGCCAATGCCTTTAAACTGTAGGGAGGGGTGGCTTCAATAGCTCACAACATCCCTCTAGAAATACAGTGCTGAATTGCTTCAAGTAAAAATCATTAGGCTTAAGAATAATTAAATTCCCATGGTAGAAATTAATATAATTGTATGGCGGAGCTTAAACTCATCTATATTTGTAATTATAATTAGATCCTTCCAAATGACATGAAATATAATGAAATAATTTCAGTAAGATTGATTAGAATCTATCAAACAATTGCAGCTTATACCAATATGAATTCTAATTACATTTCCTTCATCTAGTGGTAAAGGCTTTTGCTCATATTTTGATATACTTTCTGAGGATCGGCTTACTACCTGAAGCATCATTGGCTTTACCTCATAGGATCTCAAGAACAGCAACATACCGGTGATTCTTCTTTGCTTCCTGAGTTTTTGGACAACTGTTAGAGATGGACCGTTTTCGTAGGCAGATTCTCTGAAAGCTGTTGCATGGCTTTGTGACTGAATTCCATACCAACATAATCCAGGTGAAGGCCTACCTTCACCTTCTCACTGGCATTGACTCTGTTATGAGGCTTGGGAAGTGTCTCTTCCTTTCCCCTTGCCACTGCTTCAGAATACTCTGTGGAAACTCTCCCAGTTGCTGGACTTGTTGGAAGAAATACCTCCAAATCATCCTTTATCACATAAAGCTTATCGGCTTCGTTCAGTGGTGCTGAAGGAAGCAATGGTTGTAAGCTGGGTTTCAGGAGAGCCTGTATATACAATGAAGTGGGGGGAAAATAAGTTGTCACTGTATTCAAACAACATATTAAGCCACAAACCAGACAACCTTAGCAGTCCATGTGGGTAATTCTATCCTGTGCAGGGCCCAAACATTGGGCTAATTGAGCATAAGAGTTAAATTAACCACGGGTAAATATTGTGCAAACACAGCCTTAATTTCTTACGGCAATATCAGAGTTAAAGCTATTCATTCTTAAAGCAAAATTAATAAACAAATTGAAAAAAATACTTTTACTATGATTAATTAATCATGGTATGACACTGCAAGGTGTCGGACCTAATAACCTCCAGTTGTGCTGGACTGCAGGGCACGACATTCCTAGCCAACATACCCATTAGCTATGTTGGTTAGCAATTGGAGAGTAGAGATCAATTTACTCAAAAGTGGTAGATTCATATGGTTGACAACTATTTCTTTCTCCAGTTTAATCTTTTTTAAAAATAGGAAATCTCTTTCACTGTTATAGTACTAATCACAATCTGTTTCTCTAATATTTTAAAAAATATCCATCTATTTTCTACACGGGGATATTTTTTATACAAATTATAGTATGGTAATACTGATGGAAAACTTTTTGTATTGCCCTATTTGTTATTACAAGAGTTGTGGTGGCACAGTAATTAGACTGCAGTATTGCAGGCTAATTCTGCTGACTGCCAGGGGTTCGATCCTCACCATCGCAAGGTTGACTCAACCTTTTATCCTTCCGAAGTTGGTAAAATGAGGACCCAGATTGTTGGGGGCAATAGGCTGTAAACCACTTAGAGAATGCTGTAAAGCACTGTGAAGTGGTAGATAAGTCTAAGTGCTATTGTTATTGTATCTCTCTCTTGAAGTTTCAGTAGCATTTTCTTTCTTTTTCTTTCCTTAATTTCCAGCCATTTCCTAGTTTATTTGGAAATGTATTGTATATAGAAGATAGTACACAGAATTAAGAAATGTAAGTTGAGTTTAAAATAGTATGGTATTCTGTTCAGACAGAGAATTAACTTGGTTAAACCTTAATTATTTAATCTAACTTTACACATATACATTTGAAAATGAGATGATCTATCAATGGAACTCAAACAGAGCTTTCTTAAAAATAACAAAACAATTATCCTCATTGATCTGCTCAGGGTTATTCTAGACCAGGGATGTCAAACTCAAATTCATTGAGGGCCACATCAGGTTGTGTTTGACCTCAGGGGACCGGGGTGGGCATGGCCAGGCTGGGTATGGCCAGCTTGACGTCACTCGTGTCGGGGGCATGTGTAGTGGCCTAAGAGCTCTACCAGCGAAAATGGATTTCCAAGCTCCATTTTCAGCTGCAATGACCCTCTGCCAGCAAAAACGGAGCTCCCGAGCTCGTTTTCACTGGCAGAGGCACCATGGGCCTGTCCTTCGCTGTTTCCAGGGTGGCCCCACAGGCAAGATCTAAGCATCCCGCAGACCAGATCCAGGCCCTGGGCCTTGAGTTTGACACACCTGTTCTAGATCTATAAAAGATGACAGTGCGGACAGCAAAATCCCAACAGTATATTGATTTAAACACAACAGTGGAAAGGCATTCTATGCATAAACAGTTATGCTATACTATTTAATAATGGAGATAAGTCCACAGTCTTAAATGGTGCAAAAATGCTTAAAAGAATCATACCACTGGAAAGGTTCTTTCTGCAACTTGCATAGCACTGCTATCTCTTGGATTTGGGACAGGTGGCCAGCATGATTTTCTTGATCTGAAAGTCCAAATTTTGTTGAAAACATGAAAATTATGTTTAGTTCTTGAAAAGCTAATCCTGCAAGTTTCATAATGAATTCAGTGTTAACGGGAGAGATAGCTGAGCACCTGGCAGAAACAACCTTTTGGCTAAAGCATTTGGAGTGGGCTTATCAGAAAAACTCAACTAGCAGGTTCAATTTACATGCTGTAAATATCAACTTGTGCAATTTGGTGCAGTATGTAAAAGTAACTCCTACCTAAAATTGCATGAAATACATTATTTAAGCATATACGTTTTTTCCCCTGCATAATCCATCACACACATAGCAAAAGTATGGGAGCTCATAATCGTCAGGATTGCGAGATTTATGTATTAGTATATTTATTACCAAACATTCATTTTTAAAATTATTGTTTGATTCTTTCTTTTTTACGCAGCATTTTCTTACCAGCAAATGCCATCCTACTCATAATGCTTTTCCTATTTGCCTGTGCTAATCAACGTGTCCTGATCATCAAACCCTTGACAACAATTTTCTGTTTTATTAAAACGCTTATAATTCAAGGAGTTAAAATAGTTTTACATTTTATTGGTCTATATTCTCTTTTAAACTGAAAGTACTCAACAAACTATCGTTTCTGGTTATGGAAACTCTGCATTCCATGGTTTCTGAGAAACAAGATTGTAATCTGCCAGTAAAGAACTTGATGTAGCTTTGCAAGCTTTCTTGTGGAACACAATCAACGCCTTTGTCCTTATTTTTGCTGGCATGCTGGGTGCAAAGAGAAGAACTCCCAAAATGTATTGAGGTGGTAGAAGCTTAAATATACTGGATCAAAAACCCACACCCTTGTCCTAGCAGGACCTCAATAAGGAAAAAATATACATGCTGTTATCCTTACTGCTTTTCTCATCATTCTGAATGGGAAATCGCAAAGCAAATGCAGAAGGGGAAGAAGAAAAGGGGGAAAATGATTTCACGTGATTTTAGAACCAGTTCATTTGCAATGGTTTTTCTCTACCCTACTTATTGTATTGCACTTGCTTCTGCATATGCCTCCTAACACCCATGAGTGCTTATTCCCAGATGAAGGTTAACCAAGGGATAGAATCAAGATCACGAGATGTGATACTACCGATTTATAATGCCTTGCTAAGACCACACTTGGAATACTGCATCCAATTTTGGTCACCACAATATTAAAAAAAAGTTGAGACTCTGGAAAGAGTGCAGAAAAGAGCAACAAAGATGATTGGGGGGGAGGGGGGAGGAGAGCTGAAAGCTAAATGTTTCCAGGAATTGGGTATGTCTAGTCTAGTGAAAAGAAGAACTAGGGGTGACATGATAGCAGTGTTCAAAGAAGAGGGAGACAAGCTATTCTCCAAAGCACCAGAAGGCAAAACGAAGCAATGAACAATCTGAAACTGAACAAGGAGAGAAACAACCTATAACTGAGGAGAAACTTCCTGACAGTAAGAAAAATCAACCAGTGGAATTGCTTGCCTTCAGAAGTTGTGGGTGCTCCAACATCAGAGATTTTTAAGAAGAGATTGGACAACCATTTGTTGAAAATGATATAGGGTCTCCTGCTTGGAGATTGGGATTGGGCTAGAACAGGGGTCTCCAACCGTGGCAACTTTAAGACTTGTGGACTTCAACTCCCAGAATTCCTGGGAATTGAAGTCTACGAGTCTTAAAGTTGCCAAGGTTGGAGTCCCCTGGGCTAGAAGACCTCCAAGTTCCCTTCCAAGTCCTTTATTCTGTTAATAATGTTACTTTAATTCTTAACTTTTGTAGAGCTAGACAACAAGGTAATGGTGAGTCCATAGAGGAAGTGAGCAGAACCCTATTTTTGTTTTGTTCATGATTTTAAAAATTTTGCACCACTTTTGACTTCCGTGGCTTTTGTTTGCTTGTTGCCACAATTTGAATAAAAACACACAAAGCAATTAAAATATTTCTAGATCATGAAAATATAATTACCGTTTCAGTACTGAGGAACAAATTGTGATAGCAATAGCTGGAATTATTATGAGGCCAAGACAGAGGCCAACAACCATTCCTTCAAATTCTCCTTGATCTAAGAAGAAATAAGCAACAGAAAAATTGAGAAACAAACACTGCTCTAGGGAATTAGCCTTTTTGGTAAAAAAAAATGTTCTACTGGTAAGTAAGATAACTGTTTTCTCTATCAAGGATCTAACATGCAGTTATTTATGGCCCAGTAGCTGGTTAGGAGGGAGAGTTGTGCCCATTTTTGGCACTGAAAAGGTTGGCCATCAATGCTGGGTCAATGTGGAATACAACCTGGTCCTGTGGATAGTCTTAATTTGACTAGATGCACCGCTGTGTAACATTAATGTGAAAGAGTAGAATACAGATTAAAAGTAATAATAAGTAAATGCATAATAATAATATTTCAAAATACCATATTTCAGCGTAGTAAAATCCTGCGGCAAGCTTTGAGCTCCTTCTCCCTTTCTAGTGATGCCAGAGATGTGGACTGTATAATGGGTATTTGCCTTAAGATCAGTCAAGTGGTGCTGTTTCATTGAAGAATTGAGAGTAAGGGCTGTAATGGAAGGGAAGGGAAGATGTTACGAAGAATAGTTGCTGTGCCTATCCCAGGAGAGGAAGAATTCATTCTCAGTGTATTTGGGTGATAGATAAATATCTTCTAAGCCAGTGTTTTTCAATCTTGGCAACTTTTAAGATGGGTGGACTTCAACTCCCCGAATTCATTCAACACTGTTCTAAGTTCCCAGTGATGCTTTCCTCAAATGATAAACGGAGAATTCTTCTCTTGAAGTTTGATCAGTGATTGTCCTTGTCTCTTCTCTTAATATATTTTACCTGATAGCACGACACCTTTCTATATATATAGTATAGAAGCTATTATACCCACTTACACATAGAATCAAATGATCTTGAACAATTCAAACGTTGCCTAGCAATACAGATAGTCCTTGTTTAATGACTACCCATTCAGCAACCACTCAAATTTGAATGATGAATGATGGCAATTATGACCAAACCTCATACACTGTGGTTGCAGTGTTCCTACAGTCAAGATCGTATCCTCCCGCACACATCCCTACGACCAATCCGCTCTCACAAGGAGGGACTACTACTGGTGCCGTCCACCAGGCAGTGCCAGCGGGCGACGCCTAGGGGTAGGACCTTCTCTGTGATGGGCCCAACCCTCTGGAATGACCTCCCCCCCGACATTAGAACTACCACTGACTTCCGTTCCTTCCGTCAAAAATTAAAGACTCACCTGTTTCGATTAGCTGGCCTGGCACATTCTTAGTTTTTACCTCCCGGTGGATATATTTTAATGGGTAATTTTGGGTAATATTTTAACTCCTGGGTTATTAGAGTTTTTAATGTACTATATTTATTATTCTATATACAGTCTTGCAACCTCCTCCACCTACGTATTTAATTATTTAACTGTTTCATGTATGTATTTTATAACACATTTTAGTGACTGTACACCGCCCCGAGTCCCTTTCGGGAGAGGGGGCGGTCTATAAATACGAATAATAATAATGAATAATAAAGTAATTAAGATTTGTGACTTTCCAAGCTGGCTCTCACAAGTAAAGTTAATGGGGAAGCTGCCAAGAAGTTAGAAGTTGTGATCATTAGAGGTTGTCACTTAAGAAGTTGTGATCATTAGAGGTTACTTAACTATGACAACAAGAAGTACTGTCACTAAGCAGCATGGTGGTCATATGACTGTTCTGACGTGATTGTATCATTTAACAATAGTCTTTACCAATTAGTATAATTAAACAAGGGCTACCTGTAACATGATATGAGCAGTCAATATATGTGGATTCTATTTAAAGAGGACCATCAACAGAACTTCACTGTGCTTTACGTACTAACTATACCATTATTTCTTAGCTGACTGCAAGACACTCTTAAGGTCTCTTTTTAAATTCTAGTTTAGGTATATTTATTACTTTCCCTTCTTTCTCCCCCTTTTACCCTGTCCAACTCTCAGCTGCTTCTCTTTTCTCTTTGGATCTTTCCTCTCTCTGGGTTCTTTTAATTTCACAACCGGTTTCTTTATAAAAGAAAAAGATGAAGGAGAGTTAAAGGAACCAGCTCTTCTGCATTTAAACTATGATGTCTTACTTTCTGAAAAGACTTCAAATCCCTTCTTTGACATTTAATCATGCTGCTCTGTAGGAGAATATCTTGCAGTATATGGATTCTAAGTATCTTTTTCTCCAGTGTTTGAAGTTAAAAGCATTTTTTCACTTAAATATTTTATCGAAGTTGAGTAAAAGATTCATATTATTTCAGAAAAGTAAAGCATTTGCAGCATGTGGGTCATTATGAACAGTGCTCACTGCTGCCTCCAAAATCAAAATGCATAGATGTGATACATGCCTGCTGACTTTCCTTTTCTCTCTCTCTTTTATAGGAAACTTTAAAAATTAGGAGCCTAATACTGTATGAGTTAAGATTGAGATTGTCTTTGCAACGTTTCAGTGAGATTGCACTCGTCATCTTCAGGCTGTGGTCTTAAAGTGCCTCAAGATGGCGAGTGCGATCTCGCTGAAACGTTGCAAAGACAATCTCAATCTTACACGGGAAAAGACCCGAATACAACAAAACCAGCATACCTACACCCGTGAAAATCTACGAAAACAAATTATATATATATATATATATATATATATATATATATATATATATATATATATATATATATATATATATATATATATATATATATATAGAGATAGAGATAGAGATAGAGATAGAGATAGAGATAGAGATAGAGATAGAGATAGAGATATAGATATAGATATAGATAGATAGATATAGATAGATATAGATAGATATAGATAGATATAGATAGATATAGATATATATACACACACACACACACACACACACACACACACACACACACATATATGTTTTCGTAGATTTTCACGGGTGTAGGTATGCTGGTTTTGTTGTATATGTTGTATTTGTACTGATAAATAAATAAAGGGAGACTAGTATATATATGTATGTATGTATGTATGTATGTATATGTATATGTATATATATATGTTGTATTTGTGCTGATAAATAAATAAAGGGAGACTAGTATAGATCTATTTCAAGCTATTTAGCTCTCATCAGCTAGCCATACCCTTACTGGGATTCGAACCAGGGCTGTATTACATATTAGGTAGTTGTATTAGCCACTAAGCCACAGGCTCTCCTCCTTATCAGCTGAGCCAGGGAAATAGGTATGTATTTGTGTTACAACCCCTGATATGCCCAAATATGGGAGGGAGCTCACTACTCCCCCTTTCTGTCATTCAACTCATTACAGAAGACCATCCAGGCAGAAAACCATTTTTTTATTTTTAATGTTGCCTTTTTATATTTGTGTTGTATTTGTGCTGATAAATAAATAAAGGGAGACTAGTATAGATCTATTTCAAGCTATTTAGCTCTCATCAGCTAGCCATACCCTTATTGGGATTCGAACCAGGGCTGTATTACATATTAGGCAGTTGTATATACACACACACAATACGATACAATAGCAGAGTTGGAAGGGACCTTGGAAGTCTTCTAGTCCAACCCCCTGCCTAGGCAAGAAAACCTATACTATTCCAGACAAATGGCTATCCAACATCTTAAAGACTTCCAGTGTTGGGGCATTCACAACTTCTGGAGGAAAGCTGTTCCATTGATTAATTGTTCTAAATGTCAGGAAGTTTCTCCTCAGTTCTAAGTTGCTTCTCTCCTTGATTAGTTTCCATTGCTTCTTGTTCCTTGGAAAGGTGCTTGGAGAATAGTTTAACTCCCTCTTCTTTGTGGCAACCCCTAAGATATTGGAAGACTGCTATCATGTCTCCCCTAGTCCTTCTTTTCATTAAACTAGACATACCCAGTTCCTGCAACTGTTCTTTATATGTTTTAGTCTCCAGTCCCCTAATCATCTTTGTTGCTCTTCTCTGCACTCTTTCTAGAGTCTCCACATCTTTTCTACATCGTGGGACCCAAACTGAATGCATTATTTGTTGAATGAATGCAGTATATGACAATATATATGTAAAGATTCATATATATATGAATAGGAATATGTATGTACGTGTATAATTATATACCGCATTTCCCTGAAAATAAAACAGGGTCTTATTCTCCTTTGACCCCCAAAATAAGCATTTAGCCTTATTTTCGGGGAGGTCTTATTATTTTTGAGGTGCAGGAGGCGGCGAGCATGGTCACCTCATGGCTGCTGCTGTGTTGCAATATTTTGGGGGAGGGTTTATTTTTATTATATATATATATATATATATATATATATATATATATATATATATATATATATATATATATATATATATATATAATCTTCATGCAAAGAAGTATTCACAGATATTACTTTTGAAAGTAAAGTTTTGTAACAACATTCAATACACTTTTTTTCATGTGGGGACATCTGATTTGTTTCTGGAACATGATCTGGAGTTCTACGTTTTCCTCATTCCTTTCCAACCCATCGCATTTAAAATTTCCTCTACATATATATATAACATTATATACATTACATATATTTATACATGTATTATTATATAAAATAATAAACAACATTATTTTCTACTGGGGCCTTTGAGGCATTAATTCAATTATTGCATTCCAACACAGCTGGGGATATTAGCTTGGGAAAAGCTGATAGAATATTTCCTTAGGTCTTCAGGTCCTTATATAATTTTTGTATTTTATCGTGAGAAAATTTAGAGGATGTAGAGAATATTTACAAGTGATGCCCAATATTTTCAACAATGCATCCAACTCCTTGACACATCCATAAAAATGTCTTCCAAGTTCCAGTGTCTTGTGCTGATCCTACTTTATAAAGTTATGGGATGGACTAATCCTGTTTAACTAAGCTTTCCCTAACATGACAAATGAACATTTGGGAATTCTCAGTTTAACTTTTGCTTCTGATCTGACATGAGCAAAAGGCCTTCAGCAAGAGGTCTACATTACAGGATTGTCCTCAACAGACCTGACAAATACGCCTTAAAGCACTTTGAAGGCTCTGAGGTTTATAAAATGCTGACGTTATGGAGCAATTTATATTGGGATTTAATTAACCCTCTTCTTCTTCCTTAATTAAAAAAAAATCATTCAGGTGAAGGGAAACTTCAATAATGCTAAACACAAGGCATAATTTCTTCAATAATTTCCATTTTAAATAACACATTTGTTTACAGAATGGGTATATCATAAATCTTTTGATTAATTATGTCCATGCAATGACGTAAATTACCCCAAGCGATGCTGTTTGTGACTTCTGTGTAGTGAATTCTGTATCCCAAAAGGAAACCCAAGCAATCTTTCGTAGGTATCTCAGTCCATTTCACAACAGCTGAATGTTTGGTCACAACTGGAATTATTACATTAGCTGGACCTATCCTGGGGACTTAAAAAGAGCATCCAAATCAATTTTCCATTTTCCAAAATTATTTTGATCAATTGTATACATTCTTGTGCTGTTAGACTTTGCAAAGTACTGATACAAAAGAAAAAATCTTGGTTACAGCTCCTATCTATCACAACAATATACTTCAGGACTCCTGAATTTATTCCTAAGTCAATTGCACTGCAATCCTCATTATCAAGAGTCAGCACATTTTGGAAATAATGGTCTTGTGAACTGGCACTTCTGAAGCCTATTGAGTCACAGAAATGAATTTCAATTACTCATAAGGGAATAAACCTTGACATATTCCTTCTAGACAGCCTACCAATTGGACTAGACTCTATATTGTTTGTGTGTGTGTGTGTGTGTGTGTGTGTGTGTATCAATCTGATTTTCATTCTATCATTAAGCCATAGAAGACACTCATAAAATTAACATCTATTGATTTTCACAACTGTAACAAAAACATTTATTTGCCCTGCTGCCACCTTCTGAACTTCATAAACTGCTTAAGATATTGTTTTCTCCTGCCCTGAACTAGAATGTGGGTGATGGCGGTGGAAGCCCCTTGGTTGAGTATTGCCTGCTTGACTTTTGGGGTTTTGGTTTGTGGTTACCTGTCCCCCCCCCTTGATATTTTGTTTTCTTTAATTTTTAACTGTAAGTCACCCAATGTTATTATGGAGTTGGCATCCTGGAAATTGGAAGGTTAAATAAAAATAAAGAATAAAGAAATAAAAATGCAAAAGGTCTAACTTTAGCATTTCAGTATGTCAATAAAGGTGATGTAAAAGAATTCTGTCATCAAATTCTTGTCAGCAGAGGGCAGTGATAGCAAATTAGAAACACAAGTCTATTGTAAAGCTACCCACACTGACCAAGTGCTCCATTACCAAAGTAACAACTCAACCTCCTACAAGAGTAGCTGTGCAAGAACACTATTTATATAAGCACAAACACACTGGAGCAACCCCGAAAAACAAAATCTGTACAGCATCTTCCAACAAAATGGATACTCACGCAACTTCAGCAAAATATGCCTGATCACTCAACCCAATAAAGCGTAAGCTGTGAAAAGGATAACATTGCCTAGACATCAAAAAAACTCAGAAACATAAGCAGGCTATTACAACCACATGGCACCACCATAGTAATGAAATAACTAAAGTCCTCCAAAGCAGCCTAAGTAAACCAAAACATCCAGCAGTCTCAGAAGAAAAAAACAGGAGTCTACAACATACAATGTAAGGACTGTAACAGCCATTACATAGGACAAACTGGAAGAAGACTGACAGAACGCATCAATGACACACCAACTAGCAGTCCGAAGACATGATGAAAACTCCTTAATTTCATAGCACATGAACAGATTTAACCATAAATTTCAATTGGGAAACTGTGACTAACCTAGACCAAGCAAAGTCCCAAAATGCTAGAGAATTCTTGGAATTCTGGCACTGAAACAAATCAACCATCAACATGCACATAGAGATAAACAACATCTATACAGCATTCAAAAGAGGCAATCAAAAAGCCAAAAAGGGGGAGAACGACCAACATTCCTCCTCATCAGCAATCAATATCGAGATAAACAGAAATATAACACCAGACCAAGAATCAAGAAATGAACAATACCACAATCAAGGAACTGTCAACACACACAAACAAACAGTAAACAGCAGCCTAATGAAGCAACCACCAAGATCACTCCCATAAACATTGACAGGGCAATCCACTAATATATAAAATGAGAACAAAGCCCACTCTCTTTTAGCTTTTATGATGTTACCTAGTTTGGTAATGAAACATCTGCAAGAAAACAACCAAGCTCAGAGAGCAACAAAGACCCTACACATTATCAAAGCTATAAATCTCTGGGGAACAGATTTGGGTTTTCTACTCTCACTGACTTCTATATGACATGCATGTTAACGTCTAAAAAGTGTCTTAACTTTTGGTATTCCTCAATCAAAAGTTTGTAAAAAAGTGATGTCTGAAGAAAGATGAAAGATGAAAACTATATACAGGCAAGTTTAAAATTGGGAAATATATATTTAAAAAGCTCCATATCCAGGGAAATATAGATGTCAAAGAAAATAAATCTGCATTGGAGCTTTGAGTAATCCAAAGAATAAAATTTGAAAATGCAGAAGGAGGATTATAGAAGGTGGGCAAGGGATTCGCTGTCTTCCTGAATCTGCTGACAGAAGCAATTCTGCTAGGAGAAACACTGCACTAGATTTCATTCCCTATTTGCATTGCAGTATTTCATGGCAGAAACTGGAAAGCAGATAGAATTTATGTGTATGCTGATGTTCTGGATTAGGGCAGAGAAAAAAATTAATGAGCTTGAGAAAGCAGCCAAAGGAAGCCCCCACTTCGCCAAGTCATTCAATTTCTGCAATTTACTACAATTATTTTATATTTTATTATTTATTTAGATTCTTTTATCATACTGGCTTACAATATAAATGCATACAACAGCATTAAAGAATGAAGAAAATCACAGGATTAATAACCACAGCAATAGAAATTAAAAATGGAAAAAAGAAAAGGAAGACTTGAAAAATGACATTATAAATAATTGAAGCCTGGCTTCTCTTATATAATCCAACACTCCAAACCATAACACTATAATTAGGAGATTGGAATGGAATTCACTAAAAGCAACAAACAGTTAGCAAAGCGAGAAAATGCTGTAAAAATACCTCCTTCCACTGCATAGAACTTGGCCACTGCCAGTGTCTGTTCATCTTTCATTAAGTCCTCACTTTGACGGTCCAATGCATGCAGCATTACTCTATATAACTGATAAGGATGGAGGTGATCTACCGGTAGATAACAGAAATTTCATTACTTGGAAATATACAATTAAGAAAACAATATGATTTAAGACAAAAAGAACTGCTTATCAGTGAAAAACAGGTGAGACACTATAAAATAGATAAATAAATCTGCTAATCTGCATCAGAAGAAAAGGCAGTAAAAGCGATAATGTATAAATTCAAATAATAGAAATAGCTCAATGGCGCTACTAAGAAGTAGCATTACTGCACCAAAGGAACTGGGTTCAATTGGGTTAAAGCAGAAAACCATTGACAAAAGGAAGGACTGGCAACCCAATTCAGAGATTGTGTAGGAGCAGCTGCTGACATGCTGAGTTTGTTGCTAGAGCCGGATTCAAGAGACTCGAAGGACCTGGATGTAATTTCAGAGGCCTTTTCTATGATCATGGAAGATGGGCATAGCACCAAGGAATTGAAGGACGAAGACTGTTCCTATCTTCAAAAAAAAAAAAAAAAGGGGGGGGGAGGTGAAAAGGCCTTGATGATTAAGGAGTAAGCTAATTTGACTGATACTGTGCAAAATTCTGGAACAAATTATCAGATTAACATAGTTGGAAGGGACCTTGTAGGTCATCTAGTCCAACCCCCCACCCAATCAGGAGACCCTACACCATTTCTGACAAATGGCAGTCCAATCTCTTCTTGAAAGCCTCCAGTGATGAAGCTCCCACAACTTCTGAGGGCAAGTTGTTCCATTGGTTGCTTGTTCTCACTGTCAGAAAATTCTCTCCTTGTTCAGTATCCATCCATTAGTCCTTGTCCGGCCTTCAGGTGCTTTGGAAAACAGGTTGACCTCCTCATCTCTGTGACAGCCGCTCAAGTATTGGAACACTGATATCATTTCTCCCTGGTCCTTAATTAATAAGCACTCTGTGAGTATTTTAATAATAATACCTTGCCTGACAGGAGACTGCATTGATTGACTTCGAATAAGTGATGCCAAATCTGTCTGATCTTCTTTTTTGAGAGTGATCACTTTAGTTAACCAGAGGCTTGTAGTGGAAGAAGATAATTGACTTCAGCAAAGAATCTCACGAAGTTCCATGAAATTCCAGGAGTGAAAGTGATTTTATTATGTTTACAGGATTTTATTCCTTTTGTTTCTCATTAAAAATCTCTCAGTTCTCCTTTTGGATGTCATGCCTTTGGCATCATTACTATTGCTAAGAATAATGCAGTATTCTTAATATTTTCACTTAGCATTATTCGAAAGTCTCACTGAAAGAGAAAGTGCACAAAAGTTCCACAAGGGGGATTAAGATGTAATGTTCAGTACTTTGCTTCTGTACTCAACTTCTGCAGTATTTGAAATATTTTGCTTTAAATTTGCATTTGCTGCTAAGGGATTAAGATTATGCTAACTGCCCTGTTTCCTTGCTAGTTGACAAAACTTAATCTAAGTTAAAGGTTCCCCTTGAACATATGTGCTAGTCGTTCCCGACTCTAGGGGGTGGTGCTCATCTCCGTTTCAAAGCCGAAGAGCCAGCGCTGCCTGATGACATCTCCATGGTCATGTGACCGGCATGATTAAACACCGAAGGTGCACAGAATGCTGTTACCTTCCCACCAAAGGTAGTCCCTATTTTTCTATTTGCATTTTTAATGTGCTTTTGAACTGCTAGGTTGGCAGAAGCTGGGACAAATAATGGGAGCTCACTCCGTAACGCAGTGCTAAGGATTTGAACTGCTGAACTGCCGACTTTCTGATCAACAAGTTCAATGTCTTAGCCACTGAGCCATTGCATTGTTAATCTACAGTCCAACAAATACCTCAGTCCAGTAAAGTAAAGTAAATTTGAAAGTAGGCTTCTTAGGTCACAATAGACATTTGATATCAATTGGTCTAAGCATATCTAATTCTACATTAGACTGTGGTTGAAATCTATACTTACACCAGAATGCAGAGCAACTCTAACATTCAGTGACTTTTTTTGAGGCAATTGGAAGTTCTTATTTCCATTTCAGTCATTATTGTTGCTCTTTTTGTATGCATATATAAAACTGTGCAAGCCCAAACAGAACTATAAACTCATTTTAATGTGGTTTCTTAAAATGAAAATGAAACAACATTCTACTTTTAACATATTAGACAGATGGCATTACCAAGTCTTATGCTTGTTTCATTTTGACAGAAACTTTTAGATTTCATGTCTTCTATTCCAGTGCCCCAATCAATAGCAAGGCAAGCAGGGTTATATTTTAGATCCCAGGTAACAATGGTATAATTTTGCCGATTTGAAATAATGAGATGACCAGGTAAATCTGTAAGAATAAGTAGAAATGTTAATAAGACAATATTCTTCAAAGAAAACTCACTCTTAACCTCTCACATGGGAGAAACCTATATATTTTTTCCTCCAGAATAAGCTGAAAAAAAGGATACAAATGGAATAAAATACGTATTTTTCAGACTATAAGACACACTGGTGTATAAGATGCACCAAGATTTTGAAGAGGTAAGTAAAAAAAAAAGTTTTTGTCTTTCCTGGCCCCCAGGAGCAATCTGCAGGCTTCAGCAGGGCTGGGGAAGGCAAAAACAGGCCGTTTTTTACAAAAACGAGGGCATTTTTGCCTTCAGCAGCCGTGCTTCTGGAGGCTGGGGGATGCAAAAATGCCTCAGTTTTTGCAAAAAACGAGTCGTTTTTCACAAAAATGTGATGTGGGGACAGGGCTTTGGGAGGCCAAAAATGGCTGTATTCAGTGTATAAGATGCACCAACATTTCCACGTTCTTTTTTGGGGGGGGGAGGGAGGAAGGTGCGTCTTGTACTCTGAAAAATAACATTCCACTCCACAGTTTAAGCATCACATGATGTACTAATGCTATAGGGTCTAAACATATTGAATTCTATGTTGTATTATTCCATGAATTCAGAGATAATAAAACAGAAAAACCTGAGGCAAGACAACATTTAAAAAAATGATTTTCCATAGTTTGTTATCTGAAACTTACAAATGGAAAGTTTTCCTTGATGTTCTTTGAAGAAACTATTTTACCTGAATATGTTGACATGAAATCTGGAATCCTATAATTCACTGAAGGCGAGTTTCCGTGTTCATTATAGGCAGTGATTTTAATATTGTAAGCTGCCATTGAGAGATTCAGATGCAGCCAAGTTTTCTTTATGTTGAGATATGGTATTCCATGGAAGGGGTCAAGAATTCTCTTAATATGTATGAGATATCCAATGGTATGCTTGCTTTCACAAGTCTAGGGCAGATAAATACCAGCACTGAACAATTAAGGGCAACAGTAATATTATACATAGAGTTAAATTTGTAAATAATGCAAAAGTAATCTGAATAAATTATGTAATTTAATTTTCATTGACAATTATAATTAACCATGACTTCATTAGATGTTTCTCAATATCACTTTTTCTTGGCTATATTTAATTATCTGACTGCCATAGAATTCAATATTTCTATGCCTTTATAGAATAAGGCTTAATTAACCAGTTTCTTGATTAGGAAACAAATGATATGAATGTGGACTTCCTCTCATCTCTCAGCCTTAAACCTTCTAAAACAAGGGTCATCAACCTTTCGGATCTCAGGGACCACTACATTCATAATTTTAAATCCCATGGATCACTAATATTAATTTTTTAAAAGATAAATAGTATTTAGTGCAATATAAAAAATGCAAATAATTTTTCTGCGGACCACCAAAATTTTCTCACCGACCACCAGTAGTCCGCAGACAGTGGTGGGTTGCTAACCAGTTCACTAGCGGTTTATGCATGCTCACGCATGTGTATACCCATGCAGCACTTGTGTCTGGGTGGGTGGGCAGAGTCTTCAACCGCCACTACTGCCAGTTTGGCTGAACTGGGCCAAACCGGGAGCAGCCCACTTCTGTCTGCCGACCACCGGTTGGTGACCGCTGTTCTAAAACATAGTTTTCTAATTCAGATGTCAAGGAAGCTATGATTATGCAAGCCAAGAATGATTGACCTAAGGGGCTGATTTTAACATATTTTATTAAGGGTTTTTAATGAGCAAAGAGAAAACATTCGTGTGTGTTTTCTTAAGCTATATGGGGTGAGAGGACAAGAAAAAGGTAATAAATAATTATGAAAATGAAAATATACATACCTTCCATGTAAGAGAGAGACTTCTTTTCCCTGGGGAGATCTCGTTAGTTATATTTTCCAAAATTGTAGGTTTTTGGGTAAGCTCTGTGAAAGGGCAATAATATGTCAAGTCTCATTTCAGAACAGCACAGCAACTCTTTCATAAAATAACAAGTGAAACTTTGAAATTCATCAGTACAGTAATGTTGTCTTCTCAATTACCCAACATGACACTCACTATATGGGACACTAATCTCTTTTGTCCAAAGACAAACAGAACAGTGGTTATTCTTGGGTATCCATCTGAGGCGAACCACGTAGGATGCTGCTGGGTTTACATCAGGGATAGTAACATTAAAAACTTTCATCTCCATGGAGACCTGCAAAGAATTTGAGATAAGAGCACCTTTATCACAAACACAGTGTTTTCTTGGAAATGGTTTGCCATTAGCTTCTTCATACAGGCCTTCTCTGTAAGGATACTGTATGCATTGTTCTGCCTTTATCCTGTTTCTTTTAAACACTTTAATACAGAGTGCTTTCATTATTATAACTTCACATTGTTGAGTTTTGCATCTTAACTAGGTGCATTTTAAAATTACAAACATTGTTTCGAGGTGTTCTGAGCAGAGGAAGCAATACAGAAACAAAGAAAAAGACTAAACAAATTAAACTCCCCCCAAATGATCGCATTGAGTTCAATGGACTTATTCTTAGGTAAAGAAATATAAAAGAGTGTCCTTGCAGCATAATCTGGTGCAATTTAGTAATAAGGTATACTGTTATATGGGCTCATAATTGTTTATAGAAGTGTCCATTTAGGCTGCAGTCCTGTCAGCATGCCAAGACCTTAGAACAGAAAGTAAGATACAAGCACCCCTTTTGCTAAGGATGCAAAAATCAGCCTATTGTTCTGTTGTCAAATTATTGATGCTGTTGTTAGCAGCAAAAGTTGGTAGATCTGATTCAGAATGAGAGAAAATAGCTATTTACTTGGGTTAATCCCTTTTTTTCTGTTGGTTTTTATACTTGGTTTTTATTGTTGATGTTTATTGTTTGCTTCCCAAAGGCATCTGGAATTGGACAGTCTTGTAAATATGATTTATAAATAAATTCTGGAACTAGTGTACTTCTTTCTACTCCAGTTGCTACCCTCCCATTTTGTCCTGATAGGGTCAATTTGTTAATTCATTAACGTATCTACAGTATATCCCCTTCACCTGCCTTCTGGATTGTTCTGTAGGTAAAAGGTAAAGGTAAAGTTTCTCCTCGCACATTTGTGCTAGTTGTTCCTGGCTCTAGGGGGCGGTGATCATCTCTGTTTCAAAGCTGAAGAGTCAGCACTGTCTGAAGACGTGTCCATGATCATGTGGCCAGCATGACTAAACGCCGAAGATGCATGGAATGCTGTTACTTTCCCATCTTACTTCCATTTTTTACGTGCTTTCAGACTGCTAGGTTGGCAGAAGCTGGGACAAGTAACGGGAGCTCATTCCGTTACGTAGTGTTAGGGATTCGAACCACGAAACTGCTGACCTTTCTGATGGACAAGCTCAGCGTCTAAGCCTATTGTTCTGTAAGGCTTACTTAATTTGATAACAGCACCTTCGTGCCAAGTATAATATTTCTTTTACAAGGATGTGTTTGAATGTCAGAAGCTTTTGGTCCGCTCAAAAACTGAAAGGATACTAAGGATCAGATATCAAACAGCCTCCTTTGAAATGTGAGGTGTAGAAACTCTTTTAACAAGCTAGAGAAAGAAGCAAAGAACTGTAGAATTAAACTTCAATGAAATGGCTTTCACCAAAACAACAAAAAGAACACATGGAGGATATCTAGATTTTTTTTTTGACAATGAGAGTATTTTCTTCTGTCTTTGTATCTACTGAAAATACACACCGGTATCCAGGATGAGGTTCTTTGCGTTGCTTCCTTGTATTGCAATTCATACTGCAGTATATCTTGTGGCGACTCCCATGTTATTATTAGCTTATCAAATATTTGTTGTGTGTTTATATTGAAGGGTGAAGGGCATTTTTCTAGAATATAAGAAATACAAAAGTCATTGATTTGTACAAGCTCCATAAAATAAAAATAAAAATATTTTTAAAGGTGGGTAGTAAGGTATTACTAAGCAGGTGGGAATATCCAACTCACTTTGATCTAAAAAAAACCTAAAGAAGGTTGAAAGCACTTAGTCACTTTGATGGGAGACCACCAGAAAGTGTAGGCTAGGTTGAGAAGTTGTTTTTTTTTAAAAACCACCATCCTGGAAGAAGTCAGCAGAAAACCACTTCCATACTGTTCTCAAGAAAACTACATAGATGTATCCACAAAGTCACCAGGAAAAAATCTCAGCTAAGAGGAGGGTTCCATTTTAATCATGAAGATCAAGGGGTGTCAAACTCACGGCATCACGTTGTTGCCATGTGATATATTGTGAATTTTTCCCCTTTGCTAAACTGAGGATTGATGTGATGCATCTGGCCCGCGGGCCATGAGTTTGACACCCCTGAAGAAGATGATGGAGGAAACAGGAGGCCTTCCCAGCGATAGAAGCAAATTCATCAGGATGCTTTGTAGTGTAGGAAGTTAGCACCCACCCCTCTCCTAGAAAAATGAAATATCCTGGGAAATATTGAAAAGGCAGACTATTATATTTCCCTGGATAAGAAATGGAGAAACACATTTTTAGGTAGGAAACAGACTCACTCTTAATAGCCCCTACCTTTGTCAATGGGCCATTAAAATGCCTGAGACAGTCTATTCCACATAAAAAGATCTCCCCCTTCAGCTCCAGGGTGATGGGATTAAGGCATTATAGTATTAGCCTTTTACCCATCTCACCACAGGACACCGGGGAAGAAGCAATGCTCAACCAAACTTAGACTCAAAACACAGCCTAGAGAGTTGCCCCTGCATGGCCCCATGGGAGTCTGACAACCAATCAGAATACAAGATCAAGATCAAAGGCCAGAGAGGGCATAATACCAGGGACTTTCAGCATCACACTCTCTTTTCTCTTCTTCACCCAACATTTTGAAGCATGTGATCACCTTCCCCCCCCCAGGACCTCAAACCATGTGTCCTGTCCACCATTAAACCATCTTTTCAAGCAGCCTCCATTTTCCTGTGTCTTTTTCCCCACTTGGAACAGAACCAAGAAGGACATTTCTTCCAACAGTAGCATATACGGTACCATATTTTTCGGACTATAAGACGCACCTTAGTTTTGGGGGAGAAAAATAGGGGAAAAATTCTGCCTACCAGGGATTCATCTGGCTAGTGTCCTTAGTCTGGTCAGCTTCAGCACATACGTTTGTTGGTTTTGAGCATGCTCACACTTTTTATCCCCTGGTTGGGGATAAAAAACAGCTTCTAAAGCACAGCTGATCATTGGAGAGCGAATTAATGAGAAAAGCAGGGGAAGCCTGGAAGATCACTTCCCTCGTTAGCGCCTCATTAGGGCTGAAAAAAAGCTTTGAAGTAGCTACATTCAGAGTATAAGATGCACCCAAATTTTCCGCCTCTTTTGGGAGCGGGGAAGTGCGTCTTATACTCCAAAAATATAGTAATTTCAAATTAGAACATTTAGTGCATATACGAAGTAAAGAAACATTCATTCATCAACGTCAACTATTTTTTTCAAGTGATGGTAATTAGAAAGTGACTGTTAGCCCAACACTTATATATATAAATATGTATGTGTATGTGTGTGTATGTATGTGTGTATATATATATATATATATATATATATATATATATATATATATATATATATATATATATATATATATATATATATATATATATATATTGTGTTACATTTTTGCTGATAAATAAATAAAGGGAGTAGTATAGATCTATTTCAAGCTATTTAGCTCTCATCAGCTACCCATACACTTACTGGGATTCAAACCTGGGCTGTTTTTACATATTAGGCAGTTATATTAACCTCTAAGCCACAAGCTCTCCTCCCTTATCAGCTAAGCCAAGGAAATGATTAAGTATTACTGTATGTCAAAGCACCTGGTATGCCCAAATATGGGAGGGAAGCGGTATGCTCCCTCCCATATTTGGGCATACCAGATGCTTTGACATGTATGTATGTATGTATGTATGTATGTATGTATGTATGTATGTATGTATCATTGGTTTATATAATGACATGATCATGTTTTTCCAGCCATTGCAGTGCTTGGTTAAATATATATAGCTGGGAAATGACTATTTCAATGACAATTAAAGATTTAAAAATCTTATAAAAAAACAAGTAAACAGTGAGTAAAGTTGCCTAACCTATTTCTCTAGGCATGATTGTAATGTTCTTCGTAGTCACACAGCTTCCATGGGAATAATTAGCTGTTACCCATATAGTCACATAATAAGCTTTATGTACATTTGTCCGGGGTCTATTGAAAGGAGATGAAACCTTTTCTAACTTCTCACAACAGTTGGGACTCCTGTAAGTAAAGAGAAAACAAAAAACATGTTTTAATCATACGCTTCTGGCTATAATATCAGATGCACCCAGGCCATTACTGCACATGTTACACTTCTCCATGTAGAAAGTTTCAGCAACTTTTCCCTCTCCCTAAATCCCACTTTGATGGACAAGTTGCCCAGATATTGAAGTTTCAACTTAGTAGTGTTTTGGATTTCGAACATCAGGAATACTTGAAGTTTATTTAACTGGGTATTTTAATTATATTTAATTTCTAGGGGTTTTATATACTGTATTTTAACTGTTTTTATCAATCGACCTCCTCCTTGTGTATGTTTCAGTGTATGTCTTTGCTATATGTTTGTTTTGTTTACATATTTATTTCATATGTTTCGTTGTACGCCGCCCCGAGTCCTTCGGGAGAGGGTGCGGCTAAGAAATAAATATATTATTATTATTATTATTATATGTTCATAGAATTGCTTTAGGATTTTGATTTTTTTTTGTTTATGTAGAATTGCTGGTTGCTTTATTTATTTATTAAATTTATATGTTGCTTATCTCACTATCTGGGCAGTACAATACTGTAAAATAAATATAGACAGATTTATTTGTTAAATAATCAGATATTGCTATATCTCTATTGCTCCAGCCTTCTCCAGCATAAATCACCCCCATCGGGGTCTTAGGATATACTCTAAGAATTGCTGGGCAGAAGCTGTCTTAACCCTATTTTTCCCAACCAATCTATCTAAAGTCCTTTGCCCTCTGGCATGCAGCCCCTCCCTTCTGGGAATCCAGTCTACATTCCACCACAAGTAACTTGAAATGACATTGGTATCCTTTGTGCTTCATCTTGTCACTTCACCATATGGAAGAAACAGTAATGGAGAGAGTTGTCTGCAGGGCTTTAAAGTGAAATTAGATAGATTTGTCTGTCTTAGCAAGAAGCACAAGAAAATCAATTTAACGTAATAAGCCAGAAGGACAAACTCCCTGATGAAAAATTGCATTAAAAACCTTCAGCTGTGGCAAAGAACTAAAGAAGCAATTGAATGTGGCAGCAAAACTGGGCAAGGCTGAAGACTGACTAATTGTTTTAAAGTCCAATATGTTTCTGCATAATCTGAATCAGATCTTCCCCAGGGACCTTTGACAAGGGAGAGGGAAAATCATTTGCTTTGTTTCGATCTAGTCTGCCATTTTTGCCATTTTAAAAAGTTTTTCCTTTTTAAAAATTTGGCTTTGTTGTAATTTCATTTTGGGCGGTTGTTCTAAACCCCACAGAGTCATCGAGAGTTGGGCAACGTACAAATTTGACAAATAGATAAATAATAAAACCATGCAACCATGGCCATCTAGATCGTGTAGAACGTAAACTCCAGCTTGTCTTTTCTGATGGCCAAATACTTCAAGAAACAACACACAAAAAATGAACTTAAAGATTTCTTGTGCACCTGTCAAAATTAGTTTTACGTGATCAGAAATACTTAATTTGAGATTTCCTACACCAGTTCTTTAAGGAGGGTCTGAAATGAAAAACGGAATAGTTAAAAATACAAAGTACTTAGTTTGGACAACAGAAGATCGTATGGTGAGATGATACTTAACTTCAAGTATCCGAAGGACTCTAATGTAAGAAGATGTGAGCCAATCAATAAGGTTTTAATTCTGCTATTTTTGATCTAGATAATCAAATCTCTGCTTTATCTCTGAAGAGTAGTATTTCCTTTCTCCCATTCATGCTTTTATCTGCATTAATTCAGTGATTCTAGAAGACTATAAATCAGGGGGATAAGTGTCTTTCTCTACCATTTCTCTCCCCGAGCAGAAATAAATTCTGAAAGGGGAAGAAAGTGCTTCTTGTTTTCTCTTTCTTTTTGACTTCAGATCCATAATTTATCATTACCAAGAGTAATTTAAAAGAAAGAGGACAAAAGGAGTTTTTGGCTTAACAATTAGGCAGTGAAAAGATAAATGAAATAATCCTTAACCTTAAAAAAGAACCACGTTCATAAATGCAGCGTAGCCCTGCATTAAGTTCATCCTCAAAAATCAGAATCTTAAATTGTGAGCTTCATTCTCTCTTTCTGCGTATTTAGAACTATCTGTCTATGCCATTGTCAGTGAGTGACTTGCCAATGCTGGCATAATGAACCTTCATATGAATTACTCAGATAGATTGTATCTGAAAGGGATATGTTAGCCCTTTGATGTAGTCCAGACTAGAAGCGTTCTAGGTGGTCAGGAGCTGCAGACCCAGGGCCTGAGGCTGTTGCTATGCAATGCGAGGTCCGTCGTTAATAAGGCCCCCCTCATCTACGATCTAATTTTGGAGGGGGAGCCGGACCTCGCGGGAATAACGGAGACCTGGTTGGGCCACGAGGGAGGTTTACCCCTCGTGGAAATGTGCCCACCAGGCTACCTAGCATTTCACCAGCCCCGGGCCCAGGGAAGGGGTGGTGGGGTAGCAGCGATTATCCGGGAGGATTTAGAGCCAAGGGAGTCCACTGTGCCACAGACGTCCGGGTGTGATTCCCTTGTTGTGAAATGGGGCCCTGGGAGACAGTTGGGCCTGCTGATAGTATACCTGGCTCCTCGCTATACATCAGCGGCCCTGCCTGAACTCCTCGAGCTGATCGCATCGGTGGCGGTTGAGACCCCCAAACTCTTAGTGATGGGGGATTTTAACCTGCCATCGGTGGGAGAAGCATCCGAGGGGGTTCGGGAGTTCATGGCTTCCATGACAGCCATGGACCTGACTCAATTGATTCAGGGCCCGACACACGAGGGAGGACACACCCTGGACCTTGTTTTTGTTTCTGGCCAGTGGTTGAGTGATCTGGGAGGAGGGGACTTAACCATCACTCCCCTGTCATGGTCAGATCACTCACTCCTCTGACTCGACTTCCCTGGTGCTACCCCCCGCTGCAGAGAGGCGGAACCTGAAAACACTAGATGGTTCCGCCCCAGGCGCCTGATGGAACCAGATAGGTTCCAGACGGAGCTTGGGCCACCTCCTGCAACCCTGACCCGCCCCCGGGTAGAGGACCTGGTGGTCGCGTGGAATAATGCGACTACCGGGGCCTTGAACCGGGTGGTGCCTTTGCGGCCTCTCTGGCGGCAACGATCCACCCTGGCCCCTTGGTTTACCGAGGAGCTAAGGGTGATGAAACGCCACAAGAGATGCCTAGAGAGTCGTTGGAGATCCTCCCATTCCGAATTTGACCGAACACAGGTACGAGCCCATTTAAGGACGTACCTTGTGGCACTGAGAGCGGCCAAAGGTCAATATTGTGCCGCTCTCATTGCATCCACAGAGAACCGCCCTGCCGCCCTGTTTCGGGTGTCCTGCTCCCTCTTGTTTCAGAGGCTGCGGGAGGCCCCTTTACAGGGTAGGGCAGAGGAGTTTGGGAAATACCTGCAGGATAAAATCGCTCAAATTCGGAAGGATTGGGTCCCTGTCAGTGGTCCTATGGATACGTCCGTGGCGAGTCTTGAGACTTCGATCTGGGAGGAGTTTGACTCGGTTGCCATCGAGGATTTGGACAGAGTGCGTGGACGACTGCGACCCACCACATGTTTATTGGACCCGTGCCCCTCCTGGCTTGTACTGGCATCCTGGGAGGTTACACGTGACTGGCTCCTGGGCCTAGTGAACGCTTTGCTGAGTGAGGGGTCTCTCCCAGCCTCTTTGAAAGAGGCGGTGGTGAGACCCTTGCTCAAGAAGCCTTCCCTGGACCCTATGGAGCTGGCCAATTATCGTCCTGTCTCCAACCTTCCCTTCTTGGCGAAGGTTGTAGAGAGTGTGGTGGCTTATCAGTTTCCACGGCATCTGGAGGAAGATGATTATCTAGATCCGCGCCAGTCCGGCTTCCGTCCCGGGCACAGCATGGAGACGGCCTTGGTCGCGTTGGTAGATGATCTCTGGAGGGCCAGAGATAGGGGTTGTTCCTCTATCCTGGTCCTATTAGACCTCTCGGCGGCTTTTAATACCATCGACCATGGTATCCTGTTGCGCCGACTGGAGGGGCTGGGGGTCCGGGGCACCATTTTGCGGTGGTTCGGCTCCTACCTTTCCGGTCGGACGCAACGTGTGTTGGCAGGGGGGCAGAGGTCGACCCTAAGCCCCCTTATGTGTGGGGTGCCACAGGGGTCGGTCCTCTCGCCACTCCTGTTCAACACATATATGAAGCCGTTGGGTGAGATCATCCGTGGTTTTGGGGTGGGATATCATCTGTACGCTGATGATACTCAGCTGTACATTTCCACCCCGAACCACCCCAACGAGGCCGTCGAAGTGATGTCCCGGTGTGTGGAGGCCGTACGGGTCTGGATGGATGACAACCGACTCAAACTCAACCCCTCCAAGATGGAGTGGCTGTGGGTACCGGCTCCCTGGTTCAGCCAATTAATTCCATCCTTGGCCATCGGGGGCGTTCAACTTGCCCCCGTGGAGTGGGCGCGCAATTTGGGCGTCCTCCTGGATGCCCGGCTGTCCATGGATGACCGTGTGACAGCCGTGGCAAGGGGGGCGTTCCACCAGGTTCGCCTGGTGCGCCAATTGCGCCCCCTACTGGACCGGGACGCCTTACGCACAGTCACTCACGCCCTGGTGACGTCTCGCCTGGACTACTGTAACGCTCTCTACATGGGGCTTCCCTTGAAATGCACCCGGAGGCTACAGCTGGTCCAGAACGCAGCCGTGCGGGTAATTATGGGGAGTACTAGGTACTCCCATGTGACACCTTTCCTGCGCGAGCTGCACTGGCTTCCTGTGGTCTATCGGGTGCGTTTCAAGGTTTTGATAACTATCTTTAAAGCGCTCCATGGCTCAGGACCTAGTTACTTGCGGGATCGTATTCTGCCCCATACATCCCTGCGACCAATTCGCTCGCACAGAGAGGGACTCCTCCAGGTGCCGTCCACCAGACAGTGTCGAGGGGCGGCGCCTAGGAGTAGAGCCTTCTCTGTGGCGGGCCCAGCCCTATGGAATGACCTCCCTCCAGATATTAGGACTACGTCTGACCTCCGTTCCTTCCGAGTTAAGCTCAAGACCCACCTATTCCAAGTAGCTGGCCTGGCTCAACCATGATCTAACTATATCGCTCCTGACGGGTTTTTATTAGTGTAATTCAATTGAATTTATTTATTGGGTTTTTTTAAATATTGTGACTTTTTAATTGTTTTTTAGCTATCAGCCTACCTCCTCCTTGTATACGTCTTATATACGTCCTTGTTATATGTATGTCCTATCCAGATTTGTATTTGTATTTTGTATTTTATTTGTTTTATTGTACGCCGCCCCGAGTCCTTCGGGAGAGGGTGCGGCTTAGAAATAAATATTCTATTCTATTCTATTCTAAGCACAATGATGAATGCTGTACTAGCTTTATGGAGGGTTCCACATGAGACATGGCCAAGTGTGCAGGTGTGCGCAGCTCCATTTGCACGAGCAGCGGACATGCATGCAGACAGTTCCATTTGCGTGAAGAGCGTGTACACTTGGCCGTCACTCATGCAAGCGGGGATGTGCGCATGAGCCTGCATTCTCCTGTCCTTTCCACAGCCTAGTTCTGAAGGACTCAAGGCCCGGTACTACGCTGCGGTCCAGTGGTTGGGGACCCCTGATCTTAAACACATCTTCCTCAAAAAAGAAAGATCAGACAGGGGTTGGGAAATTTTAAATAAAATAACAGAGCGATAAGAGTTCAATTTAGAATGATAAAGTCATAAGCATATCAAAGTAGCAGTATTTCTTTTATTTTCACATTGTATGAATTGGAATGACAATGTGTTTTTTCAGTAAAGGTAAAGGTTCCCCTCGCACATATGTACTAGTTGTTCCCAACTCTAGGGGGCAATGCTCATCTCTTTTTCAAAGCTGAAGAGACAGCACTGTCCGAAGATGTCTCCGTGGTCATATGGCAAGCATGACTAAACCCCAAAGGCGCATGGAATGCTGTTACCTTCCCACCAGAGGTGGGTTGCTGGAGGATCGGCCCATTCGGCCAAACCGTTAGTGGAATTCAGGCTTGCTTTACAGAATTGGCCATGACCCAGGCCTGCCACGCCTCCGAACCTGTTCCCTCGCTGCCGCTTGGCCGCCACCATTTTGGATTTTAGGGACTGTGCATGCGGAGTTCACTGTAAACTGTTCTACGCATCCGTGAAGAACAATTTATATTGAATAATGCACCCGGGCCCAGCACGTGGGTGCATAACGTGGGTTGCGAATTGGCAATAACGCCAGCAGCAACCCAAAGGTAATTCCTATTTTTTTCTACTTGCATTTTTTACATGCTTTTGAACTGCTAGGTTGGCAGAAACTGGGACAAGTAATGGGAGCTCACTCCGTTACGCGCCACTAGGGATTTGAACTGCCAAACTGTCAACCTTTCTGACTGACAAGCTCAGAGTCTTAGCCACTGAGCCACCACATCCCTGATTTTTCAGTAGGACTCACTAATTGTACCATTAATTAGTAAACAGTTTTATCCAGTTTTAGCTCTAGAGCTGTATTTTGTCCCATAAGTTGAAATAGTCACTTCTTTTTTCTAAATTTTTCCTGAGTTTTTGACTATCTTACCATTTTAAAAATACTGTATACGCAAACGGATTGGATATGTCAGAAAGCAGTGACCAAGAAAGATGGAGTCCAGAATCGCTGTTAAAGTAGCAAGTCATATCATCCTGCCAATCTGTTAGAGAAAGAACAAACGAAAAGCATTTTCGCTCACTGGGGCTAACTCAAAAGAAAGGAACAAACTTTATTAGAACCATTCCAGGACTTCTAGTTTTTCGGTATAATAAATTATTACTGTACTTATGTTTGAATGGCATAAACAAGGCTTAACTATTGATTTTCCCTTTAATTGTAGTTTGGAAAAATGTTATTATGGTTACCCATCATATATGTTCCATATAATATGGCATTTTATGAACCTTTCATAACAGATATAAAATAGAAATATTATTTTAATTTGGGGAGAGATTATTTCACTAATTTCCCCCCTATTTTACTTACATAATATTAGCAGTTTGCATTAGCTTCTTATACACAAGGACTTTGCAACACAACAGGATCAACGTTAGACTGATAGCCAAATAAAACCCAAATAATGAAAGACCATATCAGCTTCATCCTTCCATACTTGTACTATGATATTATATGCAAGTATGCAAGAGTGGAATTTGGACCACAGTTTTCTGACATGTTTTGCCACGTGGGTGTCTATCTAAATCAGATGGTGTTGAATGTTTTTAAGTTGGTTTATATATGACACCACTCTGCCAACAAAAGTGTGTATAGTCAAGGCTATTGAAGACTGGTCAGGAAAGAGAGGCATCGGAGTCGCTGAGGTACTTTAACCAACTTTATTGCAACAGAACACAACCAACAGATTAGGAACAACTTCGGCACCTTGCTCTCCTTGACAGCTATTTATATGGGAGCTGTCAAGCTGAGCAACCAATAGGAACATGGTAAAAAGCCCCCTTCCAGCCAGGCGTGTCTTAGCCAATAGGCGCGAGCCTTTGGTTGCCAGGCTGTCAGTTGTACGTTGAGGACTTGCAGCCAGTCGTAAGTCAAGGACTTAAGATGGGTCGCAAGTCAAGGACTTTACAAAGGCTATGGTTTTCCCAGTTCCAATGTATGGCTGTGAAAGTTGGACCATAAGGAAGGCTGACCGTTGAAGAATTGAGGCCTTTGAACTATGGTGCTGGAGAAGACTCCTGCAAGTCCCTTGGACTGCAAGGTGATCAGACCAGTCAGTCCTAGAGGAGATCAACCCTGAATGCTCTCTAGAAGGCCAGATCCTGAAGATGAAACTCAAATACTTTGGCCACCTAATGAGGAGAAAGGACTCACAAGAGAAGAGCCTAATGTTGGGAAACACTGAGGCAAAAGAAGGATGGGACGACAGAGAATGAGGTGGCTGGATGGAGTCACTGAAGCAGTAGGCATGAGCTTAAATAGACTCCAGAGGATGGTAGAGGACAGGAAGTTCTGGAGGAACGTTGTCCATAGGGTTGCGATGGGTCGGACACGACTTCGCAACTAACAACAACTGTAGTCTGGTGCATTTGAAACCATACCAAAACTACTACTACTACTACTACTACTACTACTACTACTACTACTACTACTTCCTTCTCCTCCCATGTATACTAATTCCTAGAGACTATGATTTACAATTATTTAAAACATTTAAAATTAAAACACAACCCCCCCTCCCCCCAACAAAACAGCACATAAGAAAAGATCAAGGGCAAAGAAAACAAACTCAGAGGGGACTAGAATGGAGAAAAGAGGCATCAACTGTCTCCTCCAAACTATCCTTAAAAATACCAGCAGAGTGAGAGTTGCTTGAGTTTTGGGAGAACTTCATCCCAGAAGGCATGTGCTGCTATGGAGAAGAGGAGCTTTTAGAATGCCAACAGATGGCACTGTATAATCGATGGAAACATGAGTATGCCAATGCTGTCATATTGAACCAAGCAGGCAGATGCTATGGGAGACAGGGGGAGGGTCCCTCAAGTATCCAGGCCAACCAGTGCCGCTTATGAATCAAGGATCAAGATATGTCCATCACTGACCACACCCCTGCATTCTGGGCCCATTCAAGCAACTGGGTGTCTTCAAGGGACATTTCAGGCAGAGAGTGTTGCGTAGTCAAGCTATGACCAGGACATGACTGTCTGAAGCTCTCCCCACATCTCCCTCCCCCCCCTGCATGTAAGAGAGAGTGAAACTGGGGCATCTGATGTGATGTAGTTGGGCAAAAATGGAACATTTTGAATTTTTTGAAGAAATTCAAAAATTCATTTTTTTCAGCTCCATAATACTTAAAGACAATCCATTGGTGGCACTATTACATCACCCTACTTCCCAGTTCCTGGATTTTCTTTGTTCCTTTCTTTCTTCCTTTTCCAACAGTGATTTTTGATATCTTTCCTAAGACTGCGTACAAGTATGCTGATTACAATGATCCTTTCCTCTTGCAAAGAAGGTAAGGGGTACTGGGAAAGTTTACTGATAGGCCATCATATACATTTTGCAACCTGTTCTAGGATCAGACATAGTTTAGGGGATGGGACTGGGACAGTATTTAAATGTTTTGAATTCTTCAGTTAGCCAGGGTATTCTTTATATGTTTCCTGTGTTTCAGTGCTGGTGGAAATAAAATACTTCATACTATTTTATAAAGATTTGAAAAGTGAAAAAGCTATTGCTATGGAAGTATCCTGCTCTTTACTTATACAATAAGTAAAGTAGAGATGATGTTAGGTATGGACCCATTGTCTTGTTGATCCTCGAGATTATAGTATTTTTTTATTTCCATATAAAACTGTAGAATTTAGCATTACTGCTGCTACTTTGCAGAATTTTAAAAATAGAAGCAGAGGATGACTTCTGAGAACTGCTTCACATTTGTCTATTAGATGATGCAGTACATGAATACGGTGTGAAAGGATCAGAGATTGTAATCTTTGTTTTTTTCTACTACAAAACCACAAGACTCAAGTTTTTACTTCCTGCAAATTAATTGCCTATTAACCCAATGTATTCCAAAATGATCTGCCTATAGCAGCTGGTCTTTTTCTATTTTGGCCATAAATAGAGAGACCAAATATTTCTTTAATGACTGGCAGGTGAAACAATCACTTCACAGATTCTCATTTAAACGGTGAGAACATTTGACCTATATTTCTGATAAACTGTGTTTAATATTAGTGTGTTTCTCCCAATTCATTTACCCAGGAGCACTTGCATTGATATCATTAGAATCAGGGAACTGCCATGTTACATTCAGAATAATAACTTCCATATTGGACAGGTTGTGTGGAATTTAGTAGTTTCTGTTATCCAAAGAATTTTATTTTATTTACTTTATTCAATTTTATGGCTGTTCATCTTGACAAAGCAACTCTGGGAAGTCAACAAATTTTCAAGTTTTAAATAACTTGAGTTTCAAGTTTCAAGCTATATAAATAACCTCAGAAAACATACAAAGCACAACAAAAACAAGCAAACAAAAGAAGTGAAGAGCAAAATCCTCAAAGCAACAACATGGATTTCATTTACTTCCTGACCTCAGTGCATGGCTAAACAGCCAGATCTTAAAGGCCAATGGGGTCAGGGCCATTCTGAATTTGCATGGTGAAGCGTTCCAGGAGGCAGGTGCCATGACAGAAAAGGCCCCCTCCCGGATCCAAAAAGGTGCCGTTCTTTAATCAATACCCTCCCCCCACTCCCATGAGGTCTAACGGGGTAAATAAAGTCAATTGGAGAGAAGTTTCAAGGCTTTATAGACGACAATCTGCACCTGAAATTGTAATTAAGGAGAAAATGGGAAGCCTTTGCAGATATTGGCAAATGGCATGGAACTGGGGCATATTGAAATACTGATAAGCATAGATATTTACCTGGTTGTAATTTGCACAAAGAAGAGTCGCAGCTAGAACGAACTATAAGAGAACAGTGGAAAAATATGGATATGAAAAATTGATGACATTTTTCTAATCTTTTAAAATTATGAACGCTTTCCTTGACTTATTTTCACATAGCTCACTTTCTCACCCTTGATTTGATTATTTGCCATTAATTCATTGATTCTTACCAATCCCACAAACAAATCTGCTCCATGATAATAGCCTAAACTTTCTGGCCTTTGAATAGTGCATCCCTGACTTACTGTAATTAAGTACATCCACCTTGTTGTCATCCTCTCTTCTTCTTTCCTTTTAGCATTGATACTTTCTGTTCTGCTTCTTCAAAGTCTAGCTTTTGCTTCCCTAGAGTGCCACAGAGGATACTATTGCTTGCACAATCTTTGTAGGTATAGACTAGGGGTGTCAATCTCGCAGCCTGTGGCAGGATGCGTCATGTGCTGGCCACACCCACCTCTGTTTTATCAAGGGGAGAAAAAATAGGTCACAGGACGATTATGATGTGACGATACGAGTTTGATAACCCTGGAATAGATAGATCTGAACGTCTTTTCCAAGGGCGTAATTGTTACTTTATCAGGTAGTAATCCATAGAATTTTTTTTGCCTCCTTTCTGTTTGATCTTAAAGGCTGAAGCTATCAGTCACATAGTATTTTCATAATCAACTCTAAGGCTGGTTGATGTACCTGTTGTCAAGAGTTTGGTTTCTTTATATTTAAAGAAGTCCCATTTGTTCACTGTATTTAGTGGTGGGTTCCTACCGGTTTGGACCGGTTCGGCCGAATCGGTAGTGGCTTGGCGGCCTGGGTCTCTGGAACCGGTAGCGACCCAGGCATGCCGCACCCCTGAACTGGTTCTCATCTTGTTTTTTTGCTTCTGCTCATGCGCAGAACAATTTTTATTGTACTGCGCATGCATGCGCAGCGCGCCCATGAGCAAATTGGCAGTAGTGACTGCTGGAACCCACCCCGACTGTATTCCTTGATTTTTATCACCAGAGATTTGAAAGATCATTAGCTTAACATAGCTTTTTATTGGTTCTTCTCTAATTATAAAGCCACACTTACCTTCTTGCAGTCCACCTTCCATAGAAAGATAAATAGATAGATTCAGCACATAGCTGAATATATAAGGAGAAAGCCTACAGCCATGTCTCCTTTGTCAATCTGGATCCAGACTATTTTTTTCATGCCTGGCCATACTATGGCATCTCTAATTGTATATAGTTTTTCATAAGGACAGTATTAATCTTTATCATACAGTATATATTTTTTGCAAAATCAGATTTGTTCTATCCAATTTTAACAGTTTGCTGCTGGTTTTTTGCATTTCCATATGTTTCATAATTGTTATGTATTATGTTCACATTTGTCCTAATATATACAATTGGTGAGAAATGTCTTCATGGATATAAACATTTATGTATTGCATATTATTTACTTGAATAAATCCACCATTTTGTTTAATCCACATTTTTTTTTACAGAATGTTTGAATCCTGGTGCAGACTCCCACATTGAAATAGTAAATGCAAAGATTTTCCTTTTCATTTCTTAATTAATTTGGGAAGTATGATTTAGATCAGATTGAAATGCAGGCAGAGAAAAAGTATCTCTTCGCTGCACAAATGTTTTTAGTGGCACAAAGGCTTACATACATAGCAGTCTCAGCTCCAATGCTAGGTGAGTAGTTGGAGAAACTTTAGCAAAAAAAAAGAAGATCCAAGTGATAGGGTTGGCATTTACCTTTCTTGTCTACAATGCAGCGATGGGCAGGGACTGTGGAGAAAATAAAAAGAAGTAAATTGGAAATAACCAGCAGCCACTAGAAGGCACTCATGCCTAATCTTTGGAGAGTATGGGTCAATTAATCACTAAAAGAAAAGCAAGATTGGAACATCAAAAGCAGCTTATATCTGAAGAATGGAGAATAACTCATCCCATTAGCCATCTGGGAGTTATGACTTGCTTAATGAAATTGAGAAATAGTCACAGGAAGACTGAACCCATCATGTCCTGTAGAATAAGAGCTCTATCAATTATCCTACCGGCCATCTTTAGGTTATTTGTACTGAATTCCTAACTCCAACTGTCTTCCTTTAGGACAAGACAACTAGTTATCCCAAAAGCATATTGTGGCTAATATGTTCACAATTTTCAAATATTTTTATTAATGTAATTTCTATATGCATCCTATTGACTATACAGCCTACTGAGAAAAGACAGAATTTAAATAAGTAAAATAAAATAACTAGTCACATGGATTTATTTTGCTGGGGAAAGAGTTGGAAAGATGTTTACAGTATACATTTTCTCACAGTTGTTCCACTAAAAAAAAGATCTCTTATTGAATAGCCAACTTTGATCGAAATCATTTTGTTCCTTAATTATTATTCAACATAGTTAAATGATAATTCAGTTTAAACTTTCTTAGGTCAAAAAGATTTTAAATGAATAAAAACTTACCCACTGTGACCCAAGCAATGGACAAAATGAATAAAAGCTTCCTTAATTCACCTTTGGGAGAAAAATAAACATTAGGCAACTCTTGCTTGTTTCAGTATGTCGAACTATTACAACAGTTTTATAATAGGCTGAAAAATAATGTGATAGTTTTGGCAGACTTTTGACCTCAAGCCATTCCTAACCTAAGGGCCTTCCCAAAGTGGTGACTTTTCTTCCCAGAATTCCCCAGCCAATTTAGCAATTGTTGAAGCTTGGTCCACATATTAGGATAGTGCCCAGATTAAAATTATCCATTCCACATAAGTAAAGTGATCCCCAATTTCCTTTCAAACCAGTATAATACTTCAAAGAATGCAGCTCTGAATCCACAGTTGTAAATCATCATCCATAATCCACAATCAAACTGGTCAGTCCTAGAGGAGATCAACCCTGAATGCTCTTTAGAAGACCAGATCCTGAAGTTGAAACTCAAATACTTTGGTCACCTAATTAGAAGGAAGGACTCACTGAAGAAGAGCCTAGTGCTGGGAAAGATTGAGGGCAAAAGAAGAAGAGGACGACAGAGAATGAGGTGGCTGGAAGGAGTCACCGAAGCAGTAGGCGTGAGCTTGAATGGACTCCAGAGGATGGTAGAGGATAGGAAGGCCTGGAGGAACCTTGTCCATGGGGTTGCGATGGTTTGGACACGACTTGGCAACTAACAACAACAACAATCCAGAACTACTATCTAAAATACCAGCGAGGAAAGCAAAATAAAGCAAGTTCCTCAATTACAATACCCAAAATCAGAGAGGTGAGGTGCTGTGTTCTGCTTAAAGGTTTACCATTCCACTGGTTCTTTGTACTTGTCTGGCATCCACAAAGTAATATATACAAACAAATTTCTGACACTCGTATATACAGTCACTACAGTCCTTTTTGTTTTGGTTTGTTGATTTGTCAGGTGTTACCACGTAGTCTCCCTCATTTGCATAATGTTATTACATAAGTAGGCAAATAAGGCTATGGAGAAAATAAATGTAAATTCAAGAGAAGACCTGGACTATTTCATAACCCAGGGAGCTCTCTTCTTAGATTGGTAATCTTATTTACCTATTTCATCTAAAACGAATGTCTGGCCTTCTCGCCACTACTCTAAAGGGCAGCAGTCATAGTGAATACAGATATTTGTTTAATGCTCCACTGCCATATTGGAATATTATTTCTTATTAGCTTACTCCAAGGAAGCATCTGTTATCTTTGAAAGTTAAACAGTGGGTTGAATAATGGGCTAGATGAAAGTTAATAAGATTAAACAGCAGTCAGAGGACAGTCTGGCTCAACAATTGAGATTTGATTTATAAAATACAATACAATAGCAGAGTTGGAAGGGACCTTGGAGGTCTTCTAGACCAACCCCCTGCCTAGGCAGGAAACCCTATACCGTTTCATACAAATGGCTATCCAACATCTTCTTAAAGACTTCCAGTGTTGGGGCATTCACAACTTCTGGAGGCAAGTTGTTCCACTGATTAATTGTTCTAACTGTCAGGAAGTTTCTCCTCAGTTCTAAGTTGCTTCTCTCCTTGATTAGTTTCCACCTATTGCTTCTTGTTCTACCCTCAGGTGCCTTGGAGAATAGTTTGACTCCCTCTTCTTTGTGGCAACCCCTGAGATATTGGAACAATGCTATCATGTCTCCCTATGTCCTTCTTTTCATTAAACTAGACATACCCAGTTCCTGCAACCGTTCTTCATATGTTTTAGTCTCCAGTTCCCTAATCATCTTAGTTGCTCTTCTCTGCACTCTTTCTAGAGATTATATTGGAAATATTAGCTCATAGTTAAAGAAAATTCCTTGACCTTATCCTTCGATTTTGAGATGGAAGCAAGAATAAAATATATACTTATACAAGTAGGTTGCAATTAGTGCAATTTTGAATAATGCAATATTAGTGCAGTGTGTAAATTGATACCAGGCCACACTTAATGCAATCTAAAGTCAGTTAATGCGAGGATAGTATATGCACAGTTGAGGCCAAGCACAGGTGTACTTGCGGTGCCAGTCTTTGTGAGTGCAAAATGAAGAAAAGGAAGATTCATCAAAGGAAAACAGTACAAAAAATAAAGAGTTTCATTATTGCTTAGAGCAAAATGTGATGTAAAGGTAAAGGTTCCCCTCGCATATATTTGCTAGTCGTTCCTGACTCTAGGGGGTGGTGCTTGTCTCCATGTCAAAGCCGAAAAGCCAGCGCTGTCCAAAGATGTCTCCATGGTCATGTGGTCGGCATGACTAAATGCCGAAGGTGCACGGAATGTTGTTACCTTCCCATCAAAGGTGGTCCCTATTTTTCTACTTGCACTTTTTACGTGCTTTCGAACTGCTAGGTTAGCAGAAGCTGGGACAAATAACGGGAGCTCACTCAGTTACTCAACGCTAGGGATTCGAACTGCTGAACTGCCGACCTTTCTGATCGACAAGCTCAGCGTCTTAGCCACTCAGCCACCCTTTTGATGTAATTAAATACTGCTAAATAGGACAAGAGATTGGAACATTTGCAAGTACTGTATTAATTTTTATGTCTTTATTTTGGTTTCTGTAACTTTTTATGTGACTTTTTAATCTATACATTTAAATCATAAGTACATTCTTTTTATCCTTTACTGAAATGTTTCATTAATATACATATAGATGTTCCAAAATTTTCATGAATACAGTAGTAAGATAGGTTGGCTGTTCTGAATCAATCTTACCCACAGTTATGTATATCCTGCTTATGTCATACCTAAACTAAGATCACAGGAAAGATCCAGATTATGTAAAATAAAGCATCATTTACTAACTGATGCATAATACGAGGATCATCCTTTCCTAAAAGCTCTACATAGACCCCATATTATTTTCTCAGTTCTGTTTAAGATAGTGATTTTAGCTATGGAGCTGGCTGCTTTATGATACCTGACTTCTCTTTAAAATGTTAAGAGCCCATTTGGAAACACTGCCACTTGCAATGATTCTTGGGATGTTGTATTAATTATAAAACATATTCCTCAGGAAATTACAATTAATACTTGCTGTCCCTGCTTTCTGAAAGGTAACCCAGAGCATATTTTTAGTTGGCCTCATTTACTCACTTATGCTTTGATGATTGTTTAATTGTGTTGCATATTCCTTGACAGTCCCGGCAACATACAAGGCAACATACAAATACTGTAGATAATTAAATAATTACTAGGTACTAGTCAAAAGAGAGAAATCCACACATTAATTATTTTTAAACAACATAAAGCCTAGGATTTGTGCTGGAGAAACCAGTGTAAAACATTTTCCAGGAGGAAACAATAACAGCCACAAGCAATAAATAGCAAATATCTAAAATCATATGAAGCGTAATTCCACATTCCACACTCAAAGCATAATTAAAATAATAATTTAAAACAGTAAAAATTCAAAGTCCTGGAATACACATTGGACAATGCATGGGCAATGTATATATTGTTTGTTTTTATTTATTCTTACCTTACCTAGGAATTTGAGAAGATCATTCAACTCCATTCCGGAAAAAACAGGTCCAAACATTTGTTTCAAATAATACATGCACAAAACACTTTAATCAGTTATCACACATAGTTTATGATAATAAACTCTTTTGGTTTTGAGTTATCAATTTTTCAATTATTTTCATTTCCCTCTGCTTAGAGCAGTTTTAAATGAAAATAGCATTACATAACTTTTGCTTAAGAAAAAAAATTAACAAAGCCCAATAAGACTAAATGTTTGTTGGCCAAAGCTAAGGAGAGAGGTGAATTCAGATGCCAATTATAGCTCTCTAAAAAGTACAACTTCTAACCTCCCACAAGAAACTTTTCCCCATCTGCTGTGTCAACTATTTAAATTACTTTGCAAAAATAGCTTATCATTTAAGAATTAGCATATTATCTAAACCACAAATCAAGTGTACTTTAACGCTATAATTTTCAAACTGCTACCTAAAAAATTCCATGACATGCAATGAAAAGCTTTCCAAAAATTGTATGTTCACTTCTGGAGGCAAGCTGTTCCACAGAACAATTAATCAGTGGAACAGCTTGCCTCCAGAAGTTGTGAATGCCCCAACACTGGAAGTCTTTAAGAAGATGTTGGATAGCTATTTGTCTGAAACAGTATAGGGTTTCCTGCCTAGGCAGGGGGTTGGACTAGAAGACCTCCAAGGTCCCTTCCAACTCTACTATTGTATTATTGTATTGTATTATTGTATTATTGTATTATTGCTGCACTATCTAGTTTTAACAATAGAAAGTCAAATGGCATATTGCTTGGCACAATTTTGGGTTAGATATGTATTCCTCCAAATATTGGACATCAATCATACTATTACTTTTTGGGGGAAGCAAAATTATACAAAGAGAAGACAAAGAATGGAAATAATGCACAAAAGAAATCAGAAGCAGGAGGTAAGGAAATTTGGATATAATTGACAGTACATGTTTCATTATGCCACTGTGTATCTCTCCATTCTTACAGACAGAATACTGAATAATAGATTTGGAAGGGATCTTGGAGATCTTCTAGTCTAAACCCCTGTTCAAACCCCTATATCATTTTGAACAAGTTGGCTAACCAGTCTCTTTTAAAAAGCCTCCAGTGATGAAGCACTCACAAATGACTTAGTTAAAAGGGGACATATAACAGAAGAACCCACAATTTCTCCTTAGTTCTAGGTTGTTTCTCTCCTTGATTAGTTTCTATCCATTTTTCCTTGTCTTGCCTTCTGGTGCTTTGGAAGATAGGTTGACCTGCCCTATTTTTGTGACAACCCCTCAAATATTGGAATACTGCTATCATGTCACCCCTAGTTCTTCTTTTCTGCAGATTAGCCATACCCAATTCCTGCAACCATTCTTCATATGTTGTAGTCTTCAGGCCCCTAGTCATCTTTGTTGTGGTTGTCGGCACTCTTTTCAAAGTCTCAACATCTTTTTCATAATGTGGCAACCAAAACTGGATCTTGCTTTTCCCATATCCATATTTTGATCCATACGTTAACTTTTTTTCTTTAAACTGCTAACCTCTCTGAGCATCTCACTAATTTAGTTCAGTTGTGACTTCTTTAGCCTTTCTATTCCTTCCAACTGCTCCTTCATATTGGACTCTCATTCAATAACACAACCATCTGCACACACTCCTTTATACTGATCACTCACTTTGGTTCTCAGCCCACATTATTTCATTACTCTTTGTTCTTGACACTCTGTTTCCATTCCTATAGCATTCCACTAGTGTGTATGCTTCCCTTGAAGTACCCAAGCGTCACACCCATATAGCAAGTTTGATAGAAACTTGCAGTGACATTTGTAGCAAATCATGACATGACCTGAGTGTGATGGCATCCTGATGCAAATACTATGTCTAACATGACCATTGTGGCATTTGCACCAGGACATAATTGTGCATATGTTTGTTATTTGTCTCCTTATCTCCCTATGGAGATCTATGCCAAGCATGCATTTATTCATTTCGACTTTTGCTTCTTTTAACAGTTATTCATTACTAACAACACACATATACTATCCACTACCCTTTTTTTTCAGTATTTGAACATCTTAATATAAACATGCTGCTAAGGTTTACAAATTTATTTTTCTGTTTCATTTTTTTAAAATTATGCATAATATGCAAGCACTAACTGAATTAGACCTATCAAGCACACTATCTTGGTTTTAAATATATTAATTTTCTAATCCATGCTGCAACATACATACTCACTGCAAATGATTTTGGTTCTAAGCCAGTAATATGGAAATGTTTCTCACAAAACTACATAGTTAAAATGTTAACTACATGTTAGCATATTAACTAGCCAACTTCTACTATGAGCATTCTTTATACATTTATCCATAAATACATTAATAAAACCAAAGGATACCACGCAATCCTATCTTACTGACTGATAAAAATTGAACTAATCATGTTTTATTTCCATCATATATCACTCTTTTCACATTTCCAACTTTAATGTCTGTATTTGTGCAAACCATCCTATACCTTTCATTGTAACATTGTCTAGATAACCAGAAGGCAACTGGCTGGGAGACATTAGCTTAGATGAATGTCTTTTCTCTCAAATAGTTATAAAGTTGAGATCAACTTGTATTTAATATGAAATAGCAGAACTACTCAAATTGAATTTGAGACAAAATATACACTGGAAAGCATCTGATTGCTTCAATAATAATTTCTATTATTCTTTCTCCATATTAACCTGGAAGCATTATTTCTAGTTTGGAAACAAGTGAGAAAAAAGTGTGGCTTGGAAGGAGCCAGCATGGGTTTATTAACAAGTCCTGTCAAATCAAGCTGATTTCCTCTGAACCAATCTCCTTTTTTGATAGAGTGACCAGTTTAGTTGACCATGGGAATACAATGAGCATATATTTTTTGCAAAATATTGGACAAACTAATCTATTTTGTCTTAATGGAAAGAGTGGCAAGTTATGAACTAGACTATGCAACAACTAGATGGTTAAATATGGTTGAGCTACTGTACACAATGAGTTTATGCCAATAGCTCCATGTTGTGATGTAGGACATTGTTGAGTAGCATACTATATAGGGCTTTATTCTAGGCAGTATACTTTTCAATATTGATAGAAGAGAATATTTGTAGCTCAGGGTTGTATCGTGGGGTCCTTGGCACTCTTGCATTTGGTGGTTTTTCAATATATTCATAAAAGTATTGGATAACAAGTTAGAATATAAGATTTTTGCATTTGCAGAAGATACACACAAAAATTGATTTTGTAAGCCAGCTAGAGTCACTGATTGGTGCAGCATACACATTTGATGAAAACAAACAAATAAATGAGATAACAAATATCTTAGAAAACAGCATCACGATTCAGGTGAATCTTGACAAGCTGGAACAATGTACAAGAACCTATAAGATGAATTTCAAAATACTTTGGCCAGAACAAAGGCGCATTGACCAACATATTTCAAGATGCATCCAACAAATGCTATGGGATTATCTGCAATGTTGCAGAAGGCTCAATCTATCCAGCCTGCAGCTCCCTTGGGCAAATGTTCTAGGCTGTATTAATATTATGGGTACTCATAGAGCCACATGATTTGAAGCATGTTGGTCAACACTGGTGACAAAGATTCAGTCTTCTCCCATAACAGTGGATTGCAAAAAGTTCAAGCTGCCACATTTGGTGAAGTGAATAAAGTCACCTCCAGTAACTCAAATGAATTTGGTGAGTCTCATTTTAGAGACTATGCATTGACTGGTCTATTATAATTGTCTTTTGTCAGACAAAGAAAGAGGGTTTTTTAAAATCCATAATCTCATTCAAGATTGAATTAGAATAAGTCTTCAAATCAACGAAGACAGCATGTTGAAAATTCCCATGTACGTTTTAGAAAAATGATTTGGATTGAGCAACCTCAATCCGAAACATACAGCTTGGATTTAATTAACTGGCAAAAAGCTTACCAGTTATTGGATTTAACAGTTATCACATTAATTAACTTTCAAACTTGTATTAGGACAGCTTCAATTCATGACGAAGGAAGTTGAACAATCTAATGAGCTTCAGAAGTCTCGATATTACTGTGTTTAAACCTGGTGTTTTCCTGGTTTTGAAAGGATGAATCAATTAATTTCAAGAAATGTTACATAAGATTATTTAGGAGATTCTTTTCTATTACCAGAAAATGTGGATCATCTTTACATTTCATAGAATCTTGAGAAATAGTAGCAACAAAAATTCATACTTCTCAAATATTGGCATGAATATTACAATCAATTCATCCAATATTATTTTAGGAACAATTTAAGACTGACCAAAATTAATTCTATTTAATATGTAGACAGATTAATTAAAGCAGTTCTTTATTTTCATATAGCCTGTATCCTTTTGTAGTTGTACAAAGATTTAGACTGATTTTTAAATTAACAACATCACTGAGGAAATAGAATTATCTTTTCTATTTTGCTGGTATGAATTAATTCTATGCTCCTCCCTTGCTTTGACCGCAACTGGTATGTCTGTGGAGAATTTCAGTTATCCAGGCCAAAATTGTCTCAAAGTGCTTTTTCAAAAGGCAACTGGACTGTTTGTTTTCCTTGAGGAAGATGTTTCACTTTTTGTCCAGGAAGCCTCAACTATCCACATTCTGGAAAGAGAGTCCACATTCTGGATGAAGTCCACATTCTGAACAGAGAGAACCATTGGTTTGAAAAAGGGGTAAAAGAGGCCATTTATGTTAACATTAACAGTGGTTCAGTGGCTCAGTGGCTAAGACACTGAGCTTGTTGATCAGAAAGGTCAGCAGTTCGGCGGTTCGAATCCTAGCGCCGCATAACAGAGTGAGTTCCCATTACTTGTCCCAGCTTCTGCCAGCTTCTCACTCTGTTATAGCAGTTCAAAAGCATGTAAAATGCAAGTAGAAAACTAGAAACCACCTTTGGTGGGAAGGCAACAGCATTCCATGCGCTTTCAGCATTTAGTCATGCCAGCCACATGACCACCGAGATGTCTTCTGACAATGCTGGCTCTTTGGCTTTGAAATGGAGATGAGCATCATCTCCTAGAGTCGGAGATGACTAGGACATACGTATGTGTGAGGGGAACCTTTACCTTATGTTAACATTGAGCAGCTCTCTCTCAAAAGAGGGAGAACACTAAGACACTACTTATCCCCTGTCTACAAAAAGTTCCACCCCATTTGCACTTTGATCAAGGTGACCTTTAGGGCACAGATAAACTCCCAAGTGGCCTCAAGAGCTAAGTGATCAGTTAGCTGCAAAGAAATATGATCCCTCACACCCACCCAACTCCCCATCCTGTCAGAACTGATACTTCCACTGCCCCCACCATCCTGCCAGAACCGAGGAAGCTTCTTGAATGAGAAGCAAAACATTTTCCTCAAGGAAAAAAAATAGTTCAGCTGCCTTTTGAAAAATAACATTTTTGAGAACAACTGGTATGTTACTTATGTGGCATAAGAAAACAGCAAATGTACGGATGTAATTTACTGCAGCAGATTAAATCAGATTGAGTTGAATCAAAAATTTGATAGATGCCCTAAGAAATCTATTTACGTAGGGTGTGAAACATGGCAAGAATAGATTCTCTATCCCAGACCCACCAGCTAATCAGCTGTTTCCCAAACGTATATCATGCCAGATATCTAAAGTCTAGGTGTGTTTAGCCTATAACCTCCATATTCTTGATCACTGCTAAGGTTCATTAAGGTTGTTGAGACTTGTAGATCAAAGCATTAGAATTAACAATTAATAAATCAGGTGCCATTTTGTTCTTACAGAAACTAGAAAGATCAGGAGAAAGACAGGCAACATAGGAAATGACTCAAATTTTATGCTACAGCCATGCAAACTCATCTTTTTATATTTTGCAGCTTCATTTAGAAAAAGAGCAACTTGAAGATGCTACCTGCATATTTTTATCATAGTATAAATGACTGCTGAATTTTAAGTATCGTTTAAAAATCTAAGTTGATGTTGGTTTACTATGTATAATAACTCTCTCTAATAGTTATTTGCTTTTAATGAATTGTTTTCATTCTATTTTCATTAGGTTTTAACCAAATGTTTTTACATCTATTATATATTTCATTAGAATTTCTTTTTTTAAATACTTTTTGAATACTTTAAATATATACATAAATATTTAATCATTAAAGCTTTGAGTGAGTGATTAGGTGTTAAATTATAATATCATTGCTAGATTAATGTTACTTTTTAATTGCTACATGTATTTCTACCTTGTTTGCATTGGTACTTTGATATTATTTTTGTTTTATATAGTATAGCTAGCTATTTTGGGCTTCCTTCTGAAAAGATAAATGTGATGTATCTTTAAAAAAATGTGTTTTAAAAATGTTCAACACATTTTCCAAAGCTATTTGTTGTAACAATTATGCAAGTAATCTGCTGAGAAGGATATGTTTAAGTCTGTTTAAATTGACTCTGCACAAAGATCTTGCAGTATTAAACAAATCACTTATGAAAGATGCATAGAGTAGATAAAGCTCTTTGTAAAATCAAGGATATCTGCATGGGAATAGTAAAAAAAAAATCAAGCTATTGGCCACAACTGCGCAAAGCTCTGCCATTTTTTTTTCTTGTTGCAAAATTTTTATTGGTTTTAAAATATATAGGGAAGGGTAAAAGGGTGTACACGAAAAATTTTTGCAGCTTCCATACTGGTGGCGAGAATCTTCCCTAGAAACTCACAAATTTAACAATCTTAGAACTAAAATAGAAAGGAAAGCATCAGAACAAATTTAACCATTATTATCAAACATGTGCTCTACTATTTTTTCTCTGTTACTTCAACAATTACAATTATTCCAAATACATTCATTTTTGTGATCTAAGCCTTTTCGATATTGCTTCTTCTTCCCTGCCCCTTGGGAGGGCCTCAGCGCCCCCCACCCCCTCCTTGTCTTGCGTCTTGCTGTCCTTTTCCCTACTCCCACTAAGTTCCTCCTCTGGGAGGGAAAGATTCTTTTTAATAAAGGCTTCCACCTCTTGAATTGTATTAATTCTGATCCCATTTCCCTCCCAGAAGAGCTCTGCCATTTTTAATATGCATCCCATATGTAACACAAATAAAAAAGGGATGTGGTTTTAAATCAAGTGGCTGCTATCTTTACTTTTTTGATCTGGATACTATTGGAAAAAGTTTCATGTGAGCATGAAACAAATTACAAAACCAATTGTGTGAACCTAGTCCAAGTACTTCTAAGGCACAACACACACTCACATACAAACTTCCTATGGAAGACATTCTTTGAACGGAATATTTTACTGCCCAAGATATCACCATCTGTTAGGTAATTGATAAGACCCTGCATGGTAAAATCTTTCATATAAGTGTAAAGCAACCAGTTTCGATATCAAAATGCAAGATAGGTATTCTCCTCCACTAAATAAGCTTCCCTCATCATGTACTGCCACTCTTACCTATGGTCAAGCAGTTGATCTAAAAATCAATATGCTTTTGTAGGCTCTGCTGGCAAAATTCCTGATAGTACTCATGATCTTCCAATAACACGGACCAGAAATCAATCAAAATTACATTTATGTCAGCTTTAAAGATACTGGATTTTATCTACTTTTGCTATTGCAGGCTAGCACTTGTTTGAAAACTAAAGAACAGGATGTAATCTTACTTGTTCAAGAATATGTCTTGAACTCTGTAGCTCATACTTCTAAAGAATTACTCATAGATATAATCTGTACATGTTTCCTGTTTATCATGGGAAAGGAATCTGTATCTCTTCAGATGATGCCATAGCGTGCTCTGCCTTGGGTTGCCATTCTGCATCTACAATAGTGGAATCATTGCTGGTGCAAACTCACTTGTACGTATTAAATTATCTTAGCCTCTGAAGCATGCAAGCATAGTTATTGTATGCAGTCAGCAATTGCCAAGATATTAGATGGATATCTGAACAACTTTCAGAGGTGCGACGGTTTTGAAGCCATCAAAATCAATGGTACCTTTAAGATTTATTGTTATAGCATAAATTCTTGAGTAGTTTCACTTATATCATGATAGATAAATAATAAATCTGTTAGCGCTTAAGATATCCCGATGTATCAAACTATTGATTGATTGAATGAACCAAATTTATCCAGGTTCATACAACTCTAGAAGAGATTATAATTTACAACCTGAATACAAGCAGAGCCAAAATCCAAACTACATTATGGTTTATGATATCATAACCCATCTTTTTCTAAATTTTGTAAGTTATTATATCTAAATTTTGTCACATTCAGTTTACCCTATTTGGCATTACTAGGGATGATTTTATATTAGTCTTACAATATACGAGACGTAGTAGAGTAGAAATAAAGTCAGAAATAGGCGTTTTCGATTACAAAATCAAAATATCTTTTAAGTCTCCGTATTTATGCAAATCTGAGATTTAGCACTGACATTTCTGACTATCATTTTATCCACTTGAAACAATACACCCAGCCACCAGTATGGCTCTTGCAATGACAAAAGAAAGAAACTTCAATACGTTCCAGTTGCTCCTTATGCAGAAAGCAATTTCAGAGGTAATAAGCCCTGGGAATTGTTGGACAGACTGCATAATAGGTTCATTTGCATGCACATTTTCTTCTCAGGTGCTTATTTGCAAGGAACCACTTCTACCGGGAAACTGAACCACAGCTGATTTATCATCCTTCACTGTGTATTAAAAAGTGACTTACTTATAAGGCAGAAGACTATGTGAAAAAGTGAGAAAATCTAATGGCCTAATTATATGCTACTTGTTTTTAAGAATGACTGTGAGAGGAGATCCATCAATTTCCCATTAATTGATAAATAACATTAAACCACATTGCATTTCGAATAAGCTAATGTCTTAGTGGAATAACAGCCCAGATTGGTTATGTGGTTCTCACAGGAATTGGAAGCCTCCCTATAATTTTATTTATATAGCGCCATTGGTAACAGAGACAGCAATGGGAAGGCCTTTTAGAAATACCACACCTGTAAACCAGAAATGCAGGGAATAGGCAGAAGAGAAGAGGGCCTAGGCAAATATTTGAATTGTACATCTTTTTCTTTTTAGAGCTTCCTGATTTCCCAGATGGCTGAGTAGCGCTGCCTGAGAATTCTGGAAATTTATGTTCAACACATCTTGGGAGGAGGAAAGCCACCAAGTTTAGGAAAGCGAACATACGGAAATAGCAAAAAGGCAACAGATCATCCGAAAAGGAGTGTAGAATGGAAAGTTGGAGGAATTAATGTAATTTTATCATAGGAATGTTATTAAAAAGAAGACAGAGAAATGGAAAATATTGACTACATACCGCAGAAGATAGAAAAAAGCAACCAGCTGTGGGGGGAGGTGTGAAGATAACATGACTGATGGAAGAAATTCTAGGAAATGATGATTAAAAATGGAAAAATGGAGAAAATGGCATAGAATGTTTGTTTGTTTGTTTTTTCTTCTGAATATGAGTCAAGAAATCAAGAAGCAATGGATGGAAACTAATCAAGGAGGACCAACCTAGAACTAAGGAAACATTTCCTGACATTAGAACAATTAATCAGCGGAATGAGTTGCCTCCAGAAGTTTGTGGCTCCAAAACTAGAGGATTTTAAGATTGGACCATAATTAATCTGAAATGGTGTAGGGTTTCCTTCCTGAGTAAGGGATTGAACTAGAAAATCTCCAAGCTCCCTTACAACTCAGTGATTTTGTTATTCAAGAGAATCAAAAAAGATTCCAGAACTTCACATGACAGACCAATGCAACTGAACAATCTTCACCAACCATTTGTCTGAAATGGTATAGGGTTTCCTGTCTGAGCAGGGGGTTGGACTAGAAGACCTCCAAGGTGCCTTTCAACTCTGTTATTCTGTTATCTAGGAGTCAAATATGGCTTCTTTGTCTTCACTTAGTAGCCCTGATTCCGTTGGTAAACATGGCAGCAAAATAATTATTTTGGATATATAAACTTTTCTTACAAAAGCAAAGGTGGACATAGGGGTGTTAATTCTTTATGAAACAAAATACGTTTCCTTAAAACTCTCTCAACATTTCCTTTAATGTATTTAGTCTGTCTCTGTCTCTCTCTTCTATCTATCTATCTATCTATCTATCTATCTATCTATCTATCTATCTATCTATCTATCATCTATCTATCTATCTATCTATCTATCTATCTATCTATCTATCTATCTATCATATTTTTATATTAATGTTTAATTTATATTATTTAATTGTTGTAAGCCACCCAGAATTACTTCCAGTGAGATGGGTAGCTATATAAATTTGATAAATAACAAAGGTTGCAGTGCTACTTACCTAATATCATAATTGAGCAGTTACAGTTTATCAGTCCAAATTACCTCACAGAGTTATGGTTGTGAAAAAAATAGGAGAGCACTCTATGTATGTCATGGTGAATGGTGGTATATAAACCTAATTAAAGGGGATGGGCTATCATTGGTAAGTGCCCTGCTTCTCTTGAAGAATTTTGTTATTTTTAACCATCTGTTTTTGGAGATTTTATACTGTAGGTTTCTTTTTTTTTTTCAGATAGGAAGAGTTAGAAGTTTGGGGATATTTCTCTAGCCTTATGCCCTGAAGGAAATGATGAAACTACTAAAGATGGACCATTTACTGTCTACCTGAAGAACAAAGAGAAAAATCAAATATATTTAATTAAAAAAAAAGATTTTAAACTTTAGAGGACACCATCTCTTCCTCCACAATGAATCTCCAACTTTGGAGGAAGAAGTGACTTAGAAAGTATTATCCAGTGGATTGGAAGGAAATTTGGGATATCAGCTTTGTTTCCTTACTGTTCAAATGATTAGAGCCATCTTTAAGAGACAAATTATCTGAGAAAGATTGTAGATGGTTTTGTTTGTAATACTCCTCAGTCTCAAGAGAGTGGCTGCCTGTGAGTTTCTAAGAGGCCACCTTTACAAATTCTTCAAATGTCAGCTCTCACTTTTCAGAGTGTACCAGATAAGCAAGTTCTTTTGCAGATTGATATGAGGCTTATCAACAAAAGCCAGGAGCTGGACAGAAGAGGGATAAACAGACCTCTAAGATGTTCAGCACAATTCACTGATTCTGCAATCAGAAATAATCCTCCTCATACTTAAACAACAATATCTCCCAGCTGTGAGATGAAATTGTTCCTTGCTAAGTTTCAAATGGTTTTCAAAGACAAAACACAAATGCCCCACTCCTATTACAGGCAGAGTTAAGACTACAATAATCTAGAACAGAGAATGTTTGACCTTGAAGATAAGCTTAAATTGTCAGCAGACTTAATAGGAAGTATGGCTATTTTAGAACAGCTGCTCCAGCTGGAAAGAGGGCATGTTACTGGGAAGGTCAATTTCACAAAATAATTCACAAATGTAGCAAGGGGGAAGAGAAGGGAAGAGCAGCAGAAGTCCAGATGCCTGAAGGAAGTCTCTATTGATACAAGAAGCCATAGAATGAGTTGAAAGGTTTTTTATGCTTTACAGAACATTCAAAGCAATTAATATTTTCTCCTACAAGGTTAAAAATAGAAGGCAAGGATGACATTTTTAAAAAGATGGTAGTTCCAGACCTAACTTTGTCACTCCAGATGTCTACTGGAAACCCGAGGCAAGAAGATTGAATCTTATGTTCTGCAAAGGGCACTCAACAAAGTATATTTTCTATTCTTGTCTAAGAGTCTCACTGCAATGACTCTATCCAAGGTTCAAGGAACATTGCCTACTCTGGGTATTGGGCCACATAGTGAGTCCCCCAGAATCAAGCAGAAGTAGGGAAATTTCACACTCTTTCAAATTTTGGGGGAAATTTCACCCAAAGAGCCAAGAATGACACTTCTGAGTAGTTCCTTTAAAGTTGTTTGCAAAAAGCAATTATATGCAATAACTACAGGCAGTACGCTGAATTGCTAGAGAGGATCCACCTTTGCCCTTTTCTTACCTACAAGACATTCCTATTCCCCATTGTCTCTTTACCTTCTGGGAAGGAGCCCCTCCCTTTTGTGATTCTGACTACATTCCATCACACCCCTTTACAGAATCGACATCTTCAGAACATCTGTAAGTCCCCAAAACCAGAGAGTGTGACATTCGTTCAAACCTTCATCTCTTGGAATATTTCAGGCTGGGCAGCAAATACAAAGGACCCATTCCTTTTAAAAGTATATTTCAAAAATTGATATCCTTTTTTTTGGGGGGGGGGGGAGAAGATTTGGGCTACATTTACCTTGGAGTTTAATGAATTTTGTATTAAGTCTTGTATGGCAACACCTGGTAAGGTAGTGGGGAAATCTGAAAGAGGGCTTATTTAGCACAGTTTGGTGTTTTAGAATGTCTCCCTGCCACCTATAGCCATTGGTAACAACTTCTTTACTGGGTCTCAGAAAGTTTGAAATTGTCCTCATTAATATATACAACCCCCCCCCCCCAGTTAGGACTCAGATAAAAACCAGCTAGGAGTGCATTGAAAATGAAAGGTAAATGCACTAAACCTTATCCTACGTCATCAATCATATTTGTTGTTGTTAGTTGTGAAGTCATGTCTGACCCATTGCGACCCCATGGACAACATTCCTCCAGACCTTCCTGTCCTCTACCATCCCCTGGAGTCCATTTAAGCTCATGCCTACTGCTTCAGTGACTCCATCCAGCCACCTCATTCTCTGTCGTCCCCTTCTTCTTTTGCCTTCTGTCTTTCCCAGAATTAGGCTCTCCTCCAGTGAGTCCTTCCTTCTCATTAGGTGGCCAAAGTATTTGAGTTTCAACTTCAGGATCTGGCCTTCTAAAGAGCAGTCAGGGTTGATCTCCTCTAGGACTGACCAGTTTGATCATTTTGCAGTCCAAGGGACTCGCAGGAGACTTCTCCAGCACCATAGTTCAAAGGCCTCAATTCTTTGGTGCTCAGCCTTCCTTATGGTCCAACTTTCACAGCCATACATTGCAACTGGGAAAACCATAGCATTGCCTATACTCACTTTTGTTGGCAGGGTGATGTCTCTGCTTTTTAGTTTGCTGTCTAGATTTGCCATAGCTTCCCTCCCTAGGAACAATCATCTTTCAATCATATACGAGGAGATTTTAATGCCAGAATGGACCCTGATGGCCTTTCCTAAACAACCAACAATTTTAAAGTCATTATGTTGAAGAAATTCTAGAGGAAAACCTGAAACAAAATATCCAAAGTGCAACCTGGCAGGGGTTTTCTGTCAAACAGATGGCCATGTACCTGGATTTATGTATCCTCAATGACTACACAGTTGGGGACCAGCCTGCACATATATTTATAATCTCTCAACCTCATTCTTGATGAGCCTCTATCTTTCAATGTTAACTGGGTTATTTTGCAATGAGTTTGGCAGAATTGAGAGAAATGATGCCCCAACTTAGAAGAACATGAATACTGTGGTTCAAATCAGATTGCATAAAAGAAGCACTCATGCTTCTAAATGTTGCCATTCACGTTAAATATTCATTCACACCTAACAGCAAAAAATAATGATAACAGAAAGGGTATTTAGGGATTTAAGGGTTTGTTTGTTTGTTTTGCTTCTCCAAATCAGTCTTGACTCCTGGCAACTGCCTGACCCCTCCTTGATATTTTGGGGGCAAGATTTTCAGAATTGGTTTGCTATAGCCTTCCTCCTAGGGCTAGGAGAGGTCCAAGGTCACCGAGGTGGATTTGTGCCTAAAGCATTCTGGCTCAGGACCACAATCTCTGGGTTTGTAGCCTGGTGCCTTAACTACTACATCAAACAGGTTCTCATTTACGGGAATAAGATACGCTCATTAGTATTTGGAAGTTCATATTTATCAAAGAAAAGAAGAACAATCATTATAATCCAGGCTATAGGGAGCAAGCATGATTTGGTTAAGACAGAGTGGGCCTGGCCAGCTTAAAAGGAAATATAATGTGTGCTGCATAAATAGTTTATAAACAAAATTCCTTGAAGACCCTGGTATCAGGACCTATTGAATTTGAAAATAAAATGTAAATCCCTTCTAAGAAAAAAAGAAACCCCACTAAGAAACTATGGCTAATGGTGACCTAATCCATTAAGGAATGAAAATCTTCTCTCTCTTTGGAGTTACATATAAAGAGCTGGGTAAATCTCCAGTAAAATTAGCCAATCAGGTTCTGCTTTAAGCACAAATTAGGACTTCCTACAGTCTACACTAAGCACAAGTTAGGTCTTCCACATCAGAAGCCATAACCCAAGAAGGTTAGGGAAAATAGCCAATGTGACATAGGGGTCAACTTCTGCACTATTTTCCCACATCCCTTCCCTACCCCTCCTTCAGAATTTGGCACTACTCCACTGGTGGAAGGTGAACATTATTTTCCATCATTTAAATGGAGAGAAAAGAGTATGAGAGGAAAATGCTTGCAAATTTAGATCAATCAATTAGAACTTTTCCCCCTAAAAAGCTTCCCTTGTAGCCATTATAAGAACTGAAAAAGAACGTAATGTTACTTGCATGCAAATTTCTTTAACAGAATATTTCCTTTGATAATTTGAGGAACTAAGCCTTTTAAATCCTGCTAGCTTTATCACCCTGGGATTCTTAAAATAATACATAAATGAATCAGCTGGTCTTGTATTAAATAATAAGCAGAAAGCAGCTCCACGTGGACCCAGAAGTTTTGGGACCTTAATTCCTAGAATTCCCAGCCAATGGCCATTATGGCTAGGAGAATATTTGGAACTGGAGTTCTAATGCCTCTAGAAGGAACTTTAGAAAGGCAAATTAAGTGAAAAATGATACATAGGTCTGTGAAAAAGAATAAGACCAATCCAGAAATACTCTTTGATCATCCAGTTTGGTTTGAGGCAAACTACCTTTCCCCACTGTACTTTTTGAGGACTGAGTGTTCATTCATGTTTAAGCTATTGTGAAAATTTCCAGGTTACAAAATGCCAAAATGTTACACTTTCAGTACAGATGGCTTTCAAGTTACGACCACAATTGCTACCACACGATATCAAGAGGTGAGTCATGCCTTATGGTACGGCCTTTTTGCCATAGTCATAATGTCAGAGTTCCAAGTAACACCCCCATTGGAGGTGTTACTTAGAAGTACTTGACTTAACGGCAGTACTAAAATCACAGGAATTGATCGTGATACATCTGGTGTGAATCTGGCTTTCCCCATTGACTTTGCTTGTCAGAAGCCAGCTGGGAAGGTCAGAAATGGTGATTATGTGACTCCGGGACCCTGTAAACCTCATAAATTCATGCTGATTGCAATGGCCCCAAATGTTGAACATGTGACCACAGGGACACTGTGATGGCCATAAATGTGAGGGCTATCCCTAGGTTACTTTTTTCTGCACAGTTGTAACCAAATGAATGGTTGTAAATTGAGAACTATCTGTTTTACAGTTAGCAGAGACTTTTCAATAAAATCAGAACTTATTTACTTACTTTATTTATTTGGCTATATATGGTTAGATGCACAAGGAATTTGTCTCCTGTAGAGAAGCATTCAGTGTACTTGCAAAACAACAAAATACAACAATAACAACAACAACAACAACAAGTGTACAGCTATTAAAAGGGAGAAGAAAGAATAATAAAAGGAATAAATACTGCAGCCACACCCCATGCATAATATTATCTGCAGGTTAATATACCCACTGGACAAAAAAACATAGTAGTAGTTACTTATTTTGTCAGCTGTGAGAATTAGATGTTCAGAAGAGTGATGGCACAAGGGCAGAAACTACCTCTGTGTATCTAGTTGCCTTGGTAAACAATACCAACCAGATATCACAGTTCTAGAGGGCCAAAGCATAAAATTTATTGGTATCGCTGTACCAGGAGATGCCAGAGTCAAAGAAAAAGAACTAGAAAAAAATCACGAAATATCGTGACCTGGCCATCGAAACTACACGGCTATGGATGAAACATGTAACAACGATGACCCATTGTCATCGGGGCATTTGGTACCATGTCCAAGAATTTTATAATATACATCAACAAATTGCAGCTTCCTGCAATAACACCAGCAGAACTGCAAAAACCAGCGCTGCTCGTATATTGTATATTTTAAGAAGGTACTTGGTTGATACCTAGGATGCTGGCAGCAAACCGTATCAACCGTCAGCACCAGTCAATGGTATTTGTGATGGATTTTTGAACATTCAGTTGACTGAGTTTCATGTTTAATGAATAAAGTAAATACTAATAAGTGTACAGCTATTAAAAGGGAGAAGTAAAATAATAAAAGGAATAAATACTGCAGCCACACCCTATGCGTAATATTATCTGTGGGTTAATATACCCACTAGACAAAAAACATAGTAGTAGTCACTGTATTTTGTCAGCTGTGAGAATTAGGAGTTCAGCAGAGGGATGGCACGAGGGAAGAAACCACCTATGTGTATCTAGTTGCCTTGGCAAACAATGCCCTATAGTGCCAATTCCCAACTGAGCTGCTGCCTTCAAAACTGGATTGCTTCCCTAACATAATAAGAGTCCTTATTTCTTTGCAGATAGCTAGTTGAATGCACACTTGGACTGAAAATATGAAATTATGGAGAATGGGAAGAACTACTTATTCTATTTTGTTTGGAGTGGTGGGGAGAACCAATCTGTTTATGGTGTTGTCTTTCAGCACGTTCAGGCTGGCTGAAGTAAGATGAACAAACACATAACACAAGTTTGTAAGAGATTAGAAAGAGAAAATAGAATGAAAAGCATTGTACCTCTAGTGTATTTAAGTAACCTTTCCTGAAATTATCCAAGATTTTATTTTTGTGGTACCGTATCTTGTTCATTGTCCATTAGTAGCTGGTGAATTAATGGGCCTTTATTAAAGTTTAATGTTAGCTTCTTCAGGCCATCCCAGTCTTTGAATTCTTAGATCGATGTGTCTCAGCTTGGGCAACTTTAAGTTGTGTGGATTTCAACTCCAGGATCCCCCAGTTGGCATTGGATTTCAATTCTGAGAATTAAAGTTGCCAAGATTGAGAAAGCTGCCTCAGATAATTCCTTGAGTACATCCAAATCTCATTCCTACATCCTCCTGACAGGTATTGAGATAAAGGTCTACCAGAAAGGACCATGTTGGCCTGGGATTTTTAAATTCCATTCCAATCTCAGCTATCTGTCAAGTTGGAAGGCTTCAAAATCACGGTTTCCATATAACAGAACACTGTAGGTTATTTAAATGTGTTTTGTTAAGTAGATTTAAATTGTTTGCAATATGAGTGAATGCGAAGGCCTTCAAGTCATCTTGAATGAAAGGGACCTGTAATTATAGGCATTCAGTGGGTGGCTCCTCTCCTTGGGAACAGCTTGTCTCCTGAGGAAAGCATGTGGAGTGGAATGTGTGGATGACCTTAGGACCACAAGGAAGAGATGCTGCCTAGAAAATGATGAGGCAAGAGAGGCGGAAGCTCCCAGCGGTTTAACATTTAGAGAAAAAATATCTGAGGAAGAGCCCAGCCTAATGGATCAAGCAGTTACAAGAAGTTTATACTTTCATATTAGCAAGATTCTATTAATGTAATCTTATAATAAAGAAGAATTAGTCCATCTAGTCATGTCTTTTTTTCTGGTTTACCTGACAAATGGCCCACACTCTCATTGTCTTCTGTAAACAGATGGGTCTTAGGTGCCATATCAAATATTTCAGCTTATTTTTAGCATCTGTTTGGAAAAAGATATGTTTTCTATGTTATTATTTTAAGTAATCATAATTCTGACATTTATATAGCATTTTTGCATTACAAGTTTTGTAAGCTGCCCAGACTCCTTTAGGTTTCAGGTGGCAGAGAAAATCACATAAATAAAGAAATCCTCAATCCTTAATGAAGGTTTACAAATCACAACTGTTGCGCTGACAAAACTCATTATACTCAAACAAAGCACAAAGCCAATGCAAAGACAGCCTTACATTATGGGGAAGCATAAACTACTCAGCCTTGCCTAGCAAACCTTGTTGTTGTGGCTTAGTGTGATACACAGAACCTGGAAAAAAATGGCAATGATTAATGCTTATTCTATGTATTAGAACTGATTTCTGTTAACAGTTTACTGTCACACAAAAATAAAAATCAGTTTTTAAAAAGGGACTGCCCGGGCTCACAGAAATTAAATCAAATATTATACTAAATAACTGAATATACTGGTTATTTTAATTTAATATCTCTACAAATAAATTATCTTCCTCCGCCCACAACACACAGACACGTGTAGAAAACCCACATATACCATGGTATACCATATACCGTTTTGCGGTGGTTCGGCTCCTACCTCTCCGACCGGAAGCAATGTGTGTTGACAGGGGGGCAGAGGTCGACCCTGAGGCCACTCACTTGTGGGGTGCCACAGGGGTCGGTCCTCTCGCCTCTCCTGTTCAACGCATATGTGAAGCCGCTGGGTGAGATCATCCGTGGTTTTGGGGTTGAGTACCACCTGTACGCTGATGATACTCAGCTGTACATTTCAACCCCAAACCACCCCAACGAGGCTGTCGAAGTGATGTCCCGGTGTTTGGAAGCCGTCGGGGTGTGGATGGGGGACAACAGACTCAAACTCAACCCCTCCAAGACCGAGTGGCTGTGGCTACCGGCACCTCGGTTCAGCCAGCTGACACCATTGCTGGCCATAGGGGGCGAACAACTGTCCCCTGTGGAACGGGCGCGCAATTTGGGCGTCCTCCTTGATGCCCGGCTGTCAATGGAGGACCATGTGGCAGCCGTGGGAAGGGGGGCGTTCCACCAGGTCCGCCTGGTGCGCCAATTGCGCCCCCTACTGGACCGGAGTGCCCTGCGCATGGTCACTCATGCGCTGGTGACGTCTCGCCTGGACTACTGCAATGCCCTCTACATGGGGCTTCCCTTGGGACGCATCCGGAGACTGCAGCTAGTCCAGAACGCAGCCGCGCGGGTCATCATGGGGAGTACACGATACTCCCACGTAACACCCCTCCTGCGCGAGCTGCACTGGCTGCCTGTGGCCTTTCAGGTGCGTTTCAAGGTATTGATTACCATCTTTAAAGCGCTCCATGGCATAGGACCTAGTTATCTGCAGGATCGCATCCTACCACACACGTCCCTACGACCAATCCGCTCACACAGGGAGGGACTCCTCCTGGTGCCGTCCGCTAGGCAATGCCAGCGGGCGACACCTAGGAGTAGGTCCTTCTCTGTGATGGGCCCAACCCTCTGGAATGACCTCCCCCCCGACATCAGAACCACCACCGACCTCCGTTCCTTCCGTCAAAAATTAAAGACTCACCTGTTTCAATTAGCTGGCCTGGCACTCTCTTAGTTTTGCCTCCCGGGGATATATTTTAACTGGGTTTGGGTATTTTAATTGGGGATGTTTTTTAGGGTTTCTATAGCATATTTATTTCTTGTACAGTCTCATCTCCTCCACCTAAATGTTTAGTATTCAATTGTTTTATATTATTTATATTATTATTCATGTATTTTATCTGCATTTTATCTGACTGTACACCGCCCCGAGTCCCTTTTTGGGAGAGGGAGCGGTTTAGAAATCTAAAGAAATAAATAAATAATAAATAATAACATATGATGCAAGGCATCCAAAAGGAACGATAGTGAAGTGATTTCTCCCAGTTGCTTATTTTCCTCCTCTTCCTCCTCTTTCCTTTTCTTTCTCAGCTACACTTGTAAGTAGCCCTTTATAAAAATCCTGAAGCAGATCTTCAAAAAAAATTACACAGTATATGGTTGCTAGGTATGATTGGTAGATGAGAAGGAGGGAAGTGAGGTGGGAGAAGCAATGAAATGTAGCAAGAATAGGGAGTAATGCAAACACTTTCATGCCTATTCACTGAATAATCAAATTCTCATAAAAGAATTCATTCTAAAGAGAAATGTGCATGGCCACAGCAGAAAGAAACCGAAAAGGGCAAAGAGCATTCAAATGTTTTTAAAATTACCGGGGACTTGACTTACGACCAGTGGTGGGTTTCAAAATTTTTTAGAACCTCTTCTATAGGTGTCGCCTGCTTTGTGGGAGTGGCTTGCCAGCCATGTGACCGGGTGGGAGTGGTTTGCCAGCCATGTGACCAAGTGGGAGTGGTTTGGCAGTCATGTGACCAAGTGGGAGTAGCTTGGCAGTCATGTGACTGGGTGGGCATGGCCAACCTGCAAAATGTGGTGAAACTCACTTAACAACGCTCTTGCTTAGCAACCAAAATGTTGGCTCAGAAACATTTGAAGCACACAAGTCCTAAAGCTGTCAAGTTACAAGAACCTTGCATCCCTAACCCTTTAGAAAAAACAACAACCCAGGGGTGTTCAAACTTGACAGCTTTAAGAGTTGTGGACATCAACTCCCAGAATTCCTCTTCCAGTCATGTTGGTTCAGGAACTCTGGCATTGAAGCATGCAAGTCTTAAAGCTGTTAAGTTACAAGACCCTTGCACCCCGAACCCTTTAGAAAAAAAACCCAGAGATGTTCAAAATTGACAGCTTTAAGACTTTAAGGTTTAGATAGGACTCTTAGAGGCGGGCGGGGTGATTGATGAGCCAGCCAATCAGTGAGCGGCGGGCAGGGCAAGCGTGGTGCGCACAAGCGGGGGAGGGAGCTGGAACCGGTTCTAAACGGCATGGTAGATTTGTGGAACCTCTTCTATAGAAGAGGTTAGAACTGGCAGGAACCCACCCCTGCTTACGACCACCATCATTGAGCCCAAAATTTCTGTTGATAAGTGAGACATTTGTTAAGTGAATTTTGCTCCATTTTACAGCCTTTCTTATCACAGATGTTAAGTGAATCACTGCAGCTGTTCAGTTAGTAACATAGTTGTTAAGTGAATCTGACTTCCCCATAGACTTTGCTTGATAGAAGGTCACAAAAGGTGACCCTGAGACACTGCAATAGTCATAAACATGAGTCAGTTGCCAGATGTCCAAATTTTGATCATGCTACAATAGTCATAAATGTGAAAAACAGTTATGTCACTTTTTTCCGTGCCGCTGTAACATTGAATGGTCAATAAATGAACTGTTGTGAGTTGAGGATTACCTGTATCTGGGAGCATTTTCATAGTACGGTATTTTGGGATGTCATCTGTGCCCAAATTTATAGTACTATTTGCTTTGTTTTTGCCTGTTCTTGCCCTAATATTTTGGACATTCTACCCAGCTTATAGTTACCACCGAGGAGGTGTGGTTCTACTATTTGCTACACTGTTGGAATAAAACAGCTTTGTTTAACTGAAAAACAAAAATGACAGCTGACGGAATGAAAGAAATAATAAAGCCCAGCCCAAAGATAGGTTGAGTTAGTTGGAATCAAAAAACTAAAAATTATGCAACTTAATATGCAGATATTTCCGCTTTTGTTTTAGACCTTGAGATTTGGTAGCTGTAAATAAAAAACCTGTCTTATCCAAAAACGAAATGCACAGGTACAGTATAGGTGGTTCCTTGTTCAATAGTAGTAACTGTGAGAGGGATCTTGGAGTTCTAGTGGACAACCATTTAAATATGAGCCAGCAGTGTGCAGCAGCTGCCAAAAAAGCCAACACTGTTCTAGGCTGCATCAACAGAGGGATAGAATCAAGATCACGTGAAGTGTTAATACCACTTTATAATGCCTTGGTAAGGCCACACTTGGAATACTGCATCCAGTTCTGGTCGCCACGATGTAAAAAAGATGTGGAGACTCTAGAAAGAGTGCAGAGAAGAGCAACAAAGACGATTAGGGGACTGGAGGCTAAAACACACGAAGAACGGTTGCAGGAAGTGGGTATGTCTAGTTTAATGAAAAGAAGGACTAGGGGAGTCCTATGACATGATATCAGTGTTCCAATATCTCAGGAGTTGCCACAAAGAAGAGGGAGTCAAGCTATTCTCCAAAGCACCTGAGGGTAGAACAAGAAGCAATAGGTGGAAACTAATCAAGAAGAAAAGCAATCTAGAACTAAGGAGAAATTTCCTGACAGTTAGAACAATTAATCAGTGGAACAACTTGCCTCTAGAAACTGTGAATGCCCCAACACTGGAAGATTTTAAGAGGAGATTGGATAACAATTTGTCTGAAGTGGTGTAGGGTTTCCTGCTTAAGCAGGGAGTTCGGCTAGAAGACCTCTACGGTCCCTTCCAACTCTGTTATTCTATTCTATTCCATCCCATTCTATTCTATTCTATTCTATTCTATTCTATTCTATTCTATTCCATCCTAGTCTCGCTTTTTGAGCTGCATGGTGGAAACAGAATTTGATGTGACAAGATTTGCAATTATAAAACAGCATCTCCAGGGGGAGAGACTTAATTGTTAATTCTGAGGATGTCTCTGGCCAATCCCACAATGTGTAAGTGCATTACTCTATTAATTCATATTTTTTTCAAATTGCCCAATAATAATCACAGGTCAGATGATGTATTTTTTGCACAGCTACTTTAAGGCATTAAATTGTCTGCATAAATATGTATGTTGTTTAGGAACTAAAAAAAATGCAGAGATATTAAAAAGATACTCTAGAGTTGGGTTCTCAAACTTATAGCCCTTTGGGTGCATCAAAATGCTGTCACAAACATTGGAATGGAAGGAATGCAAATATATATATATATGTCTAATTATGCCCCTCTTGTTCTAATGTCTCTACTACAGATGAGGCAAATAAAGGGAAACCATTGTAGGAAGGAGAATAACAGAGCTGGAAGGGACCTTGGAGCTCTTCTAATCCAACCCCTGCTCAATCAAGAGACTCTCTATATCATTGGCTGTCCAATCTCTTCTTAAAAAACCTCCAGTGATGGAGCATTCAGATTCACTTAACAATTGTGTTACTAACTTAATAACTGCAGTGATTCATTTAACAACAGTGGCAAGAAAGATCGTAAAATGGACAATCACAACTCGTTAACAACTGTCTCACTTAGTAACAGACATTTTGTGCTCAATTGATTACCGATAACAGTGATGGCAAACCTTTTCAGCACGGAAAAGGTAGCGCGCATGTGCAGCATCGAGTGCCAAAAAAGAAGCACTTCGCATGCACATGTCTGAGCCGCGACAAGGAAAGGAGCTGCCCAGGGGGCATGCACACATTGGAAAATGAACTTCCAGTTTCCGGCACGCACGTGCACACCGACCGGCAAGTCTTCCAGTTACTGCCGCGCAGGCACATGCGCCAATCAGCTGTTAGAAAGAGGAAATGGCAATGCCACGAGTGCCAGGCGACACAGCTTTGCATGCCAATTTGGGCACACGTGCCATAGGTTTGCCAGCATGGAGCTATAGTATGTCAGGCTCTAGGTACCCTACCTATAAAGGACTACAACTGTTGAATGTCTTTTAATAGATCATCACTGGTCAAAACAATATAGTCCAGATTACAAGTGTAATAGAAAGCAACAGATAACTCAGGGTAAAGGAGCCCAGCTGCAAACTACAGTAATTGTCATTTAATATCCACAGGCCTTTGAGCAAAGTGGTCAGTAAGTGAAACCACATTGCATTTAAGCTTTCCTTTCCTTTATAGACCTGCAAAATGCGAGAATTGATTGTCATTGATTGTGAACAGTCACTAAAGGAAGCAGTCACTAATTAAGTACTGCTTCTATATGCCATTAAATATGAAAACAAGAGAAAAAGATGTTATGAACTTAAAAGGCATTTTACACAATACATGTCCCCATTTTCCAAAAGAAATTTCAAAAAAGTACTGTAGGCCAAATAAGTAAATTATTATATAATCAAAAAAATGGGACATCAAGGAAAGACCATTTATTGTCCCTTTCTTTGAATCAGAAGAACAGCAAGAGGTCACTTGGACCGTGAAATATGAATTAAAGTATTGTAGCTGATAGATGCCCTGCCTATGCTTGAAGGGATGCTTGGAGAATATTATTCTCCCATGTATTAGGCTGGCCCTGACCCTGTCAGCCTTTCATAAGACCTTTGAGACACGATTTTGTCACTGGGTCTGCGATTCTGAAGGTGTGGCTGAATCTGTGTAATGTTGTGGTGATTTGTTATTGGTGAGTTTGCTTTTAGTATCGGCTGTATATCATATGTACGTTATGTTCTTTCTTTATTTTCAGGATTTTTAAAAGTATTTGTTAGCTGGACAGAGTCATGAGTGTGGGCAGCCCTATGTATAAATGGAGAGAGAGGGAGGGAGGGAGGGGAGGGGAGGGAGGGTGGGGGTGGGTGGGTGGGTGGGTGGGAGGAGAAGAGAGATGATAGATAGATAGATCCACTGAAGTACAACTTCTTAAATTTCCATTGGAATCTGCTTTCCTGCAATCTAAATCATTAATTCCACATCCTTGGTAATAAAGAATACTTCTTGATCTTCTTTTGAATGACAGGGTTTTTTTTGGCATATAAGTTTCCTCAAAGTTACAATATGTCTACCCTGTTTCCCTGAAAATAAGATCTCCCTGGATATTAAGCCCAATCGGGCTGTTGAGCACATGTGCTAAAATAAGCCCTCCCCTGAAAATAAGCCCTCCTCGATAATATTGCAACACAGCAGCAGCCGTGAGGTGACCACACTCGCCGCCTCCTGCACCTCAAAAATAATATGACCTCCCCGAAAATAAGGCCAAGTCCTTATTTCAGGGGTCAAAAGAAAATAAGACCTTGTCTTATTTTGGGGGGAAACATGGTAGCTCTTTTTAAATTCTTTTCATATGACTTAGTTTTTAAGTTGCTGATTATTCTGCCGTTGTTCCAATTTTTCAGAATCCTTCTTAAAAGACAGGGGACACAGACACCAATGTATGTGTGGGCTAATGCTGCATTGCAATCTAAATTCACATTGTTTCATTCATCATTAATCTAAATGATGTTTTGGAATGCATGTGATAGAACTTGTCAGCACATGCAGGTTGCCCTCAACTTTTGCTTACAATTGAGCCCAATGCCAAGCGAGGCAGTTAGTGACTTTTGCCCCGTTTTACAACCTTTCTTGCCACAAGTGTTAAGTGACTCACTGCAGTTAAGTAAATAACACGTTTGCTAAGTGAATCTGGCTTTCCCATTGACTGTACTTGTCAAAAGGTTGCAAAAAATGATTGCATGGCGTGTCATACATATGAGCCAGTTGCCAAGTATCTGATTTTTGGTCACGTTACCTTTGAGTTGTTGCAGTGGTTGTAAGTGTGAAAAAGGGTCAGAGGTCACTTTTTTCAATGCCATTGTCAATTTCAGCCATCGCTAAACAAATGGTGTTAAATCAAGTACGTGCTACCTGTATTATGTGAAGCACATCTTTTTTGGGTTCACGAAGTAGCAGCAGTCAGATGAGTGAGCTTGTGAAAAGATGCTTTTTCTTTAAGTAGATGCTACTCCAAAGCTCATCTCATAAACAGCAATTTAGTCCTGATGGAGAAAAATTTAGAATGAAGCATTTCAAATCAGTCAAAGAGAACTTGCCTTAATTAATTTATTACAAATAGTGGGAAATTCCCCTTACAGTTTTCAAGATTCTGTATTTACTACAGACTACTGCAGATTTCTGGGGGACGTGATGGCTCAGTGGCTAAGATGCTGAGCTTGTTGATCAGAAAGATTGGCAGTTGGGGGATGCGGTGGCTCAGTGGCTAAGATGCTGAGCTTGTCGATCAGAAAGATTGGCAGTTCAGCGGTTTGAATCTCTAGTGCCGCGTAACAGGGCGAGCTCCCGTTACTTGTCCCAGATTCTGCCAACCTAGCAGTTCGAAAGCACGTAAAAAATGCAAGTAGAAAAATAGGATGGGAAGTAACAGTGTTCTGTGCACCTTCGGCGTTTAGTCATGCCGGCCACAAAACCATGGAGACGTCTTTGGACAGTGTTGGCTTTGAAACGGAGATAAGCACAGTCCTCTAGAGTCGTGAACAACTAGCACGAGTGTGCAAGAGCAACCTTTACCTTTACTGCAGATTTAAAGTCACCTTTCTGAAATCTGTGTAGTTTTTGCTTCTTTGAGGACATCCTCCTCCATGCCAACATTTGGATGTATGTGTTATGTTGTGGTTCTGCCTTATTTTACCTGCTTATTTCCATTTAGGACTGCACACAAAGCCCTCAGCAAACCTTCCTTTTCCCACTCACCCATTTTTCTGACTGCTTCTCTAATCTGCTGATATTTATCTGGGCAGGCATTAAATAACATACACGTCAGCAAATATTGAAGACTCCAAACAAGAAAATGAAAGGAAAGGAAAAGGTGTGAAAATTTCAGAGACACACAGGATACTTGGATAATGGGAGATTAGATGACAAGAGGAGAGTTGGTCTCAAGAATCACTTTATAATAGTGTGTACAGAGAACAGGGTTTTACAGCAGCATCGCATTGAGACTTTTCAATTTTTTAGGACTAATAAATTATAATGCACACTGCCACCCTCTTCTGATTAGATAGAAGGCTGAAAATGCTTCTGCATTGCACTGTACAACCCTTTTAAACAATGCTGCTTTCCTTCAGTCGCATAATCCTACTGTGTATCACTTAAATGAGAGAATGCATATTTGTTTATACTGATTTAATAATATTCTGTAGTAATGTTATATAATAAAATTCTGGAGTATCCTTTAATAATATTCTGAGAAAATGACCAGGGTTTTTTGTTTTGTTTTTTTGCCAGGGGGACATTTATAATTATCCCTCTGCAAAGATAATTATCATGTATTGTTCAGTAGTAACAAAAAGTATACAGGTAGTTCTTGACTTATGACTGGTTGCTTAGCAACTGTTGAAAGTTACCACAGATCCCAACAAAAGGACTTATGACCGGTTTTGAAATTACAGTGTCTGCCCTTCCCCTCGTATGATATGACTACATTTTGGGTGCTTCGCAACCAGCTCAAATTTATGGCAGTTTGCAGTGCCTGCAGACATGTGACCTTAAACGTTTTTGCTTCTGGTTTCTCCTAAAACCACCACATAGTAAACAATGGGTTCATTTAACAATGACCACCACAAAAAAGGTGATAAAATTGGGCCTGGTCATGGGGTGACCCACCTCATTACCCTCACGATTTGCGATCGTAATTGTGGCGCTCAATAAAGGTTATAACTCCAGAACTACAGTTTCAGACTTAGGGCAAAATACTTGAAAAATGATCACCTATTATTGTTGTTGGTATGGAAATTCTTTGATTACTGAATTATTGAGTGTGTTTGTGAGATTTTAATATAGGAGATGCTTTTAATAATAATTTGTGGGTGGGTGAGTAAGAATTAACTTGGTTACAGATTCTTTCTTTCTGATTAAATCTCTAGAAGTGAAACGTTGTCTATACTATTTTCTTCTACCTACCATGTAAGGCTGATTGGATTCTTCCCTTCTTCTTTCAAGTTGCAATTTAGAACAAAGTATATTTCTGCCTTTGATGCGGGCATTGATTTTAGAATTACTATTCAAAGCTATGAGATAAAGCCTGACAGGCTACAGACAAAATTATTCAGGAAAAGCATTGTGAAAATGTAAAGAAAACAAAATGTTTCATACAAAGCCTTTAGCTAATTTGTGATTATTGTTTTTAAGTTAGACTCATGCACTAATTTTGTTAAAGTCTAAAAAAAAGAGGCGAAGGCAACAAATGAAGCAAAAGTAATTGCTAACATCCTTCGATAAGGACTAAGCTGATGTATAAGACACTTTGATGTGCTTGAAGCATTAGAAATAGGAAGGAGGAAAGTGATTGTATAGTGGGGGGGAAAAATCAAAGACATTCCAGGCTGGTTTGATTCTAAATGCATTTCAGCAATCTCTCAGTAGCTTAGCTGAAAGCCTTGGGGAATGGTCAATGAGAGCAAACAGAACTACTACAGCACTACTGCAGCATGTTTTCACCATCTCCCAAATCCTTACTGATTGCTGATGCTATCCAACTACTAGTCTATAACTCTTGCTGCAGAGAGACAACAGATAAAACTATAAAGATTTATTCATTCCTTTCAGCTCCTGGTGACTTTATGGAGACATCCTTGTATTTGCTTGGCAATCAGATGGAATTGGTTTGTCACTGTCTTCTTCCAGAGTGTGTTATTCGATCACCCAGTTTAGTCTGGTACCCTGGGATTGTCAAATAGTCTCCTTACTTGGTTAGGTGCTGCCCACCACAGTCATAAACCAGTTTAACCCTTCTATTTCACACATAGAACTCATTTGGCTTTTTTCTTCCTAATATTTTGTTACTGTTGAATAGTGGTACTGTAGTTAAATGTATTGAATAACTTAATGGCTTGAGGATGTAACAATGGGGTCAGGTAGAGCATTCCAGGCATTGACCACTCTGTTGCTGAAGTCATATTTTCTGCAATCGAGTTTGGAGAGGTTTACCTTGAGTTTGTATCTATTGTTTGCCCGTGTATTACTGAAGCACCCGTTGTCAGGTAGGACATTGTAGTAGACAATTTTGTGTACTATGCTTAGGTCAGACCGTTGACATTCTTCCCAAGACCCTTGAATAGGGAAATATTGGTTGATGGTGATAAATTAAAGTATTGATTTCTGATAGCCATGACCTGACTTGTTCAGTACTGTTGAAAGAAGCATCAGTCTAATAATAAACAGTGGTGATAAAGGTTCTCCTTGAAATATTCTTCTTTGATATTAACCTTTCCCAGTTTATCATCATTGACTAAAGAATGAGCCCTTTCCCCAAAACAATACATTCCTAGACTCTGCATCACCACTGAAATAAAATATGATACACCTTGACCTTGGACTTTACTATTATTTGCTGAACTATGCTATCATTTACTAGGAAGTAAGTACAGTTGCTAAGGAAGTAACTGTATTTCTAATAATACAGGGTATCCATTTCACATTTTGGAATTTTATCAACTTGTTTCATTGATCTAAACATTATCCTTAAGAGGGCATTCAGGATAAGTTATTAAATAGAGTTATTTGTAATGCCGCTTAGCAAAACTTTCTTGCCGTTCCTTTAATTTGCACAAAAGGCTAGCATAGGTTAGCCTGACATGACAGAAGATCTTTCCCAGAAGTTTGCTTTACCTATAGCAATAGCACTTAGACTTATATACCACTTCATAGTGCTTTACAGCCCTCTCTAAGTAGTTTACAGAGTAAGCCTATTGCCCCCAACAATCTGGGTCCTCATTTCACTGACCTCGGAAGGATAGAAGGCTGAGTCAACCTTGAGCCTGGTGAGATTTGATCTGCCAACCTGCAGGCAGCGGGTGATCAGCAGAAGTAGCCTGCAGTACTCCACCTTAACCACTGTGCCACCACAGCTCTATACTTACAGTACACTCTATGTAATATTAGATAAAGTTAATTCGTATACCTTGCAGACCATTTATGGAACCATTTACTGTACAGTACAATTTGATATAATGCCTTATAGTGTTTTATAACATTGTTATGGAAAAAGAATCACCAGGTCTTATATATTCCCATGAGAAATCACGGAAGAAATCATCTTGTAAAATTAACAATCTTGCATTATTTTCAACCATTTTCCCCCTCAATTTTGGAAGTCAATAAGAAAGCTCTTTGGTGTTATATGACCAATATACTGTTAAGTTTTATGTCTGAAATATGAAAAACCTATTAGCTGTTCAGTGGTATTGTTAAACTCTTACGTTAGGCAGCCAATACTTTGCGCTGCACTTCTTGCTTTTCAGACTTATGCAGATGTTAGGATTGAAGGCTTAGCAAAGGTTTTCTATGCTAAAGACTGCATACCTATATGGACAACTCGGGGAATAAGCCACACTGAATTTGAGGGGATTTTCTTCTTGGTAGGCATTTCTAGGAATATGTTATATTTCTGTATATGTTATGTATGTTATCTTATATTTCAAGTTCAGCTGATGGAAACACCTTTGTTGCAAATAGTTTGTAATGTATGATTTAAAAAAACCAGTTTGTTCTCCAAATGGTTATTTTTGTATTGTTTATATTGTATTAGAAACACGGGCAAGGTAGTTTCCAAATTAGCAATTTTAGCTTGAGCATGCTTAAGGTAAAACTGGTTTTTGGTTGCACTGTGCATGCTAGCCATCAAGTGCCTAAATCAGGGGTGTCAAAGTCAAGGCCTGCGGGCTGGATGTGGCCCATAGGGTGATTAGATCTGGCCTGTGGGGCTGCCCTAGAAGCAGCAAAGGACCAGCCCGCAGTGCCTTTGCCAGCAAAAACAGAGCTTGGAAGAGGCACCCATGGCCCTCCCCAGCGCCATTTTTGCTGGCAGAGATTACAGGAGGCCATCGCAGCCAAAAACAGAGCATTTGGCAGAGCCCTTGGGCCACCACAAACGTCCCCAACATGAGTGACATTGAGCTGGCCATGCCCGCCTGGTCATGCCAACCCTGCCCACCCTCAGGTCAAACACGACCCTGATGCGGCCCTCAATGAAATCAAGTTTGACACCCCTGGTTTAAACTGACTGGAACTACCTTTAACAATATCTGTGAACACTGCGCCACAGACAGCTAAGGTTTGTTACTTAACTGAACTCAGCTCTATATTTCAACAAAACAAAACAAAAACCTCTTACATTACTTGACCAAACTGATAATGGGCAGTGAAGGGGAATGAAGAGCTTGCAAAGATGCTCAGAGCAACAGTGTTGTAAATCCAGAAGGGACCTGGCTCATCACTGGTAAGAACTCATGTCTGAGCTTGCACAGTGATGGTAAGAGCAGCAAAATGTCAGATTTTCTCCAAGTGTTTTGCATCTGTAAATTCCTGCCTGGTGGTAATATTCAAAACCACCTGGATCGCTTTAAGAAAGGATGGGTTAGGGTTAGGCAGCCTTGATAACAACTTGAGAGGGAGATGGGAAAGTTAAAGAACAAAGCTAACGTACGAAGCATGGACACCTCAAAGGAAGGCAAAGAGGAAGAGAAATTGTGCACAGCACGATGTCATCATGTAATGGCATACATTCCTTCCCTCATTTGTGTCATGAGGCAATCAGGATAAATCATAGAATTTACATCATCTGGGGGACGATGTTATAATAGTATAATGTCATTGCCATTTTGTGGTATGGACAGAAGGAAGCAAGGATGGCATATAAGGAGTTATGGAGAATGATTGGGGTTAGTGTAGGCTACTTTTGAATGTTTCCTTTTTAAAAATAAATTTTAGCTTTTGAATTTGGGGCTTTCTATTTCTTATCCCTTTGCTAAACATTGATTATTTCAAAAAGGACCAACCTAATGAGTCTGTCTGTTCATTGCTAATGTAATGTTGTTTCTGGTTACACTCACCTATAACAGCCCTGCTTAACTGAATACTCTCTGTTTTGAGTAAACATACCTAAAATTAAGGTACTCTTTTTTCCTTTTTACATGTTCACTTTGGAGCCAGCTCAGTGTAGCAATTAAAGGTACCAGGCTACAAATCTATGAAGAAGTGACTTTGAATACCGCTTTAGACATGAGTGAGTGAGCCAGCTGAGTGACTTTGGGCAAATCCCTCCAAGCTGGCAGGAATAGCCAACACTCCAGAAGATAGGCTAAAGATACAGAAGAATCTTGACAGACTTGAACATTGGGCACTATCTAACAAAATGAAATTCAATGGTGAAAAGAGTAAGGTTCTACATTAAGGCAAGAAAAACAAAATGCACAGGTATAGTATATGTGGTACCTTGCGCAATAGTAGTAACTGTGAGAGGAATCTTGGAGTCCTAGTGGATAACCATTTAAAAATGAGCCAGCAGTGTGCAGCAGCTGCCAAAAAAGCCAACACAGTTCTAGGCTGCATTAACAGAGGGATAGAATCAAGATCAGGTGAAGTGTTAAACCACTTTATAATGACTTGGTAAGGCCACACTTGGAATAATGCATCCAGTTTTGGTCACCATGATGTAAAAAAGATGTGGAGACTCTAGAAAGAGTGCAGAGAAGAGCAACAAAGATGATTAGGGTATGAAGAACAGATGCAGGAAGTGGGTATGTCTAGTTTAATGAAAAGAAGGACTAGTAGAGACATGATAGCAGTGTTCCAATATCTCAGGAGTTGCCACAAAGAAGAGGGAGTCAAGCTATTCTCCAAAGCACCTGAGGGTAGGACAGGAAGCAATGGGTGAAAACTAATCAAGGAGAGAAGCAACTTAGAACTAAGGAGAAATTTCCTGACAGTTAGAACAATTAATCAGTGGAACAGCTTGCCTCCAGAAGTTGTAAATGCTCCAATACTGGAAGTTTTTAAGAGGAGATTGGATAACAATTTGTCTGAAATGGTGTAGGGTTTCCTGCCTAAGCAGGGGGTTGGACTAGAAGACCCCAACGTCCCTTCTAACTCTGTTCTACTCTATACTCTCTCTCAGCCCTAGGAAGGAGACAATGGCAAACCATTTCTGAAAAACCTTGCCAAGAAAACTGTAGGGACTTGTTCAGGCAATCCCCAGAGTAAAAATTGACTCAAAAGGATAGCCCACCCCAAAATCATTTTGGTTCATGTTAAAAGAAGGAGGAAGAAATATTTTAATACACATTTCGAAATCATATTTTTGTGTGTGCGTACACATCTGCACGCATCATCAAATGCCTTTCTGCCGTAAAAGGAACCGAGTAAGCTTTCTGTAAAGCTATGGATGATTCCACAGCTGACTTATTTTCTTTGCTCTTGTTATGAATAAGATGAAAAGGTCAAGTGGCAGATTCTGTTAAAATTCCCAGTTAGCAAGAGAAAGAAGAGAAAGAATTGTGCTGGAAAATCTCATTATGCACTTTCTCCAGCCCTCTGCTTTTTCCACAGCTGAAATTTCAATGGGGCAGATTTTTACATAAATAATGCTCTGAATTTATTATTAGATACATTTCAGGGGCCGTAGGGGATTTCTCATTCGGAATCACGATTTAAATGTCGAGGTGGGGAGAACAGTGTGTAGCTTTGCCCACGGTCCTTTGGATGCCGTTTTTTATCCTCTTGGTTGCACTGGGGGATTGGGTTCTGATTCTGCTTGGTTTTAGCGGTGTGTTGCTTCTGAAAGAAAAATGGTCAGGGCTAGCAAAGAAAATAAGTTCTGTATGAAATGTCCCCCTGAAGAAAAATAACTTGCTTTGCTACAGACTTTTTCCCAGAGGTATTTAATCAGAAAGCTGTTCTTTTTGCCTCGGCAACAAACTGTCGCTGTTTAATAAAGAAGATATTTTGTATTCCAGCCCTCAGGAAGTTAAATGAAATTATCTTTTTTGCTGCTATAATACCAAACGGCGCACATCCAGACCCCCTCCTTTTTAGCTGAACTGACATCTCATTTAAGTGCCTCCCTCAACAGAGATATGCTAAATATCTGCATATTGTTTGGAATAACACTTCTGGTTCCCTCGGTTTTATTTTTGTTCTACATTTAGGCAAATGTTTGGGATTTTGCCCAAATGTTTTGGGAGTTCACCAACAAGTCCTGAGATGTATGAAACATAAGGTAGCTGTGGGAATTTGCAGCATGAGATTTCTCTTGTTTAGGACTTCGGTTGTATGTGAAATTATGATTGTTTTTTTGCAAGTAATTGCTATCACCACATTTGTGAGCCACAGATATACACCAGCAGAGAAGCCTGCTGTTAACTCGTGATCTGGGTCTATTGATTAAAAACTATGCTCCTTTTTGGTTTCTTTCTGCTGCAATGGTTGTAGTCGAATGACTATAAACAAATTGGATTGAACCCTTTTATCAGGAGCTGCTTACGACATTTGCTCCGTTTGATTTTCACTTGTATCCTTTTAAAGAACTGGAACCTAACAAAACACAACCTAAGTATTGCTACCAGGAGGAATGTGCACTTAATTAATTAAGATACGGTAGTTCCTGACCGGAATAAAAATACCAGGCAGTCAATTGAATTTTTATTACAGACCTTGACCGAACAAGCAAGAACCTGCAGAATAAACATATAAGCAACTAACAAGCAGATAAGCAAATATGTTCATATGTAGTAATGCACATGTTTACTTAAATAATAAGAGCTAACAAAGCTCCGATTAGTGTGAGCATATGCCTAACAGGGAGCAGCACCTAATTTTCTATGCTGAGAGTGATTTGATGGTTTCAGATTTGCCAAAAGTATCTGAATATAATATTAAATAGAGTTACCTTTCCCATTCATTAAAATTATGGTGGGGGTGGGCATGACAATAGATCAGGTGCCACAATAGAGTGAACAATGCAAAAGGACATGACTGTTTCAACTCTTTCCACTCAGGGCAAATAACATTCCCCAAGGGGAGCCTTGAGTACCTTCTCTGTAGAAATGCAGAAAGGAGAACATTGAAATAACCAATATGAATGAATGCTCTGCATATTTTAAGACTATTGCGTTATTCAGACAACTAGTGGGGCTTGAAATAATTCAGAAATCCTCCCAGAAAGTTAAGATAGTTCCCTCACAATTTAAAAAAAAAAACTGCTCAAATGTGGAAATGTGTTGGCTTGGCTTGATAACTAGTGTAAGAGGCAACTTACTAAAGCAATTCAAATTTATCTTGTGGGAAATAAATAACCTTTCTCAGTTTGGAGAGAGATAAGTCAATGTGTCATAGCTCAGATGACAGTTACTCCATGTCACATGAATTTTGATTTTACATATATTTGGATGCATATATTCATTATTCTTAGGGAGTTACATTTTTAAAACAAACCTTCTGTGGCTGCTTATACTGATACGCTCAGATGTATTACGCAAAAGATCATCCAGGAATCTTAAGAAAAGAATCAGTACCCTTCAGTGGCTCTTAACTTCACTACCGCTTCGCAGATCATGCGCTCACACATTCTGTTTGCGCATGCGCCTGACTTGCACTGTGTGCGCATGCGCAATCCATCGCCCCTGCGACAACCAGCTGATTGTTGGGGCTCGTGCAGGAACGCATGCTGGGTGCGTGTGCTCACTTTGCCATTTGCCATAAAAACAGGTATAGAGGTGGAGGGTTGGCCAAAAGCCACCGTACCGGTACACTCTGGGCCACTACCGGTATGGCTGTACAAAGCCGTACCGGCAGCAACCCACCTCTGGTACCATTTAGATTTAAGAAAGCCTTCTTCAAGCTGGTACCCTCCAGATGTGTTCGGTGAATGTTCCATATTTTTGGCTCTGAATTGTGAAAGAAACAATTCTACAATGTTCTATAGCAGACCTGGGCATTCTGTGATCTGTGGGCCACTTCTGGCTGTTTGGCTGTTCCGGTCCAGCCAGCGGACAAATAGGGCAAAAGCTCTATTGGCTTGGTTCTGCCAGTTTTGCATGTGACCCCCTGGGAAAATTAATTGCCCAGCCCTGTATTATAGCAAGGAAGAAGCAACTGATAATAGATAATATGATATTGAAACCATTTTCCAGTTATACGGATAATGCTTTAAACGTCATGCTGTATTGTCGGTTGCCCCTTGCTTGCTGTAAGACAATGAAAAACCATTTCATCTATCATTTGATCAGGTAAAGACTCTTTTATTTTACTAGGCTATAAAATGTAATTTTCCCCTATGCAATTCAGTAGACATTCATTCTTTTCTGTCTGGCTCTGCTTCAGGTACTTCCTTTTTGTTTCATGTCTTTCCATCTGTGATCTTTCTAGTGACTTTTTATCCCTTTCCATCCTAAAAAATTGTTATATCTTCCAAGGTCCCAGAGCATCTCAATTACTTTACACAAGCTACTTTATGGTCTGTTATATTATACCTGAGTATAAGGACTTACTATAGAGAAATCTTCAAGCACTTCTCTTCTCCATAGGGCCCTAAATTGTCAGAATAATTAAAAAAAATATGAAGACCAATAAAAGAGCCCATTATATTCACCAAGGCGATGATGATGCCTTCTAATCACACATGCATGCTTTGATTGTGTATATTATTGTCTGTCCTCAGCATTAACAGAATACTACAATCTCAGATCTGTTTCCCCCTCCCCTCAGCAATTTTCCATTGCTTTCATCTCTAACAAAGCAATGTCTACATTTCATTGTACTGTATTTATGCAAAGAGGTCTCCACTCATGGCAAGTTATTCATATAACTGGGATTGCTGTATGTTACGACTTTAAAATAAATCCCCAAAAGGTGGAAGTTTTATCTTGCAAGTTGCATTGCTAAGCCAAACATTTAGGGGTGGGTTTTTTTCCCCCTTCTCCTAAATATGCATTTTGCTTAGAAATTCAACTAAGGGATTAACTTCAACCTGAGGCAGCATCTATCCAATTTAAGCTGATCTCAGAAGCTAAGCAGGATCAACCCTGATTAGTCCTTGATGGGGAATCACTGGGGAGTTGAAAAGTCCCAGAAGAAAGCAACAGCAAAGCATTTCTGTAACAGTGCCACAAATATTGCATTGATATCGTAGAATCACCGGGGGCATCTTGACTTTGATTAACTGTTATTGACCATACCTAAAGGATGTGATAAGGGAAATGGTTGGCAACTGGAGACTGTGGTTCTCTGGCTTTAGGGCAACACTCATGTGTTCTCAGGCCAGAAATGGCAATTACATAAACAATAAATAACCATTTGGCTTAAGTAAGTAAGTAAAGTAAGTAAACTTTTATTTATAAACTGCACCCTTTCCTAAACAGGACTCGGGGCGGTGTACAGACATATTAAAAACCCTGGCTTAAAGGCTACTGTGTGCAAACAAAGAGAATCCATTAATTTATGGGGCTTTATCACTGGGGAGATTGCACCTTTGCATTGGCAGGAACCAGTCCTTGGCTTCATTTTTGTTTGAAGTTATCTGATAACCTGGCATTGCCCTGGTATTTATTTATAGGGGGGCAAATGTCCAGACCAAACGTAATTTCTAATTTTGGATTTTCCCCCTTACCAGAGGGAGCCCCCTTGTGGAATACTGTGAAGCCATTACCATGGTAACTCCACTGCACTGTACAGTAGAAGTCAGTATGGCAGTACGACACAACAGGCTGTATCTTAACAGAACATACACCCTGAGGGGCGTTAGGGGTGTCTTACCCACACAGTATTTTTCTCCAGAGAGTAAGTCATCTGTGTACCAAGTTTGATTGAAATTGCTAGAGGCATTCTAGAGTTATGCTGGAACATACACACACAGCCATTTATATATATATATATAGTGGCTTAGTGACTAAGTGGCTTAGTGGCTAAGACTCCTGCCTAAGATATAATACAGCCCAGGTTCAAATCCCAGTAAGGGTATGGCTAGCTGATGAGAGCTAATTAGCTCGAAATAGATCTATACTAATCTCCCTTTATTTATTTATCAGTACAAATACAAAACAAATATAAAAAGGCAACATTAAAAAATAAAAATATGGTTTTCTGCCTGCATGGTCTTCTGTGATGAGCCGAAGGACAGAAAGAGGGAGTAGTGACCTTCCTCCCATATTTAGGCATACCAGGGGTTGTAACACAAATACATACCTATTTCCCTGGCTCAACTGATAAGGAGGCGAGCCTGTGGCTTAGTGGCTAAGACTCCTGCCTAAGATATAATACAGCCCAGGTTCAAATCCCAGTAAGGGTATGGCTAGCTGATGAGAGCTAATTAGCTCGAAATAGATCTATACTAGTCTCCCTTTATTTATTTATCAGTACAAATACAACACACACACACACACACACACACATATAATCTCTCTCTCTCTCTATCATCTATCTATCTGTCTGTCTGTCTGTCTGTCTGTCTGTCTGCCTGTCTGTATAAAATAGATGAATATTCTTAGCTAACTAAGCCATGACTGTGGGATTTCTACATTAAGTCAGAAGAGCTCTGCTTTTCCCTGTTGGAAGAAATGTCATCTGAGTTCAGCTCCAAGTGGGTAAAAAGACACTGGAAACATGGAGGCTGCTTGGAAAGATGGTTTAATGGTGGACAAGACCACATGGTCTGAGGTCCTGAACAGAAAAGGGGGAATCACATGCTTCCAGATGTTGGGTAAAGAAGAAAAGAGAGAAAGAAAAGGGACTTGCTGAGTTTTTTATACTCTGTTCGGTCCCATCTCTCTGTTTCCTGTTCCTGTGCATTCTGGCCCCATGGGGGTTGTGAGGACCCCATGGGGCCATACGGAGGCAAATCTCTAGGTTGTGTTTTGAGTCCAAGCCTAAAAACATGGTTCTCCATTTCTTATCCATGGAAATATGATATTCTGCCTTTTCAATATTTCATTTTTCTAGGAGGGGGGCAGGTGTTAACTTCCTACATCCCAAAGGTGCTTTTTCAAAAGGCAACTGGACTTCATTTTTCCTTGAAGACATTTTGCTTGTCATCCAAGAATCTTCTTCCATTCTGAACTGAAGAATCTTTTTGGATGAGAAGTCTTCAAGTCCAGTTCCCTTTTGAAAAAGCACCTTTGAGACAACCATGACATGGATGACTGAGAATATCCATAAACAAAGATCTCCGCTTGACTGGTGAGCTGGTCAGGGAAACTTAACATCTGGACTATGTATAGTTTTGATGTAGTGGATTTACTCAAAATTGCAGTCATGGAAAGAATCAGCTGCAAAATTTGGGAAGGAGTTCCCTGTAGTGGCCTAACAGAGTGATATTTGTATAAGTAGTAGGCATGGTCAAGAAAAACTCTGGTTAGCACATGGTCCCATTACATTTTTAAATGTCACAAATTTTATTATTTGGCTTTCATCTCTCATCAGGCCATCTTTTTTCAGCCCTTCTAGAGATATGGAAATACCTCCTGTTCTCCAATAACATTGAATGTTTTGTTTACCATTTTCTTCATTGTTATGCTGCTGATATTGTACAACTAATTTGGGACCCTTCCTTGTTAATTACTTGTAATATCTATCCTGGGTGAAATGAATCAATTAATATATGTTAAAAGGCAATCAAAAAAGCTTACTCTAAATCTCAGTTTATTTGCTAATGAACACTGATTTGCATTAAATATTTTAATCACTACACCAGAAAGGATATGATTTCTAAACAATCTTTTGAAAGCCTTTATGAAATGCAAAAGAAAGAAAACAATGCAATATATGAGAATACAAATATGCATACATATCCCATCGTGCTATTTTCTCTTGAGGTTAGCAATGTTATGCAAATCTCTAAAGAGAGCAAAGACAATAAGTCAACAAAGTGAATGCATGAAGTAAAAAAAAAGGAGAAGAGAGTAGAGCTAAATCTAATTTACACCAACACTATTCAATATATTTTTTAAAACCATTCCAATTTTGCACATAGGTACCACCACTTCTATTGCCTTTTCTTTTTAAACTTTTTAAACTTCCCTTTCTCTTTTTTGGGGATGTCATCAATTTCTTCCAACCATGATTTTTTAATCTTTTTCTTTCCCCTGAATCCATTGATTCTTTCATATATTTGTTTTGCAATCCAATTCTACTTCTAATTCATTCCATTCTAGTATGACTAAATATGCTTCTTTCATATCCTTTACACCACATTTATTCATTTTCTTGCTAACTTTATTATGCTTATTTTCACCAGATATATGTCTTAAATAATCCATTCTCACTGCATTCAACATTTTGTTTTTCTCAATATATTTGTCTCCCTACCATATAACAAAGTGGATATAAATATTATTTTATTTGCATTTTTTCATGTCTTTTGACAACATTTATTCCTTGTAACAGATCACAGACCACCCACTACACTACTGGTATTCTTTACCAGAATCTGCGTATCTTAAAATTTTTACAACATATTTCCCTTCTCCCAACTTAAATAAATTCGTTGGCTTGCTCTGTTTTGCTGTATATCGATAGTCCTTGCTTAGCATTCATTCATTCAGAGAGAGTTCAAAGTTATGATGGTCCTGAACAAGGGGTACCTAGTTGTGGCCATTGTAGTCACATGATTGCAATTTGAGTGATTGACAACCAACTTGCAATTATGATAATGCGGCATCCTATGCTCATATGATTGCCATTTGTGACTTTTACTGTTGGCTTCCAGCAAGAGAAGTCAATGGAGAAGCCATCAGGAAGGTGTACATGGTAATCAAGTGATCACAAGGTGCTGCAACTGTGGAGGATTTGCCTGCCAACAACAACTGGGATTGCTGGAATAGCCATTGTAAGTTAGTGGGGTTACATGATGTTGTGCCTTATGACCATGTTGCTTAGCAACAGAGTCTTAGGTCCCAATTATCATTGGTAAGCGAGGACCACTTGTATTTATAACTTACAATAATCCAGCCTGTCTCTTTTAAAAACAACTACAGTACCTTGATTGTTACTTTTCAGATTTTTATTACATCATATAATCTATTTAACATTCACCACAAATAATTCAGTACTCAACAATATGGTGTTGTCTGCATATAAAAGTACATGTACATTTGCATTTCCAACCAAGGGATCTCTGCTGTCACCACAAGGATTCCTTATATATTTACATGTCAGTATATTAACTAACTAATGGGACAACACAGATCTTGTCTTACTCCCCACTCAATCTTGAACTATTAGCTAAGAATTTAATGTATGCTTTACTTCCATCATATACTACTATAGATATATTTGTTGTGGCCCACCAGCGGCCAGCGGAGCTAGCAGAAGATTCAGACAGTGAGGAGGTTGGGGAGGAACATGGGCCAATCCTGGAGTCTGGGGAAGGCTCTGATGAGTGCTCTGCGTCAGAGGCAGAGATCGGGCCAGGGCCGTCTGACAGTTATCAGCTGCCTTGGGAGTCAGACATCAGTGAGGCAGATGAACAGCTGGAGCTTGTTCCCAGTGTGCGCATGTGCAGAGTTGCCAGACGAAGGGAATGGCTAAGGAACAAGGGCCGACTTGAGAGGAAGGCCATAGGTGGACGGTGAATGGCCCCTCCCATAGAGAATAAAAAAAGAGCAAAAGGGGAGGGGTGTTTGCAGGAGACAATTAGTTCATTCCTGCATTTTTGCCAAGTATTGCAGCATCTGAAAGATATTGGCCTGGCCACTCTCCAAGCCTGAGAAGGGTCAGTAACTGTGAACTATCTTGAAAGACGGGACCTTGCTGGAGAGAAATTCACTGTAAATTAAATAAAAGGGGTTTATTGGGACGAGGACTCGGCTGGGTAAGCCTGGATCAGAACAATATTCAATGACTGCGCTTTAACTCTGTGCTCAGGTAAAACATTCCATAACTGAAGCTTATTTATCATACCAGGTTTAAATCAACAAACGTACAGTAAACTTTCTTTCCCATATTCATGCATTTTTAAACTGGCCTGATGAAAAGCAAACCTTTGCTCGGTTTACCCTCTGCCCCGTATAGAACCAAACTGCATTATCCCAGATTTCGTACCCCTTCAATCAGAAATCTGCTGAAATGTCTTCCCTGGAACGCTTAACATATGAATCCCCCTATTGCTTTCAACATAAACAATATAAGTACTTTTATTCCCCCCCCCCCCGTTAATTCATATCATTTATTCCTCTTGTAAGTCACAATTTCCCATCTGTAGATATTCTCTACTGCTGCCTGCCAGGGCTTTAGTCAATTGAGATTTTGATGCAAAACTTTTTAGTTATATAAAAATGGTGAAAACTAGATTCCAAATCAGGGACGTGCGGTCAGGGGAGGCAGAGCCTCACCGCTCTCATCATGAAAAGAAAAGGGAAAAGGTGCTGAGGAGCCTTCTGCACACATGGTCCGGGAATGGGACCACGTGTGCAGGAGGCTCCTCTAGCCTCAGCCTCCCTCCTGCACATGTGGTCCCATTCCCCGCCTTCCTGAGTCAACATGAAGGTGACCGCGGAGCGCGCTCCATGGTCCCCTTCATGTTGACTCAGGAGTCAGGAAGGAGGGGAATGGGACCACGTGTGCAGGAGGCTGAGGCAACTTCAGCCTCCTGCACACGTGGTCCCATTCTCTGCCTTCCTGAGTCAACATGAAGGGGACCGCGGCTCGCGCTGATGACATCACCAGCCTCACCAGCCATAAACCTCACCGCACGTCACTGCAAATCTTAATTGAGATCCTGAGATGAGCCAATCATCTGGATGAACCTGGCCTTGGGAGAAAATATAGCATTTTCTGTTAATGGTAAGAACAGTACTAATCTGCGTGGGAACATTTGGGTCATTATGAAAAAGGTTCTTTTGTTTTTCCCAGAAAATGCTCAAATTATCTATAGAAAATGGGTTCTCTAATCTAGCAATCTTGAAAACCAACATATATTCCTACCAAGGTGAATTGCATGAAGCAGAGATACATTATATCTGCTTAGATGTGAAGTGATGCACATTATCACCACTTCCTAAAAATAAACAAAACCAATCCCCCCCACCCCCTTTCTAATAACTCACTCTTTTGACTCCTTAAAATAAAACCTGTATCACTCTTTGCATCAAACACTATGTTCTGTCATGATGATCTAATTCTCTCCTAACACTATTTATATTTATTAAACAGATTCAGTAACCATGGCTATTTTCATGCAATCTGCTGTACCCTATTGGACAATGCATACATATTCATGGTTTCAAAGATGTACCGCTTACTCCTTTTATAGTCCAAGGAGCAAAGAAGCAAAATAATGCTATCTCTGCATGGTTACTTCATGATACATCTTTAGAGTTTTTCCCATTTTAGCATGAGGCATCAATTCCCCCTGAGGCTATCATTCAAGGGGGAAAGTGCAGCATGTTTCCTGCAAATATTTTGCCATTTGAAAAAAAATAACCTACTTACTCAGCTCCCCATTTTCACTTATGATGCCAACTGCCCTATCCTTCCTTCCTTTAAACTAAGTTTTGTCGCGTAGCTTTTCGCAGCTGAGACAAGCAATACTGTCTTTGCTGCTGGATATGGTAGAGTAATTAACTTCATTCTCAGCAAATGAAAAGTTAATCAAAGAATCAGTCTACTTGATATTACGAGCAATAATCAGAGTCAAAAGGTTTTCTCTGCTGCCATAGAAAGTTAATAACGGGCTCATTTGGAATAGAAATGTCCTATTGATGAAAGTACTCTAATTAAAATTTTCTAATTAAATCAGTTTTTTAAAAGTTTATTTATTCCTTTTTGCTTTGTTTATCTGCTACCCATTCTACTCTTGACATCTAACAACATCAACCTATAAAATCATGACCCTTAAGCGCTCTCTCTCTCTCTCCCTCTCTGTATATATATACAGAGAGAGGGGGGGGGAGAGAGGGAGAGAGAGAGAGAGAGCGCAATATGGATAAAATTGAAAAACTGAAAATGCCACATACTCACAAACTCCACCTTCAATTACAACACTTCCATCTCCCATGGAAGAGGCAACAAGCTGGCCTACACAATTGTCCTAAAGCCCAGAAAAGACAAAGTGGAATCTCTGCTAGGGTGGAGTCCCAAAGACTGAAAGTGGCTACTGTCCTCTCAAAACTCTCAAATTAGGGGTTCAGCTAAGTATATCAGGGCATACCCATCATGGCTTGAGTTTCTAGATTCTGTACCTGTTATCATATATATATATATATATATATATATATATATATATATATATATATATATATATATATATATATATATATATATATATATATATATATATATATATATATATATATATATATATATATATATATATATATATATATATATATATATATATATATATATATATATATATATATATATAGGGGTTGTAACACAAATACATACCTATTTCCCTGGCTCAGCTGATAAGGAGGAGAGCCTGTGGCTTAATGGCTAAGACTCCTGCCTAATATGTAATACAGCCCAGGTTCAAATCCCAGTAAGGGTATGGCTAGCTGATGAGAGCTAAATAGCTTGAAATAGATCTATACTAGTCTCCCTTTATTTATTTATCAGCAGAAATACAACACGCACGCGCACACACACGCACACACACACATACACACACACACACATATATATAAAATATAAAGGGAGACTAGTATAGATCTATTTCAACCTATTTAGGTCTCATTAGCTAGTATGCTTCCTCTCATATTTGGGCATACCAGGGGTTGTAACTCAATACATACACACATACATACATACATACATACATACATACATACATACATACATAATGATTTATTTATGTCATGTTTCATCGTATGAAAAAATATTGGGAAATCAAAAGGACCGGGATGGTTGCATTTCCCTAATCCCTATTACTCTAAAATCTGCAAGAATTGTCACCAATGCCATTGGCATGTTGTATCCTGGCCTGGACCATTACTGGCCAGATTACAAACAATCTATTTCTTCTCAGTATCTTTAAAACTGTAGGATATTTCTTCTACAATTTTCCAAGAAAAGGAAGATTGAAGACAGGGCTAAAGTTGTCTAAAACAATTGAATCAAGTGAAAGCATCTTGAGCAGAAGGCACACTATAGCGTCCTGCAGAGTTAACTACAGGTATCTCTTCAATCAAAGAAGCCTTTATTATTTCTCAGATCCAACCTTCTGCCAGCCCACAGGAGGGGTTAACCAACTATGGGGAGGCAGGGATCCAACAGAGAAATAGTAGAACTGATATTGCGAGAGGCTTATCATGTTGTTCAAGACTCACAAACCCTAAATGATTCCACATCATAAAATAAGACCCAGTCATTTCCAGCTGGAGTGCAGTTTTGTTTGCCAAATGCTGCAAGAATTCTTGAGTAGCACAGATGGGCTTAATAATCTAGGAAAGGATGAGTCACCTTAAAAAGGACTACTGGGTGGCATTTAGTTGATGCAGTAATAGTGGCAAAATATTTCCTTTTTAGTAGTTCAAAGAACTATTGTGAAAGCTTGAATGCATACCAATATCCAGTCAAACTTGTGATGGGACTTCTCCAGTGGGGTTCCAGGAATTTTCCTGAGCTCTTCAGTACATTAAAGGGTTCCAGTGGAGCTGTGAGCAGGGAGTGGCTGATTCCAATGGAATCAAAGACCAGAATCTTGGCTGACTTACCCACCAGATCTTAAGACAACGTCTCAAGAGACCTGTGAAAGTTCACGGATCTCCCAATATGCAACTGGGACAGACTAATCTAATGGGCCTTTCCCACTGGAGAGAAATGGACTGTTCATACAATAGAACTCTGTAGCAAACAGATAATGATCTATCCACGACAAAGTGTGAAATTCGGTGCCCTTCATTTTAAAATCATTTTGTATGAATAAAGAAGAATATTTGTAGCTCAGGGTTGAAATCCGAGGTGGGTTTCTGCCAGTTCGCCCCGCATTGGGCAAACTGGTAGTGGCGGTGGTAGGAGGCTTCACCACCCCTGCCCAGACACTTCTGTGCATGTACGGGCGAACCGGTAGCAAAATAAATTGAAACCCACCACTGGGTTTCTGAAATGAGGAGTAGTTTAGCACTGATAATGTTACATAGTTTGGGTAATGAAATGTTTGCAAGAAAACAAGCAAGCACAGGGAGCACCAAGGACCCCTCATGTTGTATGAGTTTTGTGACAAAACAAGATCTAGCATATAACTCTCATGTGCATCAGATCCTGATAAGTTGGGCCAAGTCTACAGTTTCACAGTAGACATGAATATATGGGCCACTCTTTCTAACAGAAGGCATGCAACATTACTAGTTAGGGGAACTCCACTCCCTTATCACATTCAAGTCAAACAGCCCTATCAAGAATGTTGTAGTACAGTATACAGTGTACAATCAGAAAATCTAACCCATTCCTCTGTCCCAGGAAAACAGACATGATCCTGCATCCAGATATCTATGGATTAGGGTCTCTTGGTGTCAACAGAGTCTCATTGATAACAATTATCCTCTCATCTTCCCGTAAAGATCTTGGGTTGGTACAAAACCCCAAACTGATGAGCAGATCCCAAGGAAGCCCCTTCATCTCCCCCACCCCTCAGATTTAGATAATGCAAGTAATTCAACTATCATGGGTGATGAAAGGCTTATTACAAATAGGCTTAGATTTAAAGCACCATCTAGGGTCCTTGAACCCTGGTTCCTGCTGCGAGGACTGAGAGCTGGAAGAAGAAATATACCAAAATATTTAATTCATCTTCCCCATGTGCAGCCTGTTCTCAGTCTTCCCTCATATCTCCTTTTCCCTTCACCCTGAGTTCCTGTGCTCAATGATTCCCTTCCCCAGAGGTGGCATTCAGCAGATTCTGGCCAGTTCTGGAGAATCGGTAGCAGAACTTTTGAGTAGTTCAGAGAATCGGTAAATACCACCTCGGACTGACCCCGCCCCCATCTATTCTCTGCCTCCCAAGTCCCAGCTGATCGGGAGGGAATGAAGATTTTGCAGTGTCCTTCCCCTGGAGTTTGGTGGGGATGGAGATTTTACAGTATCCTTCCCCTGCCACGCCCATCAAGCCAATCCACACCCATAGAACCGGTAGTAAAAAAAAATGACTCCCACTACTGCCCTTCCCATCCTACCCAGCATTTTCCTCCTGTCCAAAGACACCCTCAGCCATTTGACAAAACTCAGGTGACTTTTGGCTTAAATCAGCCTCACAGACACCTCACAAACCAGATCCCTACAAACCACCCACTCAACCCTACAAGCTATCCATGCCATATCCCTCTGCTCTCCTCTCCTTACCATTAAATAGGGAGCCCTCACAAAACTGGAAGACCTTAAGCCCCGCTTTGTTTCTCACATGTGATATTTTAAAATGATTGAGCCATCATCCATGTTTTGAAAATCTATTTTCGCTCAGAACACTTTTGATTGAAAAATCCTTTCAATTAAGGGAATCTTTGTTATGAGATTCTGGTAAATCACATACAATACAATACAATACAATAGCAGAGTTGGAAGGGACCTTGGAGGTCTTCTAGTCCAACCCCCTGCTTAGGCAGGAAACCCTATATCGTTTCAGACAAATGATTATCCAACATCTTCTTAAAGACTTCCAGTGTTGGGGCATTCACAACTTCTGGAGGCAAGCTGTTCCCCTGATTAATTGTTCTAACTGTCAGGAAGTTTCTCCTCAGTTCTAAATTGCTTCTCTCCTTGATTAGTTTCCACCCATTGCTTCTTGTTCTACCCTCAGGTGCCTTGGAAAATAGGCACATAGGAAAATTGACTCCCTCTTCTTTGTGGCAACCCCTGAGATATTGGAACACTGCTATCATGTCTCCCCTAGTCCTTCTTTCTCTTAAACTAAACATACCCAGTTCCTGCAACCGTTCTTCATATGTTGTTGCTAATCATCTTTGTTGCTCTTCTCTGCACTCTTTCTAGAGTCTCCACATCTTTTCTACATTGTGGTGACCAAAACTGAATGCAGTATTCCAAGTGTGGCCTTATCAAGGCATTATAAAGTGGTATTAACACTTCACGTGATCTTGATTGTATAAACAGAGGGATAGACTCAAGATGACGTGAAGTGTTAATACCACTTTATAATGCCTTGGTAAGGCCACATACATTTAAGAACATTTTAACTTGGGACATGTGGAGTAAATGATGTCCCCAGGCAGTGGATCATTTAAAAAAAAGATCTCTCTTTAAAAAATAATCTTGCCATGATGCTATAACAATCAATGCTTATTCGGGGAGCCACAAAGTTTAAAACCATTTAAAACGAGTCCATTATCTGCTAATGATAGATTTATCTATTTACCCAGTGGAATGAGCTGGAACATAACCAAATGTGTGGGAAAGTGACAAATTGTACTAGTTCTCATTCAGCGTATTTAGCAGAATAGTTGGTCAGCACCATGCCGCATAATCGCTTTGACTAGGTCAGTTTGTATAGATGTGCAAATCTTCATTCTATTATCATAATGGTGGAATAACACAACTGGTTAGCCAAAAGCATACAAAATATAAACACAAGGTCGTAATTAGGAAATGGGAATGATGTGCTACAGTAGCTAACGTCCCACATTCTTAAGGAGTAGCAATAGAGGATGCATTTGTCCTTTCCATTTGTTTTGTGTTTGTATCTCATACTACTAACGATCTACATAGTACGATCTACCTAGTACCTGGAGACTAAAACATATGAAGAACGGTTGCAGGAACTGGGTATGTTTAGCTTAAGAGAAAGAAGGACTAGGGGAGACATGATAGCAGTGTTCCAATATCTCAGGGATTGCCACAAAGAAGAGGGAGTCAAACTATTCTCCAAGGCACCTGAGGGTAGAACAAGAAGCAATGGGTGGAAACTAATCAAGGAGAGAAGCAACTCAGAACTGAGGAGAAACTTCCTGACAGTGAGAACAATTAATCAGTGGAACAGCTTGCCTCCAGAAGTTGTGAATGCCCCAACACTGGAAGTCTTTAAGAAGATGTTGGATAGCTATTTGTCTGAGACGGTATAGGGTTTCCTGCCTAGGCAGGGGGTTGGACTAGAAGACCTCCAAGGTCCCTTCCAACTCTACTATTGTATTGTATTGTATTACCACAAGATTACCAAACATTTACCCTATTTAAGTATCAAGTGCATCGATTAGTGGGGTAAAACAGACTAGCCCTAAAATTAAATGTAAGTCTGGGAAGATGACTTAGCCATGAAAACCAATTGGGTGATCATAGGCCAGTTGCTCTCTCTCAGCCCACCTTGTTGTTGCTGTTGTCATGTTTTTGTTATGGCAAAAATAGGAGGAGGGAAAAAATTAGATACCCTGTTTCCCTGAAAATAAGACCTCCCCGGATAATAAGCCCAATTGGGCTTTTGAGCACATGCACTAAAATAAGCCCTCCCCTGAAAATAAGCCCTCCTCTAAAATATTTAAACACATGCACTGCTGGTCCCCACCATTTCCTGGGTGGAAGGGGTGGAGACATGCCCACGTGCCCTACATGCACTTGCCATCCACGGCAAGGATGGGTTCCGGCAGAGACTACTGCCGGTTCGCTGAGGGATGTGTCGTGCGTGCTGCATGTGCATGCACAATACAACGAAAATTGGTCTGTGCATGCGCAGAAGCAAAAAACAAGATGGCACTGCCTATGGTGCCGCCGGGAGAACCGGTTTGTGGGCATGGCAGGCCTGGGTCACTGCCAGTTCCAGGAGCAGAAGCAAAAAAGAAGAAGGCGCTGCCTATGGCACTGCCGGTAGAACCGGTTCATGGGCGTGGCAGCCCTGGGTCACTGCTGGTTCCAGAGACCCAGGCCGCAAAGCTACTACCGGTTTGGCCGAACTGGTCCGAACTGGTTGGAACCCACCACTGATCCATGGGGAATGGCCTCCCAGAGGCCACTCCCACAAACCTTAGCTACCGCGCCTCTTCTCAGTGGCAGCTGAAAAAAGAACTGCAGGTTGAGTGATGCTAGGGCTGGCAAGAGTGTGCCAGAAACAGAACTTCCAGCCCTCTCTGGATCAGCTGATCTGTGGGCCGCAGGCCGAGGTTAAGGGGCCTCCTTTACCTCAAAAATAATAAGACCTCTCTGAAAATAAGGCCAGGCACTTATTTTGGGAGTCAAAAGAAAATAAGACCCTGTCTTATTTTCGGGGAAACACAGTATGTTCACTGACTTGAGTCATTTGTAAGAGTAATAAAGATGGAACACAAACAAACAATAAAATAAAACAATAAATAATGAATAAATTGCTAAAATGGGCCAAGCTGGTTAACAAAGAATCAAATTACAACCCAAAAGAAATATAAAATTGAGGGTGGGGGGTTGCAACGGAGAGTGAAAAATAAATGAAAAATGGAAGGAATGTGTGTGCCTGCTGTTAGATACATCTTGTCTGTTCACTAGATTAGAGGAAGGATCACCTGGGATTTTATTTCCATCCTCATCCTACTGCTGTTATGTACATAAAAAGATTAAAGCTGGGGCTGTTAATTACCACAGTATGTTTCCAGTGATTCTGGAAAGTTTTGTGCTTTTTGATATATTGTGTGTGTGTGTGTGTTTGTGTGTGTGTGTGTTGTATTTGTGCTGATAAATAAATAAAGGGAGACTAGTATAGATCTATTTCAAGCTATTTAGCTCTCATCAGCTACCCATACCCTTACTGGGATTTGAACCTGGGCTGTATTACATATTAGGCAGATGTGTTAGTCACTAAGCCACAGGCTCTCCTCCTTTATCAGACATACATACAAACAAACATACATACATACATACATGTGTGTGTGTGTGTTGTATTTGTGCTGATAAATAAATATAACAAAGGCAACATTAAAAATATGGTTTTCTGCCTGGATGGTCTCCTGGGTTTGAGCCGAAAGACAGAAAGGGGAAGCAGTGTGTTCCCTCCCATATTTGGGCATACCAGGAGTTGTGACACAATACATACATACATACATACATACATACATACATACATACATACATATATACATACATACATACATAATATTATTCTATTCTATTCTATTCTATTCTATTCTAATATATTATATTATAATATTATAGTCAATTCTTGCTTACTATTTTCCTCTCTCTCCCTGCTTTTGCCTGCTTTTGTCCCATTTGGCCAATTATCTCTTTTGACGTTTGCTGATGTTTAAAAAATAAATATCAAGCTATATGTTTGCTAGCTGAACTGAGTGGCATGTCTGCTTGCTCAGATCTGAGAGTGGGGAGTGACTGGCAGGATGCTGAATGCAAAGTAAACTGAGAATTACCCACTGAAATTTCCCAACCCCCCCCCTACTGAAGATCATATCATTTTTAATCCACATTAAATGGAACATAATTCAGATTAATCACCCATCTTCTCAGCTCATTAGCAGAAAAAGAAGTAAGAATAAGCTTTCCATCTACACCTACCTATTGAAGCAATGTAAAAATAATAATAATGCTGTTTTAGTGAATCTAATTATATGAACCTATTATAAGCTATGCAACGATTAAGATATATCTTGTACGATCTTTGCTGTATGGAGTCCACACTTGAAAAAGAGAAAGGGTGCTCTGCATTCAAGATGAAGCCTAGGAATCAAAGCAGTGGATAATCTTAAGAGCATGCATTGGCTTGTGTAGATCAAAGGGCTTGGTACATAAATCTACATTTCCCACTGTTTAACATAAAAATAGACAGTTATTTGGGAAACAACAGGACAGGCCTACATTTGCACATAACAGTTTAATCATCTAGAACAGGGATTCTCAACCTCAGCAATTTTAATATGTGTGGACTTCAACTCCCAGAATTCCCCAGCCAGGTTGGGGTTGCTTAGGTTGAAAACCCTGTTCTAGAATATTTCCATCCCTGTTTGCGAAGGAAATAAATAAATGCGTTTGTTCAATTTCTATAGCCATGTACTTGCCAATTGAGGTTGGGCAGCTTACAGACAATTAAAAATATTAGATAGTGAAAAATAAATCAAAACAATACAACAATAAACGTGTGTGTGTGTGTGTGTGTGTGTGTGTGTGTAGAAAGTCTAATTCTGAAATGCTAACTTGTGCCTTCCATTTATGTCAGGTTGTGTGCGGCATCTTTATAACAATAACTTATAATTGATAATCAGGATGATGGCTTGTACTAGAAGGCGTAGGAGGAAAACATATTATATATATATATATATATATATTTACATTTATTTACTTATAAAACAAGGAGAGTGGTGATTCACCAGGTGTGAATGCTGGGCTGACAATCAACAGGCTCATGTTTGAGACCCATTACTGTCGTGATTTGGGGGTGAGCTCCCGTCACTCCAGTTCCTACCAACCAAGCAGTTCGAAAGCAGGTGACTGTGAATAGATTAATGGGTACCACTTCACTGGTCAACTTCATGAAAGGAGCCTTTAATTGGGCCTCCTCCAGACAATAGCAATGTTATCATCAAGTTCTTAAAAAAAAATCAATTTACTGATTCCAGGGGATTGACAGTTTCTCAGCAGAGGCAGCCTGCATTGTCTGAAAGATGTTTCTGTCATCATGTGGCCAGCATGAAAATATGGAATGCAGTAACCTTTCCAAAGTGATACCTATTTATCTACTTGCATCTGTATGCTTTTGAACTGATAACTTGCGGGCAAATAACGGGCACTCACTGCGTCACATAGCACTTGGATCTTGAACCCGAGTTGTTGGCTTTGTAGCTGACAAGTTCAGTGTCTTAACTGATGAGCCATCACACCCCCTATCCATACATTTAATTTAATAATAGGCTGAGAAGTCATTTTTAATATTTTTTTCCCCAAATGTTTTGTCAGAACAGCGAAAAATGACGTTAAAGAACTGGGGACCTTCATATTAATGGTAGTCAAATTTTGGGCATATCAGTCTTTTGTTTTAGCAGATGATCAGTGGAATTTGGTTTGAATGTGTATTAAGTGACTCTTTTTCCAATTTTGCATGGCATTAAATCTTAAAAATATTCTCTTAACCTTGAATCTGCAAATGCCTTTTTGGTTAGAGCAATGTTCCTCAACCATTTTAAATATTATTGGTGAGCATATAAGAAGCCTTGCACACATTTTTATGCAGATATGGTAGTCTATTGTTACATAGAAGAAGTAGTAACTGCTCTGGAGGGCCCCCTTATGGATTAATTTGGAAATGTCTGGCTGGGAACATCTGAATTATAATTCACTTTCTGATGAATATGACTAAGTTTGCTTGTTCTGACATCGTATTGGCCTCTGTTTATGAGGCCAAAAATATACAGCCTTCAGATTGAACTAACATAGCTGAGTGGCCTTGCAATGTCCTTGTTTACTTGGCCAGTTAAAGACTTCCAGCTGTGCTAGGCACTTATTTTGTTTCATGCTAACACTATCATTTGCCTCTGTAGAAGAATATAATTTTTAGTTTCATTAATTTAGCTTAAGTCCACCTTCCTTTTGTCCAAGGGGGTTGGCGGTCAAATAATGAATATTTCTGTGTTATGATACAAATTCTGCTCCTTACACATCTGCATTCAACATTACAGCAGAAGTAGAAAAGGGTGGAGCTTAACATTGTTGTGTCACAATGCACATTTAATCATTTTAGCGTCATTCTGGCCAGCTGTAGCTGTCTATGACCCTACGGCTGGGTAATGGGAAGGCGGTTCCCTTAACTGACATACAAGAAATGATTTTAAATAGTGATTGAACTCAAATAAATATTGTGACAAAAAAATAAACAACTCTCATTCATCCCACTTGTACCTTCATACATAGATCTGCTGCTAATTCAATTTTTAAAAAAACCTTTAAGGACATTCTTTAATATACCGTACATCAAAATTTTAAATTACAGTGCCCAAATCCAGGTTGCATCAACCAGAAGTGAAAATTTTGAGTAGTTCAGAGAACCGGTAAATACCATCTCTGACTGGCCTTGCCCCCATCTATTCACTGACTCCCAAGTCCCAGCTGATTGGGAGGGAATAGGGATTTTGCAATAACCTTCCCCTGGAGTGGGGAGAGAATGGACATTTTACAGTATCCTTCCCCTGGAGTAGGGTGGGAGTGGAGATTTTACAGTATCCTTTCCCTGCCATGTCCACCAAGCCATGCCCACCAAGCCACGCCCACAGAACTGATAGCAAAATTTTTTGAATCCCACCACTGATCTGGATGACCATTAAGTGGCAAAAGGAGTAACTGTTTCCTGTTTTAGAAGCCATGGGGAGTTGAAGAAGTCTGCATTAACTTCTAGGATGTTTGAGTTGTGAGAGCAATTTCACACTTCAGTCCCTTTCCCTGTTGGCTTTTCAGAAGTATCTGCAAACGGGCTTCTCCCAGCAACCTTGGGTATTCTATGGGGAACCTGTGCAATGATTTAGATAGGTGTTCTCCCGCAACCTTATTTTTAATTATCTTATTTTTATTGTTTTATTTCTTTTTTAAAGTGTTTTCATAGTTGTGACATTGTTTTCACTATGGGTTGTACATTGCCCAGGTTTAGCAAGACAGGCAACTGTGTAAATAAAATAAATAATGCTCTGAATATGACTCATAAGAATTGTTGGAATTAAGAATAACTATGCAATCCTAGAAACAGATGGTTCCGGTTTTAATACCTCACAGACAGGGTTCCATTAATACTTCCACATTTTCTGAATTGAACTGAATCAGATGCAGTAGCACCACCTTATTGAATCATGTAATTCTTCTTGGCAGCATGATGGAGGTGGTTTCCCCACTGTCTTTTTCTGAAGCACTATTTGACTTCCCAATCTACCTCTACCAACACTGAATTGAGCTGAACCCTGGTGATTATAGAAAGAGATTTTCCATTAACTTCTTCCCGGCCTTCTTTTTTTTAAAACCCTTCCTTTGTAGCATATAACCCTTGAATTCCCTGGTGTTCATCCTTCAAGTTGTAAACAGAACTAACTCTATTTAGTTTCTGAGGTCACTCAAGGACTCTAACACATGAACACACGGCATAAAATTAAAGACACTCTTAGATTATCTTGCTGTTTTTAGATAATCTTGATATCCTTATACATCTACCCTTAGATCTTGCTATTTTTTAAAATATATATATTTATTTTTTAAATGCAAATAATACAAACATAGTACATATATATCTAAATACAAAAAAAGAAAGAAAGAAAAAGGAAAAAAACCTAATATTACAGTGCCCCAAACTCTCGGAGATCTTACTTTTCCTCCCTTATATTTCTTCATCTATAGCAACTAAAAGATATACAATAAATTCAAATTGTGCCCTTATCCCCTCCAAAACAATATATATTCTCAAATAGGTTTATTCCCTTTGCCTTCCACCAAGACTGATTTTATAAAATCCCCCTATATTTTATTTTAATTGTTTGCTTTGATCATCACTTTTTAAAATTAAATTTCCGTTCTTAATTTTTCATTTGTTGCCATGCTCCAAATTTCTGTTACCTCTCATTTCTTTGAATATCCCAATTTAGTCCCCAATATTTAGCCATCACTAATCTAGCTGCCATTATCAAATTTACAATGAATTCCTTTTTTTCCCCATTTATATCCCATTTTCCCACGAGCAGCAGTAATGCAATTCTTGGTGACATGCCTAAATTTACATTCAAGAGTGCTCTAATTTCTCTAAACACCATGTCCCATATTTTTTGTGCACTGTCACAATCCCACCACATATGTCAGAGGTGGGTTGCCATTTTTTTTACTACAGGTTTGTTCGTGGACATGTGCACGCTTGTGCGCTCACACGACACTTCTGTATATGCGTCCAGGAGAGTGGGAGGAGCCTCCCGCTGCTGCTACTACCGGTTCGCCCAATCCGGGCCGAACTGGGGGCAACCTACCTCTGGTTTGTATATTCCAACCTCTTTCTTGCACTTCCAACAAATATGACCAAATCTTCCTAATATTGGAAAAAGGAGTTTTCCTGAAATATTTCAGTAGAAGCTTTTCCTACTCTAAGGATAAAAGAGCTTAGAGTAATTCAGAGTAATTCCTTATATTCTTCCTTAGTTTCTGATTCTCTGTAGTTCAGGTAAAACAGCTCCTGTTGCCTAAACAAAGTTTACAGTGCATCACCTTCTGGATGAGAATAATCAATTCAATTTCTGTGCAGTAAACAAATTAGCACAGCATACACTAACACATGGTCAATGCAAGAAAAGGGTGGGGAGCTGTAATTGCTGTAATTCCTCTTACGTTTTTCTTTTTAACATTAATTAATAGTGAGGATTTATGCATCAAAGAACTCTTAACATTAGTTGGGTGCTCGCACAATGTCCAAGCCCTATGGCAGAGAAAGAGGCTATGCCCTATTTTCACTTAACCATATACTAGGTTTGTTGTATTTTTCATTAAGTTTTCCTGAGAAAGCTCATTTTCCAGCCAATTTCCTAGTCTCTTCTAGTCAGTCTCACAATGTTGACAGAAAGCTTCTGGGCTTGATTTCCTAACTTGATCTCCTGCTTCAGAAATAGAACTAATATTACTTCAAATCTGTATTGTGGTTGACAATATAGGAGAGTTATGATTACCTGAAAGGCGTGCCATAACAATAAGGGAATTGGGAGAATAGGTTATAAGGAAATGCCATGAGCCTCATGAGCAAAGTAACCATTACAGCAATACCATTAAATATTTGTACAGATCTGCCATATGATACATGTAATTAGTTTCAAGGGTTGCCAGATCAGTTTTGAATGGAGTTGATTGCAAAGCCAAAATGAAGGGACGTAATCCTTGAATGGTAACAATTTCATCACTATTGTACTATACAGAAATAAATAGGCCAATATAGAAATAACTTCTGGCTAAATAATTCATTTGGTTCTGGCTAAACAAATTAATTATAGCTAAAATGAGGAAAGATTCACTTAGTTTTCACAGCCTTCTACTTCTGTATCTGTAATAATTGTAATATAAATCCTACACTAGTTGCCCCCTTTTAATCTAGTAGTTCTAGAATTAGACTGGCCACACTTTCCTATGGAATAGCAATAGCACTTAGACATACATATTACTTCTTAGTGCTTTACAGTCTTCTCTATGAGATTTACAGAGTTATTGCCCCCAACAAGCTGGGTCCTCATTTTACTAACCTCGGAAGGATGGGAGGCTGATTCAACCTTGAGCTGGTCAGAATTGAACTTCCGACAGTTGGCAGAATTAGCTTGCCATACTGCATTTTAACCACTGTGCCACCACGGCTCTTATAGAAGAACTTTTTAAGACTGCTGCTTGTAAAATTTATTTATTATTCAGACTTATTTGGCTGCTCATTTCACAGAAAGTGACTCTGGGCAGCATACAACAACATGTTCCTCTTCAGATCTCTAGTCAGCCTGAAACAAGAATTTTAGAGTACTGACCATACCTCTTCACGAACTGAAAATATTAGGGAAAAAGAAGGGATCTTCCAAATACTTTTTAATCAGAAATCAGTTTAATTATAAACTGGTTCCGTTATCATCAAGAGTTCCTGAAAAGACAAATGCCACCTGGTGGTGACATTTTGGGTTTATTGGTGCAGAAAAGGACTGGAATGAGGAAATGTTTATAGTTGTCTGAGACTTATCCCCTTTAGCTATTCTAGTCCATAATCAACATCTATTTTCTGGTTTTTCTATTGTGTTTTTAGCAGAAGGTTCCCTCAATTTAGTATCGGCTTTTTATACATCTTTTTTTATTAGTTTTATTGCTTTTTATATGATGTTTTTATATTCTTGTAAGCTGCCTTGAGTTGTCATGTGCGAATAGGCAGCAAAAGAAGAACTCTCCTAAATAAAATAAAACAAATAAAATATAGAATTCACCTAGCAGTGCTTTGAAATCTTGTAACCCAACTTCATTCCCTTGACTTCTAACATTTCTCACTGGCATGGTTCACGTAGAATGTGAAACTGATTTGAATAAGCTACAATGGGCTGTTTCATATAGAATTATAAAAATATTATATTACAGAAAGTTCTTGACTTACAACTGTTCATGTACTGACAAAAGTTACAAAAGCACTGGGAAAAAAAGGCTTATGACCAGTTTTCACGCACAAAACCATTGCAGCGCGAGCCTGGTCACATGATCAGAATTCAGCCAATGGCTTTTATTTATGACAGTGGCATATGATCCCTATTTGTAATCTTCCCAGCTGGCATCTCATAAGCAAAGTCAATGGGGGAAGCCAGATTCGCTTAACAACTGCACGATTCACGCAACAACTGCAGTGAATCGCTTAACCACTATGGCAAAAAAGGGTCTCAAAATGAGGCAAAACTTACTTAACAACTGCTTAAAGCAGTGGAAATTTTCAGTTCAATTGTGATTGCAAGTCAAGAACTACCTGTATTGATATTCACATACTAATAATTATAAAAACTCATACAAACTTATAAAAAAACCCTAAATAATAAAACTTATAAAATGGTTTATGGCTCACCATCTAGATATTTACAGTACCACATTTTAGCCACAACCAACCTCTCCGAGGCATTCCTCCTTAGCACGATTGCTGCTTGTGCCCCATTGTTATGTACTGTTGGTGAGGAGGTCAAAGTGTTGGTCCAGCTCCACTCTTGAAACCAGACTAGCTTCACTCTTCTGTTGAAGTAGAGATGTGCACCAATCAGGACCTTTAGCCAGACTATTCCAGGGAAGCCACAATCTGGTTGAATGGAAACCTAGACTATATTGTCCATGGAGATTCTCAATTATCCAGGTCATAGTTGTCCCCAAAAGGCAACTTTTGGATTATTCTTTTTTTTAAAAAAAATACATTTTGCCTTTCATCCAAGAGGCTTCTTCAGTTCTAAAGAAGTTGCCTGGATAAGAAGCGAAACATTTTCAAAAGAAAAACAAAACAAAACAAGGAAGTCCAGTTGCCTTTTGGAAAAAGCCCTTTAGGGTCAAAACATGTTGGTCGTTCTGGGATTAATCTGACAAAAATCTGGAGGTATTTTAAGGACAGATGGAACAAGGCTTTCTCGTCTTCCCTTCTCTCTTCATGGCTGATGTCCTAGTCCATCCACCTAACCTCCCCACTGTTTTCTCTGCATTTCAATGCAGTTGAGTGCAAGTGTGACACATGCAACGGAATTTCATTTTAATAAATTCCAATTAGTGTACATTCAAAGTGATAATAAAGTTATTGTAAGTCTAATTTTAAGTCTTTATGCAGCTGGTTCATACACCCCTCTTAATCTCTCGAGTGCCTTTTCCCCCATTAGCTAGCATTCTGTTTCAGGGGCTCATATTCAAATGGTTCATATCTGACCAACCCCATTACTTCTCTCCCACATTTCCCCCCAGCACCTGCAGACCATGAACCATGCTTAAAAGAGCAACAACATAGATGATACCTTGCTCAGTAGTAGTAACTGTGAAAGGGATCTTGGAGTCCTAGTGGACAACCATTTAAATATGAGCCAGCAGTGTGCAGCAGTTGCCAAAAAAGCCAACACAGTTCTAGGCTGCATCAACAGAGGGATAGAATCAAGATCACGTGAAGTGTTAATACCACTTTATAATGCCTTGGTAAGGCCACACTTGGAATACTGCATTCAGTTCTGGTTGCCACGATGTAAAAAAGATATGGAGACTCTAGAAAGAGTGCAGAGAAGAGCAACAAAGATGATTAGGGGACTGGAGACTAAAACATATGAAGAACGGTTGCAGGAACTGGGTATGTTTAGCTTAAGAGAAAGAAGGACTAGGGGAGACATGATAATGGTGTTCCAATATCTCAGGAGTTGCCACAAAGAAGAGGGAGTCAAACTATTCTCCAAGGCACCTGAGGGTAGAACAAGAAGCAATGGGTGGAAATTAATCAAGGAGAGAAGCAACTTAGAACTGAGGAGAAATTTCCTGACAGTTAGAACAATTAATCAGTGGAACAGCTTGCCTCCAGAAGTTGTGAATGCCCCAACACTGGAAGTCTTTAAGAAGATGTTGGATAGCTATTTGTCTGAAATGGTATAGGGTTTCCTGCCTAGGCAGGGGGTTGGACTAGAAGACCTCCAAGGTCCCTTCCAACTCTACTATTGTATTGTATTGTATTGTATTGTATTGTATTGTATTGTATTGTATTGTATTGTATTGTATTGTATATCTGACTCACCTGTCCCATTTTTCCAGTACTTACTTTTCCCTTTTGTTCTGCTTATGATTGCTGTACAACACAGCCAGGTCCTTATGTTTTCTCCATGATTACTTTTACCCAAACACCTCTGCCATGAAAATGTATGTTGTAAGTTTGTCTGCACCAAATATAGGAACTGTTATCTGTGTGCAGATGAAACCTTGATGACATAAGCATCTAACACTATATGTTCCATGTACATAATTTTTTGTGCGTTCCTATTTTAAGCCTTTTATTTAAACCTTTCTATCACTGGATTTTCTTTTCTACTGCTGTTACACACTATGATTACTGTATTTGAGAAATAACATTTCTTGGAACATTGAAAAGCTAAGAGAAAAGTTTTTCCTCTGTGTTTTTAAAATATGTTTTGGACCAATTTCGGGAAATATATGCAATATGTATGTTTCTATTCAATCTGAATTGTGCTCCTGCTTTAACAATATAGAATTAATTATTTACACTTCAGTTGGAGTACAAAATTCTTTATGAAATATTTATGACATTTACAAAGCAATCCTATAATATATATATTGGCTCAATATAATAATGACAGGCATGAACAATATGGAACAAATTCGATGTGTGCATCTATATGTACATTGGGGAATGCAGGCCAACTTAGTAAGGGGATTCTGTAAGAATCTGTTGCTTAAATTGCAGTTATTCTTTTGCAAAAAACAAAACAGTATGACTGTACTGTGGGATAATACATTTGCATACTGAATAAAAATAACATAACTTCTACCTTTTAAGAATCAAGTCCTTGTAACATAATATAAATCTAGTTAGAAATATTCAGTTGAATCATTTGTAATAAATTCAGAGTTTGGTTCTTCTTATCAAATTTCAGATTGTTTTCTCCTAGGCTTTGTTTCCCACAACAGGATTTTGGGTTTTGTTTGTTTGTTTGTTTTGTTTTTGCTTTTCTGCCCTATCTCCTTTTGACCTTTCCATTACCACACAAAAAACTGCTGATTTCTGAGCCTGAATTAATATCCCAGTTATTTAAGATCAAAAGGTCAGAAGAAAACACAGTTGTTTTTACTATCTGTAAACAAATTGCAAAGCTTATTGTGGGTGGGAATCAACAATGTACAAAGAGCAAATCTTGCTTGTGAAGTGTTCCAGATCTCTGTTGGAAGGAATATCCCTCTGGGTTCAGTTCCAAGTGGAGAAAGACACTGGAGAAAGACACAGGAAACATGGTGGCTGCATGGAAAGATGGTTTTAATGGTGGACAGGACCACATGATTTGAGGTCCTGGGCAAAAAGCATGTGTGTGTGTGTGTGTGTGTGTGTGTGTGTGTGAGAGAGAGAGAGAGAGAGAGAGAGAGAGAGAGAGAGAGAGAGAGAGAGAGAGAGAGAGAGAGATTCATTATACCCTCTGTTGGGCCCCACCTTACAGCTTCCTGTTCCTGTGTAAGAAATGTATCCCATTGGCTGTCAGACTCCCAGCGGGTGGTGGTCCCAGGCTTGGTTGAGCCTTGCTGGGTGATGTAATCTTTCCAGGTGCCATGTGCTGAGATGGGTAGAGAGCTAATTCTATCATGTCTTAATCCCATCACCCTGAAGCTGAAAGGCGGGGGGGGGGGGGGGGACAGGGAGTTGCAGGAAACTGCTTTATTTTTAAAAACATGTTTCTCCTTTTCTCATCCAGGCAAATATAATATTCTGCTTTTTTATTTCCCAGAATATTTCATTCTTCTAGGAAGGGGTGTGTGTGTGCTAACTTCCTACATCTCCTAGCTTCAGAAATCCATATGAATTGGAAGACATCTAGACTCTTCCAGCCTTTGAGCTGCGCGAAAAGTAAGAGAATGATACATCTTCCATCCTCCTGGTAGCACTACTCTATTTTTCCCTTGCTATTCATGTTTGTGTGTTAAGAAAAGAAATTCCCAGGTTCCTTGATTTTCCTTCCTTCCTACCCATTCTCACTAGTTACATAGGATAATATTTCCCAATCACTCTCCTCAACACAAAGACAGAGAATTATGCTCAAGCATAAATTAAACCCCATTGTCCAGGCTTAAATGATTGGAGTAAATAAACCTATTAAAACCAGGCTTAACCTCAATTTGATTTGTGATCAAAGTTCTCATGTCACATTAAGCCTAACCTAACAGGATTTTTATTTGTTCAAGGGTAAATAGAAAATGCATTTCCTGACCATGACCAACATTTAAATACGTGATGTACCTTTCAATGCTGAATTGAAGCAAATATTAATGAGATATTATGTTTTATTTATTGGGATGGTTTCACTAATTGGACAGCATTGTATGCTAAAAATTCTAAAGAGAAGAACCACTCATCAAAATTCTCTCTCTTTTTTATTTTGGATGGTGATCCCCAAAGCAATTCATACATATCCATTTCAGTTCAGTGCTAATACTGTGGATGGAAATGGGAGAGTTTCATATAACTCTTTCTATTGTAGAAAGTCAGCACCCAGCCCGCTCCTAGAAGAATGAAATATTTTGAGACATATTAAAAAGGCAGAATATTATATTTCCCTGGATGAGAAATGGAGAAACATGCTCTTGGAAAGCGGCCCCCACCTTCCTTAATAGCCTACAGCAGATGTCAGCACTTAAGAGATAAAGAGATATTCACAAGCAAATACCCTCACAAGCAAATACCCTCACAAGCAAATACCCTCACCCAAGCAAATACTATTCACAAGCAAATACCCTCACCCAAAATCCAACAAAGGTAGGATTAGCCGTCAGCCACAATATGAATTGCCCAACACCCTTTCAAAACACAAGTCTCTTCACAAACTTCAACCAAACCTGGAAGCTCAGACAACCTATAGAGCCAGCTATGACCCCTACATAACCCCTACAACAGCCAATAGAATACATGTTCTTGCACAGGAACAGGAAGCTCAAGTGCAAAGCTCAGAGAAGGTACAATCCCCCTCTCAACTCCATGTGATTAGCTGCCCAGGAGCACCCATGTGCTTCTGCTTCATCAATAAATGGACCCTCTTTCCAATCAGCCTCCAGGCTCCATTTTGTCTCCACTGCCTTTCTCTGGAACTTTCTGGAACTGAACCAGATGGATATTTCTTCCAACACTATCATGTACAGCTTTCTTTAAAAAAAACAGCTGAATTGCACACAAATGTTTCACTAGAGCTGATGAGGCTCTGATGGGTTTTTTAAAAATGCATAAGCATACTTAGAAAGAAAGAAGTGAAATGTGAGCACCTACTATCATCAATTCTGTGATTTAAATGAATAAACTGAGAGAAAGCAAATTGGTTCAGAATTTTTTCTATTAATCTGAGAAAGAGGGCAAGGCTGCAGGAAAGCCTCTCCTGCTACTTTCTTGGTGCCGGAGTCTCCTGCCATGGTCACTCTAATGCTATTAAGATGTCTCTTCGTAGTCCATGGAATAACATAAATGGCTGCTTCCATGGAGAAGGAAAGAGAATTGAAACCCACTAAAATCCAGAAGTGAATTGAATAAAATCACTGCATGTTCTAATAAAAAGAAGTTATGGGTCCCCCAAAGACAAGAATTAGGTTGTGATAGAGAACAGCGTCTGAACATTGTTTATATTCACTTGATTTCATTATTTCTACACTTACAGAGGTAGGACGCATGGCAACATGCATGGTAAGAGGTGTCATATTTTGCTTGAAATTGCTTGTTGGTTGTTGTTGTAAGAGCTAAAGAATGTGCCTGAATGGTTAATATACTGAACAAATTCCTTATTGCAAAAGCTGTGCCCACCCTACTCGAGGTATAAACCGACATATAGAGAGATGTGCTTATTTCTGAATTGATTCTTTATGGGAAAATAAATGGTTTATAGATTTAGAAAATCAAGTTGGCAAAGAATTTTTCGGATTGCACACATTCAGATTGCAAATGAGTAGTACCAAAAATCCTTGCAACCTAGTAAACTTTTGCCCGTTTTTTAAACAACCCTTTTCAAGCAAATCAGAGGGAAGAGTTTGTCTTGTTTTCTCCCGCTGGCAGAATCTCTTTATGTGTTTTTATGCAAATTCTGGAAGCTGAAAGTCGGTGCCTCTGTAGGATACCAGGCTAGGGAAAAGTAGGTTGAAGTGCAAACCCAGGGTGGGCAATTTTTTTTTTACGCTTGGGAATGTTGAGAATTTATTTTATATTGTTGTTGTTTTTCCTAAGGTTAATGCTGCACTGTAGCTGTACTGATATTGTTAGAGTAGATATGCCCTACATTTTTAGTCTCCTTTCTCTATTTTTTAAGAAGTAACATAGATTTAGTCATTGATTTGATACCAAATTTCATGCATAATTTAGAAGTTCCAGATACTGTCAAGAAAATGGGAGGAGGGCGCCTGAGGAATTATAGTGAATTTATGTAGACTATGAAGCTTATTTAGATCTATTTAGAAATGAAGGAACTGTTACACCAGACATGATATTTAATTGGTTTTGTATATAATTCTAAGCTTAAATTAGGAAAAAGGAGGAGCTTCCATCGATGGCGGTCGCCTCTTGAGCTCCAGGAGCACCATGGAGCTCCCGACCCGGTAAGGGATTGCTGCCGGCCCCCATATCATCTGAGGGGGCCGAGAGTTGGATAGCCCGACCACCCAGGCATGTTTCGGGCTTGTTTTGGCCCGCCAGGGTGGTCGGTGAAGATCAGAGGGAGAAGAGGACCGGAGGGCTGCAAACGGCTAGCGGCAAGGAGAGAACAATGGCGACGGCGCATCCGAGGCGGCTCGGGAGTTCATGGCTTCCATGACAGCCATGGGCCTGACCCAACTAATTCAGGGCCCCACACACGAAGGTGGCCACACACTGGACCTTGTTTTTGTATCTGAGCAGTGGACGAGTGATCTGGGAATAGGGGATTTAGACATTTCTCCCCTGTCATGGTCAGATCACTCTTGTCTCCGGCTAGACTTCCCTGGCGCTACCCCCCACCGCGAGGAGGCGGAGCCAGTTTGTCCAAGCTGGTACCGCCCCAAGCACCTGATGGAACCAGATAGTAAGAGGACCTAGTGGCCGCCTGGAATAGGGCGACGGCTGGGGCCTTGGACCGGGTTGCGCCTTTGCGACCTCTCCTACAGAAGCGACCCACCCGGGCTCCTTGGTATACCGAAGAGTTGAGGGTGATGAAGCGCCATAGAAGACGTCTAGAGAGCAGGTGGAGGTCCTCATGCTCCGAGTCTGACCGAACACAGGTAAGAGCCTACTTACGGACCTACCTTGTGGCATTGAGAGCGGCCAAACGTAGACATTGTGCTGCTCTTATTGCGTCTGCGGATAACCGCCCTGCCACCCTGTTTAGGGTGACCCGCTCCCTCTTGGTACATGAGACGCGGGGGGCACCCTTACAGGGAAGAGCAGAGGAGTTTGGAGAATATCTGCAGAATAAAGTCGCTCAGATCCGAAGCGGATGGGCCCCCTCCAGTGGTCTGGACGGGCCGTCAACAGCGAGTCTTGTGAGTCCACTCTGGGAGGAGTTTGACTCTGTTGCCCCGAGGATTTAGACAGGTTGCGTGGACGGCTGCGACCCACCACATGTTCATTGGACCCGTGTCCCTCCTGGCTGGTACTGGCATCCTGGGAGGTGACACGAGGCTGGCTTCTGGGCCTGGTGAACGCCTCGTTGGGTGAGGGATCCTTACCAACTGTCTTGAAAGAGGCGGTGGTGAGGCCCTTACTCAAGAGGCCTTCACTTGACCCAATGGAGCTAGCTAATTATCGTCCAGTCTCCAACCTTCCCTTTCTGGCGAAGGTTGTTGAGAATGTGGTGGCGCAGCAGTTTCCACGTCACCTCGATGAATCTGACTATCTAGACCCACGCCAGTCCGGCTTCCGACCCGGGCACAGCACAGAGACAGCCTTGGTCACGTTGGTTGATGATCTCTGGAGGGCCAGAGATAGAGGTTGTTCCTCTATCCTGGTCCTATTAGATCTCTCAGCGGCTTTTGATACCATCGACCATGGTATCCTACTGCGCCGGCTGGAGGGGATGGGAGTCGGAGGCACCGTTCTACGGTGGTTCGGCTCTTACCTCTCCGGCCGGATGCAATATGTGTTGACGGGGGGGCAGAGATCAACCCTGAGGCCACTCTCTTGTGGGGTGCCGCAGGGGTCGGTCCTCTCGCCCCTTCTGTTCAATGCATATGTGAAGCCACTGGGCGAGATCATCCGTGGTTTTGGGGTTGAATACCATCTGTACGCTGATGATACACAGCTGTACATTTCAACCCCAAACCACCCCAACGAGGCTGTTGAAGTGATGTCCCGGTGTTTGGAAGCCGTCGGGGTCTGGATGGGGGACAACAGACTCAAACTGAACCCCTCCAAGACTGAGTGGCTGTGGCTACCGGCACCTCGGTTCAGCCAGCTGACCCCATCGCTGGCCATAGGGGACGAGCAATTGCCCCCTGTGGAACGGGCGCGCAATTTGGGCGTCCTCCTAGATGGCCGGCTGTCAATGGATGACCATGTGGCAGCCGTGGCAAGGGGGGCGTTCCACCAGGTTCGCCTGGTGCGCCAATTGCGCCCCCTACTGGACCGGGATGCCCTACGCACAGTCACTCATGCGCTGGTGACGTCTCGCCTAGACTACTGTAATGCTCTCTACATGGGGCTTCCCTTGGGACGCGCCCGGAGACTGCAGCTAGTTCAGAACGTGGCCGCGCGGGTTGTCATGGGAAGTTCTAGATACTGCCACATAACACCGCTCCTGCGCGAGCTGCACTGGCTGCCTGTGGTTTTTCGGGTGCGTTTCAAGGTCCTGATTACTATCTTTAAAGCGCTCCATGGCATAGGACCTAGTTACTTGCGGGATCGCATCCTCCCACATACATCCCTGCGGCCAATCCGCTCTCACAGGGAGGGCCTTCTCCAGGTGCCGTCCACTAGGCAATGCCAGCGGGCGGCGCCAAGGAATAGGGCCTTCTCTGTGATGGGCCCAACCCTCTGGAATGACCTCCCCCCCGACATTAGAACCACTTCCGCTCCTTCCGACAAAAATTGAAGACTCACCTGTTTCGACTAGCTGGCCTGGCATAATTATAATTGTTACAACTGCTACCTCCTGGAAGTATACTCTCAACTGGTTATTTTAAGGGTAGTGTTTTAAATCTAATTGATTTTAGGGCTTTTAGAGCCATATTTTATTCTTCTATACAGTTCTTTTAATTTTTTAACCTCCTCCATGTGTATATTTATATTTATATTTATATTTATATTTGTACTTATTATCTGTTATGTGTTGTGTGGACTGTACACCGCCCCGAGTCCCTTTTTGGGAGAGGGGGCGGTTTAGAAATGCAAAGAATAATAATAATAAATTAGCGGATGTCATCTCAAGTAACTTACTCTGCTACAATCACGCCATTTGACAAACCATGGAATAAATCTTCTTGAATCCTACAAATTTGACATTGGGAAAAAAGCCTTTAGTTAAATGCGTTATTGAACTTCAAAACAAAAGTTGAGTGTAAAGCCAAAATGTCCATGGTATAGCTAAAGGGGAAGTTTGGATGATACTTTGATATTTATACACAAATTCTTATGAATATGCTTAAGGTAAAGGTAAAGGTTTCCCTTGCACATATGTACTAATAGTTCCTAACTCTAGGGGGCGGTGCTCATCTCTGTTTCAAAGCCAAAGAAGCTAGCGCTGTCCAAAGATGTCTCCATGGTTATGTGGCCGGCATGACTAAATGGCAAAGGCGCATGGAACGCTGTTACCTTTCCACCAAAGGTGGTTCCTATTTTTTTTATTTGCATTTTTGCATGCGTTCAAACTACTAGGTTGGTAGAAGCCGGGACAAGTAACAGGAGCTCATTCCGTTACGCGGCGCTATGGATTCGAACTGCCAAACTGCCGACCTTTCTGATCGACAAGCTCAGTGTCTTAGCCACTGAGCTACCACATCCCCTTATGAATATGCTTAGGGCTAGTGTAATAGTAACCATCATAGTGCTGTTACATAAAATCAGTACTTTTTCCAAGTTTGGAGAAATGTGAGTTCAACATTTAAGGGATCTATTTCTTTCGAAAACTTAACACAGTTACACGCATCTAGTTACTTAAATGTATCAGATTGCAACCAGTCTGCCATTTCTTCCGCTGAAAGATCGTTTTTCAATTACCTCACCTCACCTTCCTTTCTCCTTTCTTTTTCTACCATCCCTCCTACCTCAGCTTCTTTCCTTCCCTCTGTTTCCTCAATCCTTGTTGTTTTTCACCTCTCCTCTTTGTCCTTGAAAGCAATTTTGTCTGACTTTCAGCTGCAACTTTCACTCTGAAAGAGGCTGGATTACTTCTGCAGCATCCAGAAGCTTTCACCTCAACCTGCCTAGCTATTAGGGAATGCTTCCTCTATGCCTCCAACCCCTTCCCACTGTTCGAAGCAGTATGCAAATGCTACCGCTATGCCAGTAGCCAAATCAGTCACAGATTAGTCATGGGGTGCCCACTCTGACCTGAAGCAGAATGTATCAGAGTATGTAATCATGAATCACGGGCAGCACTAATAAGATGCTAAATCAAATTGTAGCCGCTCATTTGTAAAATATTGCCTAGCGTGAGGGAATTATTTTCTTCATATTAAACTATGAAAAATAAGACGAGTGAAACTCCAAATATATAGTGAGGAAACTCAGAAGTAGGAAATGCAGTTTAAGTCACAACCACTCTTTCCCGATTGCTCTGGTACATAAATGATCGGATTGGCTTCTACATCCCTATCGATGATAGACAAATAGTCCTTGACTTACAACTGTAATGGAACTTGCTCATTGTGGTCATAAATTGTGATGTCATCAAGTGACCAATCTGATTTTACAACTTTTGTTTTGCAGTCATTAAGCAAAACACCATGGATACTAAGTGAATCCACAGTGCTTGCTATGGGTATTTCTGTGAAAAATTGAAGTAAAGTCCAGTTTTGGGCAAAAAATGTACATTCTGGTCATGTGGCGATATGACACTACAAATGGCCATGAATGCAGGCTGGTTGTTCAGCACCAGAAATGCAGTCACATGATTGCAGGGAGGGTATGTGTTGACCATCAGAACTTCAGAACTGGATCCTAAGTACCTTTTGAGGGGTTTGTTGTAACTTTGAATGATCACTAAGAACTGATCATAAGCTACCTGTATATTGAAGAAGTAGGGTGACGCAATGGTTAAGATGATGGCTTAGAATAGACAACAGTTTGGTTCAGGTACACTCAGCCATGGTGCCTATGGATCATGTATTATCTCTCAGGTCAACTTACTTCACGGGACTGTAGTTGTGAGGAACAATGAGAGCAGAAAGTGCCTCATAATGCTCTCATAAGAAAGACGGATATAGAATGAATGAATTAGTAAGTGAATGCATTTCCCCCTATTTATACTAATGCATTTATACCCAACACTTTGAAGATAGATTAATATGCATATTTCTCCAATTGTAATCCTGCAAGGTGAATTTGACTAACTGTAAGCTAGTGGTTTAGGGACGCGGCGGCTCAGTGGCTAAGATGCTGAGCTTGTTGATCAGAAAGGTCGGCAGTTCAGCGGTTCAAATCCCTAGTGCCGCATAACGGAATGAGCTCCCATTATTTGTCCCAGTTTCTGCCAACCTAGCAGTTCGAAAGAATATAAAAATGCAAGTAGAAAAATAGGGACCACTTTGGTGGGAAGGTATCAGCGGTCCATGCGCCTTCGGTGTTTAGTCATGCCAGCCACATGACCACAGAGACATCTTCAGACAGCACTGGTTGTTTGGCTTTGAAAGGGAGATGAGCACCATAGCCCCTAGAGTCGGGAACGACTAGCACATATGTGGGAGGGAAACCTTAACCTTTAAGATAGTGGTTTCTTCCATGAGTTGGGTGTCATATGATAGTTTATCAAATTAGCCACATTGTCCAAACTTGGCAACTTTAAGACTTGTGGACTTCAACTCCCAGAATTCCCCAGCCAGCAGAGCTGGCTGGGGATTTCTGCGAGTTGAAGTCCACAAGTCTTAAAGTTGCCAAGTTTGGACACCCCTGGATTAGATGATGCTATAGTTGGATGCTATCCACAGCAACAAGTCCCTAGTGTCAGTTCCACAAGATGGGAATATATATGGACATATAAATTGAATGAATGAATAAATAAATAAACTTTTAGGGACTGCATTTAAAAGGGTATTCCGTATCCTTTAGGGATGCTTAGTTTCTCTCTGGCGAACTCCTGGGAATCCAACAGTGTAGCTACATATCATCTCTGTATAAAAAGCTCTGAGGACCACACAGCAGTCATGTCAGTTTAAGAACTTTGCTTGAAATGGATGACAAGCTCAGTAATGGCATCAGTTTGATCTCTTTCTTTATTCTCTACAGAGAGGAAAAGGTGGCACATTTTCACACAAAGATAAGGCTGGATGAGACAGTTTGACTGAGAGCAAAATGTGGGTAATTATTGACCAAGAATGGAGACTGATGATTGGTTGGTGATTTTCTACAAACACTACACATTTGCAACTATATCAGTATGCTTGTGCACACAGTTCTGCTGATGACAGTAGTCTAAATAACCAATCATAATTGTATATTAAAAATTACGTCAGAAGATTCAGGCAAGAAAAAGCCTCATTAGCTAGAATTGGTGATTGAAATTCACCCATTTCACCAAAGCCCGAAATATAAGCTTTATATCCCAATGGCAATGCATTGCTTCAATTCCAGTCTTAGATTGGTCAAAATCTTGCATGCTGAACCTTGGTTTTTGCTGGCTAATTGGACTCGGTATGGACATGGTTATGGAAAGTGATGTCTTCTAGAGCAGGATGTGTTCCTGCATGTTTATGGAACCAGCTCTAAGGTTTATTGAAGAAACCTGTGCTTTTGTCTGAAACATCTTTCCATTGTAGCCTGCTTTCAAACATTGTATTCTTCAGTAAGATGACTAAGAAAGTGATAAAAGAATAACAGAGTTGGAAGGGACCTTGCAGGTCTTCTGATCCAACTCCCTGCTCAATCAGGAAATCCTATACCATTTCAGACAAATGACTGCCCAGTCTCTTCTTAAAAGCCTTCAGAGATGGAGCACCCACAACTTCTGAAGGCAAGCTGTTCCACTGGTTAATTGTTCTCCCTGCTAGAACATTTCTCCTTAGTTCTAAGTTGCTTCTCTCCTTGATTAGTTTCCATCCATTGCTTCTGCCCTTGCCTTCTGGTGCTTTGGAAAAACTGATCTTCTGGGAAGTCCAGAAAAACTGACTTTCTGGATCCACTTCTGCTAGCAGCTTTTGTCCAGGATAGATACTGGTACAAGTTTGTGACTTTGGTAGATAGGGAATATGTGACCCTGGATGGAACTCTTAGCAGCTTTTGTTACTATTTATATAAAGCACTACTAAAACTCTTGTGTCATGTATCTCTGTAATCTTTAACTGAACAAATTGGTACATCAGAGGGCTTTCATCCAGGATATCTCAAATGGCCTAACCTACAGAATATGTGCAAAATCCAGGCTTCGTGACTTCGGTGGGATTGAAATTTAGGAAAACTGTGGCTGTTTTAGAGTTGTTGGACTGCCGCTACCGCTTTAGCACTGCTTGCTTGCTTTATTTATTTATTTATTTATTTATTTATTTATTTATTTATTTATTTATTTATTTATTTATTTATTTAAGCATTTATAAGATGACAGATATAAGTATAAACATTATGAATACAGGAAATGGATAGGAATAAGTGGGGACAGTAGGACAGGGACGGGTAGGCACGCTGGTGCGCTTATGCACGACCCCTTACAGACCTCTTAAGAATGGGGTGAGGTCCATGGTATACAGTTTAAGGTTAAAGTTATGGGGGTTTGGGGATGAAACCACAGAGTCAGGTAGTGCATTACAGGCATTGGTCACTCTGTTGCTGAAGTCATATTTTCTGCAATCGAGTTTGGAGCGGTTTATCTTAAGTTTGCATCCATTCTGTGCTCGTGTATTGTAGTCCTGTTGTCCTGTTACTGTCCCGTGATCTACATTATTGAGCTTCCTGGCCATTGACACTATGTGTGAAGTTTCTGACAAAAGGGCAGGTTTTTCCAATTAAAAACCTTATAGTTGCTTCCTATAAACATGCTCCCTCCTTTACTCAGCTCAGCAACAGCCAAATACCCAGTGGAAGGGAATGGACAAGGAAGGAAAGGGAAAAGAGGAGGAATAGAGAGGAAGGAATGAAGGGGGAGGGATGAAGAGAGAGAGGAAGGAAGGGGGGAAGGAAGGAAGGAGGGGAGAAGGGGGAAAGAATGGAGAAAGGAAGGAAGAGGAAAAAGAGGGAGAAGGAGAAAAGTAGAAAGAGGAATGAAGGATGAGGGAAGAAAGGAAAAAGGAAGGAAGAGAGAAAGGAACAGGAGGAAGGAACTACCTGTCAAAACTGTCACAGTGTGCTCTACTTTAGGTGAATATTGAAAAACATCTCAACATTGCAATTGGTGCAAAATAGAATAGAATAACACAGTTGAAAGGGACCTTGGAGGTCTTCTAGTCCAATCTAGTGTTAGATTGGGTAAAGGAAAGGCACACTCAGGATTAGGCAACAACAGCTCTTTATTGTAACAGAACAACTATGTACAATCCAGCGAAGGTTCAGTCTGACAGCAGCTCTTTTATAGGGAGCTGTCAGACCCTTCAACCAATGAGATTGAGTGTCTGTTCCCGCCGGAACAGAGGACCTTGGTGGAAACCATTATAACAGTTGCTAATATCTAACACCCCTCCCCTCTTAGATGAATTAACCAACTCATGACGTAGTCACGCAAGTAGGCGGGTTTTTTTGGTGGCTCTGCCAGACCTGCACAGTTCAGTCAGAGAGTGTTCTTTGGACAGGTCGGACGGACCTGTTGGCTCTGCAGCTTCGCCTGGTGAAAGCTCCTGGAACCTTTTACAGGCTGCGGCTGAAGCTTCTAGAGCTTGCTCAGAGCTTGCTAAGGGCCTGCAACACAACCAGATAAGTGCCCCGGTACCTTTGGGCTTGAGATGTCTGTGGAAGGAGTGCTCCTTCTTGCTCCTTTTGGGTAGAGCTTTGGCTAACTCTTGCATGAGTTACCTCTGGTTGTCTAAGAGAGGAGTTGGAGAGGCAGCCATAGAGTTGGTAAATGTGCCTTCTCCAATTCTGACTGTCCTTGAGCTCTATGAGATAAGAGCGAGGCCCGGTGATGCCTGTCACTGTGGCAGGAATCCACAGAATTCCCCTGGCGTAGTTGTGGGCATAAACTGAATCCCCTATGCTAAAATTCCGAATTTTGCTTGTTGAGTCTGGGGGCGATGTGGCAGAGTAGTTTGGGTGCAGCCGGTCTAAGTGAGACCTTAGCCGGCGACCCATGAGAAGCTCGGAAAGGCTTCTCCCCATGGTAGCACTTGTCGTGATGTGCTGAATTAGGAGGAAATGGTCAACCCGTGTTCGCCAATATCCTGGATAGGGCCTCTTTTGTAGATCTCACCATTCTCTCCGCCTGACCATTGGAAGCCGGATGGAATGGAGCAACCAGGGCATGCCTGATTCCCTGTGCTGCTAAGTAGGTCTCGAATTGCATGGCTGTGAATTGGGGCCCATTGTCAGAGACCAAGTCATCGGGCAGGCCATGAGTGGAGAAAAGTCTCCATAGTGCCTTGATGACCGATTCTGCTGTGGTAGAGGTCATGAGGACTACCTCTAGCCATTTCGAGTAGGCATCCACAACTACCATGGATGTCTGGCCATGAACTGGGCCAGCAAAGTCTATGTGCACCCTAGACCATGGTGCTTGAGGTTGCTCCCACTCCTTAGCGGGTGCCTCTGGGGGAGCTGGTCTGGACTCCTGGCACGGTGTGCAGGTAACCACCCATTCTTCGATCTCCTGTCCTTGTTAGGCCACCACACATAACTCCTAGCCAAATACTTCATCCTGACAATTCCAGGATGCCCTACGTGTAAAGCCTCTAATACTACAATGTGCAGTTTGGTGGAACAACGACCCGGTCCCCCCACAGCAAACAGCCATTAATAACAGACCTTTCATCTCTTTTACAATAATACATTTTGAATTCAGACCCAACAGGCCCCTTGGGCCACCTCCTCCACACCCAATTCAAAACTTGTTTGATCGGGGCGTCTCTTGCAGAGTGGCGGCAACATCACTAGACGAGACAGGACCAGTCTCTAAGCAGTCAATGAGAAGGAGTGGCATCTCGGGGGTAAGGTCTGCAAGCAGTTCTGGTAGTGGGCAGCGACTCAAAGGGTCAGCATGCCCCAAGGTTGAGCCTGGTCGATGGATGAGGCAATAGGTGTAGGCCGCGAGGAAAATAGTCCACCTGGTCATTCGTGGCAACAAAGAAACAGGAGTAGGCCGGTCCCCAGCCAGCAAGCCCAGTAGCGGTTTGTTCATCTGTGATGATGGCGGTTAGGTCGGCTTCTGGGCTTCCAGGTCATCGTGGGGTGCTCGCTTCTGCAAACCTTGGCAATGTGCCCCTTTGCTTGCAGTGCTGGCAGATGGCGTCACAGAAATGGCAATGCGATCTGGCATGGTCTCCTCCTCAGTTTGCGCAAGGCGGGAAAGCCAGTTTGAATTTGCATGCTGGCTTGGTGCGGTCTGTCTGGGGATGCGGCAGCTGTCAACTTTGCTTTCTGAGCCCTAGGCCTCTGTAGCCACGCGTTGTACACCTGCGCTCTTCCGCGCGCCTTGTGGAGTGCTTTGGCACTGCAGGGTTTCTGTAGACTTAACGGCAGATTTGGATGCCCTGGCTTCGTCCAAGGCAATTTGTAGAGTGAGATTAGACTTGGCAAGTAATCTCCTCTGTAAATTAATGTTCCGCACATTGCATATGATGCAGTTGAGTATGAGTTCGTCTAGGTCTCTGAACTTGCAGTACGCTGGGACCTTTCTTAGCTCCGCAATGTACTCTTTGATAGATTCGCCTTCCTTTTGATTGCAAATATTAAATTTGTGCTGGCGGACGTGCTTAGATGGTTTGGGAGCATAGTGTGTCCTCTGCGTCTGTTGGAATGGTGTTGGCTCGGAAAATCTTTGGCTGTCTCAAACACTTCCCGTCCACAGTAACCCAGGAACATGTTCTTCTTGCGGCCTTCATAAAGGCCCATGAGGTCGTTGGCTTCAAGGAAGCATTCAAACCTCAGCATGTATGATTCCCAGTGCTCGGTGACTGGGTCGTACGGAGTCGGTGGGGCGTACATGGCCATCTTGTGTTCTGAGGGTGTTTTGAATCTGCTGCTCAAAAGTGGCTGCTTGATGCCGCGCTGAACTCTGGGCTGGATTTACTTGCTGGATTGCTACACCCTTTTTGGTTCGCCTAGTTGCCTTCCAATCCCATCCTTGTCGCCAGTGTTAGATTGGGTAAAGGAAAGGCACACTCAGCCTTAGGCAACAACAGCTCTTTATTGTAACAGAACAACTATGTACAATCCAGTGAAGGTTCAGCTTCCCGTCGGAACAGAGGACCTTGGTGGAAACCATTATAACAGTTGCTAATATCTAACACCCCTGCTTAGGCAAGAAACTCTACACCACTTCAGACAAATGGTTATCCAACATCTTCTTAAAAACTTCCAGTGTTGGAGCATTCACAACTTCTGGAGGCAACTTGTTCCACTGATTAATTGTTCTAACTGTTAGGAAATTTCTCTTTAGTTCTAAGTTTCTCTCCTTGATTAGTTTCCCTCCATTGCTTCTTGTTCTACCCTCGGGTGCTTTGGAGAATAGTTTGACTCCTTCTTCTTTGTGGTAGCCCCTGAGATATCTGAACACTGCTATCATGTCTCCCCTGGTCCTTCGTTTCATCAAACTAGACATAACCAGTTCCTGCAACCATTCTTCATATGTTTTAGCCTCCAGTCCCCTAATCATCTTTGTTGCTCTTCTCTGCATTCTTTCTAGGGTTTCAACATCTTTTTTTTTACATTGTGGCAATGTAGCAGCTGGTTGCTGGTTGCTGACTAGGGCAAAATAGAAAGATTTGTGGGACCAACTTTCCTATCATGAATCTATCCAATTATTTAATTAGGAGAAACCTTTCTGAAGATGCCAGCTATCAGAAACTTGATCATCATGTCTATGAAAGAAGGCCTTCTTCTGGCTACCAGCTATGGAATGATCTTCCTAAAGATACAGGTTAGGCTCCCATTCTCCCAGGATTTAGGAAGATTGTTGGAATAAACAGAAAGTTGAGATATTAATACAGTAATGAATAACAATAAGCAATATGCATTGTATGATCCAAAATATACATACAACAATTAATTGCAGTGTTTCTGAGGACGTTGTCAAACAAATGATTCACCCTGTTAACTAATTGAGCTCCCCATTGGGAGAGCGAGTATGCAGAGAAGCGTAATGAGAGGGATATGGAATAACACGCACAAACCAGCATACAGAGACACTGAATAGTATAAAAATATAGTAGTTTACTATGTAGAAATATAGAAGTATTCAGAGTCCAGTTAACAGTCCAAGTCATACACAGTTCAGTCATTCAGTTATCAATATTCTCAGTTTAACACACAAAGTGTAGCTAAACAGTAGCAAACCACAATACCTCAAAATACACCTGACCAGCTTCTAGCAAAACAGAGAGCTAAAAGCCATTCTGCCTCCCTGTTATATCTGCTTTAGGTAACAAACCAATTATATCTCTTAAGCATTTAAAGTAACAGTAAGGTAATCATAGCTTATATACATTGCCAAGCCAAGCCTACGGTTACATCCCTAACACACCCTTCATTGATATCCTTGAAGGTTACTGTTGTTATAAAACATTGCTTATATTAATTGTACAGCTGAGCCAGCTCTGGCCATATGGCAAGATACAGTATATTTACAAAAATAAAAGCATTAAGTTTTTTAAAATAAAAAAAACTAACTGAAAACTAATTGTCAAGAGAGAGAGAAATAAAAGCTTTAGGTTTTAAAGATGATGAATAATGGAATTTCTCATCTTTTTATTTCTTTCAGCCTTGCTTTCCCCAAGCAGATGGGGATATTTATTTTGAATAGATCTGCATTTTGCACTCTGAACAAGGACTTAGGATACATTGTCCTAGCTGCTTGCATATATGACACTAGATTTATTCAGCTCATGTTCTGGCGCACTGTTTTAGCCTTCCAATAAGTAGCAAGTGGCAAGTCCTGGTAACAAGATATTTGAATGCTGAAGTTTTTTTGTGTGTGCATTCAAAATAATCAACACCAGGAGTTTCTTGGGGGGTACTATAAAATCCTTCCAATTACGCCTTATTTTGTGACTGTCTTTATGCAGCATTTCTCTTAAACGAGATTGGATATTTAGAAATTTCCATTCTCTCCCACCTAGGGCAAGATGTGATTTGTTGGGGCTGGTAGCCGTGAACTCAGATGGTGACCTATATAATAAAGAATCTGTCTTAGAGCTGAGTCAGGTTATCATCAACAAGGTGTCTCAATTGGTACAGATCCCTGATGAAGATGGAGTGGTCTACTTTGTATTGCTATTAGTGCCACTAGTAATGTGGACGCTAGACCTCCCTTTTAGCTTAGCTTTTATAAGGAAAACTGAGTGCTATGTCCTTCACCAGTGACTGGGAAGGCAATCAAACCTGAAATAGCTTTTATAGAAGAGTCACAAAGGTTTGGATAATGATACTAAAAAATTAATTCTGATTAATTCTGACTAGGCAGCCTGTGTGGGTGGGAAGGCATGTTTATCTACCCTGATTTTTTAAAAAAATCCATCTTTCCCTTTTAAGAAAAATTAAAAGATGATTGTACAGAATGCCAATATCCTAATATGTTTTGTGACTAGCAGTAATATTGAAATGGGAACAAATTCTGGAGAAGCCAGTTTTATTATCTGAATCCTTATTTGGAGATGCTGCAAATATATTAAATAATATCTGGCATGCCAGAAACTGATTGTTACTGTAATTGTATTGCATTGCTGGCTGGCTGGAAAATTCTCTACTAAGTTCAAAAGTCTTAAAGTTGCCAAAGTTGTATAATCCTGATTTAAAATATTTAAGGAAGAGTGAGGTGATATATATACCCCCATTAGAGCAGTTTTATTTATTTGCTAAATTTTATATCCTACCTTTTCTCTAAGAGGTCAAGGCATGAGGGGTTCCATTCATGCTATCCTCACCAGAGGAACCTTTTGAGTTTGTGTATTCATTTATTTTGTATTTTCATTTTTTCAGACATTTACACCATTTCAGTCAGACAGAGAATTCTTCTCTACAGCCATGGTGATGTGTTTTGCTTTTGTACTTGAATTGGGAGGAAAACAGAAAATGGCTGTTACCTGTTCTGACCGAGGCTTCATAAAATCATGAAACAGATTCTTTGTGTGCCCCCCCCCCCAAATTTGGCTAATATGAATTCCTAGCATTCACATCCAGCGAAGACCCGTCAAACAGCCTTTCAGGATGAATTGCAACAACAGACCTTATCAGTCCCTGGATAGTTGCCAGGCCAATAGCTTCCAGGTGCAATGCTGTACAATGAAATACTTGGCAAGGAGTCTTTGTGAGGCACAAACTCAGATAAGCAAATCTTCACACTAATAAGTGAACTAATTGTCTCCTATAAACATCACTCCGCCTTTGCTCCTATTTATTCCCTATGGGAGGGGCCATTCAGCATCCACTTGTACCTTTACTCCAGAGTTTACCCCTCTTCCTTAATTGTTCCCTTTCCTGACAATTCTGTACATGTGGACATCAGGAACAAGCTCCAGCTGTTCTTCTGCCCCACTTATCTCCAACTCCAAAGGTAACTGATAACTGTCAAACGGCCCTGGCCCAATCTCTGCCTCTGATGCAGGGCACTCATCAGAGCCTTCCCCAGACTCCAGGACCGGCCCATGTTCCTCCCCAACTTCCTCACTGTCCGGATCTGCCATCAGCTCCGCTGGCCGCTGGTGGGCTGCAACATTACCACACGTCAAAAAGAAATCCATGGCAGTAATTTCTGCTTGCTGCTGTTGGGTGAATAAGGAAAGCATACACTTCCTGCAGAATGAAGGTAAATATACATTTCCCAGGATAATGTGGCAGGATGCAATCTTGGCCAGTCACTGGAACCAGAGGTTTTCTCTTCCAAGCAGAAAGTGTGAGACAGACGTTCCTTGAGGATGGACTCCAGCATGAGTCGGAAAGCTCCAAAGACTAAACCTCTGGTCCTGGTGATTGATCCAGATTGGTTCCTGCATATACTTCCCCTTTGCTGCTTCCTGCTTCTATTTTCCCCAATAACATTTCAGATTTAAGCATCCAAAGTGACTTTTAATAATCATCTTATAATATTTGTTCATGCTGAATATGATAATTTAAATTAGAAGCAGCCCTCATCCATATTAAGACAATAACTTAATTAGGCCCAGATAATACTTTTTAAGTATCTATTCATCAGGTAAAATGGTTTAAAATCTGAAAGGGGTCAAATCATATCAAAACTTGGCTTGAATGGCTTCCAGCCATGGCAATTAAATCATTATCAAGTACAATTATAATAATCTTTTTCCAAAACTTGCTGTAAAGCAAAACTAAGCCAATAATTGTTTTTTTTCTTTTTGCGGGAAAATATTATTATTTCAAAACTCAAACTTACTTGGAGCATTTATGCTTTGTTTATTGAAATTGGCTGCTCCTTCTGGAAAGATACTCATTAAATCTTTATCTGAACTGCCTTGCTTTTACACATGGAATTTATACTCTTTCCTGTTTCAAGGATTTCATTACTGAAGATGTTTCCTGAGGTTTCTGGATAACAATTGTTTTATTGTGCTTGGTAAAGGACCTTGGTTTGCCAATTAGATCCTGATTAAGGATGTCTCTTAGTACCACTAACCTGGCAGGAAGGCTAACATTTTTCTCCCCTCTTCATTAGTCATACTGTATATGGATGTGACAGGCCAAATGGTATGTTTATAAAGTAGGACTGAGCTTTCATATATTTTCTAGGACAACATTTGACCTTCTGGCCTGACTATTGAAAAGTTTTGATATGGCTCTTGCTAACATCAAAGACAGCTCTGCTGTGGAGTCACAAGAGGCTTTGATTTCTTTTCAAACGATGCCTTTTTTTATTCCTGACTCCTTGTCCTTTAATAATAATTGTTAGAATACCCTTCTGGCTTTGCTAAAAAGCATTTTAGTCTTTTTTCCTAGAAGGCCACTTTTGATATATTTATTACTGGCTATAGACTACGTATCAGATTTTCAAAGAATTTTGCTTTCCGTTTTTGGTTAATATTTTAACACTCTAGACAGCAAGGTCACAGAAGTGCTAGGAAAATCTGACAATGTAAGAAGTCTTTGTCCATACGCTTCCTTAAGATTAGCTAGTTTTAAAAAAACTATGCTACATAAATATATAAGACAATAAAATTGTACACGCAGCCTGCAACGGTGACTCTTTAAATTCTAAAGTGTCATATTAAATAAATGTTTGAAGAAGAAAAAAGGTACAATTTTTCTCATTGCATCTTTTGAAATTGAAGTGAGGATGGACCTAATTGTACTTCAGAGTACAGCATGTTTTTTCTAGCTACACTCATCAGTAATGGCAAACAGAAAGAAAATCTATCTCTTTCATTCAATTGCACTATTCTCTTTTATAGTGAGGAAGACCTTTGACATATTCAGTTTTATACACCTAAGACAGAGAGATTTGGATGTGACTTTCTGCTGCTTTGAAACAGCTGCCTCAGCACTAACAAGCAGATTACACTTCACTGAAAATATCTCCTTCATCAGAATATGGATCTAAGGATAAAAGAGATTTGTGGAAGGAAGATGTTCAGAAAAGATGTTCTTTTCCATTTAGATTTCAGCACCTGAATCAGTCACTACATCATGGTTTTAAAGAAGTATAAATGAGATATAATATGTCATGTATCCTATAATCACTATAGTACATGTCATGTATATTTTGTTTCTGATCACATTATTTAAGAGAGGAAAAATATTTTCCTCTTTTCACATATTCATGGGAAGTAAACCACATTCAAGCAACCTTGTTGTTGTTCTTTTGTTGGTGAGCACCTTTAGAAGTTTAAAAGTATGTTGTGAACAATATCAGTGTTGCTTATTTATCTGCAACATGGGTGCTATTGTAAAAATGACTCAGTCACAGAAAATCACTCTGCCAGAATGCAAACTGTATTCTGTAGTACATTGTAGTAGACTAACTTTCTTCCCATGTACTCTGTTTCCCTGAAAATAAGACCCCCCTGGATAAATAGCCCAATCGGGCTTTTGAGCGCATGCGCTAAAATAATCCCTCCCCCCAAAATAATCCCTCCCTGAAAATATTACAACACAGGATGAGCCATGAAGTGACCATGTTCTCTGCCTCCTGCACCTCAAAAATAATAAGACCTCCCCGAAAATAAGGCCAAGCGCTTATTTTGGGGGTCAAAAGAAAATAAGAGCCTGTCTTATTTTCGGAGAAACACGGTAATTGTTCCAAAGGTGCTGTTTCTACAAGGCAACCAGACTTCCTTGTTTTCTTTTCTTTGAAAACATTTCACTTCTCATTCAAGAAACTTTTTCAATACCTTCAGTTCCAGTTTCAGCTTCTTGGATGAGAAGTGAAAAACATGAGAAATGTTTTCCAAACAAAACAAAACAAGTCTAGTTTCCTTTTGGAAAAAGCATCTTTTGAACAACCATGACCTGGATGATTGAAAATCTCCAGAGACATTTTCCTATGCAATTGTTTTCAATGAAATGTATCTAGAAAGAGTAAAGACAGAAAGAGGCAGAAATTTTGCAGGTAATAGCAGGAATATCTATGGGGACCCTGAACATTATTATTGCCTGTTGTTAGACAGAAATTGAGCTCTTATTTGGACAGTGAAATTCAGCAATATGACAGACGTAAGAACATAAGGGTAGCTCTTCTGGACACTTGGAAAGTTTTCTATGCTAAAGGAAAATATAAGGTTTTCCATTTGGAAATTGCAGGCCCAGCTGACCTATGTTCATTTCAGTCCTTTTGAACATCTGTAACAGGCCTGTGTACTTGAAATTCAAACTTGCCATAAAATGTGTGTCTGATATGCTCTGACTCTGCTTATCCAAGGAAAGTATTGATTAAGCCCGGTGAATAGCATCCCTCCCACTGCGCAACATACTATTTGTATGTCGCTCACAGAAAAATGTGTCAAACACATCACTGTCTTACTCCAATCCGTGGGCATGCCTAAAGCAGACTTTTAGATGTCATTCATGATGTTTGGAATCTCTCTCTCTCTCTCTTTTTCTTCTTCCTGAAATCTACTGCAATGCCTGTAGCAAAGGCTTTACTGAAACTGCTTAAACATCACTCAAGAACTATGGTTTAAAACCAACAGACTGCAGTAGGTTGCCAGCTTTTATCTTTCATGGTTAACTGTGTTGTGCTGATGATGTATTCAGAGTGTTGCAAAAATAAGTAATAGATTCTGAATCTCCTTCAATTAATTCAGACTGATGAAAGAGGGGTTAACTAATTAAGATTGCAGGCTTCTCCAATCATGTTATTTCAGTGGTAGAGCCAGACGCCTGTACTAATTAAGCCTCATCTGTTATCTATAATCAGAAAGGTTTTGCTGCTATGATCAATGCTGATATCCTAGGTGGAGAGGACTAGCTTATTTTTAGTGAAAGTATTTCACCTTCAAACAGAAATAATACAGGCGTACACATTAAACATTGTTCTGGCATATATTGCCTTTCATTAGTAGATGTGTAACTCTATCCTTCCAACAAGACAGTCGATCAGAATTCAGTTTTTGTCTGAAATGCACGCACACACACACACACACAATATTCACATGAATAAAAGCTAACATAGTTTTAAGAAAGTGCTGAAGAACAAAAGAAATTAAAAATAATAGCTTTTATCTACGCTCATGACAGAGTACATTTAAACGATTGAGTGCCGGACCCACATTTCAAATAGGTTATTGTTGAGCTGGAAAAGATACAGAAAAGGACAATCAAAACTATTGGATGACTAGAACAATTCTACTCTGAAGAAAGGCTACAGCTTTTGGCTTTTGAAAATATTTGTCTTCTCCTACAACATTAGTACTAATCAATGCAACTGAATCCTCTTTATAGGATACAACAAGACCATTAGCATACAGAACTTTAAAAAAGAGGATTAGATAAATTAATGGCCAGGAATCTTACTAATGGCTCCTAATTAGATGGGCATACATAGCCTGCAGGTTCAGAGATAATATTCCACAAGGAGAATATCAATTGTTGGAGAACAATTGCGTGTATGTATCATTGCTCTCCTTTGTGTGGGCTTCCCTGAGGCATATGGTTGGGTACTGAATGCAACAGGAGGCTGTCCTTTGGCCTGTTTCAGTGCAGTTTCTCTTACTTTGTTATTGTCCTTCTTATGCCTTCAACCTAAGATGCGGTTAAAATCATTTGCATGCCCTCTAAACAGAGTTGTGGGTCACTTATGCAGAGGTTAAGAAGAACATGTATTTGAATAAAATAGATATAGGCTAATTTAGACAGAAGAATGAAAGGAAAGGTCAGGAGGTTGACTCTGCTTCAGCTGAAAAATGCAAACATCTTTAAAGAGGCTGTAATTCAGCCTGGGTCCTGCATTTTGATTACTGGTTACCTTTCCTGTTCAGTCATTAAAAAACAATCAATACACATCTTTCTCCAGTATATGTAGAGAAGGCTGAACACAGAAATCTGACTTACAGGGTAAAAAAGTGACCTGACGCTTAGAGATGAAGCATGATATGATGACTGAAAATCGGTTTCTTTCAAAGGAATACACGGGACTTAAATGTTCAATCACTTACTGATTAGCTTAATGATATATTAACATAGAAATGCTCTTTGTTGAACGGGTTTTGTCTTTTAACGTGCAAGATTTGGAGACTCCCCACTGGCTCTCCTTGACGTGTCATTCAGACCACTGACTTAATCAATGGTTGTGAATCTTGTGCTCTAATGCTTAGTGACAGCAAGTGTAGAAAAAGTAAATCTTGATCTTTATTCTTTTTTTAAAAAAAAAAAACCTGCCTTGTATTTGGAAATCAACTGTTCAGATGTAATGCTAAATTTTATTTTATTTTTAAAGCGCAGGGCTTATCTCTTTGTTTATCCTGTAGCTGGTTTTATTGTTCTGATCCTTTTGGAAGTAATAACCACTTTTTTAGTGTATTACGACAGGATCTGAATTAAATTAATTGTTTCTAGATTGATAGGTTCTTTCATAGCTAACGTTGTTATGCTGCACTGAGAATTTAATTGTGACTGTAGTTTATGGCTGAACCTCCAGGAAGTCTTGATTCTTCTCTACAAGGATCTTTTTCTTGTTTTCGGATGAGGATTTTGTATTTTCCATTCTAATGGGGCGCCCATTCAGTAAAATAATTAGACTTAAAAGATAAAGGTAAAAGTTTCCCCTAGCACATATGTGCTTGTCATTCCTGAATGTAGGGGGTGGTTTTCATCTCCGTTTCCAAGTCAAAGAGCCAGCACTGTCCGAAGACGTCTCTGTGGTCATATGGCCAGCATGACTAAAGGCTGAAGGCTCGTGGAATGCTGTTACCTTCCCACCAAGGTGGTTCCTATTTTTCTACTTGCATTTTTTCATGCTTTCGAACTGCTAGGTTGGCAGAAGCTGGGACAAGTAACGGGAGCTCACTCCATTTTGCGGTGCTAGGATTCGAACTGCCGAACTGCCGACCTTTCTGATTGACAAGCTCAGCATCTTAGCCACTGAGCCACCACATCCCTCAGACTTAAAAGAGACAATCCCAAAAGAAAATGCTCTGGGTAGATGATGGCACTTTTCTCTAACGGATAGCTTCAAATTAATTTTATTAATTGAAAGTTGATTCTACAAAGAAAAAAGTCAGGAACCCAGTGCAAAGTATGAATATGAAGAAATTCAGAAACATGGACTTAGTCCTGCCCAGAAATATGAACATCTAATGTAAATTCCTTCATTTCTTATGAAGAAAGAAAATTTTGATATGTTGTCTGTTCACTTAGTTGAGCTTCTAAGGTTTGTAGAAATCCTAAACTTTAATCAGAGATTAGAAGGAACTATCTTCATCTTATGTTTTGTCCATTTTTCGTTTATATCTTTTGGAATTCTTCCCTAGTTTTAAAATGAGCAGTGTGTTTCTCTGTCCCAGCGAAGAGGGGCCTGAGATAATGTGCGGCCAAGGGAATGTGGATTGGGCATCTCATGAAGAAGGCTAAACTTTCCAATTTTTTGTCTAGAAATTCAAGAACCATTTATATACTCTTTTGCTTTTGCTTTCCATTAAAGAGAGGAAAAGCACTGAAGTCATTTTACATTCCAGAAATACAACCTGCAGTCATATGTATGACGGTTTTGCACCTTTATCTTTAGAATCTTTAGCTATAACTTCTGCTCATGGGAATTCTTTAACATCCCCTAACAATGTACTAGGGAAAAATACATCCTTCCTTAGTCTATTTTTTCCTTGTAAGGTTTGTAACAGAAAATATGTATTAAGTCTTGTGGGAATTGAAGAATGCCATTTACTTGCCTGCCTCAGCATGCTTACAATCAATAATAACTGCATTCAAATGTTGTGTGAATGAATGGGCAAAGAGTGTTTGGAAGTTTGTTCTAGCTATACACTAACTGTATCTTTTCATCCTGATTCTTGGGTGTTCTAATTAGTTTAAATGAGGGCATTTCACCTAATTTTATTCCTATAATTACAACTTTATAAGGTATGTTTGGCTCATAATGACTGTGCAGTGCATGCATACATGATTCTTTGTGTATAATATATTTAACCAGTTTTCTGGGTTGGGACAACATCATAATCATAAACTAATCACATAGGCAGGGTTTATACAATACAATAAGGGGAAATGCAATTGACCCATTTATGTCACATTAAGGTGTGCAACTTTAGCCAGGGTCTGGCTTAAAGTAACCTGTTATTGTATATAGTGTATAGTTGTCAGTTGAAGTTCTCATTCTAGTCCTCTGTGGGAGCGGGAAAATACTCTCTCCTGGTTGGTTGGTTGCTTGGTTGGCTGATCAGTTTCCTATAGCAGGAGCTGTGTCAGCCAGGGAGTTCAGTTGCCTCACAGGCAATATTGAATAAAGAGCTGTTAGAAGTCACTCTGGGGACTTCCGGTTCCGGCTGCGGATCGCGATGGGCAGGTTCTGCTCGCCCCGTGCACTCCTGGTGGGCTCCCCCTTGATCCGGGGGGCACAGGACGCCCTGGAGGGGCTCCTGCTGAGGGGGCAGCGTAGCGGGGGACCCCCTGTGTCGGCGGTGGCCGGGGGGCTCCCCGCATCGCCCTAGGCACTGGGAGGCAAGAGGGGAGGCGCCGCGGCGTCTTTGCAATGAGGCAGCTGGAAGAAAAGCAAGATCTGAAGGACGCAGCTGCTGTGCGGTGAGGTGTAAACTCCCCCCGTTCCTTTACTTGACTGAAAAAAAAAGGATTGCTAGCTTTTTTAGAACTAACTTTCAACTTGTTTTTGGGAAGTGTGATTGGAGGGAGGGGGATTTCCCCCCCCCTTGGACAAGCGGCTTTAAACGGTTTTGCTCTCTGCCCCCAGAGGAGGAGGAGGTGGGGGAGCCTTGCAACGAAATCATGCTCATAGCAAAGGCAGATTTTTTACTGCAATTGTGAAAATGAGGTGATTATTTGAAAACTTTTGGTCTGTTGCCTCCTGATCTCGGAGCTGGCAGGGCAAGATGGCACACTTCTGTCGTCTTCACAGACACTGAAATTTGACTCCACCCACAGAAGCTGCTGGCATCTTGTCTTTGTCTCCGTGACACTCAGATAAATCTCTTGCTACAGTTTACCCTGGGCGTGGAACAAAGGACTTTATTGCTCTATTGCCAGGAGCTGAATCCAGAAAGGTCCCTATCTGCTTAGACTCTCTGCCTCGTAACCTCTCTTGGTGGTCTACCTCCCTAATTGTTTCTTCTCTGTACTGACATTGTGATCTCTCTGCTTACTACGATGCCATCTAAAAGACCACCACCGGGGAAGCCGGGTTATGCTGTCTCTGCCCCAACATCTTCAACGTCCAGCCCCAGTGGACAACAGACTTTAACTTCTTTGCTCCAGCCTAAGCCTTCTGAGGTGGACTTTCAACAGATGTTTCAACAACTCTTAAAGGGGCAGGAGGACTTAAAAAATCAACTAAAAGAGATGAATGAGCAGCTTAGAGAGAACCAAGACCGGGCGATTCAGAACTCACAGAGACTGGAACTTTTGGAGGAGGGGATGGCTGAGATGAGGGGGGAGGTGAGGGGAGTGCAGAAGGGGAACCAAGAACTTGAGAACCACCAGATAAAAATTGAATTTGAAAGAATGTCATTTTATCTTAGATTTCAAAATGTGATTGAGGCTGATGATGAAGATTTAAGGGACATTATGACAAACCTATTGGCTGAATACATTAAAAAAGACAAACAACAGATGGGGTGGGACATGGACCTGGTCTATAGAGTAAACTCAGCATATGCCAGAACACACAACGTTCCAAGGGAGGTACACATTAAATTCCTTAGAAAGACTACAAGAGATGAGATTCTGAGTGCACAAAGAGGGCAAGCACTAAAATACCAGGATAGAGAAATAGTCATTCTGAAACAGATCCCTAAGAAAGTGAGAGATAAAAGAAAAAACTATTCGCTATTAGCAAAGAAATTATACCAGAAAGGGGTGTGGTTTAGATGGCTGATGCCGGAAGGTATGCTAATATTCTGGGAGGACACGAGAGTTAGAATTAACACAACCACAGAGGCTCAGGCCTTCATGGAAAAAAATAAAGTCCTCCTAGATAAACCTGATGATATTACACCGGACATACAGACACGGGAGGGGCCGGAGCTCTGCTGGCGGGGGGAGAAGGGGCAACATCGAGAAAACTCAGATCACAAAAATGAACAAGAAAATCTGTTTGGTATAAAATGATTGAAATTATCTGAAGGTAAAAGTTTCTATGCTGACAAAATATTATTAAGTAGTAATAACCTAATGTATTAATAAATGAAAGTTATGAGAATGGGGGGGGGGGGTCCATTTCCTGCATAATGTAACTGCCAAAATTTGTAACCTGTTCCACTACCCCTTTCCTTGTTTATTATTTTTTTTAAAAAAAAAACCAATAAAATTTTGTTTGGAAAAAAAAAAAGTCACTCTGGCCTCACCTCCATTCTTTGCCAAGAACATAACATAACCAGTAAACACATTACAGTTCTGTAGGGAAATGAAATGGGTCTCTCTTTTCATAGCCTAAATCTTAGTCACTGTGTCACCCTAGCTCAGGACCGTCAAATTCCCAGCTGTGTCCCAGGCTGTCCATACCCACTCCCGATTTAGCGAAGGGGGAAAAAGTCCTGATGCGTCACGCGATGCCGTCACGACGACGTCAGTTTGACACCCCTGCCCTAGCTGTTCAATATGTCGGTTATTTTCCTTGGAAATTGTCATTGACAATGGGCAGAATACTACATGTAGTCCTCAACGTATGACAATTGAGCCCAAAATTTCTGCTGCTAAGAGAGACAGTTGTAAAGTTAAATTTGTCCCATTTTATGATATTTCTTGCCATAGTTGTTAAGTGGATCACGGCAGTTGTTAAGTTAGTAAGCTCATGGATAACACTCTCTTTCAAATCTGCAAGTGTTCCAACCGATGTATCAGAAAATTGACAGCTTGACTCTTCTTTACATTATGCTCAGGCAAATAAGTGACTAAGAGTTGCATGCTGGTAAGTGAGCTTTGAATAACATGGAAAATAGAGTTGTCATGGGAAATGACTTTGCTTGAATAGTGTCTGTACTCCATTGTAGTACTTACTGGGAAATGAGACTTACTGGGGAAAGGTTGAACTGTTTGAACATGGAAGGAAAAAACAAGAAATATAGTCAAAGTCAGCAATCTAAGGAAAATACTTTATGTCTCTGTGTTAGTGTAAATGCGCAAATATATACATGTGTGTGTATATGTATACAAACACACACAAATATTGAAGAAGTACGGAAACTTATTTTATTATTTTTTTGGTAATCTATCCATAAAACTCCACATTAAAACATAAGAATACATAGCTAAGGAAAAGCAAAAGTGAATATGCAGAATTGGGAAACAATACCTGATGAGAATAAATGCTTCAGGGAAAGAAAATTTTAAGAGCTGAATAGATATGTATTCAATAGACAAGAGCATGCTGTTTTTATGATGTAATCAACTGTAGCTTTAACTATGATAGCCTAACCACAGTAGCTTGAGTTGCCAAGATTCCTGAATATAAATTTTTGGAGGTAGGGAAGGTGAGGAAGAGGGAATCTTAAGAAAGTGATACTGTATGTGAAGTTTAAGAGAGCATAGAACAACAAATAATTAAACTGAGCCATGTGAAAGACACAATAAAACCTGAACAAAAGAAAAAGTTAATCATAAACTTAAGAATGTAAAGAATCTGAAATGAAAACAAAGAAGCATCAGATAAAATATTTAATAATTTCAAAAACTGGACAATAAAGCGGTTGAAAGATTTTAGATAGTGGAAAGATATAAAGGCCTGGAAGATGGTATAAAACATTCAACAACAAAAAGACTTTTGCACAAAGGAATCAGAAAATGCTAGTCATATTAGTCATAATATTAACAATCTCGTAATAATTTCGGCTTCTTTGGATAGATTACCCGAAAGATTTTGTTGAAGTAATGTCAGGTGTAGAATAAATTTAATCTGGCCAGGTAGAAACAGTATCAAAAGCAGAATTACAACTGACAGGCTAAGGGAATAATTTAAAAAAGGATATTTCACTGGATCTAGACAAGAAACTGGCTGACGTTTTAACATTTAAAATGGAAAAACAAATTACAAACCAAGAGTCTTGATAGTTTTTTCTTACTGGATTTACAAAAGAGGCTTGTTAAAGCCTTGAACAATTTTGCAAATGGAACAAAAATAAAAGGAATGAGATACTATAACAATATTTGAATGAACTAAAGGTTATTAGGACTAAAATGAAGGAATATAAAGTTGGTTTATTAGATCAAGGTTAAATAACATATATTACTTCTGGTTAAGCTTTATGGACTTTCTGCTGGCACCAGGACTGAAACGATAATCTTTTATTGATTTATTTATAGAGAAGAGTGAGATATGGGATGAAGATATAAATGTAGTATTAGAGAAGGTGAAGAGTTTCTAAATTTGTTTATATTTCTTGTGATTAAGGTTGGAGGTCACTTCTGTTTTATTTTCTCTTTATTATAATCTTACTTTTCTCTTTCTTTTCTTTTTCTTTAACTTTCTTTTTCCTTGCACGTTTTATTCTCTCTCTCTATTCTTTTGAATCAGAAACCTCCAGGAAATATCAGGGGTTGGGTAAATGGGAAAGTTGAAGTCCATTTTAGAGGAAAAGCAATAACAAAATATTTTGGTATTATTGTTAATAAAACTGCATGGATGTGTCCATGAAGTCATCAGGGGTTGAGATGGATATTTTACTTTTGGTCAGAGGAGCTGCCTGAATATTTACTGCAAATATCTTTATGCTAAATCTGCCACTGACTTGTTAAAATTCATCAATCAGCTATACAAACAAGGAAGGCTTAGAGGATGTTTGAACAATCTTAGGTCATGTCTGCTTGGAAAGGACATCCTTTGGGTTTTTTTTTTAAAATATCACTTTATTTATGATTTAGCCAAATGGGGGTCAGATTACGGACAAAGAAGAGGAAATGAGGTGACAATTTATAAGGGAGTAACTTAAACCACCGACACAGTTTAAGTCATTTTATGGCCGAATTCAACTGTACTGACTTCTAGCATGTTTTTGAGCTCAACTCAAAGGGTTGGCATTAAATTAGGAAGCTTTTGATTTTTTAGTGGGGGATGGCAAGGTGTTTTTTTTTGGCGGACAGTTTCTTTCAATATTTCCCAAAGTGGATCTTTGTCACAAGCCCTTGTTCAGATATCCTTGCACAGTGGATTAAAAAGAAACACTTTAAAATAACAGGATCTCACTTCTTACATGCCCTGAGAACAGATTGCCCTTTAAAACATAGACAAAAAGCTTTTGACATAAGTACACAAGCAAGAAGGTTATTAATGAAGGGGAGGTTTTAAAAGTATGTGTTTGTGTGTGTGTGTGTGTGTGTGTGTGTGTGTGTGTATTGTTTGGATGCATGGACATCCTACAGTTTTCAGGATGAAGTTTCAACTCCAACTAGCCATGTGGAAAAGATGAGAGTCTAAGACCAATGTATCCCAAGGGAAGTCAACAAATTAGCCTTAAGAATAAATGCAGTATGTAACTTTGCTCGAAAATCTAAAGCTTTGATGGCGAACCTATGGCATGCATGCCAGAGATGGCGCACAGAGCCCTCTTTGCTGGCACGTGCGCCATTGCCCCAGGTCAGATCTCCGTGTCGTTTCTTTCATGAGCTTCTGTTTCCTGCAAACGACGAAACAGAAGCTCATGAAAGAAAAAGAAGTTACCTCTTGCCATGCCGCCGGTGTTGGGATACCCCGCCTCCCACCGGCCAGCTGGTATTGCGGTCTCTGCTGCGCATGTGTGCATATCCAGGTGTGGACATGTTTGCGCATGTCCATGCATGTCCACATTTACACACGCCCATACACCTTTCAGTTTGGAAATGCGTGCATGCAGTTTGGGCACCTGGTGTCTAAAAGATTCGCCATCACTAGTCTAAAGCTTCTGGAAAATTCTTATGTTTTTATATTCCCTCATATATTCGTTTACATAATTGGAAAGAACAGATTCTATAAAAATGGCTTTAATAAAAAAATAGGATGAGAATAATTTAATGAATGTTAAAGTTCATATTTGGGAGGCCTCCAAATCCCTTATTTCCTTTAAGCGAATGTAAAAACCCAGCAAGAATGTGCCGTTAACATCTGTGTGGTTTGGAATTATTTGGCATTACAATTAAAACATAAGAATCAAATTATTTATAGGACAGATTATTCAGTAAATACAGATGCAAAAAATAATTTAATTAGTGTCGTCCAAACTTCCCATTTACTAGAAGTAAGTTCCTCTGACATCCAAGGATTCATTAATATATATCTTGCACTGTTAAGCCTCTATAATGTATGCAAATATGTATTTTTTTTCTATAGAATTCCTTTTATTGTCCAGCTACTTTAATACAAAGTTTAAATCAAGCCTTAAGTGTAGCATCCAGCATTTCTTGAAAAATTGTTTCCCAACTGTAATTTTTATTGTGAGAGGATAGTATGAAATTGATGGAAATAGTTAAGAGTCTTCAATTAATTCAATTTTGATGTTAGTTAAAAAAATATTTTTGTCCAAATGTCTCACATAAAGGCTATTCTCACCTCTTAGGGTGAGGTCATATTATAAACCATTCAAAGGTCAAGCATGTCCCAATTTGAAAAAAGCTACACATTTCTGTTTTGTGGTTTTTAAAACTATTTTCTATTCCTACTGCCTCTTTAATAATTTTGTTTTATTATGTTTTGATTTATTGTCAATCACTTTTATTAACAAAACATATATATTTTATACGAATGCAAACAAGCAAACAAACATTCTAAACAGCAGTGAGATCAAGAATTAACTGGGGATTCAACTCTGCCTGTGGAGGAATTTTGAATATAGAAATGCAGACCTGTATGTCTATTATATTTTAGCCGATACCCTTTCTGTGAGTCAGCATGAACAAAATTAACACAATCTGTAACACACTCTTAATAACTGAAAAGAAAAATCACTTTGGAAAGATGGATTCTTTTGAACTTCCATAATCTCAACTTGTTTTAACAAGGTTAAAACTCTCATAAGCTACCGCTTTCTGGCAGAATTGATGTGAAGAGAACCCTAACACATTTGAAAGGTGGCAGGTTGTGGAAGAATAATGTACGAAAAGTTGTCCTAGTTCTTTAAAGCTATTTAACACTGTTCTACAATATCTTTAAATTCTTAGGCCCTAACCAAAAAAGAAAAGTTTTAAAAAAAGAAATGAAAAGAACAAAGAAGAGAGAAAGAAAGAAGAAAACAAACCTGCTATGCAGCTATTATATTCTGCTCATTAAAACTATTCCCACTGCATACAAATTACCTTGCTGCATTATTAGGTATGTTTGCCACGTTATTTATAAAAAGTAATAAAGGTGGGATATAATAAGTATATGAACTGGATTGATGCAAACATATTTATTTGTCTATTGAGTTAATCCGGTCATGATGCATAGCTTAATATGTTATGTGAACCCTGAAAATTATGATCTACACTACAGTATGTGATCAAGACAATCTTGACTCAGTGTGCTGCTGAAAAGAGTCATTGTCCAAAATTGACTTTTAATTACTCTCAATATTTGCACTGCTGGCTAGCTGTGCAATTTACCACATAGGAAATAGCTCATAATCTGAACAAGGGCTGGTGGATATCAAGCGTTCACAGTAGCCAGGCATAAACAGGAAAGATTAATAATCAAAGTTTTCATAGGAAAATGCAGTGAGTACAATAACTGGCATGATTAAGATTTTTAGAATAAGATATTTTGTATTGTTGTTATTCAAAATAATATGACATGAGTGGCATGATTGGTAGCAATAGTGTGGTACAGAGGTTAAACAAGAGGCTTTATTATAAATATAGGTTCCAAGTTAAACTGGGAACACAATACCATCATGGCATGATGGTTTACAGACTTCAGTGGCATTGCAAACTTTTAGAATAATTAAGGTGTAAGAAATATTGCCTGTTTTACCTGGGGCTGTAGAAGAATTATTGTCTGTCTTGATGAGTTTGTGCTGAAACTTGCAATAGGAAAAAAATATTATCCTTGATAATAGCAATGAGCCACAGTATTACCAGGGATAAATTATTATTTGATATATTGGTTGGTATCAATGTTATGTGAAAAAGATAACATAAATTGTAGAGGTGGCATGACAGAAAAAGCAGGAATTTCAGACATCCTGGGACAAAAAGAGAATTTTAACCAGCAGTAAGATTCAGTGAAAGTTCCCTCAGTCAAAATTTATAGATTTTATCTTTGTATTAACACTGCTGCCAACTAATGTGACAAATCTGAGTACCAGAAAGTAATTGCATGCTATAACGTGATATGATGGTTAAGGTCCTAGTTTAGGTCTAAGGGGAACCTAGGCTTGGCCATAGAATTTTCCTTGGTGATGTTGGGTTGGCTACTCACAGTCAGTTCAACCTACCATACATTTAATTTTATTCATTTAATTTATATCCTGCCTTTAATATTTTAACAAATAATTCAAGATGGTGAACAGACTTTTCTTATTTTCATCACAATAACATCTCTGTGAGGTGAGTTGGGCTGAGAAAGGGTGACTGGCTAAAGTCATCCAGCTGGATTTTATGCCTTAGGCAGGATTAAAATTCACAGTCTCTTGGTTTATATCCTGGCACCTTAACTTCTAGACCGGTGTTGAGGAAACTTTTGGGCACGGAGTGCTGAAACATGAACGTGCGAGCGCATGCGTGCTGGAAACCAGAACAGCAGAACACATGCGCCTGCTGGGAAGATGATCTTCCAGTTTCCAGCGTGTGCATGCGCACTGGCCACCTGGTTCTCTGGTTTCAGGTGCTCTTGCGCATGTGAAGACTAGTTGGCCGGTGTGCCGGAACACAGAAGAGCAACGGGCAATAGCTCGAGTGTCTGGAGAGATGACTGCACTTCTGGCAATCTTGCCATAGGTTTGCCATCACGGCCCTAGACCGAACTGGCTCTCTAACTGTAATATTTATTTATTCATTCATTTGATTAGTTCGCAGCAGAGGTGGTATTCAGCAGGTTCTGACCAGTTCTGGAGAACCGGTAGCGGAAATTTTGAGTAGTTTGGAGAACCGGTAAATACCACCTCTGACTGGCCCCGCCCCCATCTATTCTCTGCCTCCCGAGTCTCAGCTGATCGGGAGGGAATAGGGATTTTGCAGTAATCGTCCCCTGGAGTGGGGTGGGAATAGAGATTTTATAGTGTCCTTCCCCTGCCACGCTGACCAAGCCACACCACGCCCACCAAACCACGGCAGCCCACCAAGCCACGCCCACAGAACGGGTAGTAAATTTTTTTTTAATTGCAGCCCATCTTGATTAATGTTGACTTTGTTGAATGACTCTGTTTTGTAGGGAAAATATTTTATGCTACTTTGTGCACCTTTACTGAACAATGAATACATGACATAAAATGTTCAGGTTACAAATATGATAAATTGGTGAATCAAATCTTGTATCTGCTTATGAGCTGCTTGGGAGTGGGATGTCTGAAAAGCATAACATAAGGGTTTCTGCAAAAAAACTTGCACTTCCCCTAGCAACACTGAAAGCTTCCTAGCAAGATTTGTCTCGCATTTGGCAATCTTGGCATATAAAAGGGATTATGTACTTTTATTGTAGCACAGTAATCAAAAGAGCCATTAAAATTTAAAGGCCTTTACATAATAAATTAGTCCCATGTCCTTTCATTCAGATTAATTTTTCAACTGAGTGAAGACACTTTGGAGACTAATATGGTACCTATGTTATTAGTGTGATCTCTGTGCAGTGCATTGCCCTAAAATTTAAATGTCAAAAGGCGATCAATCTGTACAGAACTATTTGTACTCTTCATCTCTAAAGTGGAATTACAACTATTATGGAAAGGAACACATAACCAGAATTCAAAATCTATACGTGCAGAACCATTTTTTAAAAACCATTTTTTAAATAACCTGCAGCAACTATTGCTTCTAATATAATCTATTTTTAAAAAAACACAATATAAAAAGAAGGCCATTGAACCTGACTGTCATTGTCTTCATTTCAACAAGATGCATTAATAGAGCTGAAAATGTATTATCACCTGAGTTTTAACTTCTAAGTAGTATGTTGGCTATAATTTGTACGTTAGTTGAGTTATTCTGAAGAGCCCAATTAAAATAAATGGCCTACTTTAGTATAGATGGTTTCAGAATGCACTTCCATTATTTTCTTTATTTAGATCTTTCTCTTTATACTCATCTAGCCATTTTGAAAATTATGTATGGCATTCCATATAGTAAGTAAAGGGAGATACGGTACAGTAGACTTTGAAGAGGTGATTCTCAAAGAATGATTTTCCTGGGCAACATTGATTTTGCTGAAATAAGAAACAGCAGTATTAGTTGCTAAAGTAGGACACATTTAATTTTAATATATAATTGAACTGAAATTAGACATCTTGTTTTAGGTTCATTCAAATATCTAAATTCATCTGAATTATTCAATTCAAACATTCAGCTCTGAAAGATTTTGAAAGAGTCAAAACATCTGATAACAGAGATGCTGTGAACTGATAACCTTGCTTGCCCTAAGAACATTAACTCTGATTTTCTAATTCAGATCCAATTTATATACTGTTATTGGAGTAGTTCTTAGTGACTTCTAAAATTATTAGAAGTAAGGCAAGTAGACAATGGTTACGTATGCCAATACTCTCTAGTGCATGCGGCCTGCTGAAGCCATTAATCTGGCAGGATCACAAGACTGTTCCGCCCACATCAACCTGCCCACCCTTTGCAAGTCCCGTGGGCTGGAACTGAAAGGGAAGGTCAACAATTTTGGCCTGCAGAGACATTCTGGAGTTGGGGGAGTTAAAAATGGGATGCAGAACAAAAAATAAGCTGTTTTTGCCTGTTTTTGGCCTGCAATTTCTGGAGTGGGGGGGGGAAACAGGGTGCACGGACAACCCAGGAGGCCAAAAAATGGGTGAAAATGGCCTGTTTTTTGCCTGCAGAATACTTCTGAAGGTGGGGGGGGGGGTAGTGATGAAAAAAAGGACACATAGATGCCACAGGAGGCAAAACAACTGGGCAAAAAAGGCCTGTTTTTCACCTCCCCCGCCTCCAGAAGATAGATAAAGAGAAATAGATAGACAGAGACAGAAGAAGAGAGAGAGAGAGACAGACAGACAGAAAGAGAGAGAGGGAAAGCGGGAGAGAGAGAAAGAGAGGGAGAGAGGGAGGGAGAGAGAAAGAAAGAAAGAAGAGAGAGAGCAAGGGATTATCTGCCTGGTTGCTGGGTAGGCATTACCATGGTGGGCATGGCCTAGTTGGCCTCCTGCACCACGGCAGGGTTTTTTTTGCCCTCCCCTGGCTCCCCAGGCTTTCCTTGAGCCTCCAGGAAAACAGTCTCCCCAGGCTCCGGAGGTCCTCTGGAGGCCAGAAATGGGCTCATTTCCAGCTTTCCCAAACTTCCGGTATGTCTGTTTTTTGCCCTGCCTGAGCCTCCGTGCATGCCCTGCACTTACCGCATCCAAAATGGGCCACATTGGGACTGCTGGGAGGGGAGGGGAGGGTGGGTGGGGCCAGCCAGGAGTGGGATTTGGAAGTTCTCCAAACCGCATAGAATCTTAGCTAGAGATTCTCCTGAACCCCCGCAAACTCTCAGCAGCCCACCCCTGGGTGGGACTAAATAGGGAAAACCCAGAGTTTATAGTTAGCCAACCTATCCCTGAGGTGCATACAACTGTCTCTAATAGTTTTTTCTAGATTCCAGGGTTGTGGATTCAGATCTCCAAGCATCATTGAAATTTATTTTAAGATTCAGTATAATACAATTCCTTTTATTCAAAATCGTTTTCTGAAATGCAATATTTGATGTACATAATTTCTAAAGGGACCTGTTTTTTAAAACATTTAAAAGTTTTATTTATTGTATTATTTGGTGCCACCTGTGTTACCAGGCCTCATATTGTGCTTACACTTCACAAACAATGAAAAAACATCAAATCTAGTTCATGCCCATCATCTTCATAAAACCAAAATCAGAACTTTTAAGACTTTATAAACTAAGCTCTGAATACCAGTGGGAAAAATGCTATTTTTTAAAATGTTCTTTTTGCATATATGTTGAATATACAGGGAGATGACAGGAATGCTTTCACAAAACATCTGCCACAGTGAGTACAGCAGTCACAAAACACTCATACGTCAGAAAGCTAATTAGTAAACTTGTTTATTTCTAACTTAGCTTTCTATTGTCATGAGTAGGTAAGTATTGGGACACATTTCTCAACAAAGCTCTGTGTTGCAGCTTGCCATCCTTATTCGGAGGAATGCCTGTGGGGTTTTATGTAGGCTCTGTGCCATTCTTATAAATAATGTTAGCTCAACACACTGGCATTTCACCAGCCACTTTATTTTTTAAATTGAAATACCGTATTTTTCAGAGTATAAGATGCACAGGAGTATAAGACGCACCAAGATTTTGAAAAGGCATATTAAAAAAAGTTTTTGCACTCTGCAGCCCTCCCAAAAATGGCCTGTTTTTTGAGAAAAAGGGGGCCGTTTTCCCCCCCCCAAAAAGGCATGAATAGCCTTTAGGGGGCTTGCGTAGTCCTGGGAGGTGGCTCTCCCCCACAAAAATGAGCAAAGAACAGCCCATTTTTTATGAAAACAGGAACGTTTTTTGTCAACAAAATTGCATGCAAAGCTTGTAGGAGGCTTATAGAGTGCTCCTGGAGGCTGGAGGAGGGATTGAGTGAAAAACAGCCCGTTTTTCACTCATTTCTGTCCTCCCCAGCCCCCAGGAGCTCTCTGGAAGCCTCCTAAAGGCTCTGCATGGCCATTTTGGTGAAGGGGACGGGGTTTCGGAAGGCAAAAAAATGCTGTATTCAGTGTATAAGACGCACCCAGATTTTCAGATTTTTTTTGAGGGAAAAAGATGCGTCTTATACTCCGAAAAATATGGTAACTGTACAAAGTAGAGTGGATTCCAGGTGCTTTCTGTGACTACCAGATTGCCTACACCTGTTTTATGGTGTGCTTTTTCTTACACCGTTACACAGCTTTAAAGGCAAACAAGAATTATAAGTGTCTAGATCAGGGCTGTCAAACTCGCATTGTCACAGCGTCATCAGATGACCAGTGGTGGGATCCTCCTGGTTTAACAACCGGTTCAGTGATTGCACGATTTGCGTGCACATGTGCATATCACCAGCACCAGCACCTGATGCACGCTGCGGGCCTGATGCGTGCTGCATGCATATACACAGTTTGAAGAAATTTTCACTTCTGGGTTCCTTCGGAGAAGTAACACAGCTGATTTGCGCAGCAATTTGCTCTGCTATGCGAATCATCTGATAAGATAAAAGTAGGAAAATAGCACGGGCAGGCAGGTGGACCCATCTGATCATCAGGGCAAATCGGTTCACTCCCAGCTGATTGTCAGAACTACTCGCCCAAACCAATAGAATCCCATCCCTGCACATGACGTATTGGGGCTTTTCCCCCCTTCGCTAAACCAGACATGGGTGTGGCCAGCACGTGACACATCTGGCTCACGGCCCAGGAGTTTGACAGTCCTGGTCTAGAACAATGTTTCTCAACCTTGACAACTTTTAAGGCATTGAAGAAGCTCAACAGTTGGCTAGACAATTCTGGGAATTGAAGTTCACACAACTTAAATTTGCCTGAAAAACATGGTTTAGACCAGGGGTGTCAAACTTGCGGCCGGCAGGCCGGATGTGTCACACGCTGGCCACGCCTACCCCAGTTCAGTGAAGGGGGAAAAGTTGTGATATGTGATGACAACATGACGCTGCAAGTTGGACACCCTTGGTCTAGACTGTGTCTATAAGGATAATTCAGTCATTTACTAATTATATTACTGTATAACAAATTGCTTCTTTTTTTAAACAATAGTTTTCTAATAGTCTTCATTTAGAATTAATCCAAGCTTTGAGAAGACTAAAAAATTCTCTGAGACAGTTCAGATAAAGTATGTGAAGATGCTGGATTTGAACCTCAGAAATTTTCATGTGAGAGGCATATCTGACTCTCAGTAGCATGTTCTTACCCAGTAACCTCGATGTCAAATCTCTATAGGCAGATATTACAGCTTCCTAATTCCCATACATTAAAATGCTGTTAAGCTAAAAATTAGTAGCAAGAAATATCCCTTTACTTTTCATTACTTGGTATGAAAAAATCATACCAAACAATATAAAACGGGTACTCCTATCTTAGGTGATAGTATGGGGCAATTAAAATGTAAATAGACCAGAGTGCTCTTCGCTAAATATAATGTATTTAGGTATGATCAGTAATAGGTTGACTATATAGCTGAACATATTTAATTGACTAGTTAATGGGTGTCATAAAGCTGTCTTATTATACAACATTTAAAAAACTCATAGGACGGCATAGATAAACATGCTTCTTTCAAAATCTACAAGAAAGTTTCTAAGGAAATAACCAGGAAGCAGGCGAAGTAAGGAATTTCCACAAAGACATTACTATGTACTATAAAGAGTAACTGCCAGAATGAAGTGTCGATAGTTATACATTAGCTGTAAGTTTGAAGCTTGGGTTAAAGTAAATTTATTTGAAGGCTTTCTTATTACAATCTATAGAAAGACTAATGGTTTCTCAATCATTAGGTGAGTGAATTCTGGCAACGTTGTTTTCAATTTACTTTCGCCGTATGTAGATCTATGTAGACTAATTTATCTGTAATTATCTCTTCATCTTTTAGCTTAAAATAAATTCTGTTTATTATGTACTCAGCAATTCTGAACAAATCTTGTATCGCACTAACCCTTTGTGATTTCAGTCATAAACCTGGGTTAGGATAATCACATTTTTTATCCAGTGCAAGGCTGGCTTTGTTTCTTGGACTGCTCGCACTATTGCTTTATGTTTCAAGATTATTATACTCACTGAGGGCTTTGCTGTTAATCTCACAATTGAAAATTGAGTGTTATGGAATTTTCAGAGTGATTAACATGATCACTGAAATACTGCTCATGTTTTCATGTAGAAATGCTTGTGGAAGATGACACTAATAGCTTAAATAACAGCATTGCACTAATAGCATCGCTGTGTTGAAGATCTTCAGCTAAAATGATATTTAGCGGTTGTTACATTTTTTTTGCAGAGTATAATCCAATGTCCACATGACCCTCCCACGCTTCCCGCCCCCCTGAGCATGCATGCACGACCCCTGTGCTCCCCCTGCACATGCGTGCGTGACCCCCCTGCACTGTTTTTGGCCTAGTAGGCCTCCCTGCCACCCTGCTCTCTCCTGCCCCCATGCATGCGCACGTGACCACCCGTCCCCCACATGACCCAAAAAATCAGCTGTCCGGCGGATGGCACGCATGCATGCGTGGTGGACTGAGCTGGGGTGACGGTTGCGTGCCCGCAGAGAGGACACATGTGCCATAGGTTCGCCATCATGGGCCTAGAGTGAGATAGGAACTCCAGCAGGCACATGAGATAGCTTAACAAATAACACCATTCCCCATCACAGTAATTGTATCTGACTTTCTAAAATAACATCATTCTGCAAAAATATTGTGTATCTTTATTGTTTTGCCAGATGCTTTTTAACTTTAGTTAGTTGAATATATTATTTCATGGTATGCTTTATGAAATTAAACTGAAAATTTCCCCAAAGATTGTAATAATTTATAAATAAAATACCTATCAAACTTCAGCAAGTTCGTTCTATTCCCTTGCTTCTAGGGATTTCTCTAATTTAAGTATGTCTTGTAGAGCTGTAACTTAAATTTACCAAGTTAGAACCAGGAGCATTCAAAACCTCTCACTACTTCCATTTAAAACTTCAATATTCATATGAACTTCTCAAGAATGACAGGCTTTTATTGCAAAATTGCTTTTGAAACTTGAAGACATTTATTTTGAAAAATCTGGTTACTGAAAGAATCAAAGTAATAGAACTGTTATCTATAAATATATTCAATCTATGTCCTTAATAGAATTTTGTGTGAAAAAAGCACATTAAAGATTGAATAAGACAGCATGCCTATTGAAATACTTTCATGCGCAGATTTAATGCATCATTTTCAACAATCTGCTGTAATATATTTAATACCTTAATGAATACATACAGCTTTGATGGATATAATGTTTAATATTCTGAGAAGGAATAAAATAGTATATCTGTGAAAGAAAAATATATTCTCCTCCTTTCTGCTTATTGTTATTACTATTATTATTAACAGTAGTAGTAACTTGGCTTAAAATGCACCACTGTGCTTTTCGGCAAAGTGTTACCTGAAGGAAACCTTTAGATTCCCCAGCAATTTGTTAAAAGTCCTATGGATGGGATTGCCATGGATGAGCTCTTATTTATCACTATTCCTGGGTTATTTTTAAATATCCGTAAGTTCTCATTTTCATTTGTATTAAACTGTAGTATGGTGCTTTGGGTGTTAGAATAGGTAAAGAGAGTAAGTCTGCTGTAAAAATATTTCCCTCTGAGGGCCACACAGGATGGACTTTGTAATACCAACAACATGGACTTTATAGTATTATTGTACTTGTTAACTAACATAGTTATTTTGTATTTTAATTTGACTGCTGAGCTTGTTGATCAGAAAGGTCGGCAGTTTGGTGGTTTGAATCCCGAGCGCCACGTAATGGAGTGAACTCCCGTTAATTGTCCCAGCTTCTGCCAACCTAGCAGTTCGAAAGCATGTAAAAATGCAAGTAGAAAAATAGGAACTTTGGTGGGAAGGTAACAGCGTTCCGTGCACCTTTGACGTTAGTCATGCTGGCCACATGACCACGGAGACGTCTTGGGACAATGCTGGCTCTTCAGCTTTGAAACAGAGATGAGCACCACCCCCTAGAATCGGGAACAACTAAAAACCTTTACCTTTTTAATGGTTTTATTGATAACTTCTAACATTCCTAAACTTCACGATATAAAACATCTTTGTTCCTCAGATCAGAGTAAGATGGGATGACTGGAGTTTGTCTTCTGATAAGAAAAAGTTTGTTAGTGCTAATTTATATCTGCTTCATCTATCTGCAAACTCCAAATAACCTTATGACTTTTCCCCCTTCATTAACATCTTAAATTTGACATCTCTGCTTTCGTCAGACTTCATTTAAATGGACATGTGTGTTGTCACATGTAATATGTTTAGCTCCATGTAACTGATTTTCTATGAGAAGGAGGGGTTACTTTTTTCTTGACCAATCAACTTTTCTCTTGTAATTTCCTTGATGTGTTAACTATAAAAGGGACTGAAAGTTGGGTCCCGAGGTTCGCTCTTTGAATGAGAGGAATCTTTTTTAGTCAGAATGTTCGTAATAAAATGATCTTCCTATCTTTGTCTGTTTCATTGAAAAGTATGCATGCTGAGTCACGAGCCTAGGAAGCCATATTTGGCTAAACCTCCTATCTTTAATTGTTATAGTGTATGAAGCTCCTCTATCAGTTCCAGATATTTTTATTGGGCAATGTAGTACCAAGGAGAATATTAATTTCATATTAGGTATTTGTGCAATATTAATTTCATATTGGGCAATGTAGTACCAAGGAGAATATTAATTTCATATTAGATCTAAGAAAACAGATATGCATCTAAATCAGGGGCGGGTTCCGGCAGGCACTACTGCTGGTTTACTCGTATGTGTGTCCCGGTGCATGCACACTGCAAAATAAAATTGTTCTGCGCATGCGCAGAAGCAAAAAACAAGATGGCAGCACCACAGGCATGCGCAGAAGCAAAAAACAAGATGGCAGCACCACAGGCATGCGCAGAAGCAAAAAACAAAATGGAGGTGCCTATGGCACCACCCGGAGAACCAGTTCGGGGGCATGGCAGGCCTGGGTTGCTGCCAGTTCTAGTGACCAGGCTGTCAAACTACTACCAGTTCGGCCAAACCGGTCCGAACCGGTAGGAACCCAACATTGATCTAGATTCAGAAAGCATATGGTCAGTAAACCATAGTATTTATACATTGTTTGGATTTTAAAAAAACACAGTTCACTGTTTTATAGCCTAGTTCACACATCATGCTGAGCCATCGGAGATCAATTTACATGTCACACTAAGCCAGGGGTGTCCAAACTTGGGAACTTTAAGACTTGTGGACTTCAACTTCCAGAATTCCCCAGCCAGCTATGCTGGCTGGGGAATTTTGGGAGTTGAAGTCCACAAGTCTTAAAGTTCTCAAGTTTGGACGCCCCTGCACTAAGCTAAAAGCAATTATATTATTTTTTATCATTATTTAAAACCAAGCTATTACTATGTTTCCTGGATCTGTAAGTATCTAATGATGGCCAATACAAATCCTTATGATTTATAAGAAAGTGACAGAATATTTATTTAGATAATGTAGAGCTTTAACAAAATATATATTTTTTCACATTAGCAATTTAGTTCCCATTTTACCACTGCTTTCCTTTGTAGACATCGAGGGCAACCTGTAACGACATGAAAATGACAAAGCATGTATAACAATGTCATGATGTAAACATTGACAATTTATATGCCAACATATGATGTAAGTATCTTAGTCATGTAGTTTGTGTTGTGACATTACAACATATGTTTTGCTATTTGCTTCTCCTTGCTACGTAGTAGACAACTTTGCTTTCCTTGAACTTTCCTTATACTTTCTAATACAAACTTCTTTCCCTTCCTTTCTGCTTTCATCAGATTTTTAAATAGAAGACTAATTTGATACATGGTTAATTTTCAATATGTTTTCCTGTTTTACATGTGTGATCCAAATGCATGATTACAGAAAACTTGTGTTACATACCGTGTTTCCCTGAAAATAAGACAGGTCTTATTTTCTTTTGACCCCCAAAATAAGCGCTTGGCCTTGAGGTGCAGGAGGCCCCTTAACCTCGGCCCATGGCCCACGGATCAGTTGATCCTGAGAGGGCTGGAAGTTCTGTCTCTGTTTCTGGCACACTCTTGCCAGCCCTAGCGTTGCTGGACCCACCGCGCTTTTTGTGGCTGCCACTAAGGTAGCTAGAATTTGTGGGAGTGGCCTCTGCAAGGCCGTTCCACATGAATGGCAGGTGCATGTGGGATGCTTGGGGCATGTTCCACATTCCCCTCAGGAAATGGTGGGGACTGCAGGCGCATGCATTTAAATATTTTAGGGCAGTGCTTATTTTTTGGGGAGAGCTTATTTTAGCACATGCACTTAAAAGCCCAATTGGGCTTATTATCCGGGGAGGTCTTATTTTTGGGGAAACAGGGTATTTGTCATGTACCATTGTAATCATTGTAAGCATTTCACTGAGGAGATAATTAGAGCAAAGTTGAGTAAAAGTGAAAATAAATCTGATTTTTAAAAAACCTAATAGCAACATGTGTGAAAGATGTGTAGCATTTCACATACCAAACACATTGCTTCCTGCTTTCCTCTTATCTTGCTGAGCTACACTGAAAATCAAAATAGTTGTAATGAACCCTTTCCTACTGTGATTCCTAATGAAATGTTTATATATCCAGAGTGCAAATATTGAAAAATTAAAATGGAAGAATGCCACGTATTATTCTTATTGCTTTTTGAGAAGTGTTTGGAACTGATTGAGACTATGGTGATTCCTTCAATGATGAAGCCAGAGAAAAAGCTTTGGAATTTTTTTCCAAAGCTTTTTCAGCCTTGACCTCCAGGTCAGGTATGGCATCAAAAATGGGCAAAGGAAACACCTGAATTTGGCTATGTTTTAAAAGGGCAAATATGTTTCACTGCTAAATTATGTAAATTGTAATTTTAAAACTGTTCTTGGGCCTATTGTGTAGTCCTGCAGCGTTTTATTTCTAATTCTGGTTTCTCCTTAGACTGCACACATCTCACTGTTTGTCTCTCACCTTCTCACCTTTTCTAAAAAGACGATATTACTCAGCCTTTCCACTTCCATGTGCGGAAGTTGGAAATTAAGTGTTATTCTAATAAGGACTTCTTAAGACAACACAAATTATAGGGATAGAGGTAGATCACAATTGTGCAAATTAAAACCTGAGAGCTCTTACAATATGCTACCAAACCACCCCCCTACGTATAAGCCTGGTTTCTTATACCATGTTAATATGATCGGAATTGCCATTCAGAGTAACCACAAATTAATTACTCAGTTAATTTCATACTCAGTTTTCATTTGGTACGGAGGAGCGTGGAGTAACTAAGAAAGGAATGAAAGAAATACAGGGAATCCTCACCGAACAGCCACCTGCTCATGACTGTTCCAATTTATGAGGTGTTGAACAAGGGGTACTTACAAAGAATCATTTTAGGTGTGGCTGTCACAGCCTTCCTGCAGTCATGTAATCATATTTTGTGTGCTTAACAACTGAGTTGCAATTACCTCATTGCAGCACCCCCATAGTCACACAATGACCATTGGCAACCTTCCCACAAGCAAAGTGAAGAGAGAAGCTGGCAGGAGGTCACCAATGGTGATCCCATGACCAGAGGACATTGCGTCTCTGTAGGATTCACCTAGCGGCAAATGGGATTGTCTGAATTGCCACTGTAAATCAGTGAGTCATGTGACATTGTGCTTTATGACTGCATCACTTAGCAATGTCGTTCTCAGTTCCAGTTACTGTTGATAAGCATGGGTTACCTGAATAAGTAAACAACGTTCAGTCCTGGCATGAAGAAAATGTAAGAAACTGTTGTGATACACTATAACAATGAGTTTCAATAGTCCTTTAGATAGATAGTCCTAAACTGTCTTTGACCTGACTTATCTCAGAACACTGACACCTAGGAGAAAAGATGAAGCTATGTGCCAAATATAGACAGTAAACAATCCAGGCTTACAAATCAAATGAACAATATATACCAGCCAAGTGTGGTTTTAGTTGAATTATATATCTAATTTAGCATGTCAATTGTGGCAGTCCAGATTATCTTGTTACTTGAAGAACACATGATGTTCTTCAAGAATGCCTTTCCTGGTTCTATAGTGGCACTTCGAAGCAAAAATATTAATTATGGCTGGGGATCAGGATTGAAATGCTACCGGTTTGGGCTAGTTTACCCGAACCGGTAGCAAAAAAATTCTAGAAATTGTGCGGCACAGCTGATTGTTGGAACTTATTTTTATTTTTTAAAAGCATTTTTTTACTAGTTCTGACGATCAGCTGTGCGACAATCAGCTGTGCCATGTGATTTATATTCTCTAGAAAGCAGGGAGCACAGCTGTTCCCCCGTCACTGTTCTACTTACCTTTGCAGACTCAGAAAGGCTTCTTAATCCTTTTTCAGCACTGCGTGGTAGCATCTGCGGGGCACATGTGCGCGCAAAGCAAACCAGTAGCGAAGCGAACCGGTAGCAGACTTCAGAGCATTTCATACCTGGTGGGAATGATCATCATTTCTGACTTCATAGGTCTGAGAGCTCCATGCTTTATATATGAAGCGCCTCCGGTGTTTTTCTAAAAGTTTCAATTCTCTCAGGCTGTGGCATTTTGTTAGGTTTGTTACTTAGAATGCATATTAAAACAAGAATGGGCAACCATTCCATTTTCTGAAACATTCTTAAAGTTATAGTCTAGAAATGAGTAGCCTAATTGAAAAGTTAGGGCAAAGTAGATACTGCTTAAGCAATTTTATGTATATGTCCTTTCAGTTACTGATTAGTAAACTTATAAAATGATTTTATTTTCATACATGTCTTTTCTCTGATTAATTATAGAACTAAATTATACTGATGTGTAATTACTCTAATTATCATTGACATATAACTGACCATAATTTACTGCCTTCCTTTTCAATCACATACCAAAATCATATTACAATCATATTACTGCAATACACCATAATTATTTTTCATTATTAATTTTAACAGTACTGAAACATTAAATGTGGTTTGTTTGGCATTTTAAAATTTTGTTACGAAATCCCTTGTAAAAATCCTTTGTAAATCCTTTTTTCGATAGCAAATATTCCCCTTGGGCCTTGGGATCAACTATAGAAGTCACAAACAACCAGCTTTGGGGTCAGGGGAGAAAAAACAATACACAATGGTCATCAGAAAAGACAACAGAAAATGAAAAAAGCTAAAAACTCTTTCTGACTTAGGGAATATACTCTTCAGGCTACCCCTGGGTGTTTTTAAAGTTACTGCTGGATTTTGAAATTGAACTGAAATCTGGAATCTCTCTATTCAGCCAGGACTAATTTATAACCATTTCAGTGTTCTCTTACAGTACAGAGTAAAATATATTGTATCTAACAAATCCAAGTTGACAGCTTTGAATTTCTAGTGGAAATGCAGATGAAGATAAAAATACTGTCAATTCAAGCAGATGCTGTTTTCAGAGGGAGATGAAAGCAGATATGTCCACAGGAGGACCTAATACTTCTGTCAAGATGACAAAAGCACATTGGGCCATTGCAAGGCAATTGCCACATAACATATGTGCAATGCCATGATGCAAGAAGCTCACAGAGTGTGAAGCGAGATGGAAGGTCTAATACTCTAGCGAAGTGGAGTAAGGAAATATCCTTTTTCCATGTTGTTTTCAATTTTCAGTGCTTTATGGTTTTATTTGGCCTCGTATTTTTGGTTTTACAAAAGTATCCCCAACTAGCATTTTATGTTAACTATACAATTTCTCTTAGTATTATAATTTTAATCATTTACATTTATACTGTTCTATTCCTTATTTTTGATTTTTATTGTGCCTCACCTGAGAGCAATTCAAAAATTGCTGATATAGAAATTATATATCAAATGTGCTTTACAACTTGGCTTTTACCAGGTGTCAACTAATTTCAATTTTGTTTGCAGAAAATATTAGTATAATGTCCCAAGATAATAAAAGCATTGAACAAACTGTGGATGGGATAATTTGCCTAGAAATGAAGCAAAAGAGAGAAAAAAAGATTTAATATAAATAGATTTTTTTTAAATTGTAGAAGACAACCTTGACAAATTAGGGTACTATTGTTAGAACCTTCATTGTTCATATTTGATCTCTACTTTAGCTTCGTTCTTTAGCAATAATAATTCAACACCAAGATACTATTTTAATTTTTGCTTCTATTTCTCAAATGTTCATCAATATTGCTCTCAAAAACGGTAAAGTCAGTAGAGCAGCAACCATATTTTGTATGTCTCTGCAGCACAAATTGCAATGAAACAGCAGTTCCCATTAAACGTCTGTTGGAATCACAACTGTGGTGCTTATACCAATATTTATAACATAATCTATCTGATGAGATTGGCCTGTGCATTTAAAAATAAACTATCAATGGGTAACTTTAGAATTTTACAGGAGGATTTGTTTTTGTGTGTGTTTGTGTTTGTGTGTGTGCTTCTCGCAGAACAATTCTGTTGGGTAGGTTGGTTAAGAGTATAACTGGTCTAAAGTTACTTGAAGAGGCTCCATGGATGAGGGTTCCCTCTTGTTAACAATAAGTAGACCTAGAAGTAATCCTCATCTTACACCTGATTGCTTAGCAACTATTTGAAGTTACAATGGACTTTCCCAGGGCTACTTACAACCCAGTTCCAAAGTTCAAATTCCATTCCCGGGTCACATGACCATATTTCAGGCACTCAGCAATGAGCTCACTTTATGGCAGCGGTTCTCAAATAGTGGGGCGCGCCCCCCTGGGGGGGCGTGTGGCTCCGTAAAGGGGGGCGCGAAGGCTCCCTTTCCATCTGGGTGCAACGGCGGCGGCGTGGGCGAGGCATAATATATCCCGCCTGGAAGTGGCAGCACTTCGGACTGTGGATTTTCATTGGAGCCGCGGGCTGGAGCTGTGCAAGAAGCCTGCTCGGGCGGGGGTGGGAGGGAGGGAAGCATGGCTGTCCCAGGCTTCCCTCCCTTCCCCCCCCCCCCCAGCCCAAGCAGACTTTTTGCACAGCTCCAGCCCGCGGCTCTGATGAGTCTCTGAGCAGTCCCCAGCGCTGCCACTTCAAGCCGGGATATATTCTGCCATGCCCTCGGCGGCATCTTTATGCAGGTAGCTCGCCTCCCCGCCAGCAGCTCACCAGCAAGCATTCCGTCTGGAAGCGGAAGCGCAACAGCTGCTGTTGGGGAAGGGACAAAGGGGCGGCAGTCGCCCGATCTTGCCACCGCCACACCTTCGCCCCTGGTAACGGCGACTGTTGTGCTGCTGCTTCCAGCTGGGATGCTGGAGGAGCTGCTGGCAGGGAGGGAGGGAAGAAAGGGAGGAGGGAGTAAGGATAGACAAGCAAGAGGGAAAGAGGAAAGAAGGCAAGCAGGCAGGAAGGAGGCAGAAGGAAGGAGGGAAGAATGGAACTGGAAGGGAGGCAGGGAAGGAGGGAGGGAGAAAGGAAGGATAGGAGGATAGGGAAAGAGGAAAGAAGGCAGGCAGGCAGGGGGAAAGAGGAAGGAGGGAACTGGAAGGGAGGCAGGAAGGAAGGGAAGGAGGAAGGGAGGGTGGAAGGAAGGATAGACAAGCAAGAGGGAAAGAGGAAAGAAAGCATGTGACTACGGTGGGAGACGAGGAAAGACCGGTGTGCTATGTTATGCAGAGGTGTACTTATAACAATTTTATAGACAAATTATACTATTTACAGTCGCGCGGGGGGGGGCGAAATGTTTTCTTCTTCCTAGGGGGGGCATGACAGAAAATAATTGAGAAGCACTGCTTTATGGTCACTTGGAGTATCCTGAGGTCACATGGCTGCATGTTATGGTTTTTGCTGAAAACTGGCATTTATTTTGTGTTGCAAAACTGGCTATAGCGAACCATTGATTTGCTTAACAACTGTGGAGTTCGCTTAATAATTGTGACCAAAAAATGTTGTAAAATTGGGTTGGAATTCCTGGATTGGAATTACATGATTTATTGCTTGGTTTATATTAGTGTGTTTACAGTTAATGTGTGCTTATGTGTGGTTTATATAATAGTTTATGGACTAATATATCGTTCAAAATAGCCTATTGTTGTTTATTCAATAAACTAGGTTTAAGCTATGTTTTGATGCAACGTGGCCATCCAAACATCATCTTAGAATTTACAACTGAAGCATTTTTTTAATGATTTGGCTATTCATATAATACTTTTATCCTTTCCACCATCCCTTTATGGTTGAGCCACAAGGTTAATGGATGCTGCAACTTTAAGATGTTGCACTCACCTGAGTGCATTCGGTAGGATTTATTTTTGATCACAGCACTGTACAATTAGTTTGGTTCCAAACTCCTGTGTACTTAGTGATCCAGATGGTAAAACACAATCCTGATTCAAAAGTGTACTTTGTTCATTACTTCTAAATTCAGATCTGCTAATGGAGAGCTGTACAGTATTTCAGTGCTGAAGAATGCCTGCATAGAAATGAACAAGCTAAAAGGACAAGATAGGCACCAAATTTTTTTACACAATAATAATCTTTCCTTGGGCCAGTTAATTAAATTACTGCAATAAACTTCACAAAATACTTGATGTTTATCTAATAAAACAAAGTTATTTTTAACAGAATAACAATTTTAATTCCAATTTTGGAAACATAAGAAGCATCCTTAGGTCAATTTAGACATTGTGTCCATCTAGATCAGTGTGTTTATTCTGGCTGGCAGTGACAGAAGTCTCAGTTACTCAACCTATCAAAACCCTTTAAATAGAAATTACAATTACATGTGCTTTCTCACCGAGAAATATGTCCTATGTTGATTCTAGCTTCTCCTTTTAGTACTGGTTTTTTGCTGAATAAAAAAGCAAAATAAAACTGCCACGAATAAATATAGTAAAAAATGTTATTTTGAGCATTATAATCATTATAAAGGAATAAGGTAAACATTTTCTTACAACCAAGCTAAGTATAGCACCTTTGAAATGTTAGTGCTTCTTTGATGAAAAATGTCAAGGGAACCTGTCTAAACCTTTTGATATATTACCTTCAAAATGATAACTTGGAAAGGACACCAAGTCTTCATTCTCATAGGTATATTAACACATTTAAATTAGTTACTATTTTCTGGATTTATGGAATATTTTGAACTACAAATTAATCAAAAGATCTGGATTTACACAACAAATTAAGTCACAAGAGCATTAACCATGGCTAAGCACTAACCAGGTTTTCATGTTGGAGAACCGTAAAACTAGGTCTTTACTTATTTGGTAAAAATATGTAACCATAGCTATTGACTGTAATTTTGGAACTTGAAGGGAAAGTTTCAAATTATCATGATGAATTATCACCATTGCACTAATTCATCATTCTCAGTTTTTTCTGATTCTCTCTATAACATCTGAAACATATCACTAGATTGTATTTGCTTTGTTTATATTCCAAAAATTAATGTCAGCCACATTTTGGCTCATCCTACTTACTTTTTATATGTTTTCTCTGTTTTTTTTTTTTTAAAAAAAACACCTATTGAACGTCTTGTAAATTAGCCCAAAATTGATTTCTGGAAGATCTCAATTGTGATATATGACTTAGAGAACTCTGGATGAAATCTACATTCTACATTCCAATTCCTGGGGAAAAAATTAAGCTAACTTATATTATTCTAAAAACTATTATAATTTTCTTTGGCTTAATAAAAACTTCAGCAGGACCATATTCAGACAACTATTAGAATAATAAGAGGTCTAGAAAGCCCAAGAAGGATCAGTAAAAATATCCCTGCAAAAAGAAAACTAAAAGGAGACATGATATCAGTGTATAAATATCTAAAATGTTATGTGAAATTGAGAGGTTAAAAACCAATGGCTTGAAGTGAGAAGACCAGAGATCCAAGCTGAATATTGAGATTTCCTCATCAGAGCTATTAAGAAGAACACTTTGGCTAGATCTCTCTTTCACAGGAAGATTTCAAAGGAGCTGGATAACCACTTTGTTGGAGATGCAATAGTGGTTTTAATTTTCTTAAAAGATAGAGAAACTGTTCAATTCAGCCCTTCTAGTTTGAAAATGTGTCCATGTACCTAGGAAAAGAGCAGAATGCGGGATAGCGGAGAGCAGATTTTAAAGATAGGATCAAGGAAGTAGCATTTTAGTCAACTGTGCTTCATCATTAATTATGTAAATGGGTAGATTTCCAACACAGCCGTTTGTCAAAGTGTCCCTAATATGCCAATATCAAAGACTCCTTGAGACAGGAACATGATTCACTTGGTTTCCGACAGATGCTTGGGATTTTGTCCAGCAATATGATGGGCAATTCTGCCATAAGTGGCATTGAGCTCCAGTGATGATAAGGATGCTGGATGCCATTGTTCCCTAGAAACCTTTTGTTTTTCCATACTGGCTGGGGAATTCTGGGAGTTGAACTCCACACACCTTCATGCAGCCAAGCCTGACAAACACTGGTGTTTGGCAGAAAATGAAGAGCGAATTTGCCTAGAAACAGGGTTTAGGCTAGGGGTCCCCAAACTTGGCAACTTTAAGACTTGTGGACTTCAACTCCCAGAATTCTCCAGCCAGCATAGCTGGAGTAGCCAGGTTTGAAGACCTCTGGTTTAGGCTTACATTGTGGCCAAAAGGGTGGCCAAAGAGTGATAGACATCCATACTTATAATTTCATTGAAACCTTGTCCAGAATGAGTGGCTATTCTATTTGGGAAGGCTCAGAAGGGATGACCTCCCAATTCAGGTGCTGTGACAGATTTGCAAACAAACAAACAAATTGATAAAGCTGCTCCCGTTGTTCCACTCCGGAATGCATTTAGTTAAATCCAAAGGAAATGGGATACCTGAAAAAATTCAGTATCGCTGATGCTCTCTGCAGCTTTCTTAATAAGAACATCACAACGGTCTGTTATGGAGGACTTCTCAGTCTAAGCCTCCTACCTGGGATTTCCAGGTGTCGTTTTGGAGGCTTCGGACTCTGGGAGATCTAAGGACCCTCCCTAAACATAAACTATCCGGGCGGGCAGCCCATTTTTAAAGACGACCCAGCTTCAGAAGTCAGCCCTATTTACACGTCCAACAGGGGCGTGCTCCGACTTCAGGGCGGCCGTTCTCCCGTGGCCGGCGACTGCTGCGCCTACCGCTTTCGTGCTCCCGTGTTACCTGCTGCTTCCCGCTCACCCGGCTCAGGATTACCTCCCCCACCCTCTTCAGCAGGCCCGCCCATCATTGCCGCCGCCCTCGCCATTGGCTGTCTGGACAGCCCATCCACCTCGCCTATTGCCAGGAGGCGGGTCCGCGAAAGGCAAGAGACGCCTCCCGGGCTGTCGGAGGAGCGGCTTGCGCGCCGAGAGCTCCCCTGCAGCCCGCGCAGAGTTTCCCAGCCGCTGGCGTCAGCGAAGGCGGCCGAGGTGGGATGTTGCTGCCACCGGGCGAAGTCCCGGTCTAGCGGGGCACGGCGGCGGCGGCTCGGCTGGCGGTTTTCCCTTTCCGGAGGAGGATGCCTCCGGTATTGATGCCGCCGGCGGAGGCGGCCGGCTGACTTTCTCCTCCGACCCACCCAAGGCGGTGGCGGCGGTCTTCCCTCCACACTTAGAGGGGCGGCGATGGGCAAGAAAGTTTCCGCGCCGGCAGCGGCGGCAAAGGAGGAGGCTGAGCGGAGAGATGAGGGAGGCCAGCGACTCTCGCCCTCTTCTTCTTCTTCTTCTTCTTCTTCTTCCTCCTCTTCCAGCTCCGGCTCGTCCCCCTCGTCGTCAGACTCCCAAACTCTTTCCGAAGAAGGCGAAGCCGGCTCGGCCGCCCCTCCAGCCAGCCGGGGCGCTTTCCAGCGGGCGGATCCCCACCGACGCGGCGGTACCTCCGAGCCGCAGCGGCCAGGAGGGGAAGCGCCGGGCGGCCCCGCGACGTTGCCCTCGGTGCCCCCTCGCGCCGGGAAGGAAGGAGGCGAGGTGGAAAAGGAGGGATGCGTGGACGGCCGGCGTGAGAGCGAGGAAGAAGAGGACGACTCGGGGAATCCGGGAGGTCTGGATGGCTGCGGGGGCGCCCGCCCGCGTCCCGAGACGGATGCCTCGCTTGAGGAGCAAGACGAGGAGGTGGGAGAGATCAGGGTTTGGAGGGGCGGGCGGCGCAGGGAGAGGGCTGCGGGGCGGTTGTGTCCCCCCCCCGACACCCCGAAAAGAGCGGGGGGATCCAGGCTGGCTCCTTCCGCCTAGCGGTGGTTGCCCGAGGCCAGCGATGACGGGCGTCGTGGCGGGTGGGGGAATGACCTGGCTTGGCTGAGGGAGGGAGGGAGGGCAGGAGAAAGCCACCGCCGGCCGCGGCTGCCCTGCCTGGCTCCTTCGGGGCGCCGGGAAGAGGCTGCCAAGGGCGGGATCCCTGCCGCGTGTTGACGGTCGGGTGAGCCTCTTCCTAATTGCCTGAGTGGGCTGTGTGTTTGTACGGGGCGTTTCTCCTTAATTACCCTTGAAACCGACCACAAATGAGGCTCCTGGAATCGCTTCTCCGCCTCTCCGGGCTGGGCTCGGTGCCCGCGGACCGCGGTTGTCTTCTTCCACTCAGGTGGAGCTTGTTGAAAGGGGAGAGGGGGGAAGGCGGCGGTCGCGGCCGCCCCGCTTAGATAGGGTGGGGACGGTGGTCCCCGCGACGGCCGGAGGGGCGAGTCCTTTCCTTCCACGCTTGGGGGCGCTTTGGGCTCGGCGCTTCGGGGACGTTTCTTGGGCGCCCAGGCTCCTCGGGAAACGGGATAATGCTTCCTAGAAGGCTTTTTGCAAGGAAAAGCGGGCTTGTCTCGGGAATTTCCAGGGCTACCTTCCAGGGAGGAAGTGGTAAATTCCACGTAAAGTCAGCGTAAGGCATAAATACAAGACTCCAGTGAAGGTTTAGGTACTTTCTGTGGAGTGAGGCTCCAGGGAGTCCTGAGAGGTGGATGATATTGGCCAACGGACCTGAAATTGAGGTGTGGACATCTTTTAAATGCAAACAAACAAGCACTGCTTAGAAGATGAACTGCCGTACTGGCTCGCAGGCTTAAAATACACTTCGACGTGTTTTCTGTCTCCCCATTGTAGAGAAAAACTGAGAAAGTAGGGAGAGAGAATTTAAGGCTCAATCCTGATAAAAATAAAAACCTCTAGTAAAACATCATCACATCCATGCAATTTGTGTGTTGGGAGAGGACCTTTTGGCTCCTGGTCCCACTTGGAGAGCATACAACCTAGTAGACTTAAGGTGGCCCACTGTTTGAAGAAGGGCTGATTAGAATGTAAACCAACAACATACAGTTATGCATATTTTCATTCTGATTGAAATTACCTTTCCTCCCCCTGCGGAATTAGATCTGTGAATTGATTTACAGAAGATTTGTTTATCAGATGCTTCAGAGTTATGGCTTTTCATAGGATATATTCTGATGGCTATAAACAGGAAGTGTCAAGCCTTAAATGCCTTGTTATGGCTGTAGAAAGGCAATTAGTTGATTATTTTTTTGCATGAGTGAAAACTGTGTCTTTTGGTTGTTGGCACAACTGACATATTTGCTATGAGAAACTGGTTTTTATTTTAAGTGCCCTGAGGATAGTAGGTTTCAATTTTCCCCACAGTGTGCGTCTACTTTGCCATTTCTTTCTCCTGATTACAGATTTCCCACTTGTAGCCTGGAATTTCTTCATCACCTCCTATGGAGTTACCAGTCAGAGCTCTCATCACTTAGCTTTTTGAAATTGGTTAACGTTGGCCAAGTTTTCCCAAGTTATAATTACATGTCAGTCATGAAACATCTTATAGGACCTGATTCCACACTAAACACTAAACATTAATGCCTATTTCTTAAACAGCAGAAAATGGGAATCTTCTAGTACAGTGTCTTCAATTTACACACTTCAGAATGAATTGTGTTTATTGATCAACTTACACACAGCTTTCCCTAGAATTTGAACAAAAATTAACCTTGCTTTTTAGAATTTATACCTGTTTATACATTGTGTTTTGCCATAGCTATTGGATAAACCATAACCTTGGTTTGCATGACACATTAGACCCGTGATGGCGTGCCATAGGTGGCATGCAGAGCTATATTTGCCAGCATGCAAGCGGTCTGCTCTGGCCCGCATGTGTGTGCTGGCTAGCTGATTTTCAGCTTTCTGGAGCGCCAGGAGAGTCCGTTTTCTCCAGGCTTCAGGAATGCCTCCAGAGCCTGGGGAGGGCAAAAAACCAGACCCAACGGGCCAATTAGAAGTTCAGAAACCATACATTTCTGGCTTTCTTAGGCCCCCTGGGGGGCTGTGGGAGGCCGTTTTTGTCCTCCCCAGGCTTCAGGAAAGCTTCCGGAGCCTGGGGAGGTGAAACACCCCCCTACGGGGAGTCATGCGCACATGCATTGGGGGGGGGGTCACGCATGCCTGAACAGGTGGGTGGAGAACATTGAGTTGTGGGTGTGGGCACGCACATGCACGCAATAGCATGCGCATACACAATTTTGGCACACCTTTAGAAAAAGGTTCACCCTCACTGCATTAGACCATGGGTGTCAAATTCAATCGCATTTCATGATGTATCATGAGTTTTTGCCTTTGGGAAGCTGGGGTGGGCGCGACCTACATATGACACATCCAGCCTACGGGCTGCCAGTTTGACATGCCTGCATTAGACATAGATTACAACCAAGAAAGGCTAGTTTCACCAAAACCAAGCCAATCATTTATAACTTAGTGGGTTCACTGAATCAAGACAGTGTCAAAAACATGCTACATACTCATGCTGCAGTAATCTTGGAAGATTTGGGTGATGTGGATTAATGACTGGCTTTGTAATTGACAGATCTGTTGAATGTAATATGCCTGGACATGCTCTTTGTACATTTGAACTTGCTACTTCTCTAAATGCCTATAAAACAATGTAGAGTCTTCTTAAGGGGAGAACAAAGGATAGGGCCACAATGGAGGTTTTCCCCCAAGTTAGGGACGAGAGGTTGGATGGGCTGAATTGTTCCTTGGAGTTAGATATTGTCTTTTCCTAATGTGGAGTAATAAATATGATGTGTAAACAAATACCAGGGCTATATATTTTTACAGCAAATGTCCTGAGTGCAGTAATGGATGTTTGCAATAGTAGCGAATATCTGTAGCTCGGGTGTAGGATAGGAGTGAAAGTTTGTTCTCCTAGCTTGTGGGTTGGTTTCCAAACATTTCGTTACAAGGCTAGGTAACATCTTCAGTGGAGTTTAGGGGATGTCAGTGTTCTTCTGTTTATAAGGGCTTCAGATGTAGGTGTGTGTCAACTGAGGATCTTATGATAAGGAGGTTACATTAGGTCGGGGTCATTGGGAGGTGAATTGCTGGTGAGAGGATTGCATGGGTTGTTTGAGGGTCAGTGCTGTCTCTGGTTGGCTGTGTGGTTGCTTTGGATCTGAGGGGTTCACAGTTGTAGGTTAATGTGTCTGTTGATGAAATTGCTTGTGGAATGCCAGGTTTAGATGAACTCACAAGTGTGACAGGTGTAGTGCGGCTGATGTTTTTTGGTTGCTCCAGCCAAACTGGTGCTGTTTGGTGTCAGTGCGGGAAGAGATTAAAGATTTGGGATAGTGGCATTTGATTGCCAGCCGATGTTTGTAGATCCTGGTTTTTAATTGTCATGATTGTCCAGCGTACAGTAGAATTGGTTGTACTGGTTACAGTTGGTTTTGTAGGTTATATTGTTTCTTTCATCCTTCTGTATCTTTGGTTCTGGATAATCCCTGGCAGAGTGTGGCTGGGGGTTTCTGGACTATTGCTATTCTTAGGGGTTGGGGGATTCTGGCTGTCATTTCCAATACCCCTTTTGGGTACGGTAGGATTAGTTTTTGGGTGGTGGTTGGTTGTGTGGTGTGTTGTGGTTTAGGTGCTGTGTGTCAGAATATGAAGTTTTTGAGATAGTCATTACAGAGAAAGATATCCAGCAGAGCCAGCCATTTCTTTTCTGCTTTTCTTAGTGTTAGCCCTTCTGAAGAGTGTTGGGACATAGCTTCTTTTGTGTGCAGTGGGGTGGTTGCTTGCAAAGCTGAGGATCTGGTCCATATGCATGGGTTTGTGGTAAATGCAGGTTTCCAATTCTCCGTGGTCTAGCCTCCTTATGTTGATGTCAACAAATGGAAGTCTGTGGTCTGTTTCTTCTTCATGTGTGAATTTGATCACAGGGGATGTTATTGAGTAGGCGATGTCTTTCTTCAATTTGGGAGCATTTGATGATGATGAAAGTGTCATCAAAATAGCATGTCCAGAATTTTGGTTGGATGGTGAGTAGAAATATGTATTTGAGTCATTGCATGACCACTTTTGATATTAGGTCTGATATGGGTGATCCCATTAGGGTACTTTTACATGCTTATATAGATTTTCTCATTGAACTTGTGTTGGGGCATAGATACAGGAGTATGAACATGGAGTGTTCTGTAGTGGCATCATATTTGTGGGTATGATATTTAGGGAGTAGGTGGTGTATGGTTTATTTAGCTAGGTCAATGGCAATCACGGTGAAGAGAGTGGTGATATCAAATGAGACCATGATTTCTTCCTTGTTAATCTTGGTATGTTTGATACATTGGAGAAATTGTTCTGGGCAGTTTATTGAGTGGTTTAGTCATTGACCAGGTGCCTGAGTTTCCTCTGAAGGGTTTCTGCTAGTTTGTATATCGGTGTTCCAGATAGAGTCACAATTGGACCTAAAGGAATCCCGTCCTTGTGTATTTTGTTGTAATGGATATTAAAATGATTATTTAAGTCAGCTCGTTTGGTTTTATGGCTGTTAATATTTTCAGAAGTTTGACCACTAAACCTACAATATGTTTGAATTTTCTTTAAGAGCTGCAACTTCATTAGATTTCTCAATGAAAAAATGAATGTTTAGTATTTCAAATGAAAAGCATATTTGTTTTGTTTTCCATTACTTTAGTCCTTCCCACATTCTTATCCAGCTTAAAATGGATAACAGATCAATGGAATCTGGTGTCACATTGGAGGAAGTTCATGCTGATGTGATAACTTTAGTGTCTTGCTTCATAAATTAGTGATTTCTTTTTCTGGGTATAGAATTTTATTCTGTCTGCATTAATTATTTGAGGTCACTTTGCAGCTTGGTAACACGCAGTTACAATTGTGTACTTTTAAGTCAGCACATTTGCTTTAGCTGAAACTGAGCTATAAATGTTCCTTCTGAGGGCATTCTGAGATATCAGATATAAACAAACCAGTATGTACACAGAACAAAATGTTTTCTCGGTTTAAATAGAATTATCAAACTTTGCCTACTCCAAAAAAATCTGAAAGAGCATTTCTTATGTCAAGGAAAAAATATTTGCCTACCAGTGTTAACAAAAGTGTATTAAATGTAAAGCATTACATTCTAATACTAAACATTACTATCGGAAATAGAAGAACTTAAAACAGAGAAGCTATTTGTTCATAACTTCATTAATTCAAATCTGACTAGAGTTCTTATAAATATGGATTTCAGGAATGTATGTTCATGTATTTCTATGACCTTATTTTGTGCTAATCTATTAATGTCTAGTAACCTATGTATATGGAAGGAATTCTATAATGCATCTTTATCTGGTATGCTGTAATTCACTCTAAAGGGGACTACTGCTATACTTACTATAAATATTTGTAGTAAAATTTTAAATGTAACTCCTATTGCATATTTGATTTAAAACATGAATCGTAATCTAAAGAGTGAAAACTTTTGAATTAGAATAAAGTATGTGAATAATTGCTTCATGCTTGCGTATAAAGTAATGTAGTGTATCATATGAATTAAGTTTTAGCACTGGGAAAGTAGTTGAAAGTATTGAGGAGAAGACTTACATTTTCTCAACATTAGGTAGAAGACCACCATAAGTCCTCGGTGAAATGGATTTATAAATGATTAATTCAGCTGTGAGAGCTGAAAGAAGTATAATATTTGTTCATTACAGATATAATTGTATATGGTTACAAAAACTAGAATATAATAGCAACATGATTTCTTGAAGATGGGGTTATTTTGGAGTATCTGAAGTTAACAACTAGGGTTGAACCAAATTTAAAGGCAAATGCTTTGTATGCATCAGGCGTGAATATAGGACTTGTCTATAGCTCCCTAAACTATGGTATATATGTTTTTTTCCTGTGATTGGGTAGCAATTGTATTGCTGTAAGAAATTGCTATGTTTTTACATTCTTACTTTCCAAACATTTTTTGCCTTTGAATATATATATGTGATGTCGTAATACAAGTACAAAACATTTGTCTTGGTTGACACTTGGTCATTTGTTTTAGCATAATTTTTATATGAAAAAATAAATGTACAAGTATGTATAAAGCATAGCTAGACGTGCTGTTAACATGGGGATAAAAACTGGTACTTATAATATTTGAGTATTAGATTTTTCTCTTCTAAGCAATAATCCAACCCATCATTTTGAAAGCATCTTGGAGGAAGAAGATAAATACTAGGAAATGTAAGGAGCTTGCAATCTGGAGAAAAGAATAAGTCTTTGTTTCTACTCTGTGTACTAATAAATGCAGGATCTACGTGGAACTAAGATCTAATGTACATGTTTGGTACTCATATAATCAATTTCTGAATTATGTTTGGTTAATAAACCATTATTGTCTGAGTTCATTTTTTTCCTTGCTAATATACAAGTTTCAAAAATATAGTAGTGAGTATTAAAATGTGGTTTGCGAACTATCAGTGAACTATAGCAAAATAAACAACATTATGCTTAGCATAATTTTCAAAATCAGTTGATACAGTGATCTTGTTTTTTTATGTAACAATACTTGCCTTAGGAAGTAAATGTACCCTCAATTTGTTAAACGTAGAGAATTCAGTTGATTTACAACTGTTAGTGATTGTTCAAAATTACAACGTCACCGAAAAAGGGACTTACGACCATTTTTCGCACTGTTGTAGCATTCTTATGGTCATGTGATCAAAATTTGGATACTTGGCAAGTGACTCATATTTATGAGAATTGCAGTCATGTGATCCAGAGTCATGTGATCCCCCTTTTTGACTTTCTTACAAGCGAAGTCAATGGGGGAAGCCAGATTCACTTAGCAACCATGTTACTAACTTAACAGCTGCAGTGATTCACTTAACAATGATGGCAAGAAAGGTAGTAAAATGGGGCAAAACGTACTTTACAACTGTCTCGCTTAGCAACTTAAATTTTGGGCTCAGTTGTGGTCATAACTTGAGGACTACATGTAATATTATGCCCATTGTCAATGACAATTTGTAAGGAAAATAACCTACATATGGAACAGCTACGGTGACACAGTTAATAAATGTTTTTCTTAGCAACATAAATGGGCTCAAATATACTCATAAGTCAAGGACAACTTCTTTAAAAGGATGACCTATCATAGGGGTGTCACATTCAAGGCCCGGAGGCCAGATCTGGCCCACATGTTGCTTAGGTCTGGCCCCTGGGCCTTGAGTGTGACACCCCCTGTAATAGGTCATCCTTTTAAATAAGTTGTAAACCTCTGAAACTGCTTGATGATCAGGTACAAGAAATGAAAGTTAATACTTTGCTTCAGGTGTGGTTTCAAATAATATATGAATGAATACAGGTAGTCCTCGACTTATGAGTATATTTGAGCACATTTATGTTGCTAAGCAAAACATTTGTTAACTGTGTCACCATAGCTGTTCAATATGTAGGTTATTTTCCTTACAATAATGAAAAAGTAACTTTTTTGACCTATTCTCACATTTATGATTTGCAGGTCTGTAAAGCAAAAAACAAAAAACCCTGAAGTAATCTGTGTAGTTATAGTTTCACTTAGCAATTTTGCTTAATGACCTAGTTGCCAGTTCCAATTGTGATTGCTAAACGAGAACTACCAATACTGAAACAAGTATACCAATACTGAAAAAAGGAGACTTAAAAGAGCTGGTGAAGGATTGTATAATATCTTTAATTTTACATTCCGGTAAAATAATGTTTAGGATAATCTACATGAATTAGACCTTTACATGGTACCAACAGTAAAGTAACCAATAGTCAAGAAATACTCTGCAGACTACTGGTGTACTTGATAGAATAGCAGCAAAATAAAAATAACCTGTAGAGTTAAATTGGTAAAGATATTTATAGTGATATTTTATGCCCAGAAAAAAGAATTGGGCAGGCAGTGGTTTCCCCTGCCACAGTATGAAAATGAAAGTTAGACTTTGAAAAAAAATGAAAGCAAGAATATTAATACTTTGAAATTTTGGTATTGGAGAAGATTCTGGGAAATATCATAGACAGCCAACAAAATTAATTAGCCCAAATCAGCCCAGAGTTCTCAAGGCACAAATGGCAGGCTCAAATTATTGTTCTTATGGAGCATTGTGCAAAAATGTAACAGAAATGCTCCAATGCTGGGAATGGCGAAAGGAAAAGAATAGGAGTTGTCTTACGATCTCAGTTGGAGAGACATCATGAAATAACTTACTGTGAACAAAAGAGAAGCTTACCTGACTATTGCATCTGGTTGGCTAAAGCCCGTTTCCTTAAATAAAGAACTTAAGAAAAATGCATATGTTTTTATAGATACACCATGTGTATCTTTACAAACTTTGAAACAGCAAGCTTGAGAAAAGTTTGGATCTGGAAAAATGTTACCTTGATGTGAAAGATAGTAGATGAAGTATTGACAATGCGGAAGAAGTGAGTGGGCCTTTTGGGGGAGAAGAACTTTTTAAAAATCCAGAGAAAGAGGAAATAAATTTTGTTTGGTATAAGATGCGGCAGTGATAAATTCTGACTTTCAAGATTCTGCTATTCTACTTTGAGCTGTGGTGGCCCAGTGGTTAGAGTGCAGTACTGCAGGCTATTTCTGCTGATTACCCATTGCCTGCAGTTTAGCAGATCAGATCTCACCAGGCTCAAGGTTGACTCAGCCTTCCATCCTTCCGAAGTGGGTAAAATGAGGAGCCAGATTGTTGGGGGCAATATGCAATATGCCGACTCTGTATACCACTTAGAGAGGGCTGGAAAGCACTATGAAGCGGTATATAAGTCTAAGTGCTATTGCGTATTGCTATTGCTAAAATCACAAGCACTCCTAGAATATCTGCTATGCTTGGGTGGTGTAAAAAATGCCGACTTAATTTAAAAACCAAAACAATTGGAGATAGTTGAAGCAAAGTATCTTTATTGGCATGGACATGTACAGTTGTCAGTGGCTTCCTCATCAAAGTATTCAAAGAAAGTAAGGAAAGTTTGTTATATAGGAAAGATTACGAAAATTGCTGTAAATAGGTTACAGCAGGGGTGTCCAAACTTGGGAACTTTAAGACGTGTGGACTTCAACTCCCAGAATTCCCCAGCCAGCCATGCTGGCTGGGGAATTCTGGGAGTTGAAGTCCACACGTCTTAAAGTTCCCAAGTTTGGACACCCCTGGGTTACAGCAATTGAGGCCCAAATTTGTGTTGCTACGTGAAACACTTGTTAAGTGAATTTTGCCCATTTTATGACATTTCTTGACACAGTTGTTAAGTGAATCACTGCAGTTCTTAAGGTAGTGACACAGCTGTTAAGTGAGTCTGGCTTCCCCATTGACTTTGCTAGTCAGAAGGTTGCAAAAGGGGAACACATGACTCCCAGGACACTGTAACCATCATAAACATGAGTCGGTTGCCAAGCGTCTGAAACGGTCATAAGTATGAAAAATGGTCCTAAGTCACTTTTTCCCCATGCTGTTGTAAATTTGAATGGTCACTAAATGAACTGTTGTAAGTCAAGGACTACCTGCACTGCCTTTTTTCATGCCATTAGGAAAGATAACAATCTGGTTTCTTGTCTGTCTCCTTTATAGGAGACAGTTGTTTATTTGGGAAGTGATTTTATTCACCCCAAGGGCATCTTCAATGCCATGCATACTATTATAATTTCTTCACCCCACCCACTTTGAAGGGTTGGCTTTTGATTAGAACAACAGCTGAATCTCCCAGAATCAATCCCTTTGGTTTAGGATTTCATTGGATCTGGTAAAGTTTGGTGGAATCGTGTCACCGATGAGACCAACCCATTTGGTGCTTTCTGAGATTGCTTTGGACGCTGCTTACTTTTTCACAAAGTCGCACTGTACATATAGCTGCAGAAGAAAACGCATGCATATGAATAATGATGGAAATGTACCTGCCTACCCAAAGCCCATGAGAGAATGAGCTTCAACAGATACTCAAAGGGAGGTTTATATCTAGCCTCAGGTGAAGGAAGGAAAAACTCTTTGATATGGCTCATTCCCTTCCACCACCTCCCTTTCAGTTGCTTTAATTTTTTCCCCCTTCACGATCATAAATGTATGGCAAGAACAATTTTTTTGTTTCTTTCTGAGTTACCCAATATATTTCTCTCTGATTCTTCTATTCTCTGCTTGGCTGTTCATCTTGGTTTGAAAATCTACCTGATAGAAAGAGAGCAGAAGGTAGGAGAATTCCTGAGAGCTTTTGGTGGGCTATCTCTGCAGATACAGGGATGAGGAAATGCTGCTTTGCAAGTGGAAACTAGCTTGGATACTGTTGGCTAAGATCCATTCCCTGGAAAATGAATTCATAATTTTTTTTGAAAGGTTTTCATTTCTAAAGACAAACCTCTGGTGATACATATTCATCATAACACAACAGTTTATGTATTTGAATGATGGCTTGTTGAATGGAAGCTGGAGATTAGCAAGACACCACAATAGCTCTCTACTGTAGCGATGTGTCTACTCAAGTCTTTATCCCATTTCCATTAAACCTGACAATTGTCTGATACCGCTTCAGAGGTCAAGAATTGATAATCCTAAATGTTTATTAATTTATTGAAGAAAACAAATGTCTAAAATCACTTAAGGCTTAAAGTGTGATTGTATTATTTTCATAAAGAATAAATGGGGCAAGTAGCTTATGTGAAAACAATTTTAATAACACAGTGACAGTATGTGTGTTATTGTGTACAATGTGAAGTGTGTTTGTGAATGTTATGATTTAAAGCAATATATTGTCTATACTTTTTTCAAGTAGAATTATTACGTATTTAAAAATACACCACTGAAGCTAAATAAGTTTGCTTAATTTTAAATGGCTTTGTACATATACACATAACACACTTTAAATTTACCTTTTAGTTGGAATTTTAAAATTATTATTTTGATTGCTACTTTAGATTGTCTAAATTAATTCACCGAGTCATAAGATGTGACAAAGTATCATGATAAACAACCTGATGAAATAAACACTCTTCTATTCCATTCTTCTTATCATCTGCACTACTATAACTCTTTTGTTGTCTTCCCTCCTTGTCCTCTAGGACAAATGAATTTGCAGATATTCTAGATAACTAGTTGACAATGACCTATAACTGACTGTAGTACTTCAGCCTTAGAAGAGTAGGAGACTTTAATTTAAAGAGAACACTAAGTTGGCTATTTGTGCCCTAGAACTTGGTCTCCAACCTTTTTGGTACCAGGGACCAGTTTTGTGGAAGACAATTTTTCCACGGAACGGGGAGTTTAGGGATGATTTTGTTTGCACTCACTTGCCTGCTGCTCACTTGCTGGCCCAGTTCTTAACAGCTGTTAGGGACTGATGCTCTAGATTAGCGGTGTCAAAAGCCCAGGGTCTGGATCTGGCCCATGGGACCGCCCTGGAAACAGTGAACGACCGGCCCGTGGTGCCTCTGCCAGAAAAAAATGGAGCACGGGAAGCTGCAACCACCTCCTGCAACCCTGTGTCTCCCCCCCCTCTGTTTTCGCTGGCAGAAGAGTGCAGGAGGCTGTCATGGCCGAAAACAGCCTTGACAAGTGATGTCGAACTGGCCACTCCCTGGTCATGCCCATCCTGGCCACACCCATCCAGACTATGCCACCCCCTGGCCCCCTGAGGTCAAACACAACCCTGATGCAGTCCTCAATGAAATTGAACTTGACACCCCTGCTCTAGATTATATCATGACCAGCCATAAGCATACCAGTCTAGTATCTGATTGTTTGATATGAACGATTAATATGAGCGCTTCCATGGTTAGAGCAGTGGTCCCCAAACTTTACAGCTTGGTGGTCTGGCAGGGGGAAGAGGGGAACATTCCCGCAAGTTGAGCTTTGAAACTGGGCTCTCAGCAGCTCACACAGCCTAGTTCCAATGGGCCATGGTAGTGGATTATGGCCCAGGGATTGGGGATCCCTGCCCTTGAGTATATAGCATTTCTAGGTTGGTGATGCAAGAAACTTCTTTCTTTATGTTCTAAGACTAGAAATAACAATACTTGAAATTGTCTACAGCTTCTGACATATTCTAATCTGGTAGCACAGCCCTACTGAGCATTCTTACATTAATTCAGGTACTATAAACATTTACATTCCTCACTCTTCCCCTGTGTTTTTCATCTTAATATAGAACCAAGATTATTAACATTATAAATTAATATCTATTTTAAAAGTGATAGTGAAAAAATATTGATTCAGAGTGATTAACCTGGATATCCAACCACAAACGATTAGACCATAGCATTAAATTTAGCATAAGCAATAATATAAATGTATGTGTCCCCAGTATCTCAATTGTTCCCCCATACAATTTGGCTGCTTCCAATATCTTTCCCCTTAAATTATATGGAAAAAGCTTGTCAAAAAGAAAGAGAAAAAGGTGTTTCTTATTGGAAGATAAGGTGTTTCATAGCAAGGATATTATCACTGGTAAAGTTTGCTTCCTCTTTCCTTGACCTTTTGCAAAAGAGGAATCTCAGCCTAGCTTCTTGTCCTATATAGAATGGACATGCAGATTCTATCTGGAGCAGATAATTCCAGGATAACAAGGTCTTGAGATTATGAAAGGCTTTATAAACCATAATAGGTAGTAATAGACCAGAATTGCATCTAGAAATATACTAGTAGCCTATACAGCTTCCCCAAAAGGCGGTGTTATGGTTTATGGAGTAGCTGGATTCTGCACCAGTTGAAGCTTCCAAAGTGTCTTCAAGGGCAGCCTCCCACCTCCTCAGGGTGTCGTCGGCCAAGCAGTGTCAGCTGGTGACCCCCAGGGGGAGAGCCTTCTCTGTGGGAGCGCCTTCCCTCTGGAATGAGCTGCCCCCGGAGCTCCGCATAATCCCTGACCTCCGGTCCTTCCGACGCGCCCTAAAAAGTTGGCTTTTCCAGCAAGCCGGCCTGGCCTGTTAATATTAATGTTAATTTTAATTTATTTTAAATGTACTGTTTCTTTTTTTAAAAAAAAATCGGTTTGGTCTTTTTGGAATTGGGTTTAATCTTTTTTTAACTTTTGTGATGTGTGTTTTTAATGTTGTACGCCGCCCTGAGTCCTTTGGAGAAGGGCGGCATATAAATCCAAATAAACCTAAACCTAAAACCACATAGAGAAAATTCTAATACTCAACTGTTGAATGTCAAGAGTGTGATTTGCTGTTGCTAGAGCAGGATCTCCTGAACAAGAAAGGACTATTATTAATGTACCAGCTAAAGCTGGAGAAAACCCATCCTGGCCATTGCTCCATCTACTATGTCAACAGGAGCTGCAAGTCTAAAAAAAAACCCAAATTGAGGACCTGCCAATTCAGGTTCAGAGATAAATATGGAAGTGTGCTAGTACCCAAAGACTTCTGTACAAATAACACCTTTGTTTTGCTATAATTCAACCTAGGTTTGTGCCGTGGTGTCTAGCTTCCATGCTTTGAATTTTCATTGCCTTTTTCTGCTTAGACTGGAGATACAAACTGGATGTCAGGATATTGATGATTCCTTATCACAAACAATGGATGATCTCTCCCAGTGGTTTTGTGTAAACATAAATAAAATGGAAGAGTGGATTGAGCCATGAGGCATCCCACAGTAAAATGTTGAATATCTTAAGTCTCCTCTCCCATCATTATAGATTAAATCCTCTCACCCAGAGTCTTTCTGCAGAATATACTGAAAAATTATAGTGAAATCTGATAGGGAGTAATTCTGCTTTTTATTTGTAAAAATACTGCTTCGCTAATGTTTGAAAATTGGATTTATAATAAGCTGAATGAAACATACTAGATGATTATAATTTAAAAAATGATGAGTTATGTTTTAGTGACTTTGTATAACCTAGAATAAATTCCTAGAATAAAGAAACACAACAGGGAACTGTTCTCAGCCAAATGTTAAAATAGATTGTCTCTTTTCCATCTGTTGAGTTATCACCAGTCACTCTGTTCCCTCAGAAGAACATTTCCTTCACACCAGTCATTATGTTCCCATATGAACAGTTCTTTCATTTTTGTTCTTTCCCTCATTCATTAATTCTTATGTGAGTGTTATAAAATGTTAAATTTATTTTTTTAAAAAAATAAAATTATATAGTAATCATTGGCAGACTTTGACTAATACTTCCTTTGGATTTTGCTATATAAATAAATTAATGTAAAAAGCTGGGCCTGAATAATTCCTACAGAATATGTTAAGGATTTAGAATTTTATATTCTTATAAATATTTCTAAATATACAGAAACATTTAAAGTTTTAGGAAGTTACCTTGGATATTAATAGAACGATTAAAATTCCATTAAGTTGCTGTGGTAATATTAATGCAATTAAAATGAATATTGTTCCCTGGTAGATTTATGCTCTAAAAGGTCTTTCAAAATGAATTTCAAATAGATATTTCGTTCAGATAAGCAAATTGCTGAGGAAATGTATATGGCTAAATATTCCACCAAGGATAAACAGATTATCTTTTAAAGAAGATAATTTACCTGAATTCTAAAGATGTCATAGGGCTTCCGTTTTTTATTGTTCATATATGTATGTTGAATTAAAAATTAGAAGACTTCTGAGCTTCATTATTAAATTTTTATTTATTGCTATTACAGTCTTGGCAACTACTTGGGTCAACGTATAATCCAAAGGATTCTTTGTTTTGGGAAATGACAATTTTGGGTGTTTTGGAGTATAGATTGATGTTGAAGACCATGGATATTTAATTTTATAGAAGGATTTGCTTTTGAAACATTCTATTGCAAGGGTGTCAAACTCGCGACCTGTGGGTCAGATGCTTGCCCTGTCCCCACCCGGTTTAGTGAAGGGGGAAAAAGTCCCAGTACATCACGTGGCGACATGAGTTTGACACCCCTGTTCTATTGGAAAAGTATGAGTGGACTCTAGAATAAATTTTAAATCAAATACTTTGTGATGATTATTTTAAGGATTTCTCTCAAGTTCAAATAGAATTTTGCTTGCCTAGTTTACACTAGTGGAGATATATACAGCTCTACTTGTGTCCTGACAGCTCACCGTGGAAAAGTATGCTTCAAGGTGTTTTGTTTTCTGATGGAGTCTAATTCTGAAACAAAACTTACATCCTATTCTTAAAGAATATTATTAAAATTGAAATCACAGATTTTTTTTGATGCATGGACTAAAGAATTGGAATGTCACTTTTTCAGTTATGCAGAAAAAGAAAGGTGAAAAATTGAGAATAAAATTATGCCTAAAAGGACCTTTAGTGGACATATCAGGAGACATGCCATGCACCCTTTCTCCCAAACTGTAGGATGAGAGGGAAAGGAAGGGAGAGGATAAATCGCCACCATTCTGGATTCAGTGGCAAATTAAAGTCCACAAGAACTGACACCTTGACGTTTAAGGGAATCCAATAGCTCAGGAAGGAACAATGCTGAGAGAATGATACACCAGTCCAGTTGTTCTCTAGAGCTCAGGTTCAACTAGAGGTCCTCACATACAGTTACTGTAGGTGCTGTTGCTGCCCTGGCATGCCTTAATGAGACCTGGATGCACATGTAGGATAAGGATGAGGACAGATGGGGATGTAATAGGCTATAGGAATAGCCTTGAAAACCAGGAGGAAAAGCTGCAACCAAGACAAAAGTCAGGTAGAAGGAATTTGAGTCCAAAGCAATTAGAGAAAATGATTCAACTCGACCCTCCCTAATTCTCCTGAAGATAAAGGAGGGAAGAAGCATATTCAGACTTGCAAGACTCTTGTTGCTTTAAACAGATAATAAAAATAGTATTAGCATTCATAACTTTGGTTTTCTAGACAAAAAGCTGACAAATTTATTGCAGACTAATCTAGCATTCAGCAGCAACTGCCGGAGTCCAGGTCCATCAAGGAACTGATAACATGGTTCTGAGGAAAGAGCTGGCGACTGGAAGATCCCTCTCAACCAGTGAGCTTAACATACCAAATGCAGCCCACTCCCAGATAGTGATATATCTCCCCCTTAAATGCTTATGCCCACTCCCATATCCTTCCCACTTCCCACATCCACATAAACACACTCACACTGCAATACCACCAAAACATCCACTACAACCACTCTCATCTAATTATATACAGCTACCACCAGCTGGGACGCGGTGACTCAGTGGCTAAGACACTGAGCTTGTCAGTCAGAAGATCGGCAGTTTAGCGGTTCGAATCCCTAGAGCTGCGTAATGGAGTGAGCTCCCGTTACTTGCCCCAGCTTCTGCCAACCTAGCAGTTCAAAAGCACATAAAAAATGCAAGTAGAAAAATAGGAACCACTTTGGTGGGAAGGTAACAGCGTTCCGTGCGCCTTCAGCATTTAGTTATGCCGGCCACATGACCACAGAGACATCTTTGGACAGCGCTGGCACTTTGGCTTAGAAATGGAGATGAGCACCTCGCTCTAGAGCCAGAAACGACTAGCATTCATATGCGGAGGAATCTTTACTTACCACCAGCTATCACAGCAACACCTCTTTTCCCTCCCCTGTAGAATGTGCCTGAGGCTGTGTGTAAATCTTCTGATTTTCTCCCCAACTCAACACCAACAAACCCAAGACTCTCCACCATAAGGAGGAGAATAATGTGATATGGGTGATAATGCCTATGCCCTAAAAGATAAGTCAGTGGATCAGTGTTCAACCCTCTGGCACACTGTTCAATCCACAGGGCATAGATTTTCAAGTGTCAGAAGCCGCCCATTGTCTGCCTCATACCAAGTCTTTCCAGGTCTTTTTTAGGGTACCACTTGAATTTGCCCATAGCACAAAAAAAAAAAAAAAGGATCAAGTGGAATTCTTTTTTTTTGTGGGGGGGGGATGTGTATATCTGTTCATAGACTGGGGAAGAGGAGAGACTAACTTGCAGAATTCACAACGGATTGATTAAGGATTGATCCAAGCAATCATCTATGGAGATTCTCAGTCATTCAGATCATGGTTGTCTCAAAGGTGCTTTTTTCAATTGGCAACTGGACTTTCTTTGTTTTTCCTTGAAGACATCTCTCCTCTTTCAAGTTGCCTTTTGAAAAAAAAGTACCCTTGGGATCTATGGAATCAGTTATCTTCCTTTTCTGCTGATGTGGTGATGATGATGTTATACATTCAGTTTTGTGTCAACTCTTGAGGATTCTATAGGCCAGGTCTCCCCACTTCTTCCGATCTTGCACTGCTTCTTTGAATTTTTCTATGTTGTGGCTGGTCTCAATTTTGATAATACCTGGCCACCATTTTCTTTCATGGCCTGGTTTCCTTTTACTACTAACACTGTTCTGACCCCCCTTCTTCCTTTGCCCACACAGAACACGCTCTGGAACAATAATATTTTAACAGGGTTTATTACACAGACAGACAGGCAGATCCTTGGCAGTAAACCACCACGACAAGGCTCACAAACACAAGACACGAAAGCAGCTATCCAGCCTGCTACGTTTCCAAGACCAAACTTCTTGCAGGATTTCTTTGTTGACTGCTGCAAAGGGCGTATGCTCAGTCAACCCTTTTATAGCCTGAAGGGGAGTCTACTTATCAGCAGCTGAGAGCCCTTACCGCCGATAACTGTGCCCTTGCCCCCTGCGTCTGTGGGCGCGACGATAACGAGCATCCAAGAACTCCCTGCTGATCTCTGATTCACTGTCCCGTGACTCCTCCCCACTGCTCCAAGGCATGGCATCAGGAGCCCCCCTCCTTTGGCTCTCACCGCTGCTCCATGCCTCAGGCGCCTCCTGGTGGCCGACCAGACTCTCCGATCCCTGCTCAGAGTCAGAACCCTGCCCAAGATCCTCCTCATTCTCCAGAGCCGACTCTCCAGAGCCGACCCTCACTCTCGGAGTCTGGTGGCAGCTGCAACGGCTCCTGCTGGGCCACAACATAACACTATCACTTTCTCCAGTGATTTCCCCCACATGGCATGGCCAAAGTAAATGAGATGCAACTTCTGCTCAACTACTTTTCTTTTCTTGTAATCTTGCAGTTCATCATGGAAAGAGGAAAGATGACTGCCATAGCACTTCTATTTTGTATTGAGTTTCTCAGTTATTTTGCCCCTTTTCAATTTGCAAAACTCCTCCTTACATGGAGTCCTTTTTAATTCTTCTATCACTATCAACCTCCTGGAACTCAATAGCAGCTACTACAGCCTCTATTCCTCAAATAAATACCCTGATGTACCTCCTAATCTATTGGTTGTGAGGCTTCAGTACAATTGTAGATCAGGAATAGCCTTTCACAGAGATAATTCTAAAGTGCCACTACAGAAAAACCACTTGCACTTTGATGCCAAGTTGTAATTTAAAAACCTTGGCAGATTGTAGGGCTTCCCCGAGCAGTGCAGGCTGGGGCAAGGGATTGGTATAAATAGAGATTTTTAAAGATAGCGTATTAAATTAAATATGATTTAATGCTTACACTGCCACTATAGTAAGGGATCCTCTAAAGACTTGGAGAAACTTGATTTACAAGTTTAGCCAATCTTTCTTTTGCTGCTTGAATCAAGAATTAAATGGATTTGAATCAATCCATATCTGTTGTGAGAGTAGGTGAACCAATGGAATAGTTTATTGCAGCATGAATAATGCATAAATTGTCCTAAATTACACTCTCAACTAAGTAGGACTGAACCCTTATAATCTACAGGCTAATTTAAAAATTCTTTCTTCTTCATGATTGCTCTGTTTTCCAGCTTTTGATGTTCCCAAAATGCATACAGATTCTTTTATATCAAAGACTTTCCAGGAACATGTAGGTGGATGTACTCACTTATCATCTTTATTGGGTGTATTCATTTAGTTAACTTTTTCTGTTTTCTTAATTCAGATGAAAGTCTTATATTTTCATTGGCTTCTTCTCAACTTCAACAATTATAAATGTAGCTTTTTAGTTTTCTAACAAATATTTCTCTGTTACATAGTCAGTGCTGTTCTGACCTAGGTTTCCTGAGAAAGCATAAATCACAATCTTAGTCCCCCAAACCCTCCTTTATTTATATGGCTGTGAATTATGGTCATTTACAGCCCACAAGGCTTCACAAACAATCTGTGAAGATTCCGACAGATATCTGCTTGAGTTGCCACAGTCTTTCAGGAGAATGTTCATTAACACCCACCTTATCTCCCTTGAAGTGCTGCCAGAGACCTAATTGCCAAATTAGTTTTGCAAGGCCAAACTTAGCACAGAGTCAAACAACTTTTCAAAGATTGAACCGACCAGATGAACTAATTGCTTCTTGCAAAACTCCATGTCCTGTTCGCTCCTCTTTTATGTCTTATGGGAGGGGCCAATCATCTCCAAGTCTTACTCCCGAGTTGACCCTGTTTTCTTAAATGTTCTTGCCTTCTGGCAGCTCTGCACATGTGCGCACTGGGAGCAGGCTCCCGCTTGGTAATGTCAGACTCTGAAGGCTCCAGAGGCAGCAAATAACTACCAGATGGCATTGCCTCCCTCTCTGCCTCCAATGCAGAGCTCTTGTCCATGTCTTCCCCAGATTCCAGGACTGGCCCATGTTCCTCCCCAGCCTCCTCATTGTCCGACTCTGCTGCCAGCTCCACAGGCTGCCAGCGGACCACAACAAGTGCTTTGCAGATGAATTCAATGATACTATAAGAGATACTCACAGTTTATATAGTTATGTGTGCAGTTAATGTAGCAGTTGTGCTTCTAATTCTGTAGGAGATACTACAAAATTCTTACTGTGATTTTATGAAAATATTAGAAGATTATGTGATAAAGACAAGCATAGCAAGGTCAACGTCTTTATTGTAGTACAAATAGTCTTTGACTGACCATGGAGATTGTGGTGGCTGTTAAGCAGTGACGTACGGTGAGGTTTATGGCTGGTGAGGCTGGTGACGTCATCAGGAAGGCGGGGAATGGGACCAGGTTTGCTGGAGGCTCAGGCTGCCTCAGCCTCCAGCACATGTGATCCCATTCCCCGCCTTCCTGAGTGTGCTCCGCCGGCTCGCGCTCCGCAGTCCTAGAAGGCTGCATATTGCAGTCGCGAGGAGCGTGCGAAATCCAGCAGAGGCAGGAAGGTTCTCGTCGTTCCCCAGTCGCTTTTGTGCCTTTGTCATCCGGCAGCGCCGACAACATTTCTGCCTCCGCCCTCCACAGCTCCTGGGCGCGCCCAGACGGAGGTAGCTAGAATGGCGCCGAGGCAGTCCGGCGGGCGAGGGACCGAGGATCAGGCGCCGAGGCTCTTTCATCCGCCTGGACCGCCTCGGCGTCGCTGTGGCTACATCCGTCCGGCCGCGCCTGGGAGCTGCGGAGGGCGGAGGCAGAAATGTTGTCGGCGCTGCCAGATGATGAAGGCACGAAAGCGACAGTCGCTTTCGTGCCTTCGTTATCCGGCAGCGCCAACAACATTTCTCCCTCCACAGCTCCCGGGCGCGGCCGGACGGATGTATATAATATTATAATATTATATATATATAGTATATAATATTATATACTATTCTTTCATGAAGAGAGGTGAGGCTCTGCCTCCCCTGCCTTCCCTGACCGCACGTCCCTGCTGTTAAGTGAATCACCACATGATTCTCTCACAACCCCTCTGCTCCTCCTGATGAAGTTGTTAAGCAGAGAAGGGGCCCTGGGTGAGACCAGGGGAGTCTCGGCATAGGCCCTGCCCCAAGCATCCTGAAATTTCCCCTCGCCTCAAAGCACCGCATGCTCCACTTCCTGTCCCTTGGTGTCCCCACAAGCTTTGGGTCTGCTACTCACCCTGCTGGGTCCTACATGCTTTTCCCCATGTCCTGTCACCAATTGCTCACTTGCCTTTGTAGAGCTCCTTCTAAAACCGTGATGACGAACCTGTGGCACGCGGAGCCCTCCCTGTGGGGATGCCAGCCATCGCCCCAGCTCAGGTCTGCCGCATATGGGTGCATGCCTTCCGCCTGCCAGCTGATTTTTGGGTCTCTGTCGTGCATGCGTGGGGGGGAATGGTGCATGCAGGAGATGCACATACATGCGCAGGGGGGTTGTGCCCGCATGCATGGGGGCGGGGAAGCACAGGGTGTGTGGTGTACCACACACACACCGCGCTCTGTTTTTGGTAGCAGGAGGCTCCAAAAGGGGCTGTGGGAGGGAGTTGTGTGCGCGCACGCAGGGGATGGGGTTGTGGGGGTGTGGGGGTGTTGCACGCATGTGCAGGGGGATGGTGTGCATGGGGGTGTCATGCGGCATTGCATTATGGGTGTGGGCCCACGCGTGTATGCTGTCGCACACGTGTTTTCGACATGCAGCAACAAAAAGGTTAGCCTTCCCTGTTCGAAAATTTCTACAGATTATATTGGGGAAATCTCTGCAACTACTTATCTTCAGTGCTCTGGAGATCCAATGGAGAAAAGGTTCCAATCCCTATTCCTGCTTATCTTTCCAAACATCTTTTCATCCGTCATATTTATGCATTACTTCACGTTTTGTTTTCCTTCAAATTTTCTCACCTTTCTCTTTTCAAGGAACTCTCTTTTCAAGTTATATCCGTGATTTAAAAAAAAAATCTTCCTTCATATGCTGCTTTTAGCACCTTCAGCAACCAATCATCACTTCCATGTTTCTGGAAAATATATCATAACTTAAGTTGATTTAGATGAAGTGTATCGTGAAGGAAATGAACAAACAGGCAATAAACTTCAACAAGCATGCAATAAAGCCAATTTTTCCCATATGTATGTTCCTCAATCCAATTGAAGAGCAAAAACAAAACAAAACAACAACAACAACACCCAGACACACATGGTGCACACATTTTCTGCTTGACATAAAGCTGCATTCCACTTCCCAAATTGTCATCTCTCAATCAAAATTCTGCCATACTGCTTCCCAAGTGTGCTCCAGTGGTTTTTGCATTCACTCCTGAAGAGACATGATCCAATGCAAGATTGATTATGTCTTCTTGGGGGAAATTGAATCTGTCATGCGTGTCTTACTGCATTTTTGGTATTGCTTAGTTCACAGGCTTAATAACTCCTTTGCTGCTAAATTATTTTGGTAGGTCAGAAAGGAAATGTTTGGTGGAACTTGCTGTGGAGTTGTCTTCAGAAACTTCTAGAAAAGTAGCTACGTTTTGTTAAATCCATGCTGTTCTGTTGTGAATAGTTTAGGATTTCAGTTATCAAACATGTATTCGCATGCATAGGAATACATACACGTATGTGTATATAGAGAGGGAGGGAGGAAGAGAGAGAATGAGAATAGAATTTAAGGGAAGAGCAAAATATTTTGGCCTTGTTTATTTAGGAATAAAACAAGTACAAGCATGCAAGAGTAAGATTAGAAAATTGGATGGTGTTTCATTACTAGAGACTTTACCATCTTCCATAAAACTGGAATTCGGGATTATACAGTGAAATGGATAAGTGTTAGATTCAAAACAATAGCTATTCTCTTTCACAATTTGTTTCAATGCAAAAAAAATTGTAACTGACTGGCATTTTCATTTTGGAAAAGAAAAAGAAAACAGCTTCGTGAAAAATCGTTCTGCTAAGTCCTCTTATGAGGGCTAGAATAGAACTTATGGCTTCATAAACAGCTACAGGAGAGCTGCTGTAATTGCATCTTGGTTGTATAGTGGTGTTTAGAAGTTTGTGAACCTTTTTGATTTTTCAATATCTTTTGCATAAATGTAACCTAAAAAATATGTGTTTTCCACGCACTTTCTAAAAGTAGATAAAGAGAACTACATTTAACCAATGAGTCAAAGACATTATGCTTATTCATTTATTGAAGAAAATGATCCAAAACCACATATTTGTGTGTGGCAAAAAGCATGTGAATTTTTGTTTTTAATCTTGGAATGTCCCCCTGGGCAGCTATAACTGCAGCTAAATATTTCCGATTACTGTTGATCAGTTCTACAGATCGGCTTGGAAGAAATTTAGCCCATTTCTCCTTACAGAAAAGCTTCAGTATAAGAATTTGATGGTCTTTCTTGTATGAACTGTCAGGACTTGTACTTGGCAAGCCCAAAACATTAACTTTCTTCTGCTTCAACCATTATTTGGTTGTACAACTTGTCTTGGTTTGTTGTCTTGCTCTGACCCACTTTCCCTTGAGTTTTGATTCACAGATGGATTCCCTGACATATTTCTGTAGAATTTGTTGATCGTGTTCAGGATTCACAGTTTCACCCATGATGGCAAACTTTCTTGGTGCAGAGACAAGAAGTCAGGCACAAGCCATGTTATTGTCACGACTGTGTTTCACAGATGGGATAAGAGTCTTATGCTGGAATGCAGTGTTTGCCTTTCTTCAAACATAACATATTTCGTTCAAGTACAACTTCTATTTTAGTCTCATCTGTCAACAGAACATTCTTCCAAATAGCTCTTCTGGTTTATCCACATGGTCTTTTACAAGATGTAGATGGGCAGCAGTCTTCTTTTGGTGAAAGTTGCTTTCTCCTTGCAATCTTGCCATGCATACTATTGTTCAGTGTTCTCCACATAGTTGTCTCTGAAACTGGCATTCACCATTCTAACAGAGGCTTCTAGCTCTTATGACTTTACTCTGGGGTTCTTTGCTCTTGGTGGGATCTTGGTTAGTCAACCATTCCTGTGGAGAGTAATTATTTATTTATTTATTTTAGGAAATTTATATTGCCGCTTATTCGCACGTGGTGACTCAAGGCAGCTTACAGAAATACAAAAACCTCATATCTAAAACAATAAAACCAATAAAAGAGAATAATCATACAATAATATTTGCACCCAGAAGCAAATCAGCAACCAATGCAGCTCCTGCAGGAGAGGTGAGACCTGTGCACACTGAGGTCTGCACAAAACCATGCAGGCCGCTGCATTTTGCACCAACTGGAGCTTCCAGATGCTCTTCAGCCCCATGTAGAGCATGTTGCAATAGTCAAGATGGGAAGTGAGTAGGGCATGAATGATCGTGAGTAGGGATAGATAAATGTAAAGATTCCCCTCGCACATATGTGCTAATCATTCCCGACTCTAGGGAGTGGTGCTCATCTCCGTTTTAAAGCCGAAGAGCCAGTGCTGTCTGAAGATGTCTCTGTGGTCATGTGGCCAGCATGACTAAACGCCAAAGGTGCATGGAATGCTGTTACCTTCCCACCAAAGGTGGTCCCTATTTTTCTACTTGCATTTTTTACATGCTTTTGAACTGCTAGGTTGGCAGAAGATGGGACAAGTAACGGGAGCTCACCCCATTATGCGGTGCTAGGGATTCGAACCACCGAACTGCTGACTTTTCTGATTGACAAGCTCAGCGTCTTAGCCACTGAGCCACCATATCCCTGAGTAGGGATAATGGAGTGGAATTGTTTCTGTTTGTACCTGATCTGCCTGACAGTGGACTGGTGGCATCCATACTTGTTGGAAATCATTTTGTAACATTTTGCAGGTTACATGGAATTATGTCCTGGGGACATAATCAACTGGTTTTTTTGGAGGTTTTCCAAAATTTCCTTTCTTCAAGCCATAACACATCGACATATCTATTTTCTAAAGATCAGGCTTTGATAGTGAATACCCAGAATCCAATTCTTTAAATAAGGCAGGACCTCCCATATTTGCATACTTAGCTTTGGATCATTTCCCATGATAAATGAACAAGTATGGTGTTGTTTTTTTTTTAACTCACTAGTTTAATTTGGGTTCTCTTTATTTAGTTTTAGGACTTTTCTGTGGAAAAAAAATAGATCACATTTCTGCATAAATAGGATCTAAAATAGGATCTGTTTTCTCAAAATCCTAAAACTGGGTAAAGAGAACCCTATTTTAAAAAATGAAAATTAAATAGGAAGGGTTCACAAAATTTTAAGCACCACTGTGTATTTCTTAAAATAATCTGAATGGAAATAGGAAGGTGGATTTTTGTCACATTTAGAAACCCCCCTCCCTTTTATTAGATCTTACTTCTAAGTAGAATGCTCAAAAGAGTAGATTCTTCGCAGATACAATAAACTTCCTTAGTAAATTCTTGTTGCCGTGTTATACTATGGGTGTAAATAAATTGTTGCTGTTTTGTTCATTATAGTATAGTGCCACCTGGTGGATATTCTACTTTTTCCCAACAGTATTATTAAAATGGAAAACTGGACAAGAAATTCCACGATGAAATTCATGAAGTATTCCTTTCAGTTCTAATATTTGAACTTCACAACATAGTTGTCTGTAAATGATAAAAATAGTCTTCTAGTTCTTTGCAACATACAGATGAATTGGTGTTCATTGATATTTTCTGCTGGGCTTCTATTTGTTTTTCTCTGCGTTGATGGTTACAGTATTTACATTTGACTTAGTATATTTTGTATATTATTCTGCATTTAGTACTAGAGGGAGAATCTTGGCAAGTCCCAGGGAGGAGATAGTAGATTCCAGAGGGAAATTCAATTAAAAGACTATACAGTCCCAAGCTGGATGGGGGAAAGGAGGAAGATATCAAGGCTTGTCATGCCCTAGAACAGTGATGGCGAACCTATGGCATGCGTGCCACAAGTCACTTCCGGTTTGCTCGGAGGGTGGTTTTAAGTGGTCCGAAGGCTTCAGGGAAGCCTCCGGACGGTCCCTGAAGCCTCCGGAGGGCCTCCGGGGGGTCGGGGGAGGCTCCTTTCGCCCTCCCCAAGCTTCTATAAAGCCCCTGGAGCCTGGGGAGGGCGAAAAAAGCATGTAAAAATGGGGGGGGGGTGTCGTGCGTTGTGCACACATGCGCACTGGGGGGGTAGCGCATTGTATTATGGGTGTGGCACGCCCGCACTCGACCCCCCTGCGCTCCCCCCACTTGTGGCACGCGAGCCAAAAAAGGTTCGCCATCACTGCCCTAGAATTTCCCAGGTATTTCTATAGGTTAGAAACTTACGGTTTTATTCTGGCAAGATTCTGTCTATTAGATGTATAGAATTGGAGTCTTTCCATTTATTGTGTCACCTTTAGACTTAGGCTTGGCGTGCAGATACATAAAACATAAATCATTTATTTTATTTCTTAAATTTAAGCTCCTTGGCTATTGAAATCTCTCAATGATTTACAATAAAGAACATAACCAAAACATAACACCAAGAATAAAATTAAAGTCATACTAGTAGTGTGACCCTTCTGTTATTTATTCAAACTGCTGTTTAAATATATTAAGTTGGAGTACATCATTGTACAGTTCACCCTCGACTTAGAACAGTTCATTTAGTGACTGTTCAAAGTTACAATGGCACTTAAAAAAGTGACTTATGACTGTTTTTCACACTTACAACTGCTGCGGTATCCCCATGCTCACATGATCAAACTTCAGATGATTGGCAACTGGTTCATATTTATGATGGTTGCAGCGTCCCTGAGTCATGTGATCCCCTTTTGCAACCTTCTGGCAAGTAAAGTCAATGGAGAAGCCAGATTCACTTAACAACCATATAACTAACTTAACAACTGCCATGATTCACTTAACAACTGTAGCAAGAAAAGTCGTGAAATGGAGCAAACTCAGTCAGCAACATAAATTTTGGATTCAGTTGTGGTCATAAGTTGAGGATTACCCATATACGGTGGCAGAAAATGCCATAATTATCTTAGTTATTGGGTATGTGTTTTCTTTCATCAGTCCTAAATCTTTTTACATCTAGTTTCAATCAATTGCTGTTGGTTCCATTATTGTGAGAGACCGAGAAATGTTTCACCAATGACATTCCAATCATTTTATATACAGTACCTCTGCTATATATGCTCTTATCTCTCTTCTTTCCAAGCTAACAAATTCTAGATGCTGTAGGCAAGATACTCCATCCCATAACTATTTTAATTGCCTTTGCTATTTTTATTCACTGTTCATATTTATCTTTATTTAAAAAGAAGCGTTCATACATTTAATGGATTTTGTTCTGTGCAAATAAGTCATGAATCTAAGACATAATATCTAATGACTAACTTCCAAACTCTCTTCACAGTAGCCATAACCCATATTCAATCGTTCTCTCTCTTTTTTTTCCAGCTTGATAGTATATTGTCTCCACCACCTATGCCATTTCGAAAATCCAGTAATCCTGAAGTTTCTTCCGGCCCTGGAAAATCGCTGAAATTTAAAAGGCAACTCAGTGAAGATGGACGGCCTTTTAGAAGAGGAAGTCTTGGAGGAGCTCTAACTGGTAAGAAAAATGACTGTAAAAATATTCATGTACATTTCCTTTAGAATATTACTTATCCAGTTTGAGGGATTTCTACCAATACTTGCTTGACCACTGCAGGAACAGGTGAGTACAGGTAGGCCTCAACACAGTTGAGCCCAAAATTTATGCTGCTAAGTAAGACATTTGTTAAGTGAGCCCCATTTTACAACCTTTCTTTCCTCAGTTGTTAAGTGAATCAGGCTTCCCCATTGCCAGAAGGTCACAAAAGGTGATTACATGACCTTGGGATCACAAAAACAGAGATAAATATAAACCAACTGCCAAGTGTTTGAAATTTGATCACAAAGATCACGGAGATAGTGCTAAGGTTGTAAGTGTGAAAAATGGTCGTAAGTCATTTTTTCAGTGCCGTTGTAACTTTGAACAGTCACTAAACAAACTGTTATAAGTCGTGGACTACCTGTACCTTTGGACTTATCATGTTCTTACTAACTAATGTTACAGCAAAACACAAATTAATCCTCTGTGATTGACTCCATTGTGTATGATAACTTAACACTCACCGGTTGCCCTCACTGGTTGTCCTCTAGTATTTTTCTACTGTCAACCATGTCTATTTCTATATACTTATTCCTATAAACAGAATAATGCTTTACCAAATGCTTTTATTTTAAAATGCCTTTGAACGCAACAAGCTGAAATATCAGAAAAGCTTGTGTAGGCAAATATGCTTGAATGTATACATACATACATACATACATACATACATATCAAACACACTGGTTTTTTTAAGGGTAAGCAGCATTGTGTAGAGTGCACAAAAAGTATAACAAATAGTAAATTAACAAATTAAAGGCATTAGAAAAAAATATATAAATGAATCTAAAAGTACAGGTAGTCCTCAACTTATGACCACAATTGAGCCCAGAATTTATGTTGCTAAGTGAGAAATTTGTTAAGTGAGTTTTGCTCCATTTTTCGACATATCTTACCACATTTGTTAAGTGAATAGCTGAAGTTGTTAATTTAAGAACATGGTTGTTAATTGAATCTGGCTTTCCCCATTGACTTTGCTTGTCAGAAGGTCGCAAACCTTCTGATCCCAGGATACTGCAAGGGTCATAAATATGAACCAGTTGTCAAGCATCCAAATGTAAATCAGGGGTGAAATGTTCTGAAGTCTGCTACTGGTTCGCTTTGCTACTGGTTCGCTTCTCACGTGCATGCGTGCTTTGAGCGCATGCATGCCAAATGCACGCTTCGTGTGCATGCGCACCACAGGAGCTATCACATAGTGCTGAAAAAGGAGGATTAAGAAGCCTTTTCTGAGTCTGCAAAGGTAAGTAGAAAAACGAGGGGGGGGGAACAGCTGTGCCGCACGATTTATATTCACTAGAAAGCAGGATTTCCTGCTTTCTAGAGAATATTAATCGTGTGTCATAGTTGATTGTCACATAGCTGATCGTCCGAACTACGGTTCGCCTGAAACGGTAGTAAAAAAATGTTACTGGTTTGGATGAACCGCTAGTTTTGACGATCAGCTGTGCGACAATCAGCTGTGCTGCGCGATTCACACAGCTGATTGTCGGAACTACCAATTTGCCTGAACCGGTAGCATTTTTTTTTATTACCTGTTTGGACGAATTGGTAGCATTTTGTATTACTTGTCTGAACCGGTAGCATTTTACCCCTGATGTAAATCATGTGACCCTGGGGATGCTACAATGGCCATAAGTGTGGAAAATGGTCATAAATCACTTTTTTCAACACTGAATAAACTGTTGTAAGTCGAGGACTACCTGTAGTGTATATCAAGCCTAGTCACTATATTTTTCATACATTCACATTTCATGCATCCTTGTTTGTTCTTCACACTTCTCACCTATCCTTCAGGTTATTATTAATTCCATCCAACCACAACTTTGTTAGTTTCTTCTCCACGTTTCTCTTTTTTCATATATTTTTGCAGGTTTATCCTCGTTGAAAGTGCAAATGACCTCAATGCATTTTTTTTTTCATACTGGTTCCTTACTTTTCTGTTCAGTACATGTTTGTTCAGTACACATTCATTCTTGACCCAGTCTCTTCTTGCTTTAGCATATACTGTATCTTAGTAAAGTATTCAATTCCCTCTACATTTAATTTACTTTTATTTCTCACACTTAATCTCCATATAACAAAGTGGATTGCAGCCATGTTTTTTTTTTCTTTTGACAAACACTTGTTCCTCACAATAGGTCACATGATGGCCACTGTTCTTCTGCTGGTATTTTCACATGTTAAAAGTTTTTCCAGGTATTTAATTATCTTTGATGATCATGCCACTATCTGTTTTCTCCAATTTCTTGCTGCTTATGTATATTTTCCAGGTGCTGAGTTACTTTAACCTGTTGAGCATAATTGTGTTGGTTTTTCATGCATCAGTTTTCAAAACCATACTTTGCATTGCATCATACATGCACAACATTCTCTGTGGAGTTTTTGGTGCTCTCTGAGGTTGCTTGTTTTTTTGCTCTAATGATGTTACTTACTTGGCTAATGGTCTCCGAGCAAACAAACAACTTCCAGCATCAAGAACTCCAGAGATGAAACCTGAACTGCAGATATTCTTTTCATTTGGGATAAAATTCTTTGCATGTCTTTTGGGTTTGAGGCCAACCACATGACATCCTCTGCATACAAAAGCATACCAAGAGTTACCTCTTCAACCACTGAATTTTCACTAGGATGACATTTATCCATCAGTATATTAAACAACCAATCATATATTATTTTCTTTTTCAGAGTTGCAAGCCTTCATATGCATTCTATTTGTTCTCATACATGCTTCATTTCCATCATATACCATACTTACTATATTCAGTAACAGCCAATATTCCAACCTTAACCAAAATATTCCATAATTTTCATCTAAATCGACAAACACACAGTACACGATCTTTTTCACATTTATATGACCTTTTGAAGAAGAAGAAAAATTTGGTACGGATTTTCCCTGCTCTGCATAAAATTGCATTGTATTTCACAGTTACTGCTCTTTTATACCTTTTATATCCTTTCAGTCAGAATTTTAACAAACACTATCTTGTGTTTGGTAAATTAGTCTATAGTTATTTTTTCCTTTTTAGGGAAATAATATTGGCAATTTTCCAGTAATCAGTCAGAAATTTACTCTTCAGATAATGTTAAACAAGTTACCCAGCAAATATCAATATTTTAATACTTTTCCAGTTATATTATCCATACATCATTTATATTTTTAAAATTTCTTACAGCATTTTTACTTTGGATGTGAAGATTTATTTCAAGTACCATATTTTTTGGAGTATAAGACACACCTTTTTGCCTCAAAAAAGAGGCTGAAAATCTGGGTGCGTCTTATACACTGAATGCAGCATTTTTGGGCTCCTGAAATCCCGCCCCTTCACCAAAATGGCCGTGCATAGCCTTTAGGAGCCTTGCAGGGTGCTCATGGGGGCTGGGGAGGGCAAATGATTGAAAAACAGACCGTTTTCCCCCCCCAACCCCCAGGAGCACTATATGAACCGCCTAAAGGCTATGCATGCCCTTTTTATGACAAAAACCGGGCCGTTTTTGCTTGTTTTTGCCCCCCCCAGCCCCCAGGAGCACTCTACAAGCCTCCTAAAGGCTATGTGTGCCCTTTTTTTGGACAAAAACCGGGCCCGTTTTCACAAAAATGGGCCATTTTTGGGAGGTCTGCAGAGCGCAAAAACATTTTTTTTAAAAAAATTGCCTCTTCAAAATCTTGGTGCGTCTTATACTCCAGTGTGTCTTATACTCAGAAAAATACGGTAATTCTAAAACATTGCATAATCTTTCCCATACAAACATATAATATTTTATCTTTTAGCACTCCTCATAATTTGGCACACAATGCATCCTCTTTTAAAATATTTTTAAAATAGTAAATGGGTAATAAATGTCTCTTTCCTCCATTTTTAGCTGATTTTTTTTTATTTCAGGATGCATAGTTTTTTTGTGCCTGCTTTGTGGATGGGATGGAAGAAGAGAGATTGTGTAGTCAATTTTGCCTGTTAGTTGATTTTCAGAGTTACTTCTACATCTCCATCACAAGAAGATAAGATTTTTTTCATGAATATGCTAACCAGTGAAAATATCTGTAGTAGTGAATTTATGCCATTGTGTTCTTATACTTTCATAAAAGCAGTTATTAAAAAAAGATTTTTTGTTCTCACATTTTTTTAATAATTCCTTTGATACCAGGCTGAATGCCAAGGCAGGTTAAGTTCAATACTCCTTTTGAGCTTTAGAAAGCAGTGCTGGACTCTGATTTCACTGCAAATCTAAATTTATAGCATAAAATGATCACCTACATATTAACACATTTGAAAAAGAGATTTTGACCCTGAGAGATTAGAGAAGAATCCTGTTAAACACCTGTATAGTAGGTGCAGAAAAGTGGAATGTATTCTTCAAAGTTTGACAAAGAATTTAATTGGCAGATAGGAAAGGGTTGTAATATTAGACAAAGCACACTAGAGGTTACTCATCCTTTTATTCATTTTCTGCAGGAGCCTTTCTAAATAAAGTAAGCAGATCACAATCATCTTTATCTATTCTGTGTCTCCCGAGTCCCAGCTGATTGGAAGGAAATGGGGATTTTGCATTAACCTTTCCCTGGAGTGGGGAGGGAATGGAGATTTTACAGTACCTTTCCCCTGCCACGCCCAGTAAGCCATGCCACCCCCACCAAACCACGCCCACAGAACCAGTAGTAATTTTTTTTTAATCCCACCACTGATTTACGTGATTGCTAGGAGCTGATTTCAACTTGATGTAATGTGATCAGTCAGTAAATCAATCAATGCTACATTGAAATTGAAATATTTTAGATATTTTATTTTAGAGAAAAATATTGAGGAAACATGAGAGGTAATGGATAAAGTACATAAACATTTTAAACCTGGTGACACTTGAAAATTTGAGAATATGCAGTGAATGTACTCCCAAAATAGAAATTTCCATATTCTCAATATATGCTGAATGCTGGCCAGTCACATAACAAAAGATCCTCTTTTTAGGACATTTCATTTTATTTCAATAGAGGTTTTTAAGAAACTTTAGGCATTTATGCAATATAGAAGGCTTCTCTAGAAAAATGAGGAACCAAATGATACCAACATATAGTAGTTGATGAGCAATACATCAATACAGTTGATTTTTTCATACGATACATAATTAGGTTGTGAAATTGTCTACAAGTTATGATGATGTCAAATTATTGTGATGGTTTTAAGAAAAAAATTGAATAATAATAGGCCTATATTACTTAGTGAAAGTTGAAGATATTCTTCATTTTATCAAAGGGATGCAAAGTACTTTATAATGGGAGTAGACAGGATGTCTGACTTCATGCCCTGTTTCTGAACTTCCCAAAGGTATTAATTAGCTAGCCTGTGTTAAAAGCAGAAGGGTGGCTTAAATAGCTCATTCGATCTTTCCATGAGTCGTTCTTTTGGGCCAGACTAATACTTCCTTGCTATTATGGCTTTTTAACCAAGTAAATTTGGTGAAAGTTAAAAACTATTTCACGTCTGCTCACTGGACAAGTTCATAAAATTGTATCAGAAAAGAATTAAACAGATCTAAATGGAGAGAAAGATAGTGAGATTGAAAGTAAAAAGACGGAGTGTCTATTAATTCAGAACCTGAATTATTCCAAAATAGTGCCAACATTAATTCTGATTTGGGTGGGGCTCCCCAGAAAGAATAATTCAGAATATGGAGACTTTTCTGGACTCAGAACTCCTGCTAGAAGATATGGCCAGGGGAATCTTTGCCCAGTTCCACCTAGTTGACCACTTAACTAGTTAACTTTCCTTGAAACAAAATTTACTGGCAGCAGTCACTTAATGACTTTATAATTTTCAACTGGATTATTATAATATGCTTATATGGGCCACCTTGAAGGTCACGTGGGAACTCCAATTGGTATATAATTCAATAACCTATATTGAACTAATAGAACTCTTCTGATATTGTCATTTATCACCAGTATTACAGGACCTGCATTGGCTGCCATTTTGATTTCATGTGCAATTCAAGGTGCTTTTAATCTTCTATAAAGTTCTACATAATTTGACACTTACATATCTAGGAGATCATCTGCTTCAAGTAAAATTTGCCTGCCTAAGAGGTATTTACAAATGGTGCAGCTAGGTGTTCTAACTACTTACAAAGTTTAGCAGGAAAGGACTTAGAGATGAGTATTCTATGCTGGAGTTCCTCTCCTGTGGAATCGGTAACCTTCAGAAAATCTGCGTCACTATTAATATTCAAATAGTTTGCTAAGATTCAAATAGTTTGCTAAGACCCAGCAGTTTAGTTCCAGGGTGAAGAATTTGATGGAATCTGGGATGTATATTGTTGTTGGCTATTATTATTATTTATGTTGAACTGCATGTTATATAGATTTGTTTTTATATATGGTACCAGGTCTTTAAACTGCTTTTGATTGAAGTGGCATAAAAGCAACAGAAATAATTAAAGAAATCCATTTATTACTGAGATACAAAACATCATGTAATAGATACTGCAGATACAGATATTATAAAACAGTGGCTAGACTTCAAAGATCTAAATAGATTAAAATTGAATTCATGTTTAAAAAAACTCTTTTTCTCTCTATTCATTCGGTGTTTTTCTCTGATGTAATGAACTGTGATATTGATTAAAGTACATCCTGCTCAATCTGAAATGTGCTTTTGCCACTTATTTCTAAAACGTTTCTATTATTTATGGACATTAATTTTAGCTTAAGCATTGAGCTGGATCTCATTTCTTCCTTTTATTACAGAACGTATTGAAAAAGTGAAAGTCGTTTTTAAAGAGCAAAGAATTAAAATAACACTAATTGTAAATGTTAACTGGGCAATTATTTCAAACTGCTGAGAATATTTTAGGACCTCAATAATGTTTGCTAGACAGCTTTTATTACTATATATGAAAAAGGGAAGGGGGCATGAAAGTGCTGAATTTTGTTAATGGGGTTCGCACAAACGTTTCGCTTGCATTAGCCAAGGACAACATAATTAGGGCAGCTGTAATTCTAGCTTTGATTGAATTTTATCAGCTTTAATAGACTGGAGGTTCATCATTGTTTTAAATCTGGCAGAGAAAGAAGTGCTGTCCATTAATTTTAACCATATGTACTTGAGTAATACACTTGACAGATGCTAATTTCCTTAAGTTGTAAGCAGCAAATGGTGCATGAATTAAGCAGCACCATACTTTTTAAGCCTGCTTATATTCCTCCCCTGTTGGGTTTAAATAAAGTTTCTTGATGTTGCCACAACAAAATTAAAATAATAATAATAAAATGAAGGATTTGAAAACACGGGTTTAAAATCAATTCATTATCTATTTTTGATATTAAGATTAATGACTATTATGTTAAATATGTTACATATGTTTATGTAAAGCACAAATTCAGGCATGTGTATTTCATCTTTTGTTTTGGTGAGATTGATAAAATGGGAAAGTCTGCGGTAATAAACTATAACTCCTGGTTAGATTCTAAAAAAAATTGTATTTTCCATCCTGAAGTTAAAGTATAATTATAAAAGTAATATTTGATGTAGATTCTTTTCTAGAATGGATATTATGGAAAATCTTGCCCCTATGTTCCTCTGGGGCATACCATGTCAGAAAGTGGGTGCAGAGGAGAGAAGAACAACAACAAAAAATCCCTATTTGGGGATTGGATTCTGTGGACCTGATATTGATTGTACTTTAGATAAGGCTCTATATTTTGGTTAGATAATGTTCAACTTTTTAAAGCAATAGCTTTATCTTTGAAAGATCAAATAGATTTCCTTAGGATTCAACTTCCAGTGCTTTATTTCTGTCAGGAAAATCGTTGGTTTAGTATTTTGACAATGCAGTACATGCAGTAACTAGCATAATATATATATGTACAGTTTTTCTTTTAGAAATTTTCTTAAGTGACTGGCCACATACACATCTTGAACTGTAGGCATTCACAAACAAAATAATACTACAAACAGCTAAATTATATTGACAGGTATATTACATGACTTTTACGGTGCAGTGGATAGATTATAGGAGATCTGTTATCTAACAGTTTATTAATCTCAAATAGCAGCACAAATGAAAGAAGAAAGGAATTGCTATTAACCTGTAACTGAACTATGTCTGTTCATCCATGTTAGTTTGTCTTATGAAATTATTACTTTGCCATTCAGGGATGGTTGAAAAACTCTGAATTTAGAAGCTCACAGTATAAAAGCAGAAATTTGAGAATTAGAGGTAGTCCTCAATTTACGATGAAAATCGAGCCCAAAATTTCTGTTGCTAAGTGAAACATTTGCTAAGTGGGTTTTGCCCCATTTTAGGACTTTTCTGGCCACAGTTGTTAAGTGAATCGCTGCAGTTGGTTAATTAGTAACAGGGTTGTTAAGTGAAACAGATTTCTCCATTGACTTTGCTTGTCAGAAGGTTGCAAAAGGCAATCGCGTGACCCCCCTGGACACCGCAACCGTCATAAATACGAGTCTGTTGCCAAGCATCTGGATTTTGATCATGTGACCATGGGGATGCTGCAATGGTCGTAAGTGTGAAAAACGTTCACAAGTCATTTTTTTTCAGTGATGATGTAACTTTGAACGTTCACTAAATGAACTGCTGTTAGTTGAGGACTACTTGTACTTCCTGTTAAATTTCTTCAAATGTGTCCAGTTTTTAGCTCTAAGATTTGCCTGCACTTTGTTAACTTTCTAAATTATGTACTGTAAACTTAGTTTTAACAATTATTTTCATCCTCTCGGCAGGCAGGTACTTGTTGCCAAATGCTGTTACTCAACATTCATGGCAAACTGGCGAAACTTCCAATCTTGTCCGAATGCGCACCCAAGCTCTCGGACAATCCGCTCCTTCTCTGACAGCTAGCTTGGTGAGTTACACTTCCAAATATTTGTTCCGTCAAAAAATGATTAATGTTAATATAATATTATGGCTAGGATTTTATTTGCACATGAGTCAAATAACCCCCAATTGCTTTCCAAAACCACAGTAATTCAGGGCCTTTCACATAACTGGAGTCGATTATTGTATATCATAGTGCTAAACATGTTCAATGTATCTGAATTACGTTTGCACTAATTTTGTATTGTGTTACTCATTTCATATAAAATGAGGTGGCAGCATATTTTATTATACGTTTTTCCATTTAAGCCATCTGTTTGAGAAAAAGAGGCTATTGCATTTTTTTTTTAAAAAACCCACTGGTTTAAAATATTAGGCTTTTTATAGATTATCTGTTGCTGTATGCATGTACCAGGCATACTCAACAAGTACGATTCTCTTATGTGCATATTTGGATGTCACCAAATAATGGGTAGAAACGTAAAGTAGCATGCAGTATTTATTCAGTGCAGAAAATAAAAGTTTTACGTTGCAAACGTGTCTAAATCCGATATTTGAAGATGATAGTTACCATGGTCAGTATTGCGAGAATGTTGATAACATACACTTAAAAATCCAGATGTGGGATATATTATTGTTTTCTATCTGACTGCTGACTCTACATTAGGCACAATAATTGATAGTTGAAAGGGTGAACATATTTTGCATTTTAAGGTATGGTTGGGTGCATGTCATCCAGTATTATTAGGGAAGCAGTGTTGTAAACATAATGTCCAGTAGATGGCATAAAAACCAAGTGTGTATCATACAGCATTATTGCTCTGTTTTGAGAAAAGGTTCTTACTGGTTTTGTTCTAAAGTCCTACTAACTGGGACTTTCCTCTGAGAAATACATTTATATTTCTACATGCATTTTATTATTGTGTTTTTAAACTATTCAGTAGATAAGACATTGCAATGATTATAACATCTTCCTTTGTTAGGATTCTAAAAGCAAAATATAGTTTTCACTTTGAAAAAAATATGGAGCTCACTTCTTCCAACCAAGCTGTTAACTAATGCTTATTAATTATACAGAAGGATTAAAACACATACTGATATATTAAATAAAACAATGAAATATTTACTATTTGTGAAAATATTTTATGAATATGAATGCAATAGGAATTTGGAATTCCAAAATTTTACTCATATCTGAAATTCAGAATAGATTTTATTAGAATTGACTAAGTGCAGCTTCAGAATTCTTGAAAACCCACACAACCAGTTCATATTTATTGATTTCTGCTGCTTTTCAAAAACTGATTTGTAAAGATTCAAACTTCTAGCTATTTTCACTTGAGGCTCTTTTTTCTTGAGCCTTCCCATCTTGTGCTTATTCAGATCTCTAAGTTACAACCTACTGTTTATGCTCAAGGAAGTGAGAGTTCTGAATCCTTCTCCATAACACACTTCTTGGTTTGGTCTATGAACTGAAGTTTAGCAGGGCAGTGTCCTCGAAAGCTTTCTAATTAGGTGCAATTCTCATGAGACAATATGGGTGATTTTCTTCTGTATGAACCAGATAGTATACTCAATTTCCTCTGCTCCTTTCTTGTTGTTCAGTAGTCTTTTTGATAGTTACATCTTTCACCTTTCCTTCGATGTTTCTTCTGAATCAGTCTTTGCAGTACTGTTTAATTTTCTGGAATTGCAAAAAAAAGACCATTCATTCATTTATTCATTTTGAAGAGGAAAAGTTGAAGATGGTAGCATTACTTTGCACCTATGAGCTATTTGATCACTAGGGCTGATCGTGAGAAATAAATAGGGCTGGGCTGGGGACTTCACACCCAATTCTTGCTGTTTTATTAGTCAAAGGAATCTCTTTCTTTAAGAAAAAGAGAACATACATTCTCTCACTTGAGACTTAACCACAGCCTTCCTGTAAAGTTGTTAGTTAGAAGAGAGGCATTTTTATCTTCTTGGTATCATCTAATAAATGAAACTTTTACTTCAAATATAATGAGTACCTATAATCATTTGTTGCTAGTTGGACTAATTCCATACAGTTAGTCAAACAAATTGTGTGTTTGTGTGTGTGTGTGTGTGTCTGTGTGTATAACTTTGAAGCTTTTTATCCATAGCTCTAGATCTGTGGTCCCAACCTTTTTTTGGCCATTCCCCGCCTAAGCATCTTTAAAATCTTGATGCCCTCCCCATGACATATAATTCTTACTTTACTCAAAAAGGCAGCTCTACTCACGTGGAGGAAGCCTAAAAGGCCATTATCTTGGTTTAAACAAGGTTCAAATTACCCCCATTAAAAATCAAATTGCCCCCCTATGGGGCATGGGCCCCATGTTGGGAACCACTGCTCTAGATACACATTTAAGAAACCTTACATTAACAATAACATTTCACAAACATAAATTTTTTTCTTTAACCTTAAAGGTTTAAATTAAAGTCTTAAAATAAAATAAAATAAAGCTTTAACATATGAAGAATGGTTGCAGGAACTGGGTATGTCTAGTTTGATGAAAAGAAGGACTAAGGGTGACATGATAGCAGTGTTCCAATATCTAAAGGATTGCCACAAGGCAAGCGGGAGGGTTTCCAATATATTCTTTAAAGCACCTGAAGGAACAGAAGAATGGATGAAAACTAATCAAGTAGAGAACCAACCTGACAGTTAGAACAATTAATCAGTGGAACAAGTTGCTTGCAGAAGTTATGAGTATTCCAACATTGGATATTATTAAAAAGAGATTCGGCAACCATTTGTCTGAAATTGTCATGGCCCTGTCAGGTCCAGAAGAGGAGTAGGAGTAGAAGTTGGAATTGGGATCCGACTGCAACTGCCTACGTGACCTGGGTCAGAACAGAAATGGTATAGGGTTTCCTGCTTGAGCAGGGGGTTGGACTAGAAGACCTCCAAGGTCCAACTCTGTTATTCTATTAAATTATCTAAATCATCTAATCTTAATAAATTCCAGTATTATACAAACGTCACTGTACCCAAATGTAATTTTAGCATTTTATAATGCTATAGAACAATATGTAAAAAATAAATTAACATAAAGACAAAGCGTTGGATTTTAAGTAAAGGCCAGGTTACCTATGGAATTGTCTTCAATCCATTACATCAACCCATCTCACACGGTCAATCAGGGAAGGTATGTTGTGGACCTCTTCAGCCAAAGAATTCCAACTGGTGGGGTCTAGGAAGAGAGCCTCTTTCAGGCCCTGTGGAACATTCCCTCCCAGATATGAGGCGGGATTCCACTTTCCTGGTGTGAAAACCTGGCTCTCCAGCATTGTGTGGGGCACATAGAGGAGCCTACAACCATGGGGCTGGTTAGTGTCCTGAAAGCTCTCGCCCCACCATTTACCGTATTTTTCAGAGTATAAGATGCACCTTCCCCCCAAAAGAGTGTGGAAATGTTGGTGCATCTTATACACTGAATACAAGCCCCGCTTCCGCATACCATTTTTGCAAAACACGGGCCATTTTTCGCAGAAATAGAGGCATTTTTGCCTTCCTCTATCACCCAGCAGCACTCTACAGGCTTCAGCAGGGCTGGGGGAAGGCAAAAATGGTTCACTTTTTGTAAAAAATTGCCCATTTTCTGCCCATTTTTCATAAAAATGGGGGCATTTTTGCCTTCCCCCAGCCCTGCTGAAGCCTGCAGAGTGCTCCTGGGGGCTGGGGAGGACAAAAACCCTTTTTTCTTACTTACCTCTTTGAAATCTTGGTGCATCTTATATACTGGTGCATCTTATAATCCGAAAAATATGGTAATAAAATTTTAACATTGTTTGCATGTTTTTTTAAATTTTATATACAGTTTTGATGTTTTTAGTATTTTATTTGTACACTGGCCAGAGTCCCTATGTGAGGAGATGGGTGGTTTTAAAATTTTGTTACTGAATTTCTAGTGTTACCAACAGATACATGATAAGTTCTGGAATATCTGGAACTTTCTTTTAACTATAAAGCAGTTGTTAAAGGTAGGGTGGAAGTGACATTGAAAAAGATAACATCTTGGCAAAGACTATGTGGAGGAAAAATGCTAAAATCCATTATCCAGCATAGGAATGCCACATACCAAATAGCATAAAATAATAATGTTTCTAAAGTAGTACACTAAATAATTATTTAAAAAAATTGGGGAGGAACTATTAATCTTATGTTTATCTTATTTTGAGTTATTACTCTTGAAAAATATTTCTGTCCTTCTTGCCTTCTAATCAAGAACATTAGAAATGCCTATAAATACTTAAGTAGATCTAAGATTTTAGTTGTATATCCGAGAACTCTATGTAGCCTTGTAGTATGTTACAAGTTTGATATTACTGCCATTTTTCCCCAAACAGGGGCATTTTTGCCTTCCCCCACCCCTCAGAAGCACTCTGCAGGCTTCAGCAAGGCTGGGAGGAAGGGAAAAATGCCCCCATGTTGATGAAAAATGGGCAAAAAATGGGCTGTTTTTGCCTTCTCTCACCCCCCCCCCAGAAGCACTCTGCAGGCTTCAAGCAGGGCTGGGGGAAGGGGAAAATGCCCCTGTGTTGATGAAAAACGGGGGCATTTTTGCCTTTCCTGAGCCTTGCTGAAGCCTGCAGAGTGCTCCTCGGGTCCCGGGAGGACAAAACCTTTTTTTCCCCTGACTTACCTCTTCGAAAAGTTGGTGCGTCTTATACACCGGTGCGTCTTATAGTCCGAAAAATACGGTAATTTTCTGATTGAAGAAGAAATCTTCCACCAGCCTCTCTAGAAATCTAGGGATTCACTGCAGCTGGTGAATTTCAGGCAGGTGCACCAGTGCCAAAATAACAATCCAAATGCGCCTCAGCGGGGACTGTTTCTGTCACTGACTGAGTGAGTAGTAACTGTCCAATATTTAAGGCCTCTTGTGTGATATTTTCCCTGACTCACTTAGCATTTGGTAATTAACCATGATGTGTTTGACTAGGACTGTGTCCCAGCAAATAGTTCTGTTACAGTCTAGAATTAATTCTTGTTGGATAAATAGAAGTAAGTTCTTCAAAATTTACTTCATCTGGATAATAAAATGCTCTCAGACATGAGTGTTGATACAGAAAATATATAAAGGTGTTATTAACAGCACTCCCTTTAAGGATTGTATCAGAAGCCTTGCAGAGTTTATATTTTGTTCTGTCAGAAACATCTGGTTTAACAAGCGTAGACTTATTAGAGGTTGGAAGAGTCTTTGTGTGAATGTCATGGTGTTGGCAGAACACTTGTTTTCTGGTGCATATTGTACCGCAACATATTGTACTGCACAAAAATAATCAAAAGTTGCTTTGCAGCCGGAGTTTACCTTCTGGCAGCGATATTGAAAAGGCCCAAAAGGATATTAAATTGCCGCGATAGATAGGGACTGGCATACTTTGCAAAAATTACTTTCAGAATGTAATAGAATTTTAGATTTGCTATTTGTATTCAGTGATTTCTACTTTATTTGCAAAATGATGTATGTTTAAATCTAGCACCTGAAAGTCAAAAGAGATATTTCTGGGGGAAAAAACAATGAGTTTTGTCATTTAGTTTACTTCTGTATCTGAGAATACCTTTTTTTTTAAAAAAAAAATCTGTTGTTTTTCATCTGGTCTAAGCATATAGCAGAAAATAGTTTTATTTTACAACTTTTTGTTATATATTTGTTACGGCATAGATGTACTCTCTCAAAAACTTTATTTTATTCTATATTGTTCCCCCCAGCATGTAACTATCTAGCCATCTCTACGTGGGGGATGGCGGAGGAGGTGTGCGTACACATGCACAGGCCAGTGTGTGTATAATGTGATTGTGGCCATGTGCGCGTCTTCTCAAAGTGATGCTTTCTGACAGAAAATCAATATTTTTCATAGTAGATTTGATGGGAAGATTGGCATAATCCTATTGTAGACTTTGCTAATGGCTAAATACAAACCTGTATTTTTATCTTTCTCATTGGCCTTTGGTAAGAAATGTACCTTTCACCTCTACTCCAAAATGTCCTTGTTTCTCTTTCACCCCTCCTGAAATCTCTTTAAAAAGTTGAAAGTGAAGCAAGAATCTTAAATAGCAAGGCTTGCCATAGATATTTAAAGTTCCAAGATGGTATTTTGGCATAACTTGCAAGTTTGATAATAACAGGTCCTATTTTTTCTACTTCCTCAAATATTCTGTTGTTTGGCAAACCCTCTCAAACCCTGTTTGGGAAACTGTTCTGTCCCATGATTCCAATGAATATGCAGACACAGGCTTGGCTGTCTGCCATGACTAATTACATAGATAAAGCCATCTCTTGGCTAGGAGCCTAGAAAACTATCTTCAAGACCAAGATTAAACTTACGGAATGCTTTCTCAATGGCTAGTGAAATGGACTGTTGTTTCCTGCAAAGATTCTCCTCCCATTGCTCCACCTATAAACTCTTTGGGAGGTGCCACAACCATAGCCAGCTGTCCCTATTTCCTTCTATGATGTCTTCTCCACAGCTGTTCCTTTCTCCTCTCAGCTCTACGCATATCAGGGACAACCTCCCTCTGTTCCTCCTCACTGCTGCCTGACTCAGATGCCACCTGGTGGCCAACAGGCCTCTCTTGTTCCTGCTCTGACTCCAAACCCCTCCAGAGTCTTCCTCATCCTCCAGAGCAGTCCCATAATGGTCAGCCGGCCGCTGCTGAGCCACAACACAAACCCTCACAAAAATGATGCTAAGGGAGACTTATATATTGGCTGTCATCATTATAGATCTACCTATCTATAATTATAGATCTATTTCATTTCAAAAATAGAATGCGTGTCTATTTAGAGAACAGAAAAAGTAATAATTTAGTAGTTCATCTTTTAGAAATTCTATAAACTTTTAAAAATAACTCAGTAAATGAGGGACACTTGTCTGCTGTCCTGAAAGGAAAGTATTTGGCCAGACATGTATTAAAATGTGATCAGCATCTTGCAGTAGAAGCTAACATTATATCCTGCTTCATGCATAAACCATGTATATATTATGCAAATGGATTTAATGTGCTGTGATATATCAAATGAAGAATTATCTGTTAATTTAGTTAGAATTTAAGATATTTACACGTGCTAGAAACACAATAGTGCTATGATAGAGTGAGGATTGCAAAAAATGCCATGGAAATGAAAGGTTAACCTATAAAAGATGTTTGAAGGAAAGATACAGACTATCTTAGAAAAACAAAATGCTATTTTGGGTTTGATAAAAATAATATTGCTAGGGACCAAAGCAGAAAAAAAACCAAATATGATTTTTTTTAACCTTAAGCTGTTTGTATTTCCTTTAAGTCTAATGTTCCCACAGCTATGGAAAGGAATTTTACAGAGGCTAGCTGTCTTAAAATGTACTGATATGCTAAACCACAGTCTGATTAAAATGTTGCATCTATGTTATGGTTTAGCTATGGTTTGGTGAATAATCCACATTGCATGGATTTTATAATCACTTACCTGAAAACAAATTACATTATGACTTAATATGTGTAAACTTAGTCAAATATTTTAAAAGAATGGAGCTGGATAAAAGGTTAATTATTTGCAATTGGGGCTAACCATGTAGTGCTTTGCTTAGAAGTCCCGTTATAAAAACAGTTTTATTATATAGCATCTATATGAAGTGATGTTTAAGTGTTTGAATTCCTCTTGAATAGTCTATTGAGAAAACAATTGTGTAATTATTTGAGGCTCCTTGGATTTCAGTTTTATTTTGTGTTTTGGTTTCCTGAGATACCTTATGCATTTCAACATGCATTTTTATGTTATTTTTTAATGCCTAGTAATCAGAAGTTAATTCCCTTTTGCAAATGCTACTATTAGTAGACTCATTTTGTATACTTTTTAATTGGGAGTATAATCTGATAAAATACCCATTATTTCTTCAGACTCTATCAGCATTTTGCTAATACCATTAGTACTTTGTCAAATAGATATGCCACAGTAGGTCATCATGACTTGGATTGTGTGCCCCTTTAGCCTTGGGCAACTCAGGATTTTGATGAAATCCCCCTGAGTGGCTTGTTTTTTCTTTTCCTAATTGCCAATCTTGGATGCATCTTGGCTTAGGAAATGAAGGGAGTCATAGAAACAATCCTTGGATTACCTGCAAAGAAAGACTGAAACTTGACCTGATCAGGCAGTTACACTCCCAGGTATAAGCCCATACTTTAACAATAAGGGAGGAAAAGCGTCATTGTGTCTCCCTTATTGTTGTTGGTAAGCTATTGGCTTTCTTTCTTGTATGGAGTGTTATACTGACTTTTAGTGTATTGAAGAAGATAGACAAAATTGTTCAGAAATGCCACAGTCTTGATTCCTCCTGGGCAGACTCGAATATGAAGGCTGGGATATTAACCAGCCGTTTTATCTGGAATTTGGAGGGGGAAAGTAAATTGAGGAAGTGGTTTAGATATAACTTTTGTGACTGTGGTGAAATTCAATTTTTCTCCCTACCGGTTCTGTGGGCGTGGTGTTGTGGGTGTGACTTGGTGGTGTGGTTGGGGGACTGAGTGGGCATGGCCAACTCTACATCATTCATGGCAACCCACCAAGCCACAGCCACGAACCTACAGAAAAGTTCAGCTGGCCATCTTCTAGCGTTCAACATGGCTGCTTCTCACCTCCTTCTCATGTTTGCTCTGTGTGTATGTGAGCCCGAGAAGGAGGAGAGAAAGAGCCATGTTGAATGCTGTGACAGAGAGAAAATGCCATGAGTGGCACCGGCCATGAGCGGCACTGGCAGGCAGTGGGTTGCACATGCACGGCTGGAACAGGGCAGTGGCCATACACATACACCCCATTGCCTGACAGCGTTGCAGTGGAGCTGCTCAGAAGGCAGCGAAAACTATTGCTGGTGACAAGAGGCTTCTTGACATGAAAGATGGCCGTGTCCCCCCACAAAGCACGAAGGTAGGTGAATGACGCATGTGGCAGCTCTGGGGCAAGGCCGGAGCCAGGGAATGGAGCATTCCACGTGGTGAAGGCAACATATATAGGGCATGGGTGAGTGGATGGAGCGAGTGGATGGAAGGGGCGAGTGAGCAGCCAGAAGGGGTGGGCAAGCAGGCAGGCATGGGCGGGGCCAACCAGGGGTGGTTTTTCAGCAAACCAATTCAAATCGTTGCTACCGGTTTGCCCAAACTGGTCTGAACTGGTCGAATTTCTGCTTTGTGAAGAAGAATGTCCAGACCAGCTGTATTCACAAACAACTGCAGCACCACCAAAGTCAGCTGCAGCCACATGGTGGTGATTTTCAGCTAATTTCCCACAAGCAAAGTCAATGGGGAAACTGGCAGGAAGCCAGACATTTCTCCTATTCCCACTGTTTTTTTGTCCACCTATGGTAATTCTGTTTATCTCTTTAGGTAAATAAATATAACAGATGATTCAATGGGTTGCAGGCAGTCTAATATGATAACAAAGCTATCAATGTGGTCATAGGGGTCGAAAGCAACTTATGGCACATAATCAATTAATGAAAGAATTACTGCAATAATACAATACAGTAACACACTTCCTGCCAAAATATAGACACTGTTAAATGTAGAAACACATAGGGACATGCAGGCATATTTGGTAGGCCTGATACTGCCAAAGGTGGAGTAGCCACTGATTGTGAATCTACTTCAGGATTTGGTATTATTGGTGCTAATTGAAGAATTACAGTTGGGTGTCAAAACACATCAGACACAATTTATTTCTGCAGTTCTGTTTTCTTCTGTTAAATATGTAATCTCTAAATATTATCTCTGGTATAAGAAAAGACACCAATTCTTTCTTCGACATTTTTGATTTTCCAGTTACATTCTTCTCTATAGTTTCTTGCTAATACAGTTTGTCTAACTGAGGAAATATTCAGCATAAGAATATTGTTCAAATTTTGTAAATAAGAAACTTCATTTGCATTTATTACCTGCAGATAAGTCCCAGTTTGGAACACCCTTGAGATTCTTCCCTAGATAACTTGGTCCCATGCCATTAAGAGCTTTAAAGGTGGTGGGCAACGCTTGGAAGCAAACTGACATCCAGGGCAGCTCATGTTACATGGGCTACCCTGCACAGCTGCATTCTTTGCCATTGGTAGCTTCTGAATTCTTTTCAAAGGTAGCCCATGTAGAAGGCATTGCAGTAGCCCAAGCACATGCTGACCAGGGCATGAGTGACTGAGCGCAGATCTTAGACTGTTAAGAGACAGTAGTTAAGTGAAATTTTGCCCCATTTTATGACTCTTCTTGCTACAATTGTTAAGTGAATCGCTGCAATTGTTAAATTAGCAACAAGGTTGTTAAGTGAATCTGGCTTTCCTATTGATTTTGCCTCACAGAAGGTCACAAAAGGTGATCATGTGATCCCCCTCATGGGTCACAAAAGGTGATCGTGCGATCCTGATCATTCAACCATCATAAATATGAGTCAGTTGCCAAGCATCTGAATTTTGATATAATGTGACCGTAGGGATGCTGCAATGGTCTCACGTGTGAAAAATGGTCATAGGTCACTTTTTAGTGCACTTTTTTAGTGTTGTAACTTTGAACGGTCACTAAATGAGCTGTTTTAAGTCAAGGACGGTGTCAGCGTTCCAAATATCATGCAGAATTAAATCAGAGTCCAAGGCAAAGCTATCCTTAAGGTTCCAATTTAATAAGACAGACATGTTGGCAACAAACTGTGGGATCCCAAATGGATTCCACCCAGTTGAAAGTTCATGATCATGATTGAAAGTTCCCCACAGCCATAAATCCATTACATGGTCCAATCTTCCTCGGCCACGCTGGCATCTCCACCCAGCTGGTTCTGGTCAGGTGCAGAGGTGCGGAGACAAAGATGACCTTGGCTTCTGTAAAGGAATGACAACAACACATTCCACAACTCTACTCCTTTCTATCCCCCCCTCCCAATTACTAGGTTTAGGTTTAGGTTTATTAAATTTATAGACCGCCCCCTCTCCCCGCAGGGACTCGGGGCGGTGTACAGACCGTTCATATATAAAAACAGCAAAAACATGACATAAAACACCAGACAAAACAACACAACCATACAGTCTATATATATCACCCAAACTAATTAAATAATTAAAACAATTCTAAAACCAATTTAAAACCCCAAAATTTAAAATTTAAAAAGCCATCCAGGAAGGTCAATAGTGAGTGTTACTTGTAATTACAATTAGGCCAGCCGGCTAGTCGAAACAGGTGGGTCTTAAGTTTCTTACAGAAGGAGCGGAGGTCCAAGGTAGTTCTAATATCGGGGGGGAGGTCGTTCCAGAGGGTTGGGCCCATCACAGAGAAGGCCCTACTCCTAGGCACCGCCCGCCCGCACTGCTTAGCGGAAGGTACCCGGAGGAGTCCCTCTCTGTGAGAGCGGATTGGTCGCAGGGATGTGTGGGGTAGACTACACTAATGAAACAGCATAGTGAAATAATAGAAAGTGTGGCAGGCCAAAGATCCTAAAAGGAACATAACTACATGCCTGACAGATGGCCTGTACTGTTATTCCAAATGGCAGTGAAGCACTAGTGGGCCGCTGACCTTGAGAGTGAAGTGACCTGTGTCTTGTGGCTGCCCTTAGGTAGGGCAAATGGAGCAGTGACATGCTTGTCTATTTCAGCATACTAACTAGTATCCTTGGGGTTAGGGTTGGGGAAAGCAAGGGTGTACCTTAGTTATCTACATCTGTAGGTGATTTGGCTTCTGAGTTTTTCCATGTCTTGTTGACTGTGGGGTAGGAAAGGGAATGTAGTAAGATGTCCCAAAGGTGCTTTTTCAAAAGGCAACTGGACTGGGCTTTCTTTATTCTCCCCGGAAGACCTTTCCCTTCTCATCCAAGACGTGAATGAGGGAAAATGATGGCGAATGAAAAGATTCATTTTCCTTGCAGTCATCTGGTTGTTAGCATTCTCTCTGAGAGTCATTGAGACCACTTGGAAATTTATCTGTGCCCTCAATGTCACCTGAATAGTGCAAACGAATGTGGAGAGTGCTAATGACCAGATGACTGCAAGGAATATAAATCCTTTTATTCACCACTATTCATTCTGAACTGAAGTTTCTTGGATGAGAAGCAAAATGTCTTCAAAGAAAAACAATAAAAGTTGCCTTTTGAAAAAGCACCTTTGGGACAACCATGACCTGGGTGACTAAGAATCTCCATAGACAAATGCAGTAGGATATTGTATGTGAGATTTGTAATAGAGGAAGGAGGTTGTTCAACTTGTAATCATGAACAGGGGTTGCTGAGTGTACATTAAAAGCATCTTCATAATTGTTACACACTACTCGGCAATATTAGTTGCCCAGTAATGTGTATGAATGTTTTGGGTGAAGCCCTTTTTTCTGAAAGGGAGAATGGATCAGTCGGGAAAAGTTAGATAACATATTGAGACCATGAGGTTCTGGATTGGCAGGAGAGTTCCCCAAATCTTTGGCATCACAGGACTTAAATATGTTTTCCTTGTTGTGGGCTTGGCAGATGCTTGAGACTTCACAGCTGTCAGATCAACCATGGACCTGATCTAAGTTATCTCTGGCCTGAGATACAGGGAGAATGCATGTTTTGACAGGCAGCCTCATAACAAACTTGTCGCTACACCATGTAGGACTTTACAGGTGACAATCATCATCTTTAATTTGGAAGCTTACTAGTGCAGCGGAGGTGTGATGTGTGATGTAGGTGTAACATGAAGTCTCCATGCCAATGCATTCTAACCCAGTGGCAGCTTCAAATGCTCCTCAAGAGAAGCCTCATGTAGAATGCAGTTCTGTAATCCAATAGGAAGAGATTAAGGCATGTCACTATAAGTTAGGCTTCCCAGTCCAGAAACAGGCTACTGAAAATGTCCCAGTGCTCAATGTTCAAGCTCCCATTTTCAGACCTGCTCAACCCTTATTGTTAGCAGTGTTGCTTTCAAGGCTTTTCAGAGGCCACTGAAAAGACACAGTGCTTCACCAGAGCTCATAGCGCTCTCTCTCACACACACTCTCTATCTCCACCTCCCTCCCTCCTCTCTCACCTTCACTCTCTCCCTCTCCCCCCTCCCTCTACATATGCATATGAACTTACTCATAGATTCCCACATGCCCCTCACACACAAAAGATTTTTTTTCATGTATTATTTTTATTGGTTTGCTTTTGTTCTTTCTATATTTTTTCTGTGCTGTTTAATTACATAAAAGAGAAAAACCGCCAATTTCCAAAAGAGCCAATGAGTTCTTAATATTGACCTAATATTCCCTCCATTAACCAAGAAAGGGAAATTTCTAATAACATCAAGACTAAATATTAGATCACTTTTTCCAAGGCCGTCTTAACTCTGAACTGTTGTTAAACTAATGGTCATTGGACGACCTGTAGACAGAGATATTTCACTTTAATTTCTTTTACTAGATGATGATGATGTTATCCATTCAATCGTGTCCAACTCTTGGCGATTCTATGGGGCAGGTCTCTCCACATCTTCTAATCTTGCATTAATTCTTTGAGGTTTTTCTATGCTGTGGCTGATGTCAGCTTTGATGGTGTCTTGTTGCTTATGTATCCTTAGATTTTGTGGATTAATTTAAAGTTGTTTCCAAACACTAATATGCATATATTTGTTATTCATATATTTAAAAAGATTGCTTTTTAGTGGGGATGCAAATATGTGTTTGCAAGACTTTGTCGTGTAAGTATAAAGAGAATGGCAGGGCCCATTTATGAAGCATGAAATGCAATCAATTTACTTGGTAGATAGACATTTAAATCCCTAAGCAATTTTTAATGATACAGTCTAATCAATTGATTTCAAGTTTAATAGCCTGATGACAGCTTCAAAAAATCAATAATTGGGATAACCTAAGCTTATAGTGATAAGTAAACTCAAATAGCTTTCCCCTTTTCTTTTAAAATTTGTCTAGAAATCACAAACTCAAAAAAAAATGAGGCTTTTTTTGTTGTCGAGTTTTATTTCCCTTTGACATTCAGTCATTTTTCTCTGCTGAAATACATAAAGAATAATTTAAAGCTTTAAATATATCTGAATGTTGTGGTACATTGGTTTTGCAATATGCAGTGATCTAAATCTCAACATTAAGCACCTTTCTGTTTAGGACTGGAATAAAATGAAAATGATCAGAGTACACAACTGAGATCAGAGCGTGAAATTATGCATGATGGTAGAAATAATATTTCTGTCTCTGGCTTTCTTTTCTGAAGTGAACTTTCTAACGGATAATTGGTTTTTTAAAATCAGATATTAATCCTGTGTGTACTGATATTTTAAATAGTTTTGTATCTTGAGACAATTATTACTTCCTAGGAAGCTAAATAACTGTCACTGTTTTTTTAGAACCAGTGAGCTATGTTGTTTGAATATCCAGCTCTGTTTCAGTTTTTCCATGATTAGTCTTAATTTCTCTCTTCACTTTAGGTGCCACTGCTAATTAACTCAGGCATTTTTTACCTCACCGCTTCCTCTCAAAAACTTGATCTATAGACTGTGCTTAAAACGGCATGCTAGCACAGGATGGCAGGCGTATTGTTCTGTGCGAATAACAATCCTCTTGCAGGATTTCCTCTGTCAAATAGCTACTCCTGTCTAGATAAATTTGTTAGTTGTCTGGAGCCCACTTGCTGCTTTGTAATACAGCACTGCAAACATGCATGAGCTCAGAAGTTGCTGAGTGAATAACTGGCGAAAGTCAGCTGACTATTCCTTTCCAATCAGATAAACTGTGATGTAAGTGTTTAGCAGCTGCTAGGATCTGAATAAGTGAGCCGAAGTCTGAGATACTAGAGCATGGCTATATTGTTATAGAAGGAATGAGGGAGAGAATGGACGAGTCCAGCATTCTGAGAAGGCGAGGGCTTCAGGTAAGGATATGTAGCTCTTTGAGAGCTATTTTCTCAGTGAATAATTTTGTTGTAAAAGTTTCATTTGGATTTACGCCCTGGGCAAAAAAATGTAGAGACAATTTTAAACTATTGATTACTATGTTTCAAGTACAGAGTGATAAATGGTTCATCAGTGAAGTATTCCTTGTCGGAAAGCTGCCTGCTTTTTTTTCTCTAAGGATGTGGAATCATACCTCTTTTACTAACATTCACCTGAACAAAAAAGCTCTTTAAAAAGATACAGTCTGACCTTCCAGTCTTATCTGCTCTTTCAGATAGAGTAAATAGATCATTGATTCCCTTATAAAGAAAATTTGAAAAGCATCTTAAATGGGAAAGTATTTAGCATTCAGGTAAATATGAACAGCTCTAGAGAATTTCAAATGTTTTGAATATTTAAGCAAAAAATAAAAAGGCAAACAACCCTGCATGTTTTAAAATGTTTTGAATTTTCAGCATTCACTGTATATATTTGGCAAATGTGGAAGCTATTAGTAATACTGTTTAAAGCCTAAAACATCAATGATGCTTCAGTGTGATTGTTTTTGGTTAACATATTGGCAAAGAAAATTACTTTTCTGGGAATGTGAACAAAGTTTTAGCAGTCTTTGAATTCATTGCCAGAGAAATAATTTCAGAATACTTAGCTTATCGTTCAAGATTTCTGAGTTATTATATATGTTCAGACACGTTATGCCTTTTGTTGTCTGGACTTGTGGATGCTTAGAATTTCAAAACTTTTTATCTTGTCAACTTAGTGAATTAAACTCTCACAAATCAGTGCTCAGTGTTATACTTGTAAGCAAAGAATAAAACATAATTAACATGATTGAAGACAGATGAAGTACCACTCTTAAACCTCTTTGTTTTCTGTTGTTAAAGAAAAAAATTGCTTAGGTCATTCATCTTTGACTAAACTTCCTTTCCCATGTTTTCTATGCAATTCTATTGTTTCATTGTACTCAAAGAAGCTATGTTATTGCCACTGTAACTTTGCAGATATTTAGTTACTGAAAATTCCTAAACTTTTAAACCTATAAATGAAAGTCTTTACTGAAATAACTGTTTTGCTGAAATACGTGGCTGTTTTGACAATTATTATTGTGAGATCATTATTAATGAACTAAATCTTTTGAGGTTTTTTGATAAACCGTGTAGCCTTAAAAAGAATATATTTTGTTTGTATTAACACTGGTCACAAGAATAGTTGTCATGTATTGATTATATTAAATAACTCTTATGATCTGAATGTATTAAATAATTGGGATGATTACGATTAAAATAAATAGTTTTACTGTTAGAAGCATTAATGAATTTCTTGAAACTAGGATTTAAAAAAGTAAGTTTTACTTTATTTTTTAGTAAGTGCTAATAGTGCTTAGCAAAAACATATAATTTGTTCTTTATAAAATAAATTTATCTATATGAATCAAGTATTTCTTGCTGCATATTGAAAATACCATCTAATTTTACTACTGATTTTTTGAACCATGCTACCAAACTAAATGCAAAAACTGTTTTAAGTACTTAGTTTTTCAACTTTATTGATTTGTCTTTCTTGCCTCTCATTCAGTTGAGAATTTGACATAGGCAAAGAAATTTTGAGCTTTGGTTCCTTTGAACATTAAAGTTAAGAAAAAATTCCTTAGTGTGGCTTTAATATTTATTCAAATGTAACATTTATTTGTTTCTTTGTATTTTATTTACAGCAGTAAAGGCCTGGTATCTTTGTGCTTACATTCACTAAGGAAAAATGTGATTCCCTAAGATATTAGGACTTTAATTAATGCTGACAAGACCTTGATCAGATAAATTGACCTTAGTTTTCTTGCACCAAAGGGATGATATTTTATTAAGACTGCAGTGGCCAGTATATTGACAGTGAACATCAGTGTGCCTGATTTTTTGGTACCAGCTAGGTTCTTTGTCCAGCTGGTCTTAAAATATTTTTAAATATTTTCAATTTAGAGAACAGGGAAGAGATTACGTGACATATTGCAAACCAAATGCCATTAATCATTTGGACTGTGCAATGCCTCAGATATGATTCCAAAAAATACAATTTGGAGCATGGACATAGCATTTGCCTCTAACTTTTAAAATCAGCAGACCTTGTCTTGGAAATTGCACATCTGCCAGTTGCTCCAGGAAAAGATATAGCTGTGTTAAAGAGTTATAGAGAAGTGCTATGGACATATCCTTTCCATACCTTGAAACACCTTTTTGGAATAGAATCTAAATCTTCACAAAACTCTTAATATCATTTACATTTATTAGATTGTCTCTCATACAACATGTGATTGGTGGAGATTATCAGGGTGATGATGTCTTGCCTATGTTCTGTATACATGTGCTTTGCTTTCTTGGTTTATGTATGTGTGTTGCATATGTGTGCTTAATAGTACATTTCCTATATATTTCTTCAGTGTTATTAACTTCAGTTCTGCATGGGTAAATATGTAATTTAGCATCTGAGACTCAGAGTCTACCTCTCAGTAATAAATTCCAAAATCTTGCAGGATTTGAGTAATTTCAATTTGATTTATTTATTTATTTATTAGATTTTTATATCTCCTTCAAGGTGGTAAATATACATAATGCTCCTTCCTTCTCCTATTTTCCCACAACAGCCACAACCCTGTGAGATGTGTTGGGCTGAGAGAAAGTGACTTGCCCAAGGTCACCCAGCATTCTTACCTAGTGAGAATGAATATTAAATAAATATTAAATGCTTCAATATTAAACTGAGATTATGATAGAGAAAATTAAGATTTCATGCAAATGTACTGCAATTTCATATTTGGCAGTTTCACAATATATATTTTTTAAATTCTAAAAATCAAATGTTTAAAAATTAGGGAGTTTGAATTGATGGACATGTGTTTGAAAGCACTGTGTTGCTGACTCCTTGCTAACATAGGAGTAAATTTGTCTTTATATGCAATTATTACACATACAAAAACTGTGCTAATTAGTTTTATTAGTCGAAATAATTGTAGGTGTAATGTTGATTTATTGGAAAAGTTACAGATATATGCACTGGTCTCTTTCTGTCTAAGTTAGCATGAATTGAGTAGGGAGAAGGAATATGGTAGGACAGGAATCAATAATGTTGGCAAATCAATTGCATACATTTATTTGAAATTTCTTAGGAGAATGGTGGATTGTTACTTTCCAGGCTGTGATAAAAGGAAAAATGGATATTCCCAAGGTACAGTTTACTGTTTATTAGGCATCAGATGAAAGTCTACTTTGGATCTCTATAATGGTAGGTTATCCTGCATACTCTGACACTATTAGATTAATTGAAAAAGTGTTAGCATTTATTTACTTATTTGTATAGCTTTATCATGTTTATATGGATCAGGTTTACTTGGGCAATATTTGACTATGATGAGCATCTTTAGTGTAAGGGCTAGAATGAAAGCAGAAACTGTCAAGCTAAGATCCCCCCCCCCCCAAATGCCTTTCTTATTTGTTTGAAACCCCAGGGACCTGCTTTTGCTACAAACTTTGCTAATTCCAACTGAAGCAAATTCATCTGTTTACGAAAGTTTTATTTACTCAGGACCTGTACTATTAGCCTTTATTATAACTATGGGGACTGCTTTTTTTAAATTAAATTTTGAGGATTTGCCATGGGAAATTTAAGACATCACCATGTAATTATTGCTTAGATGATACGTCTCTCCATTTAAATTGCGTAAAATTATTCCCTTTTCTTGGTCATGGAAAGGGTGTAGAATAGGGATGTACAAAACATCCCTTGCATACATTCTGCCCCCTGCCTGAACTGAAACACAAATATTTGGATTGTTTGGTCCATGCACAGACTGGGAGCGCTTATTTGGGGCAGAAGTGATTTGAAGGAAGGCAGAAGAAACCAGTTTTGGCTGAGGGGAGGCAGAAGAGAGAGGGAAGAATAGGAGATCAAAAGATGTTGGTGAAGGTTAGTCAGGACTGAGGTGTAGTGATGGCTGAGGGAAAGGAAATAAGAAAGAAGGCAGGCCAATGAGATATGCTGCTAGGAATTGGTGGCAGTCATAAAATCTGAATTTATTTATTTATTTATTTATTTATTTATTTATTTATTTATTTATTATCTATCTATCTATCTATCTATCTATCTATCTATCTATCTATCTATCTATCTATCTATTTATTTATTTATTTATTTATTTATTGAATTTATAGACCGCCCCCTCTCCCCAAAGGGACTCGAGGCGGTGTACAGACAGAGCTAAAAAACCGTATACACAATAAAAATATATTAGATACCCCTTAAAAACGAATTAAATATAGAGTCTGTACAATAATAGTAAAAATTAAAAACAGCTTAAAAGTCTACCCCTAAAAATTTAAAATACTGGCCAGGAGGATTGAAGATTAAAACTATGATTGGGCCAGGCCAGCTAATTGGAACAGGTGGGTATCTAATGGCTTGGAGGGGAGCATGCTATGAAAATGCTGAGGTGAGTATGTTGGTAAGTCATCACACAATGGGAACTGCTGAGGGAAAGAGGAAAGAAAAGAGGTGATGCGCACACACCAGCCTTGCTCTACTCAATCCCTTTGGATTTTGTTTCATTTAAAAACCTAGCACTGATGATGTTACCTAGTTTGGTAATGAAACGTCTGAAAAAATAAAACAAGCAAGCTCAGATGGCACCAAGGACGCCTCATGTCAACCCTGAGTTACAAATATCCTCCTTTATTTGAAACCCGTTCCAATTTATATATAGCTGAAATTTATATACCACCCATTTTGCTATCCAGAGTGACTCTGGGCTGCTTACAATACAATGCAATAATATAAAAACAATTGTAAAATACAGGAATAATTAAATAGTGTTGGGAAACCATGGCTAATCCAAAAGAATCGGGTAGAATTTTTGAAAGATATGGTTTGCTCTGGATTTGAAGCAAATTTAATTTCGGAGACAGAGAGAAGGGACAGGAAGTGACACACAATTGTAAGCCCACAAAAACTTAAACTAGCACGGAAACTGAATACTAAAAAAAAATTAAACACTAAGGCTTTAAAACACTTGGGTAAGGAGGTAGGTTTAAGTTGACGTTAAATGTATGTATGATGGGATTTATATAAAGCAGGGGTGTCCAAACTTGGGAACTTTAAGACTTGTGGACTTCAACTCCCAGAATTCCCCAGCCAGCCATGCTGGCTGGGGAATTCTGGGAGTTGAAGTCCACAAGTCTTAAAGTTCCCAAGTTTGGACACCCATGATATAAGGAGTTCTATAGTTACAGGCAGTCCTCAACTTAGTACAGTCCATTCAAAGTCAAAACAGCACTGAAAAAGTGACTTATGACAATTCTTCACACTTTATGACCATTGTAGCATCACATGATCAAAATTCAGACACTTGGCAACTGACTCATATTCATGATGGTTGCAGTAACTCAGGTTCTTTTGATCACCTTTTGTGACTTTCTGACAAGCAAGTCATTGGGAAGCCAGATTCACTTAATAAAGTGTTACTAACTTAATAACGGCAGTGGTTCACTTAACAACTGTAGCAAAAAAAGGTCATAAAATGGGGCAAAACTCATTTAACAAATGTCTCATTTATTAATAGAAATTTTGGGCTGAATTGTGGTTGTAACAATGAATAACAGGGCTACCTGTTCAGAGTTGACTGAGTAGGAATAGTGTCAGGTCCAAGCAGTGGTGGGTTATGACTGGTACGCCCCGGTATGGGCGTACTGGTGCCTGCTGGGAGCACCAGGTACCATTCCAGTATTTTACTCTGGAGGGCCCACCCACCTGCCCGCGCTCCTTAAAGGTAGTTGAAGTTTTGGGGGCTTCTGCACACACACACACGGAGCGTACAGAGCATTGCGGAAGTATCGTGGAGCATTGCGGGTGGTAAGCACGCATGTGTGTGCTGAGCGTGTGCACGCTGCACGAGTTCATGTGAATGCCTGGCCCCGTTGCACCGGTGGAACCCACCACTGGGTCCAAGAACCAGAAATAAAATGAGATCCACTCAAGTGAGTTTCAGTCAAGGACAGATCTTATTGGTTTGCACCTAATAGAATCTTGCCAGACTAAAGCTGTGACATTCTACCCTGACCGATATACCTTGGGATATTCTGGGATATGGCTACTCTGAATATATTCTTTCCCCACCATCCAGTTCAGGACTGTGCATCTCTTGTCTCTTGTTTTGGGTCCTTCTCTGGAATGTCCTTCTTCCTTCCTGGGAAGCTGCGGTACTACTGCTGACTCCCCCCCCCCCCCCAATATTTTTCTTCAGTAGCACATTGCATTGCATATACAGGTCATTTGAACATAAGTTTATTTTGATTGACACATTTTAATCTTGAATTTTATAATTCCACAAAAAAATTATAGGGTAATGAGCTACTGCTTGCTCTTCATTTTAAAACAGGGGAACATGTTCTTAGAGAATAAATATTTTCTTCTTTTCATAGCCAGCCTAGAGATAGCTCAGCAGACAATTTATTCAAATCAGTTTTGGATAGACATGATATGCAGCATAGAATTGATTATGTAAAAACTAATGTTCAGGCTAAGAATGGCTAAACATTAGCTAAATGATATACATAGGTTCTATCATATCTCAAAACCTAAAATCGACACCTAACATCAAAAACATCATCAAAAAAGTACAACAAAGAATGTTCTTTCTGTGCCAATTCAATAAGCTCAAACTGCCCAAGGAGCTGCTGATACAGTTCTACAAAGGAATGATTGAATCTGTCATCTGCACCTCTATAACTGTCTGGTTTTGTTCTGCAACTCAACAAGACACAGACTTCAGAGGATAATCAGAACTGCAGAAAAAACAATTACTGCCAACCTGCCTTCCACTGACAACCTGTACTCTGCAAGAGTCAAAAAGAGGGCCGTGAAAATATTTACAGACCCCTCACATTCTGGACATAAATTGTTTCAACTCCTACCCTCAAAATGATACTATAGAGCACTGTACATCAAACAACTAGACACAAGAACAGTTTTCCCCCCCGAACACCATCACTCTGCTAAACAAATAATTCTCTCACCACTGTCAAACTATCCACTAAGGCTGCATTACCATCACTATTAGTCTTCTCATCGTTCCTATCACCTATCTCCTCCAACGTATGACTGCAGGACTGTAACTTTGTTGCTTGTATCCTTACGATTTATATTGATATTGATTGTTTCCTGATAGTACCCTATGACTATCTTTAAGTGTTGTATCTTATGATTCTTGATGCATGTATCTTGTCTTTTTATGTATACTGGCAGCATATGCAACAAAGACAAATTCCTGGTGTGTCCAATCACACTTGGCCAATAAATAATTATATTCCATTCCATTCCGTTCTGTTCTGTTCTGTTCTAGAACAATTCTATTCTATAGGAGATTTGGCCAGAAACAGAACAAACATCTAAGCTTTCAGGTGAGGTGTTATGCTGGTTAGATTCCTCTGTGGGAAGCTCAAAAGTAGACGAAATACAGCAGTGGAATATTCAGTTATGAAATGGTTCTGACTGAGGGAAATTTCTTTGGAAGGAGAAAATGGGGACCACCTACTTGTGCTGTGAAAGAGCGCTTCAAAAGAAGACCACAGGAATATAGGTTTTTTTGTGGTTGATCATAGGTCCATCGGTTGGGGAGCTGAGGGATTTATTACATGCCATTAACTGATTCATGGACATATGACTGGTAAAAGTCTCATCTTAATCACTTTATGATTTAATTATTTTACAACCTAAAGGAGATATTCCAAATGACTGTGAAGACAAAAGCCTCTCAATGAGTTCCTTCTTCTTTTTGAAATTAAGAAAAATATATATGCTATTTTAAAGGATTTCATTTTGAAAGCAAAAAGCTTAAGGAGATTGTGAACTAAGAAAGTTTTAAACAGACAAAAGGAACATTTAAAAAATATTTTCTTCTTATGAAAAGTGCCTTTGAAAAAAGTAAAATTAATTAGACTGGAAGTTCATGAAAATGTTTGTCATGATTGTTTACTTTTAAATGTCATGATTGTTTACTTTTAAAGACAGAAGTAATTGTTGGATACTGCAAAACAAAAATATGAGGATACGGGCTAATTTACACTGAGACTGTAACTATGGAGACCTAATTGGGACTAAAGTGTTAAAGATAGAGAGAAGCAAAGCAAAACAAAAAGCCTGCCTTTACTTCCATTGTAGCAATTGACAGTCCTTCACTTTTTCACCATGGCAACCATAAGAAAAACTGCTAAATTGGGAGAGAGGGATGCAGGAGTTCACTAGAACAAATTACAAGTAAAGGTACTTTACCAGAATGCAGAAAGTGTTGGAAGAATTTTGCAATAAGATTACTGCAACAGTTGCAGGGCTTAAAGAAAATCTGAAAGAAGAATGATTCCAACTGTGATTCCAACAACACAGTTCGGAAGGACGGGTTGTTATACCAACTGGGCCATATTATCTCCTGTAAAAAACTCTGTCGACTATTTCATAAAATACTGAGTGATAGTAATGGGGGACAACATAAGTAAGTTAAGAAAGTTAAACAACAGCTTCCCACAAAGCTCTGTAATGACACCTACACTATTCAACTTATACATATCAGCTATTCCAGTGATAAGAGGACACAAATGTGGATATGCTGATGGTTTGGCCATAGCAGTGCAAAAGAAATACATGGTCATGGCAGACAGCTTCTTGTCCAAAGATCTTAGGATCTTGAGAACATTTTTCACTGACTAGGGACTTATTCCTAGCACCAGCAAGGCAGTAACTACATACAGCAAACTAGCATATGAAGCCCCGAAGATCTATTTAAACAACAACTTACTCCCCTATAAGCACCATCCCAAGTAACTTGGAGTAACATTGGACTGGACTCTCTCGTATAAGATAGATCTAGAGAAAATGGCTGCAAGAAATCAATACTCGGAACAACATACTGCAGAAATTATGTGGAACTAAATTGGGAGGTTCAGCTGTCACCCTCAGGTCATCAGCACTAGGGTTGGTCTTCTCTGCAGCAAAGTACTATGCCCCTGTATGGCTCGCTTACAACCAGCAAATTAATGTGCTGAAGCTGACCAGGCTAAGGACGTGTTCTGACCTAGGGTTTCTGATACAGTAAAAAGCATACGCTTAGTCCCAAATACCCATAAAACACCCCTTTATTTCAATGACTGTGAATTATGTTCATTCACAGCCCATAATGAGTCACAAATAGTTTGTAAAGAGTCCGACAGACATCTGTCATAGTTCTAAAACCTAATTGTAAATTAGCTTTGCAAGGCCACACAGAGCAGAAAGCCAAAACAGAGCTTCGGGTTGGAATTTAAACCGACCAGAACGAACAGAGTTGCTTCCTGCAAAGGCTTACATCCCTTTGCTCCTCCTTTATGTCTTATGGGAGGGACCAATCATCTCCAAGCCTTACTCCGGAGTTGTCCCTTTTGTCTGAACTGTTCTTGCCTTCTGACAGCTCTGTGCATGTGCACACTGGGGACAGGCACCCCCTGTTCCTCTGCCTCACTGATATCCGACTCTGGCCCTGGCCCCCTCTCTGCCTCCGATGCACAGCCCTCGTCCGAGCCTTCCCCAGGCTTCAGGACTGGCCTATGTTCCTCCCCAACCTCCTCATTGTCTGACTCTGCTGCCAGCTCTGCAAGCTGCTGGCGGACCACAACAGGACACTAGCCAGATGAATACCAGGTAGGCAGAATCCCCCCCCCCCATTTTCTTCCCCAAAAACTAAGGTACTCTGAAAAATATGGTATTTCCAAAGAGTTTGGACTCAGCAGATTATGTCTGGGATATTTTAAAAAGGTTTGACAAACTTTGAAAGACCTTCTAAAAAACCGCCTGATGGGAAAGCTGAATCTTTAGATCATTTTTAGCTATTGGTACAAATTAGGAACTGTCCTTAATGTTTTTGTTCTGTAGGGAGAACGAGGCAGGCAGGAACTGAGGCAAGGCAGGTTGAAGCTAACACAACCTTTATTAACAGTTTAACACGGTAAAATGTAAGGCAAACCTCGAACCGGCAAACAGCAACATTTGACAGCTGACAGCCCTTTTATACTAGAGCTGTCAGACGCTGAACCAATAGAATGCCTGCATTCTCCCGCCAGCTGGCTGCTTGCGTCTCAACCAATCAGGGGCCGGCAATGATAGTCAATGGCGTCATAGGCTCGAGGACTTAGCACCCCTCTCCTCCCAGTTAGCACATGCGTAGTCAGCCAAATATGCCGGCCAGTGTCGGCTCCGCCCTGATCGTCTTAGTTCAGGGGCAGTGGCCAAAGGAGGAGAAACTGATGGAGAGTCCTGTGGAACATCAGGAGACTGTGCAGCTGAGTTGGTGGGAAACTTGACCGCCAGCTGGCTGCTCGCGCCTCAACCAATCAGGGGCCGGTAATGATAGTCAATGGCGTCATAGCCTGGAGGACTTAACAGTTTTAAATATAAAATCCAGTCATTTTACCAGAAACAGATGTTGATGAACTAGTCACTTCCTATAGAATCCTGAGAACAATACATCTTGTTGATTTAATGCAGGCTGGTCCCCTCTGAGAGTTCAGCATGCTATTTATTACCTACAAACAAATCCCTACATGATTTGAGAGAAGGATATCTGCATGTTAATTGTATAGTCATATAATATGTACTTATATATCCTGCTTTATTATTTAATAGAATTATATAATTATGACAGAAACATAAATTATATTTATAAATATACATTATAATAGTGGCGTGATGCAAAAAATCAAGCAATACTCATCAGAAAGTTTGCAACCACACTTTGAACTCTGCAGTTTTTTTAAATTATCCTACTTCATTGCCCAATTCAACTGAAGTTGCTTGGGAAACATGGCTATATTCAGTTTATTATTAAACAGTTGTGAGTCTCCTCAAAAGTAACCTAAGGCATTCTGAAATATTATGTGACCTCTGGCTTACAAGGTTTTCAGTGAGTTAATCTGACTCGGAAGACTTTTTCAATCTTTTTTTTTTTTAGATAGGATTGTACTTCTGAAAAGAATTAAATGAAATTTTTGGAGATTTTAGATATGACTTTACCTGGCAGAAGGGCACAGAATTAAGGATATTATACTTAGAAGGTCTTATTCCAACATTGATAGTCTAACAATTGTATTCAAAGTCTGGTAACATTCAGTGGTGGCTCAGTGGTTAAGAGCCTGAGGTTGTTGATCAGAAGATTGGCAGTTCAGTAGTTCGAATCCCTAGCGCCTCATAACGGAGTGAGCTCCTGTTACTTATCCCAGCTTTTGCCAACCTAGCAGTTCGAAAGCACATAAAAAATGAAAGTAGAAAAATAGGAACCACTTTGGTGGGAAGGTAACAGCGCTTCGTGTGTCTTCAGCATTTAGTCATGACCATGTGACCACGGAGACATCTTCGGACAGAGCTGGCTCTTCGGCTTAGAAACGGAGATGAACACCGCCCCCAGAGCCAGAAACGACTAGCACATATGTGCGAAGGGAACCCTTACCTTTTTGTTTAACATTCAGTTTAGTGCATGGATATCCAACCTTTTGGCTTGCCTGGGCCTCACTGAGCGCAGAGGAATTGTCTTGGGCCACATATAAAATATATAAGATAGTTAATGGATATAAGTTACATAATGATGATAAAGGTTTATGATCTTGGGAACTGGCATAACTAGTTATCCAGAGCTGTATGTGGCAGAAAAAGCCACAGATTGGACTTATCTGGTTTAGACTCTTGAACATGGGTGTTCTTTTAGAGATTGTTTTGAAACTTCATTCATTGTAAAAGTCATGTTCAAAGTGTTTGAGATGCGACTGCCTTAAATGACTGCAGCTTCTATGTTAAGCTGATGAGGTATTAAGATATTACTTATTTTTGAAAGTCAAGCCAGCAATGGTACCAAACTTCTAAAATGTCCCATTTGGTAAATTCTGACAGAATCAAATATTTTTTTAGTGCCATATAAAGACTTTACATGCCTAGAGCAGAACTGTTTGCAAACTTTGTCACACATGAGAAAATCTGAACAAATATATTTAATGCTAACAAACATATCGTGATCAGAAATAATCATCACCTTCTTTCAACGTCTTCCAAGCAGCAGCATCCGTAGACACTCATTGTGACAAAATCAATTTTCATGAATGAAAGTGAATATGCGTATCCCAGGATACATATATGGGTATCTGGGATCCAATCTGGGTTGATCAACAAGAGCAAAGTTTTGTTTTCTGAGCTTTCGGACTCCTGTTGGAGCCCATCTTCAGGGAACTTCTCTCTAGAAATCAATATTGTAGAAATTTAGTTCCATCCACTTTGGGCACACAGAAGCAAAGTCAAGGTTTCTTTTGTGATGCTGCAATGCTACTTTTATCACTATAATCCTTCCTTGCTCCCCTTGAGGTTGCTATTGTTTTTAAGACCAGCTTTTTTTAAAACAAAAACCAAAAACAGCCACCTGATGTTAAACAGGAAAAACAGTAACAGAAACTTAGCCAAGAAGTTTTATAAAAATATATATATTGCTCCTTTGTTACATTAACAACCTATTTTTTCTCCAGGAACTTAAGTTATCTTACGTGGAAGATCTTCCTTTATTTTATATGCACAACAGCAAGCCAGTGAAGTAGCATGGCCAGAAATCAACTGACAGGCTGAGCTTCCATTGCTGAGGTGGAATTTGAACCAATTCTGTTAACTGTGTATCCCTAGATTCCTAGGTTTTGTGTTGTAACCAAATCTTTGATTCACTTTTCTCCTAAAGACTAAAGGTTACTCTAAACCTTAACACCTATAATACATTGGCTATTTGTTTTGCTTTCAAATTGTTGGCATAATACTGAAAAATGGAGAAAGTTAAGTGGTTGTCCAAATAGCTTTCAGCCTTTTCTGAGTTTTTGGAAGGCTCATGCCTGCAAAAAGGCCTCACATGATTTGGAAAAGTGTGAGCCAGCTTTGGAAAGAAGATGTGGGGCAGCCAGCAGTTGCCTTGCATAGGGCCATGCTGGACACACCTTATCAGTAGCAGGAGGAAGACGATGTCTGCTGGAGAGCGGCAGGGCTGGCTGGGGCTTTGTGCTGTGGCACTGTGGTAGCCGGACACAGCACGGGTTTTAAGGAAGCACTGCATGGTGGCACCACTGGGCCTGAACCAGAGGCCAGGATTGGTACCCTGGACCCAACGCTGCAGTATCTCCACTTCCGCTGTGGTGTGCCACTGTGTAGGGCAGCCAAAAAGGGTATAAATGGGAGAGGTAGGCAAAAATAAACCCCAGTGGTAATGTGTTTAAAATTCAGTCACTTGGCAACCGTGTGGGTTGTAATTATGGGTGGCCTGCCAAGTGCCTGAATTTTAATCACATAATCACTGTGATGTTATAATGCCTGTAACTTTAGGAACCAGGTGTAAGTATCATTTTTTTTCAGTGCTGCTGTAACTACAAATGGTTGCTGAATGAATTTTTGTTAAGCGAGGACTACCTGTAGGATTTCTTTTGGTAACATTGTCTCTATATTGAATGCTTATGCTGTTTTGCCTGGGCTCCTCCTGAGTATCCCATCCTCGTCGCCAATGTTCTAGCTTGCGGAGAACATGGGTGGACAAACGGAGGCGAGCCAGGACTTAACAAAATGCTAACAGTTTATTGCTAACAGGTTGCCAATGCGGCAATTCACATTTCGCGCGTTTAGCTAACAGGCAACAGCTGAGCTCTGCTTTGACAGCCTTTATATATGCCGGCTGTCAAGCAGCCAGCCAATCAGCGTTTAGCACAGCGCCCCCTAGTGCAACGGACCAGAGGGAAAACTTGTGATACATAACATATGCAATCATGGCTTCATTGTTTACTTGTTTGTTCCAGTTTTTTTTTCCTTACTGAGGATTGAATTCAAAAGTTTAGAAGAAGAACTTTGATATGTTTTCAATCTAAGATAACCTTGCCTAAACATATAGTAGATACTGATAGCCTGAAGTTACAGGAAAGGGTGGACTTCCAATTAGGAATTAACAACAATATCTCCTTCTCCTCAGAAGAGGAGTCATCTCACAGGTTCATCACAGCTGTCCATTTGCTATCTATCCTAATTCTTGATATGAATATAAAAGTCCTAAATAACTTAGCAGGGAAGTGCATATATCATATCAGTGGTCTCTGCACTGAGATTGGCCAGAGGCTCTGCATATATTCTCAGCACAATTGCTTATTGTGTCATCACTTGACATAAGCCCCTCTCCATATCTCAGAATTCCCTTCTGAGAAGTATGAATAATTTTTAAATAACATTTAAGTTTATTTCATGTTTTTGAAAGTAATATTTCCCTTGAAGCAAATTGCTGGACCCTACAATGTTAATGTGATTTGACACATGCTTTTGTTTAGGCTGGTATAATACGTTTAAAATTGTGTGCTGCATTTCAGATTTGAAGGCTAGAAGCAGTTTATCCAGTGTGTCTTTTTCTAGAATTGTCCAACTGCTTTAAGGAGTAGAGTAATAATACTATTGCCAACCAAATATGGAGCCATACAGTGAATAAACTCTATTTTTAAACTGTTATCTACTTTGAGTTTACATGACCAAATAAATGATATAGAATTCTTAGAAAGAACTATATAATTTCCATAATTGCCTTGAATCTGATACTATACTCATACCTTCCTCTTATTTATTTACTCCTTTACTCTAAATCTGAGTAAAGCTTTTCCAATATTTATAGTTCTTAAAAGAGTACTTGAAATGTTTTTACTGGGCAGTTCATCGTAAAAGGAACTAAGTTGCATGATATGTAGCACTACCTAATATCAGAGCAGAAATGTCACTTTATTTTTTTATTTTTTTTCAGCTGTCACTTTGAAATAGGAAATGTAACCTGTAATCAAGTTGCTGCGATTTTAAGCTAAGGTTGGAAGAACTAACAACATAATTTTACTCTTCTGAGAACCCACCAATCCTGGAATAAATAACTTTTAAAAATTGCAGATGGCATATTCATGATTATTTTGAGTAGCATCATAGGTCTTCGGATCCCTGCTTTGTTGAGTTTTGAAATTTATCACATTAGACTATTTTTTTAAAAATGTAAATATTTTACCTAAATCATTTCAATTGGAAAGTCATCTGATTCTACAGTGATGCTGGGTGACTTACAATTAAAAAAGTTAAAAAGGAAACAATTTATAGCAAAGAAGAAAATGCACAGCTGAAGGGAAGACAGAACCAAAAACCAATCTACCAAACCACTGCCATTCAGGTATTTGTCTTGTGGAAAATGAAAAGGATGGAAGCAGTACAGATCTCTGATGACAATGATGATGATATGTCATCAAGTCTTTCTTAGTACTTAGCAACCACATAGTTATATTTTCTCCATGATGATCTGTCTCTTAAATTGATTCTTCAGCTCTTCCGATGATGCACTTATCATTACGGTAACTGACTCATTCATTTTGCTATTGATGATCTTCTTCCCTTCCCTTCCACCTTTCCTAGCATTAAAGTCTTTCCGGAGAGATAGCTTTTCACAAATGCATCCAAAGTAGGATAATTTGAGTCTGGTCATTTGTGTTTTGAGTGCAAACTCTTGGTTGATTTATATTATTATTTATTTGTTTGTTTTGTGGCCTGTTCATGGTATTCTCAGGAGTCTTCTCAAACACTAATGTTCAGAAGCATCGATGCTCTTCCTATCCCATTTCTTTAAAGTTCAATATGGATTTCTGAATGGATATAATTCAGTGGTGGGTTCTGGATCCCATTCCAACCAGTACAGTTGGAACAGGCCCGGCCGGGTCCACATGGATGCGTGCAATGTGCACGTGCACAGCATGCGCATGCATCTTAGCACCTCCGTGAGCCTCCGTGATGTTCCAGCTGCTCAGAGGAGCATTGCGCAGGTGCTGTACGCGCCATGTGCGTGTGCGCAAGCACCGAAGACTTAAAAGACCAGTAAGGAGCTCGGGTGGGAGGGTGGGTCCTCCGGAGCACTGTACCGGAGTGGTATCCGGTGCTCCGGACAGGCTCCGGTACGCCCGTACCGGGGCGTACCGCCTGCAATCCACCACTGATATAATTCCACAGGACAGGAGCCATTAGAAAGAAGGCAGATTTCCTGAGTCTTGTTGAATCTGTGAGATATGGAGAATGTCGATCTAGGCGACTTCTTTGGATGGGCAGAAACATCTGGAGATAGGGTGTTCCCCAAGTAGTCAGGCTCTAAGCTATGAAAGATATTATAAGAGATAACTTTACACCTCAGATTCTACCTGGAAACCAACTGTTCCGCAGCAGGCAAAGTAGCAGGGGCTTGTGGATGTTTTGCAATGTACCTATCACTGCCCATGCCACTGCATTGGATGAGTGTTCTTGGAGGACAGTCCTATGTAGACCGCAGTTCAGGTGTTCAGTTGAGAGGTGAAAATGGCATGAATGAATGTCTGATGAAGGGCGTTCTGGGTTCAGCTAGTGGACCAGTTGAACCTATGCAAAGACCCTTTTGGCTAAAAGTTTTCACCTGCTCTTTAAGCCTAGGGGACTCCCAGATTGTATGGTAGTCTTGCATGGACAAGTGCAACCCCATCAAAGACTAAAGACACAATGTCCCCAGAATAAAGCAGGTAAAACAAACCAAGCTACGCAGTCAGATCAGGTTACTGAGTCTATTTTTCCTCATTCAGTCACATAGTCCCCAGGCACTGGATGATGATGATAAGAAGAAAGCCGAAATGTTTGTATTAATGTCTTAGCATCACTTGATCTTAAGTAATCTTTAATTATGCATTTGACTGAAGTCGATTACAGAATTTAATACTTATAATTCAGAGGAGTCAAAGACTTTTAAAAATTCATGCATGTTGCTTTTGGTACAGACAAAAGAGTAACTGCCTGTTGTGCGGTGAGGGGATTTACTTGACAGGTTTTTGTGAATACTGAAATTGTTCCCTTATTATAGTTCGACAGTTGAAATTAAGTGTTTTAGCAGCTTGAAATAAAAATTGGTAAGAATATTGACTATAGACCACGGATAGAAGCATAGGGAGAAATATAAAGGCCAGATATAAAATGGGATTATACTACATTTTCAAATTTCTCTACAAAGAAAAGGAAGGATTTTTTAAAAAGTAATAGCTTCTGCTTCTCACTGTGAAGACGAATGAGTGATCACATACAATGCAATGCATAAATAAATTTTCATGACAGTGATATTTTTCTCATAGATGCACAAAATCTATATTGTTTTCCAGTGGAAGAGAGGGAGTGATCACGTGTGGGTATTCTCAAAGCCTGATTGGTCCAAAGACTGAGAGTAAACTTCTTAAATATTCCTGCCTTCCATTCCTGCCCAGTTTCCTCTCAGTCTCTTGGTCCAAGCACTGTTGAGAATTGTTGTCTATAGGTAGTGGTAAGTTTAGTTTTTATCCTTCTCTTTTTAATCTGATCTCGAATTTGACTGAATTGGGCATTTTTAAAGTTTCTCTAAAAACTTAAAAATCGAGTCCTTCTGCCTCGGGCGGTCGGGGAGGGCCCTGTGGGGCATCCACCTTCCCCTCTGTGGGCGCGGAGCCTTAGCCCTATCCCGGATGTGCAGGGGTGCCAGTTCTGATCCAGCTGCGGGTGCGGCGTTGCTCTTCGGAGCGAAAGAAGGGCGTCGGCACCACGAGGCTCTTTCGAGCCGCCGGAGCAGCAGCCGCTTGATTTGAGCGGCTGCCGCATGCTATAAAAATTTTTGTTGCTGGAGAGACCGGAGGCGCCAGGGGGGAGTGCGCGCTGGCTACCCGCGAGGCCCCCTGCGCTGAGAGGCCATTGGCGAACGTGAGAGGTTAGACAGAACGTTTTCGGCCTCCTTCAGACCCGCGCGGGGGCCGGCGGCCATTTTGACTGTGCCACATGCGCAAGGCCTGCATCGGCCTGCTGACAATTGGGGAGGCCCAGGCTGAGGTTTTTTGGCCTTGTTTAATCCTCCCATGCTATCCCAGGCCCAGGTTCCGAAGGGGCCTACAGAGGCCTGAACTTTCCTCCTTCCACACTCCAGGACACGTAAGTGGGGCTATGGAGGGGGGCTCGGAGATTCCCCAGAGCCAAGCAGAGGGCTCGGCTAGGGGAGAGGAGAACTTGAGGCAAGGGTTTTGACCCGGGGATCCCTCAGTCAGGACTATGGCAGCGCAGTGCCCCTCTAGGGCCTCCACCAGGGAAGAGGCCAGGAGGCATAGGGCCCTGGAAAAGACCTTCGCCAGGGCCGAGAGGCAGGCCAGGTCTGCAGGGCCTACCTCTGCCAGCAGATCAAGATCTCCTATCAGGCCTCCCTCAGTGCAATCCTCTCCTCAGGGATTCAGTCCTCCTCCCCTTCAGTCTCCCCGGCCAGGTACCGCAGCTACTCCAGGAGAAGGGTGTCCCCCTCCCCTTTGGCCTCTCCAGGTTTGGCAAGGGGGGGTCCGGCTGATCCCTTGGAAGGGACGTCCAAGGGCATTACGCCTCGCTCAGGCTGGCGCCTCAGGGTTCTGGCGATCTTTATGGGGACATGGAGGATTTGGAGCGTCTTCCTGAAGGCATTAAAAGGCTTATTTCTGCAGCCATCTCTCGGGGCATTGCCCAGCGGGACAGAAGTTCCCACTCTGCTAGGTGTCAAGGGGGAACGGGCCGTCACCAGTATAGAGCCTCATCTCCATCCATGGTTAGCAAGGCCTCGGTCATGGGGAAGGAAAATCTCCAGGATATGGGATTCTCGAAGGATGAGGATGCGACCCAGCCTGATCCTCCTTTGTCCTCAGGTCTTTTTCCTCCGGCCATGTTGAATATGTTCACAAGTACGTTGTATGATTTTTGAAATATAGGAATATGGCGCTTTTGTAAGTCAAATACGTAGATAAAAAGTAGTGCTGAAAACTGATGGTTTTGTTTCTGGATTTCAGCAATGTGATTTGGGCACATGGATTTTATATGTAACTGATGGGTTGCAAATTGCTTACTTTTATATTAGTAGATGCACCAGGAAAATTAACAATGAAAGATGCAAGTTTTGTGCCATTCCTATAAGCTACTCCTTGACTTACAACCATTCATTTAGTGACTGTTTGAAGTTTTATTTATTTATATAAATAAACCTTTCAGAAAGTGGCTGTCCTGTCTTGTTTGGGATTCACAGAGAAACAGACAGCTCTGGGGCTGGTTAGCACATTGAAAGGTGTTGAAAGGTATTTGTTCTCTTAAGTGTATTTGGAAATCTCAATTAGTCTAGAATGCTGCAATCTATTTGTAAATTAAAGTTGCATATAGAGATCCTGTGACTACCACTAAAGAACTGCCTGGTTTCTGAGTATAAGCTCTTTAGAATTCACGCCCTGTGTAGTTGAGTGATATTACAGTTTTATTAGCATTTAAAAGCTTTATTAGATGTTAAAACACATCATTTTGTATAGACTCTGCTAATTTAAGCTGTAACATTAATAATTTTGTTTATTTTACTTGCTTGCCTTAATTGTTATTTTTACAGTTTTTAAATTAGTTTTTGTTGTTAACTGCTGAGAGACTTCAGAGTTTGGAGTGTATAAGTTAAATACAAATAATTCTAATCCTGAATGCTTTAGAGGTAAAATATTTGAAAGACTACCTTCTATAAAATGAATTTGTCTCTTGAGTTATCTTCAGAAGCCTTCTTTTGAGGATCAGTAATCCCCAAGATCCATGAAAACTTTTGGTTGGGATTAAAGAAAGGTTCTGGCCCAAGAGTAAATTGAGTCCCCAAAGACCCAATTTTTTAAACGACTGAAACCCTGTTATACAGTTGCCAAAATCAGTGACATAATGTCATGCTATTGTGAGATGTGAAATGCACAAAAATTAGCTCCAAAGACCGGTTCAACATTGTTAAAAAACAAAACTTTGCTAACCATGCTTGACAAAGAAGATAGACCTTAGACTTATGCACAATCATTGCATTACCTTTTGTATCCTTGTTTCTTCTATACCAAGGGTCGGCAACCTTAAACACTCAAAGAGCCATAAATGTCCTAACTGAAAGCCCCCTTTTCAATTCTGGAGCCAACCAGAAGTCCGGTTCCCCCACGATAGAGTCTTCTCCTAGCGCGCATCCTTTTTCTCTGCTGACCGGAAGTCTGGTTCCCCCACCATAGAGTCTCCTTGTAGCATAGTGTCCTTTTTCCTCTGCCTGTCCTAATCAAAAGCCCTAACCCTATCAATTGTGGAGCTGACTTGCTACAGGGAGCCGCAACAGAGGAATGAAAGAACCACATGTGGCTCCAGAGCCACAGGTTGCTGACCCCTGTTCTATACCAACCTTTATTTTATGCTCTTTCTTTTTATGTCTGACCTCTGGTCAGTAAAAAAATCATACCTGGCTTATCCCGAATAAAACCTATATTCTAATTAGGAGCATTTCAGAAGTTGGTAAAGACCTCCTTTATTTTATTTTATTTTTAAACAATTTGTCAGTTTGTCTTTTTGTTACTGTTTTCTCTCCATTTGTTAGAGATTGTACTGTTTGTTATGAGCTTCTAGAGCTCTGTAGAGGATAATTGTGATTTAATTAACTGCACCTACCTTAGCCCTATTCCTATTGGTACATAAGTACATAAATAAATTGCAATGTTTGTTAATTGGCTTTCATTGAAAAATGGTTGGAAAACCAGAACGGTGCACTTCTGAATTTAGCTATCTTTCTTATTTTTTCTCAATTAAATTGCTTATCAGAAGTTTGTAGTTCTGCACAATATGTGGCTTTACTTCTCAAATTAGTTGTATCTGGATGTGTCTTTAATTTCCATTGAGTTCATTTTTGTGGGCGTACCAGGTAACAGTGTATTTGCTTGCTTTGTCTTATGTTTTTGAAACATTTAGCACATTTGCCAAGTTTTCTCCAGGCTCTTCATTTTTTAATTGTCTATCCTCCTATTATTAAAGCTATTAAGCTTCACAAAAGGGTTAACACAATCCCTGTGGCTTCACTATTTCTGTAGTCTAGTAGCCTCCTGTAACAGAAGCCGAACCTGCTAAGTTAATAGCTAGAGTATTTGGCATTTGGCCAAACTAAATGTCTGTAGCCTGTATCGTACTTCTCATTAATGACTTTTTGTAATTGCACCAACATTTCTTGATAATGTGTACAATATGTTACCAAACTGACTATTTAGCGTTCTGTTTGAAAGGAAAGCATAAACTTAATGTTCCTTCATGTCAAATCTATTATCAAGCAATATGTCTTGTTAAAAGAATCTGAGGATATTTTGAATAGGATTACATTTTTAGTTTGTCATTGTGGTCTCTGTGATTCAGAGTTTATTATTGCACAGAACCCTGTAATAGAGTCTTCAAATATCATACGCTCAGCATGTTTGCCTTAAATTGATCAATTCCTTTTTTTAATCATCTCTTTTTTTTAAAAAAAATAGTTTTTTTCATATGTCATTTGATGAAATCTTGGAGTTATACTTTTTACAGAAGGGATTATTCAGAGCGGGGGTGTCAAACTGGTGGCCCATAGGCTAGATGCGTTACATGCAGGCCATGCCCATTCTAGCTCTGCAAATGGGGAAAACGTCACAACATGTCATGTGACAGCAAAATCACGCTGCGAGTTTGACACCTGTGATTTAGAGAGATCTTAGTGTTGTTCATGAAGGTTTGTTATATGGTACAACTGAGCTTGGGTGAATGCTTAGAATCTATGTGGTTTCAAAGAATAAATAATGACATGATGCTATTCATAAGTTACATGGATTATATATTTTCTTGAGCTCTATTTAAACCAATAACATTCATTATTTATACTGACATCTATTACTTCTTAAAAATTCATTGCGCCAATATACTTAATCAGGATGACTGTGTAATGTCAGCGTTCCAAATATCATGCAGAATCAAATCAGAGTCCAAGGCAGAGCTATCCTTAAAGTTCCAATTTAATAAGACAGACATGTTGGCACATCTGTGGAATTCCAAATCTAAAAGCTTCTTAGGATTCCACCTAGTTGAAAGTTCATGATCAATCCACACCCATAAATCCATCATATGGTCCAATCTTCTTCGGCCACGCTGGCATCTCCACCCAGCTGGTTCAGGTCAGGTGCAGAGGTACAGAGACAAAAGATGACTTTGTGCTTCTAGAAAGGAATGACAACAACACATTCCACAATTCTACTCCTTTCTATTCCCCCTCCCAATTACTACACTAATGAAACAGCATAATGAAATAATAGAGAGTGTGGCGGGCCAAAGATCCTAAAAAGGAACATAACTGCAGGCCTGACAGACTGTTTATCTTTATTTTGTCTATTTCCACGTGGATAACCTCAAAGGAAGAATATTCACCATTATCTTCTGCATGGCTATCTTTATGAGACAACAAGTAAATAATTGCTAGCCTTGTCATTATGTTTTGTAGTTACTACATAAATTATATATAAAGAAAATGCCACAAGGGCAAGAAAAATATTGTGTTCATCTATGTATCTCTCTATTCTAAAAGTTATATAAAAATAAAGTGATAACATTTTTATAACTTTTCCCACCTTATATTGTGAAATAGGCATTTCCATGGCAATGCATTTTTATAAAGCTACTATGAATTTTCCAATAAAAAGGAAAAAGCTACTTTATCCTTTAATACTACATTTCTTAATGTCATTCTGCTGCACAGTGAAGTTATATAATCCTGGGAAAGACACAGCTGATATAAGTTGCATACAGATGCTACAACAACCCCCCCCCCCCTCATACATAACAGATATATTTTTCATCATCAAATGCAAAACATTGCAAATACCTAATTGGAACTGACTTGATCACTCTGGGGAATCATCTTTGCCAGATAAAAATCAGGGGAATGCTACTTGATTCTCCCAGACACTATAGGATTCTCATCTTTTTGTATTCATTCCTGTTTCATTCCCATACTATTTTAACAACTATATTAAACTAAATGTAGAAATACATCTTCTGAAATAATTTAATGTACAACAATACACAAGGCAGCTCTCTTCCCCTCCTCTATCAACACCTAGTGAGATATTTAGAAGTGACTATTCTACAACGCTGTTTGCCTGTGGTAATGATCTGGATGGGAACCAATAAATTAAAGCCCATGCCAGCAAAGAGGTTTTGTTAATGGATGGATCTTCTATCTGGAGAAAATAGATTGGAATGGATAATTATGTGCTTCCTATTTTTCATTTTAAAAATCAGCAGAGATACTGCCGAGCAAGAAAGCAGCACTTTCACTGAAACAATCTTTATAATGTTTATGATTCCTTATATGAAAAAACATTGAAAGCTTTTGAAAAAACCTGGCTAATTTAAAATATTTAGAATATTAAACCAGACATTTTGAAAGTGATATGTTTACAAGTAAACCTCTCTATCTTTTCAAATGATTCATTTAGTGAAAAAATGAATAGGGAGTTGGGTTTACCAATATAGGCCGGTAAAAGTTCAGCTGGCAACTATCCCTTCATTTTGGTGTTTACCAAGTATCTTTTTGTTCTGTCCTGTTAATTATTTTTTCGGCTGCTGTTTGTTTCATCTACTATATTTGTAAGTTCATATATAATGTCACTGATGCTTTTAAACCATTTTAACAATTTTGCAGTATTTAACAGTTTTATTTCTGGTTTTTAAGAGTTTTACTTCTTTTTTAAAAAAATATTTCCCTTAGAAAACTTCAATATATGACAACTAAAAAAGTAGAAAAGTTTAAAACGTTCTGTCTTTAAAATATAAGTCTGTTCACTAGATCTACCTGTTAACGTTTCTTGTGGACAAAAAATAAAAGCAGTATTTCTGATATGCCTTTTGGATTACTCTTTCAGAGTTTTCAAAAATGTAGTTCTTTGAAACAAAATGTTACAAAGTTTGGGGCATCACTACTGTAAAATGATAAACTTATTTTAGTATCATAGGGATTCTCACAAATACACATGGTTTAGTTTACTCTAATAATTAATCTCTTTCCTAAGAGTGAGATTTAGTATTATAGGCACCAATATATTCTAAAATATATTCCAATAGTCTGTTTTGTTCTCAATATTCTAAAATTGTTTTACTGAAAATTTATATATCATTTTTACAATGCATTCAAATGTATAGGAATTTCAATATAAAATCCTGTAAAGTAGAATAAAATATGGATTAAAATATAAGAATGAAGACGTGGCATAAAAGGGACAGTTGGAAGCTTGCTTAAAGGGACAGGGAAATGTCATCGGCCTTCAACCACAGCATGTTCCAGCAAATGTCCCTATGTCAAAAGTCCAAAACCACAAGGTTCAATTAAAGTTTGTTAATGGCACGTAGTCCATACCTGTAACAAAAGGAGAAGTAAGACCCCCATCTCCTTATAAGGCTTTTTCCTCAAGGTAACCAATAAGAAATGAGTAAAGTGTTTCCGTGTTACACTGTCTTTGAGAATGTATAAGAATGCGTGCATCAATAATAAAGATTGTTCAGAATTTGCAATGTTAGCCATGGGCTAACGTTTCTGAACCTGGCTGCCAAATAAACGTTTCCTGTATCCTGAGAAGTCTAAGCCTGTCATTTTCTGCAACACCTGAATCTCTCTTCCCCTCATTTATGAAGCCTAGAAGACCTAGTCAGAACAAAAAGTATTTTACAGATTGAGTATAGTTCTTCTAGTTATTTGTACAAAATGAATCCATTCTATTCTTCCTACAAAAACCACTAAGAACTTTATAAATCAATGTTAAAGTTTTGGTGTGCTTCATCACTTTTCTTAGATCACAAATGCTTCCCTGCTCAGTTTCTAGTAAATACACACGTAGAACATTTATACGAAAAAAATTAAGGTAGATAGATAAACCTTGTGACTTGACAAATAGCCCCTACAAGAAGTACCTCAGATATTTACCTGCTGCTGGACTTTTCTTACTAGAGGAATGTCAGATGTTTATAAATCAGTAACCTCATTGTACATCTTCCAAAAGAAGTGGCTGCCATACAAGGAGAATCAGGTTTTGATTAAAGAAGAAAACCCAAAAACATTTTTGACAAGTTGAAATTCTTAAGCAATATGAGGTCCTTCATTTGTATGCCGGACCAGGTACAGTATGAAGGATCAAACCTCAGCACCTGAGATGATTCCCACTATAGAGGCTATATGAAAAGCTGACAGATAAAAGTAGCGGGAAATGAAAAACTCAAAAGAGCACAGCCATCAAATATGTAACAACATGAAAATAAAGCAGTGGTTTAAATTAGACTAATGAGTGCTTGATGAGTGAGTACCCCACCAATCCAGTGACAGAGGACTAGTTAGGACTATAGGAAGATGGTTTAGCAGTCCACTTGGAGAAGGCTGTAAGTTGTATGTGTATGGATTGGGGGCCTATGGGTTTGAGCAAGGAACAATATGAACAAGGAAGAGGATGTTATAACTCACCCTCAACCTAGCAGGCATTTCCCTCTTCATAGCTTCAGTTACCAAGACAGAATCAAGCATAATCAACGCTACTTCAGGCCTGGGGCCTGAAATCTGATTCAACAACTATGTTATTTTCTTCATGACAATCTGTCTCTATGCCTGGTCACCCAATGGTGCACTCATCACCACTGTAACAGTGTCCATCCATCTTGTTGCTGATTGTCCTCTTCTTTTTCCTTCCATTTTTCCAAGCATCAGAACCTTCTCCAGAGAGCTAGGTCTTCTCATAATGCATCCTAAATAGGATAATTTGAGTCTAATTTTTTTTTTGTTGAGTGAAAATTTGGGGTTGATTTGTGATTCATATATTGTGTTTTTAGCTGTCCTCTGTATTTTCAGGAGTCTATTCCATCACTAAAGTTCCAAAGCATCAATACTCTTCCTATCCTGCTTCGTCATCTTTTGTTTCCATAGCATAGAGTATCACAGAGGAATACCATTGGTTATACAATTCTGCTCTTTGTGGGTATTAAAATGATTGCAAATCATGGCATTTGCATATCTTTTCCAAGACTTCACATCTGCTTTATCAAGTGCTAGTCTGTAATGCTTGTTCTTTACTATAAATGGTTGATCTTAAAAGGCACAAACTATCCACCATTGTGATATCTTTGTTGTCGATTGTAAGGCCAGTTGTTGTACTTATTATCATTAGTTTGGTTTTATTTATATTTAATTTTATTCCATTTTTTTTTACCATGCTCCATTTATTCTGGAGTTTGCAGATCATTTGCATTTTTGGCTATCTAGTATTGCCAGGATAGCAGGCTATTGATGCGTCTTCCTCCAATTTTAAAATCACATTCACTTTCTTTTAATCCAGGTTCTTTTAATATATATTCAGCATATAAACTGAATAGATAAGGGGAGTAGGGGTGAAATTCTCCCAGTTCGGCCTGGTTCAGCCCGGTTCGGCCGACCAGTAGGGACGATTGTCATTGGTTCTGCGAACTGGTAGTAAAAAAAAAAACCTTTCCAAGGATCGCGCAGCTCAGCTGTGAGCCGTGTGATCCTCGGAAGCTTTTTAAAGCATTTTTTCCCTGCCAGCTTGGGTGAATAGTCAGGAAAAAAATGCTTTCAAGAAGTGGGGAAAAAAGCTTCCGACAATCGCGTGGCTCACAGCTGATCCATGCAATTGTCAGAAGCTTCCCCCCCTTTTTAAAAACACTTTTTTTCCTGCCTATTCGCCTGAACCAGCAGGAAAAAATGCTTTAAAAAATGGGAGGGGAAAGTTTCCAATGATCGTGCGGCTCATGGTTGATCGTTGGAAGCTTTCCCCCCCACTTTTTAAAGCATTTTTTTCCTGCCGGTTTGAGCGAATAGGCAGGAAAAAAATGCTTTAAAAATTCCCCTCTGTTTTTAAAGCATCTTTTTCCTTCCTATTCGCCTGAACCGGGAGCAAAAAAAATGTTTTAAAAAGTGAAAAAAGTTGGCCACGCCCATGCAGTCATATGACCCTCCCAAGCCACGCCCACAGAACCGGTGATCAAAAAAATAGATTTCACCACTGATGGAGAGTATACAGTCTTCTCACATTCATTTGCCAGCCTGAAGCTTCACCGTTCATTTCACCATGTTCTTCTGTGCATACTGTATATATAGGTTTCACATGAGGCCAGTAAATGTTGTGGGATTTTTCAAAACTGCTACATATAAACAATATACCTTTAACTGAGAAATATGAAAATGTTTGGCTGCAGAGGAAGAGTGCTTGAAATTAGAAAAGTTACATGATTCGGCTGAATTGTGCTCATATCAATTATAATATTAATAGTACTTGGTACCTATATTTGTTCAGTATTAATATTGTTAGATTTTCTTATATTCTCCTTTATTGATATTAAATTCTTAGAAATATAGTTAAATATATTTTAGTTAAATACTCTCCCTTTCCCTTTTCCAATCATTTCCCATTCCTTCCTTCCCATATTTCATCTTTTCCTGTCTTGCATTCCCCATTCTCACCCCCACCCCAACGCATTCTATTCACTGTCAGGAAGGGATACCCCCGAAGAGCCATTTCAGCTCAATCCGGCATCGCCAGCGGCTAGTGGAACCAGCAGCTACAAAAGTGAGTGGGCTAAAGGGAAATTTAAATGTATCAAACAAGGGAAATATTTCGTGGCTTTCATAAACGTATGCTGGATATTTTACATTAGTATTGCTGTTAATCATAGGCAACTGGTGTCCTTTGGGTACTGTTGGACTAGTGTAAGTTACTGTGAATACAGGAGCCCTTTCAGAAACATTTTACTCCAAAATCACAGGTGTAGTTTTCGCACTACTATCAAAGCTAGCTCCTACAAGAAATCCCTGTTACCTATTTAGGCAAGAAATGACATTTTAATGGGTTTTTCTTCTTATTGTTTACTTTTGCTAAAAGATTATTTTATCTTTATTTTCACATCCATGTCAAATTTGGGGCGAAAGTTATTTCTCATGAATTAATCTGGAAATAATTTAGGATTGCAAAAGATTTGTTTATTTTAAGAAAATTCTGACTCCTTTCTATCTCTGGTCAGTTTTGGCTGCTGACATAGAGAAGCATTATAAGGGTATGGAAAAGTGTTGCCTCTTATGTCCTTCAGTTCTAGAGATAATGAAAATGAACTAAACCCATGATGGTGAACCTATGGCACGTGTGACACAGGTGGCACACAGAGCCCTCTCAGCAGGCACATGAGCTGTCACCCAGCTCAGCTCTACCGCGCCTGCACCTGCACCTGTGCCTCCCGCTGTCCAGCTGATTTTTGGGTCTCTTCCACATGGGGGGTAGGGGGAAGTGGAGCACGCACTCCCCTGTAGCCCATATTTGCTCCCAGGAGGCTGCAGGGAGGCCTCCAAAACAGGGCACAGGGAGGGTTGTACACACATGCATGGGGAATGGGTGAAACACAGGGGGTTGCGTACGCATGTACAGGAGGCAGGGGGAGTGCAGGGGGGTCACACGTTCATGTGCGCATTACATTAAGGGTGCAAGTGCTTTTGGCACGTGATGACAAAATGGTTAGCCATCACTGAACTAAACTATCCTATATTGCACAATTTTTCTTTAAGGTATAATTGATATATATTTCTGAATAATGCGTCTGGTTTCTAATAATTTATTAAATATACTTCTATAACCAACAATATCTAGAAAAGAAAATGGTAGTGGAAATAATAATTGTTTTAAGAGACAGTTATTATTATGCTTTGAAATCTCTGTGTTAGGAATTAGCTGGTTTTTTTTTACTTTGCTTTGAAAGAATTTTTAAGACCAAACCTGTTTGAACATCTTTTTGTTTATAATTTTGAGTACGTATCTTATTTCCATATAACAGAATAGCAATGGAAATCAAGCTTCTAATGACTCTGTAAGATCTAGTGCAGTCAGATAACACAAATTCTTAAATAAGGTCATTCTGAACATTTTGGTTAATTGCAAAATTAACAAAATTTTGTTAATTTGTTGGTGTGTTTTCTTGTGTTTGTGCTATATGTTCAAATTACAATTGTTTTGTGTTGTTGTCTTAGTTGTCTTTCAGCATTAGTGGCTTCTGATTCCTGACATATGAACCCATCCACACATAATATGACCTTCACATTTTTAACCGCCCCGAGTCCCTTTTTGGGAGAGGGGGCGGTCTAAAAATCTAAGAAATAAATAAAATAAATAAAACCAAAATATCATGAAAAAATGGATTTAGTTTAGTTATTTTGATTTCTATAGTCACCAATCTCAGCAATTGACTCTAGGGTGTCAGACAATTGAAAAACAGATATTACTATTAAACCTTAAAAAAACGTTTTGAAACAATAAAACAGTAATAAGTATTGAAACAGTAAGAACATTAAGAGTTTGAAGTATATACAAAGCAAGATGGTGAAAAAAGTAAGGTTCTACATTTAGGCAAGAAAAACAACTGTACAGGTACTATATGTGGTACCTTGCTTAATAGCAGTAACTGTGAAAGGGGTCTTGGAGTCTTAGTAGACAACCATTTAAATATGAGCCAGCAGTGTTCAGCAGCTGCCAAAAAAGCCAACACAGTTCTAGGCTGCATAAATAGAGGGATAGACTCAAGATCACGTGAAGTGTTAATACCACTTTATAATGCCTTGGTAAGGCCACACTTGGAATACTGCATCCAGTTCTGGTCGCCACGATATAAAATGTTTGTGGAGACTCTAGAAAGAGTGCAGAGAACAGCAACACAAATGATTATGGGAAAAGAAAGGGAAAATAAGGTGGTGTTACAACAGGTGGAAGGGATGGTAAATAAAGCAACCCAAACTGTATATTATAACCTATTAAATGAAATAACAAATGTTTAAGAATGACAAATGTAAAGAAGAATAACTATTATGTGAATGTATACCTAAAAGGGTATGTAAGAGAATAAAAAATAAAAAAAATGGGGAAAAATGATTAGGGAGGCTAAAATGTATGAAGAATGGTTGCAGGAACTGGGTATGACTAGTTTAATGAAAAGAAGGACTAGGGGAGATATGATAGCAGCGTTCCAATATCTCAATGGTTACCACAAATAAGAGGAACTATTCTCCAAAGCACCTGAGGGTAGGACAAGAAGCAATGGGTGGAAACTAATCAAGGAGAGAAGCAACTTAGAACTAAGGAGAAATTTCCTGATAGATCCATTAATCAGTGGAACAACTTGCCTCCAGAAGTTGTAAATCCTCCAACACTAGAAGTATTTAAGAAGATGTTGGATATCCATTTCTCTGAAGTGATGTAGGGTTTCCTGCCTAAGCAAGGGGTTGGACTAGAAGACCCCCAAGGTCCCTTCCAATTCTGTTATTCTGTTCTGTTAAGATGTCTGGCCTGTTAACAATATAGCCAGGAGGCAGGGCTGTTGGCTCATATAGTAACCCAGGCTTAAGAACATAGCCATAACATAGCTTTACCAGAATGCTAACAGGGTTGGGGCCATTCTAATATCTGAAACGAAGATGTTCCACAGAGCAGGGTCTATTGCAGAAAAAGCTCACTTTCCAGTCCCTGTCAGCTGACATTTTGGGGGTTGCACATAGATAAACCAGCTCATATTTTTTCAATTAATTCTGAAAGATTGTTTGTTTATTTTATTTCATAATTTGTATCAATAAATGTTGTTTTCCAGAACATATTCTGTTTCAGTTTTTCACAATTGGTTTAGCCATGGGTGGCCCTGTTTTCTTGCCCAGGGGTAAAGCGGTTTCACAATTACGTTTATGGTCGTTTTTTTCACTTAGTGACCGATCATTAACCCTTCTTGGGTCTTCTGGCGGGGGATCGCAAGACTCCTCAGATTTTGTCTCCAAAAATGTTCAGATGGACAGTCTTTCTAGCGGTGTATAATTATCAGCTACAATATAGGCCAGGAAAAAACTTGCTGATGCCCTCAGTCGCTGCCCTCTGCCAGCGCCTGCTTTGGACCCTGCTCCTACAGTTTTGGTCCTCTTAATTGAAGAGTTGGCCATGCCAGTATTGGCCCTGGATATAGCCAGGCTCTCTGCCACAGACCCCATATTGGCCCAAGTTTTGGACTGGGTGCACAGGGGGTGGCCACGGGGGCCGGTAGATCCTGAATTTCACCCCTATTATATATGGCAGCATGAGCTGTCCGTCGTTAGGAGGAGGAGGAGCTTCCGGCGATGGCGGTCGCCTCTTGAGCTCCAGGAACTGTAGCGGAGCCCCAATGGGGGGGAAGGGGTTGCTGCCGGCCCTCGTTCCATCCGAGGGCCGAGAGTCGGACTGCTGAACCACCCTGGTCTGCTTTGGACCTATTTCGGTCCGCCAGGGTGGTCGGGGAGGCCGGGGAGACCGGAGAGAGGCCGGAGAGAGGTGAGAGGCTGGAAAATGGATGCGGGGGCCGGGGCTGAAGGCAGGAAGAGGAACGGCGACGGCGCGCATATGTTTGGCGCAGGCGATGGTGGAGGGAGTAAGGAGACGTCCGTGAGAGTGACTGGCAGGTCCGGGACTGGCCGGGACTGGCTGAGCAGAATGGAGCTGAGCAGCTGAGCAGCTGAGTAAACGGCAGAGACGGCAGCGGCGGCAATGAGAAGAACGGGAGAGGAGACGCCGCTGCCAGGGGGGCTTGCTGAAGATCTGCTATCTCCGAGCGCCCCCTGGTGGCTCCCCCCGCCTGCAGACCAGCCAGCACTAATAAGAAGACGCCGAAGGCTTAACATCAGGATATTGGAATGCTGGGTGAGAGCCTGGAATATGAGGTTTTTGGGCTTTTTGGGAGGGAGCCAAGACAGAGTCTGGAGTTACAGGACGATGGCCGGGGGTGGTCTAGAACAGCAGAAGCTACCGGAAGATCGGGCCTAGGGCCATGGAGAGGCCGGAGTGGTGCCTGGATTAAGCAGGCCTAGGCTAAGAACGCCCCCCCCCACCCACTGAGGACCCTAGACTTCTGTCCATGAGCTCATGCTCACCTGGGACCATCTTATGCCCACTCGGGACCATATAGGGCTTTCACCCACTTTTGTCATCTTTTATCATCGTTTATCATCTTTGCCACCTCTATTATGCCTGCATCATCTGGACATTTGGACTTCTATCTGCCCCCCCCCCATCCTCATCCAAATACGAACAGGATTTTGCCTCTTACCCCCCCCCCCCCACTGACTTTGTTACCATCTGCAGCACCTTAACCCCACTGGATTCTTATATCAATTTACCTGAGGTCAGACCTGCTCCGCCTGCGGGAGGCCCCTCTCTCGCAGGCATGGCCCTTGGCTCTCTCAAGGGCCCGCCTCGATGATGGGTTTGTCAACCCCGAGAGGTGCAGGAAACGGAAGCTAAGGGGTTTTTTAATTAAATGCTTTGTATCTTTTTTAGGGGGTTCCAGGGTGGGGGGGGAGGGTCCATCAGACCGGGAGGGAAGCCAGTGCCAGGCAAACAGGTGAGTCCAGGAAGGAAGGGAACGAGGTGGGGGGGGGGGAAAGAAAAGGTCATTTCAACAGAGGGTTGTTTTATTACAACGGTCGTGGGGAGAGGGGGATGCAAGGACAGGAGAAGATCCCAAGGTCGGTTGGGAGACCGTGGCTGCTGGCTACGCCCGGTCGTTTGTACCAACCCCCGCAGTCTGGGTGGTCAGGAGCTACAGAGCCAGGGCCTGCGGCTGATGCTTTGCAATGCAAGGTCTGTGATTAACAAGGCCCCCCTCATCAATGAGTTGATCTCAGAGGGGGAGCTAGACCTTGCAGGGATAACGGAGACCTGGTTGGGCCACGAGGGCGGTTTGCCCCTTGTGGAAATGTGCCCACCGGGTTTCCGGGCATTTCATCAGCCCCGGGCCCTGGGTAAGGGTGGTGGGGTGGCGGTAGTTATTCGGGAATGTTTGGAGCCGAGAGAGTTCACTGTTCCTCAGATACCCGGGTGTGAGTCCCTTGGTGTGAAATGGGGCCCAGGGAGGCAGTGGGGCTTGCTGATTGTATACTTGGCTCCTCGCTATGCATCAGCAGCTCTGCCCGAGCTCCTCGAGCTGATCTCGGAAACGGCAGTTGAGACCCCCAAGCTTCTGGTTATGGGGGATTTCAACTTGCCGTCGACGGGAGAGGCTTCTGAGGTGGCTCGGGAGTTCATGGCTTCCATGACGGCCATGGACCTGACCCAATTAGTTCAGGGCCCCACTCACGAAGGTGGTCACACACTGGACCTTGTTTTCGTATCTGAGCAGTGGACGAGTGATCTGGGAATGGGGGATTTAGTCATCACGCCCCTGTCATGGTCTGATCACTCATCTCTCTGGCTGAACTTCCCTGGCGCTACCTCCCACCGCGAGGAGGCGGAACCAGACTGTCTAAGCTGGTACCGCCCCAGGCACCTGATGGAACCGGATAGATTCCAGACGGAGCTTGGGCCAATACCTATAGCCCTGACCCGCTCCCGGTCGGAGGACCTAGCGGCCGCCTGGAATAGGGCGGCGGCTGGGGCCTTGGACCGGGTTGCGCCTTTGTGACGTCTCCTGCGGCAGCAATCCACCCGGGCTCCTTGGTTTACCGAGGAGCTGAGGGTGATGAAACGCCACAGGAGACGTCTAGAGAGCAGGTGGAGGTCCTCACGCTCCGAATCTGATCGAGCACAGGTAAGAGCCTACTTGCGGACTTACCTTGTGGCATTAAGGGCGGCCAAACGTAGACATTGTGCCGCCCTTATTGCGTCCGCCGATAACCGCCCTGCCGCCCTGTTTCAGGTGACCCGCTCCCTCCTATCACAGAGGACGCGGGGGGCACCCCTGCAGGGAAGAGCAGAGGAGTTTGGGGAATATCTGCAGGACAAAGTCGCTCAGATCCGGAGCGGATGGGCCCCCTTCAGTGGACCGGACGAGCCGTCAACAGCGAGTCTTGAGAGACCACTCTGGGAGGAGTTTGACTCTGTTGCCCCCGAGGATTTGGACAGGTTACGTGGACGGCTGCGACCCACCACATGTTCAATGGACCCGTGTCCCTCCTGGCTGGTACTGGCATCCTGGGAGACGACACGAGGCTGGCTTCTGGGCCTGGTGAACGCTTCGTTGGGTGAGGGATCCTTGCCAACCGCCTTGAAAGAGGCGGTGGTGAGGCCCCTGCTCAAGAAGCCTTCACTGGACCCAACGGAACTAGCTAATTACCGTCCAGTCTCCAACCTTCCCTTTTTGGCAAAGGTTGTTGAGAATGTGGTGGCGCAGCAATTTCCGCGACACCTCGACGAATCCGAATATCTAGACTCATGCCAGTCCGGTTTCCGACCCGGGCACAGCACGGAGACAGCCTTGGTCGCGTTGGTTGATGATCTCTGGAGGGCCAGAGATAGAGGTTGTTCCTCTATCCTGGTCCTATTAGACCTCTCAGCGGCTTTTGATACCATCGACCATGGTATCCTATTGCGCCGGCTGGGGGGATGGGAGTCGGAGGCACCGTTCTACGGTGGTTCGACTCCTACCTCTCTGACCGGACGCAATGTGTGTTGACAGGGGGGCAGAGGTCGACCCTGAGGCCACTCTCTTGTGGGGTGCCGCAGGGGTCGGTCCTCTCGCCCCTCCTGTTCAACGCATATGTGAAGCCGCTGGGGGAGATCATCCGTGGTTTTGGGGTTGAATACCATCTGTACGCTGATGATACGCAGCTGTACATCTCAACCCCAAACCACCCCAACGAGGCTGTCGAAGTGATGTCCCGGTGTTTGGAAGCCGTCGGGGTCTGGATGGGGGACAACAGACTCAAACTCAACCCCTCCAAGACTGAGTGGCTGTGGCTACCGGCACCCCGGTTCAGCCAGCTAACTCCATCGCTGGCCATAAGGGGTGAACAACTCCCCCCTGTGGAGCGGGCGCGCAATTTGGGCGTCCTCCTAGATGCCCGGCTGTCTATGGATGACCATGTGGCAGCCGTGGCAAGGGGGGCGTTCCACCAGGTTCGCCTGGTGCGTCAATTGCGCCCCCTACTGGACCGGGATGCCCTACGCACGGTCACTCATGCGCTGGTGACGTCTCGCCTGGACTACTGCAATGCCCTCTACATGGGGCTTCCCTTGGGACGCATCCGAAGACTACAGCTAGTCCAGAACGCAGACGCGTGGGTGATTATGGGGAGCTCAAGATACTACCACGTGACACCTCTCCTGCGCGAGCTGCACTGGCTACCTGTGGTTTTTCGGGTGCGTTTCAAGGTATTGATTACCATCTTTAAAGCGCTCCATGGCACAGGACCCAGTTACCTGCGGGATCGTATCCTCCCGCACACATACCTATGACCAATCCGCTCTCACAGGGAGGGACTACTACTGGTGCCGTCCACTAGACAGTGCCAGCGGGCGACGCCTAGGGGTAGGACCTTCTCTGTGATGGGCCCAACCCTCTGGAATGACCTCCCCCCCGACATTAGAACTACCACTGACTTCCGTTCCTTCTGTCAAAAATTAAAGACTCACCTCTTTCGATTGGCTGGCCTGGCACATTCTTAGTTTTTACCTCCCGGTGGATATATTTTAATGGATAATTTTGGGTAATATTTTAACTCCTTGGTTATTAGAGTTTTTAATGTACTATATTTATTATTCTATATACAGTCTTGCAACCTCCTCCACCTACGTATTTAATTATTTAACTGTTTTATGTATGTATTTTATAACGCATTTTAGTGACTGTACACCGCCCCGAGTCCCTTTCGGGAGAGGGGGCGGTCTATAAATACGAATAATAAATAAATAAATAAAGTTAACGGGTGCCTGTTATGGGGCAATAGGGTGGTAGCTCCCCCAAACCTTAGGTCACCAATTTTAAGTTGCCTGCACACTGCTCACCTGGGCATTGTGTGCATGAAGGCTTTGGGCCGAAGCTACGTGTGGTGGCCCACGATTGACCAGGAAATAGAAAACTGACTAGCCACCTACCAGCAGTGCCAGCAATCTAGACCGGCTCCCCCTTCTGTGCCCATCAGAGAATGGGACATGCCCGGCCCATTCTTAGGGCAGAACTTCTTGGTCCTTGTAGATGCCTACTCGAAGTGGGTGGAGCTGGCACTCATGCTTTCTACCATTTCTGAGGCCATAATTAGGGTGCTGGGGAGGCTATTTGCAACCCATGGGTTGCCTGACATGGTGGTGACTGACCATGGGCCCCAGTTCACGTCGGCACCCTTCCAGATGTTTTTAGGCCAGCATCGCATACGACATGCCCCGACGGCCCCATTCCACCCGGCCGGAAATGATCTGGCAGAATGAACCGTCCGGCCAGCTAAGGAGGCATTGGGCAGCCTGGGGCCAGGGAATTGGCATGACAAACTGTCCCAATGCCTCCTGGCACAGCATACAACCCCGTGCCCAATCACCAAGCAAAGTCCCGCAGAAGAGCTTATGGGTCATTGGCTCTGGACAACCCTGGACTGGCTACACCCTGGTTATGCAGCAGAGAAAAGCCCCCTCGCAGGCAGCTCCACACGGGCCTTTAATGTGGGAGACCCAGTCTACGCCCAAAACTATGGGGCCAAACCAAGGCGGCTTCCCGGGCAAATCACGCAACTAACTGGACCCTACTCTTATAAGGTCCAGCTCAGTGACGGGCGAATGTGGCGCTGACACATCAACCAGGTCAGACGGCGAGCCACCAGCGCAGCAGACCAACACCCGGTGCAGACCCAATCCTGCCCCGGGGAACTAATATTGACAGAGGCTGCTCCAGCACAGACAGAGTCACATGCGACACCCCCCATCGATGCGTTCTTGTCGCCAGGCTTACCTGAGAATCCGGTCAGTCCCACGGCGGTCAAGTTTCCTGCCGACTCAGCTGCGCAGTCTCTTGATGCTCCACAGGACTCTCCACCAGCGGCTCCTCCTTTGGCCACCGCCCCTGAACTAAGGCAATCTGGGCAGAGCTGACGCCGGTCGGTGTATTTGGCTGATACGCATGTGCTAACTGGGAGGAGAGGGGTGTTAAGTCCTCGAGGCTACGATGCCATTGACTATCATTGCCAGCCCCTGATTGGTTGAGACGCGAGCAGCCAGCTGGCGGGAGAATGCAGCCATTCTATTGATTCAGCGTCTGACAGCTCTAGTATAAAAAGGGCTGTCAACTGTTAAATGTTGCTGTTTGCCGGGTCGAGGTTTGCCTTACATTTTGCCGTGTTATCCTGTTAATAAAGGTTGTGTTAGCTTCAACCTGACTTGCCTCAGTTCCTGCCTGCCTCATTCTCCCTACAGAACATATAGGTGTCTTGTATGCAATTCCAAAAACAATTGGAGCACCACCTGAACACCATCAGTCAATTGCAAAAGGCAGCTGTTCTGACCAGCTCCCTGAACATGACAAACCCTTTCTAGTTAAATCAATGATTCATTTATTAGGAGTGTCAGCAACCCCGGCAAAAAGTTTCTCTTTCACCGCAGGCTAACAAGTCTGTTCTGCAGGGAAATGAATAGTTGTCTGCCACATCTATTCATCTCCGCCCCCTGCCTTTTATCCCCAGGGCTAGGGTGAGGCTTCGCTAGCAGTAGTGGCTCTTGATTCCCAAGGATCAGCCCACAGATTTCCACTGCTCTCCTCTCCTCTGCCTTTTGCGCATCTGTGTGTCAGACACTGATCCCAGCAGTTCCGTTCCTCCATCATCAGCCACCTCCACACCTGGGGGCTGTTGTCTCTCCATCTGAGGGCTGATGGATGGCCCAGGCGCCGCCTCTGTCTCTCTCTTTCTCCACTAGCTCCATTCCCTCTTCCGTCTTGGAGTGCTCAGATTGCCTTGATGCTGACCCTGACTCCCATGCCTCCTCATCTGATTCAGCTGCTGGAGGGGCCTATAGGCCACAACAGCAGCTTGCTTGGTACAGTATACTTTCTGCTGCAATACCTTTAACACCATCAAAGAACACCTGCTTATCCGGGATCCTTGTGAAAGACTCAATAGGTTGATAAAATTCCAGTCTAAACAATTGGCTGTATGACCAGTAATACTAATAATAATGTGCAAAGTATTATCATTAGATGTTAGATAACGGATGAGGGCAGAACAATTTGTAACCTGTCGCTTGCCTAGATAATTCTAAAACTTTAGTTCTACATTCATAAATAGAGGGGAAGTTCCTGACTTTGTTGTGAAAGATCTTGAATAATTTAAAATCCAATGAATAAGTATAGGAGGAGTGTTAAGGATAGGAAGTTTCCCTCCCACTTTCAATAAACGAGGTGCAGATTGCAGCCCTTCCGAGAAACATATCTCTTAATGAGCAATAAATGACACCCGAAAACATGTTCTAATGAAAACAAACTTTAATATGAAAATAAAAATAAATCTCACTATCTAATTGTTACATTCTGGCAAGAGCAATGTTGCCCACCTCCTCCGGCAGGCAAATGAAGATCAGAAGGAAAGTACAAGAATGTGTGATGTATTATGAAACGTGTTAGGAGGCATGCACAGTAAATTATTGTCAGACAAGAAAAACATTTCTACAGTATAACTCAGAATATAAGCTCAATTGACAAACCAATTAACGTAGTGACAAGGAGATTGTACTGTTTCATGGGGTGGTATTTTCAGTCACTTGACTCATCTTCCCGCAGTTGGCAGCTGAGAGGACAAAGGTGTATCTTTCAGTTGGTGATGTTCCCAATATGCAATGTGCCATCCTTCATGGCAGAGACTGAATAAAAAATCTGAAAAGCATTGTAGTTATATCCTTGTCTTGAATAACTGAGAAAATTTAGTGTGACTAGGAACATTTTCCAGGATCCCTGGATCTCAAAGACGCTAGCAGAGCTACATAGGTTTGTAATGTTTATTTCTGGTTTTATTAACTTAACAGACAGGAAGAAGCAAATATATTCCAACTTTATTGAAAGAGTCAAGAAGTTTCATTTCTCCAGCTAATTGTTTTGCATATACCATTTTCTCTCATTCTAGGCAAACATACTATAGCCGTCATGGCAAACCCGTGGCATGGGTGCCAGAAGTGGCATGCATAGCCAAGTCTCCAGGCACACAAACCATTGCCTGTTGCTCTTCCAGGTTCTGGCGCGCTGGCCAGCTGGTCTTTACGTGTACAGGAGTGCTGGAAACCGGAAGAGCCGCCACCCAGTGTGCATGGACACCGGGTGCTCTTCCAGCAAGCACATGTGCTCCCGTTTCAGCACTCTGTGCCAAAAAGGTTCGCCAACAGTGTACTATAGTATAGCAAAGGATTTTTTTCATTTTAGTATTTTTTTTCTCCAAACTTGTGGTTATTATCAAAAACTTTTAAAATATCTTAATGCCAAATAATGTTAACTGAACACATATGTGTTCTTAACATATGTGCACCATGATTCATAATTCTTAGTCATACTCCTGTTTACTGCTCTTGATCTTGTGATATTAATTGTCATTTTACCATTTAGACTGAAGAGTTGACAAATGATTGGGTGGTCTTGTTGCTGATAAATATTTATAAACATTCCCTTATTTCCCAGGTTGTGTTCTTATATGTTTCAATGAGTTTTCACCCAGTATCCATACATTGTAATTAAACTATTCAGTTTATTACCGGTTTATTTACATATTCTGTATTTTGATATTCTTTGTATCTGCAATGTTGTCCTTGGCTAAACCTCAATCCCTGAACTAAAGTAAATAATAACAATAACAATAACCACCAAAGTCTTATTATACTTTTGGGAATTAATAGTAAAATACTCTTTTCCTACTTTTGCAGAAGGAGTTGAGCCTTCCAAGAAGGGGAAGTTTGTAAGTAACCAATGTTTATTTCGATTACGTGTATTCATTATAAAGGCTGTGACAGGTCCTCAGTATGTGTGTGTTATCAGTGACTGATAAACGGGGGCTAAAGGTGGCAGTAGATAGTGGAAATAAAGTTTATACTGTAGTTCTTGCTTTATTCTATTTTTTTTCTTTACGGATATAATGTATCGATCAGGACAAATTATGAAAATTTTTAGATTAAGACATTAATTAAATTGTTTATTCATTTTTATAAAAAAAGTTTCATTATAGCAGTATATAGGTTGTGAATACTTTTCTATGAAGTTTACATCTGTATTATTTTGAAACTCTAGAAAATTGCATAAATGCCACCCAAAATAATAATTTTTACTGGTGCCTATCATATCTTCTAAGAAATTGTGACTGTTAAATATGAAATGGGAAATAAAACAGCTGTTAGTAGTTGCTTTAAAAAAGTCTGCTGCTGCTGCTGAACTTATTAATGAGATTCTAGCTAAAAAACAATATTCTGCTATCTATTGGCGCTTACATAATTTCATCTTATCCCACTCCCATTTATTGCCATTGGCCAATCAGACATTAAATTTGGGAGCAGGTGCATTTTGTGACAATCTTGGTTCAATTAAACATCAAGCAGAATAGTTCATTGAAAATTTGCAAAAATTTTACTTATGAGCTGCAGAAATGTTGGTTGATTAACTATCAACCAACTGCTATCCATGCATATCTCAGATCTTTAGATGTTTTATATAAATAGTGAAACATAATTAATAGTAGATATTTTGGGGGTTTATACCATTGTAGAATGTAATTTTTTAAAGGTGCTAATGATTTTACTTCAACGTTCACACTGTATCTACGTGCAACCTTATGGCCATTGTGGTGAGTTCTATTCCATTTTAAACTTTAGCTAATTGCAGCTCAGATGGGGTTGTTTCCAGTAAATGACCCTTTAAGAAAATTTTGGCTTTTTAATTTATTTTGGGACTAATAGTCCTGAAATTAAAACCATTACAATATTATATTTGTCTATCTGGAAATAGCAAAACAAAAAAAAATGCTGCAAATGACAGATGAAAGTAAATGACAAACGAATTTCCCATCTGTGTCAAGAAAATTCAGTACAGAAAATCTTGAGCTCTTCCATAAGATAGACTGTAATGGCTTGAACAAATTATAGCAAAAATTTAAAATATTGTTATTTTGAGAGCAATTAGCAATGTATAAATTACCCTTGATTGATGCATACTTAATACAAGATCTGTTTTCACTTCCTGGACCAATATTAGAGAAAACTAGTGAATGTAGTACTGTAGTTGCATATCATATTGTCTATGTTACTTGATAGGAATAAACAGATTTTTCTTAGAGAACTAACTATGAAAATACTCAGAAAATTTGAGCTGAACCTTTCATCTATTTTTCAAAACTAGCAGCAAACTCAAGCTGTTGCTATAATGAACTGGTGTTTATGAATATGAACATTAAATATTTCTTTTTAAAATTATTACACCGTAAAATATTTTCCTTGTTATTTATTGAAAAGGTAAATTTGGTCCTTTTTTGAGTCTTTTTTTAGTCATTTGAGATTCTTAAGATTGTTTTAGGAATGTCACATTAAAACACGACAGTAGGCTTTTAAGTCTACAGAGAAGAGTTTTAGGGGGAAATTGTACAACATATTTGGTTTTAATACTGTTACAGCCTTATTTATCATTTGCTACATCTAATTTTAATGAAATATGTCAAACTGTCGTCTATGAAAATATTTCATAGAACCACTTTGTTCTATTATTTTAAGCAGTTTTCACAATTAGGCTACTGCAGGTTTCCGACATAGTAATCATAAGTGTCATTCTGTGTTGGGGAAAAAGTGGCTAATACCATTAAATGAGATGCTGAATACCAATTTCACATATGCAATTCAACAAGAATTATTAAGACATTTTTTTCCCTAAGGTTTATTCTGGCATGTTTCCTAAAAGCCGATAAAGGCTATAATTGATCTTTCCAACAATAATTCTTGAATGTGAATTATTGGATTATTTTAAGGAAGGAAAGATATAATGATAGAAGATATAAAGGAATATTCTTATATTTTTCAAAATGAAATGATGCATGTTTGATACCAGTTTAAGTCCAAATTAAGAAAAATGCGGTTGTCTTAACAAATTTACAGGTTTGAAATTTCAATTCTAATGCACCGATGCAGGAGAGGTCCCTGTGTCAGGAACTCTAGGAGAACTATCATGAGCCATGCAGTCATTGGCAGTGTCACCTGGCATTTTATATATTTATTTATTGTTGGCTTTTAAAATTTCAGTGAGGAAGAGGTGAAAGCAGAGAAGTACTGTTGGCTGAATATTCAGCATTTTCATAATATTCCCACAAAATAGGATTTATCTTATCAAGAAATTAAGCAGTCACTATTTTCTCTAAGCAATTAAGTATTATTTAAATAATAATAAATATCGGAAAAATCAGTTATGATTAAAAGCAAATTTACATTAACTAAATCCTTTGGGAAATAAGTTACTTGAATAAGTTGCTCATTTGTCTGTTCTATGTGTAAGGCAGAAGCCTATTTTGAGAGAATGAATAAACAAAGGCATGTGTGAAAAGATGAAGCACTGGAGTGATCATCTTGATTTTGTAAACAAAATTAAATAAAAAAAACAGGCTTACACAAAATTAAATGCAGTTAAAGAATTATATTTCCAAACATGAGGGAAAGCTCTACAATTTTGGGGTTTGTTTTTTATTTTGGCTGGGGACGCCAACTGAAATAAATTGGATAACGCTTAATAGCATGGCTGTCAAACTTGCCACATCATGTTGCCGTCACCTGACGTTTTGCGATGTTTTTCCCATTTGCGGAACTAGTGTGGGTGTGGCCTGTGCGCAACGAATCCGGCCCACAGGCTGTCAGTTTGACACCTCTGTTCTATAGCTAAAACAGCTGACTATGCTGATCTCCTATTTCCAAGTAGCGTATACAAAAGTACACACAAATATATTTTACTTATAAAGAATATGGATACAGGTAGCCCTCGACAATTAGAACTAGATTTTCAGTTGCTAAGCAAGGCTGTTGTTAAGTGAATTGCACCCAATTTCAAGAGTTTTTTTTTTTTGCCATGATTGTTAAGCAAATCACTGTAGTTTTTAAGTGAATCTTTTAGTCATTAAGCCAGTCCACCTTCTCCTATTGACTTTAGTTATTGAAAGTCTGCTTACAAGATTGCAAACGGTGATCCTGTGACTCTAGAATGTTGAAATCATCATAAATACATACCAGTTGCCAAGTCAAAACTTTTGGTCACATGACCCTGGGGATATTGTATGGGTTGTAGGTTATTTTTTTTAATGCCACTGTAACAAATGGTGTAAGTTAAGGTTTATCTGTATTACAAAGGTTTCTTCAGTCTTAGAATACTTATTTCTGGTCTTGGAGTATTCATCTGGAATGGAGCTTCAGAAATTCATGACTAAAATTTTAGTACCAAACTATTTGTGCAGGCAAAATGTAATAATACATCACAAAGCCCCTCAGTATGTTGCCCATATCTTATCTGCTTAATGTAGTTCTTCCCTACTTAAAGGTTAGCTGATTGCATATTTGATCCTTTATCTCAGCAGTTCTCAACCTGTGGGTCACAACCCTTTTGGAGGTCGAATGACCTTTTCACAGGGGTCGCTAAGACCATTGGAACTCTAAATTTTAGACTCCCCCTCGCGTTCCTCAAAGTCCCCCGTGGAGAGCACTAGAGTCATCACTGGCTGCGCAGAGCGTCGCCGCGGCTCCATGCCGTGGAAAACAGGTGCGTGCATGCACCCCATACCATTACAGCCTTGGAGACTTTGTAATGGCGGGAACTTGTACTAACTCGCCCGGGGTTCTGCAGAAGCTCTCCAAAGCCCTCCGAGGGTACTTCTAGGTACTTTTGAGAGTGAGTGATTAAGTGAGTGAGTGAGTGAGACAATCAGACAGACCAGGGGTGGGTTGCTCCCTCTTCTCTGGTTTGAAAGCGAGTGAGTGGGTGGTTTAGTGGCCCACCTTCTTTGCTAGTTTGGGTGGGTGGAGAAAGGAGGCATGCAATAGTTGAGGGTGAAGTTCCAATCTCCCTTCCCCAAGCATGTCCCATTGTTGCTGGAGCCACTTTTGCTGAATCCGGCGCAGCAGCGGGACTCTTGCCATCACTGAGAGATTCGCTGGCAGCCGCTTCTTGCCGTCACCACCATGCCAGATTCAGCAAAGTGGCTCCAGCAGCAGTGGGACATGCTTGGGGAAGGGAGACCCGGAACTGACTGCCCGAGATTGTGTTTCTGCCGCCGCTGTGAAAATGTCTGTTTTCCAGCTGCAAGAGGGAAGGAAAAAAGCCAGTTTTTGGAAAGACCCTCCCTCCCCCTCCAGAGAGCCCATGCCAAAAGACAGGAGGGCGGCGTGCTGGTTTGAATGTGGGCGAGCAGGCGGTTTAGTGGCCCGCCTTCTTTGCTAGTTCTGGCAGAGAAAGAAAGGAGGCATGCGATAGCCGAATTCAGTGCTGGATTCAGCAAAAGCAGCTCCAGCAACAACAGGACCATTGGGTGGGAAATCCATGCAGAGGGAGGAAAACGCATGCATTTCCCACCCCCTCCATTGGAAATGAGGAAACTGTCAGAGAGAAGAGGGCAGTACACGTCATGTGTGCTTGTGCAGCAGCTGAAGAACAGGGGGCGAGGTGACCACGGTGTGTGTGTGTGTGTGTGTGTGTGTGTGTGTTTGTGTGTGTGTGCGAGAGAGAGAGAGAGAGAGAGAGAGAGAGACAGACAGACAGAAAGACAGACAGACAGACAGAGGCACAGAGAGAGAGGAAGGGAGGGGAGAGACAGAAGCAACAGAGACAGATAGGGGAGGGAGGAGAGAGAGACAGAGAGATACGGAGAGAGAATTACAGAGAAAGACAGGGAGGGAGGGAGGAGAGAGAGACAAAGAGCCACACACACACACACACACACACACACACACACAGAAAGAGACAGAAAGAGAAAGAAAGAAAGGAAGAATTGGTGGCTGTTTTGTTTTTTCTTTCCTTTTTCTCTTTTTAAAAGAAAGGCACTCTTTCCACTTAGAGCCAGGAGCCTGCTCTTAAACTTCCCAGAGGGAATCATGCCTTAAGTAATGGGGGATGACTGACTGGCAAAGTTGAGGTCTTATTTCAAGCTAAATAAGGTTAATCATTATGCTTTAATTATGTTCAATTTATAACAATAAAATAAAAACAATAACAATAAAAATACATCCTGCATATCAGATATTTACATTACGATACATAACGGTAGCAAAATTACAGTTATAGAGTAGCAATGAAAATAATTTTATGGTTGTGGGGGTCACCAGAACATGAGGAACTGTATTAAAGGGTCGGAGCATTAGGAAGGTTGAGAACCACTGCTCTATCTGCATACTTGATCCTCTATTGCAGGGTGTCAAATTCAATTTCATTGACGGCCGCATCAGGGTTGTGTTTGACCTCGGGGGGCCGAGTAGGCATGGCCATGGGCATGGCCACTCAATATTCCTTTTGTCGGTGGCACCTGTGGTGGCCCGAGCACTCTGCCAGTGAAAACAGATGTCAGGCAGGCCATGCATAGCCGTCCTAAGCTCCATTTTCACTGGCAGAGGCACTGCAGGCCGGTCCTTTGCTGTTTCCAGGGCAGCCCCATCGGCTAGATCTGGCCACAGGCTTTGAGTTTGACACCCCTGCTCTATCGGCATACTTGATCCTCTATTTGCTATGGAATATGCCATCTCTCCCAATTATCAGTCTCAAAGATTAATACTGTTCAGGTAATTTTTACTATAATATTTTTGTTTTATGTTTTAAATATATCTCAATTGATAATGGAAATAAATTAATATTTCTGAAGCAAAAATATTAGCATGAAATTCAGTGTGACAAAAACTATTATTTTCTGTAATCATATTGTCTAGTAATAAATTGCTCCTTACTTTGTATGTAGCAGAATATAATAAAAGTGAATGTGAATCAATATGTCAGAAATCCATACCAAATTGAAAACTGTAGGTGGGAACTAAAGAAGGAACACAATAGATTATACTGTACATTCTGCATTTCTCAAGTCACCCCCTTTTTGTGTAGTAGGCATGTTTTTGAAAAGGTGTCTCATAAAAGAAGAGAGAGAGAGAGAGAGAGAGAGAGAGAGAGAGAGAGAGAGAGAGAGAGAGAGAGAGAGAGAGAGAGAATACTCTGTAGGTAAAAGGTCTCCAGCAATTGTTAACAAGAATGAATAGATGAAACTCATAAAATTCAGTAGAGAATATCAAGCAGATATAGATAAAAAAAGAAATAAACCTCCCCATCTTTATGTGATATTTCAAAGATACTTTCTCAGTATATTTATATGTTTGAAGATGGTGTATGCTTATAGACCTTTTTCACCTTTTGCATTGATCTGTTGGTCCTTTCATCTTTAAAATGTTCATTTTTTTATTGTTTACTAGCACGGTGATAAATTGTGGTCAGTAGACAAAAATACTAGGAAGATTAGGTAGGAAAATATATGTAATTAATATGAAAAAATTAGGTGATAGGATATTTGATAAAAGATTTTAATATATTATTAATATTGGAATCTCTCTTCCCCCACCTCTCTCGTGCAGTTCTGTTTGGTAGAAAAAGGACCCAGTATATATTAGAATATGTTTGACTATATTTTCTAGGAACAATTCTTACTTACCTTAATACATTCACTAATGCACATATTACGTTTCATACCTATCAAAATATTACTTTCAAATCAGATGCTAGTTTTTTAGTATGCTTCTTTGTCAAATATGATTTGTTATGTAAAGTTCCATTTGCATATAATAATTTTAAATACTTTTCAATTATTAATCTAATATTCAATAGTACTTCAATTTTATTGTGGCAGTAGTATTCAAAACTTTTTATTGTAAATGTTCAATTAGTTTGTTAATTTGCAGTCTATTAAAAATACTTGAATTAAAAACTTACTTTTAAAAGTAGCATACTTTCAAAAATATGTTTCAATTCATATATTTGTAGATATCAACCGTTACTTCTTTTTTTATGGAAATAAAATGTGGTCCCTATTAAGAAATTGATTCTGAAAATCGTTTCATTTATTGTGTGAAAATACCAATCATGAGTTGTACCTAGATTTAATGAAACTTAATGTAATAATAAATATTATAAAACTTGGTATATTTAAAAACAGTTACTAAAATCTAATGTTAGTACTTGTTTTGTGTCCGTGTATTTTAAACTGTTTTTGACAGTAAATATTAAAGTCCGTTATTACGAGTATGTCAGTATATTGTATAAATCTTATAGTTGGTAACATGCGAACAACAGTGTATTGGCATGCAAAGTAATCCCTTGATAGATAATCCTAGTTTAAATGGATATTGTGAACATACTTGGAGAAGAATTGGACATGAAAATGTAGCATACTGGCCAATTATGCCAAAATCGTAACAGTGTACAGGGAATGTTGCATTTTGTAATGTGCCTACAGAAAAAGAATGAGGATTGAATCATAAAAAAATGAATGGAGAATGAATGGCTAGAGAAAGATTTAGAAAGTTATGGTTGGATGGAGATTCTGAAAAATGAGATGTTGGAAATATTTGATGTTTGAGGAAATATTTAGTTTCCTTTTTAATATGATTTGGCAATCTTACCTAGTAAAAGCATCTATGGTACTAACTTATGGCTATGGTAGCTAAAGAAGGAGAAAAGACATAGTTTCTTAGCTGACAGATCAATACGTTTTTCCGTAAAGAATTTCTAGTTTTTATGTAAGAAAAGCAAGGTTTTCCCCCCAATAATCACAGTACTTTGAGTTATACACCTTTGAAGTTCGTAAGTATTTTCTCCCCTTATTTTATGCAGCCCTCAATGAATTTGAGTTTGACACCCCTGTTCTATACCATTCCTGAGAGATGGCTGTCCAGTGTCTTAACAGTAGAGGAGTTGAAATACAAGATGTTGCCCTGTCAACTCCAGCGTGCATGCATGCACTGGCCAGCTGATTTTAGCCTTCATTTTTGGCCATTTTTCACCCTCCGGAGGGAGAAAAATGGCCCTACAGGCAACCCAGAAGTTTGGGAATGTTTTCACCCTGCCCAGGATCCTAAAAATACTCTGGAGCCTGGGGAGGGCAAACAACAGGTCCACCGTGCCATCACGTGCCAAAAGCGTGGGGAAGGGCAAGGGGCACAACCCCCCACGCCCCCCTCGCTTTTGGCATGCGATGGCAAAACGGTTAGCTATCACTGGACTAGATGATCCAGCAAAGCACTGCTAATGTTCTTATGTTATTTGGTGCTTTGCTTTCTCATCTGTTTGTTTAAATATTTTATGTAGTAAATAAGATAATTTAAAATATTTACAATCCATCCGATATCCCTTGATCTTAGAGCAAGCTATAATAACAAACCATTAAAATAGATTTGAAATATATCAATCATAATTAACACTGTGATTAATAAAATTTAAAAATTTGGGTTTTTAATCTGGTTCTGAAATAACATTAGAGTATCATTTTGGCTTGTAGGGAAAATATCATTTCATCAGTGGGCATTAGACCTATTTTTTAATTGAGCTTAGCCTATAAGAACAGAATTTTGCAAATCTGAGTGTCTTATAGTTCTTTACCTTCTATGTATTTTGGAGAATCTTCTGAATTTTTATTCTTAACCACCTATTTCCCTCACAATTATCTCATTGTTATGGCCTTAAAAAATGTTTCCACGACTTTGCCTAAGTATTGGTATTACATAGCTCTATCAAGATCAGCTTCTTTACTTTCTATAGTGGATAGAAGGATTGAAAGATAGTCAGGCAGAGAGCACAGTGATAGCGAAATGCCAGCTTTTAAGGAAAACACAGGATGGAAAGAGCCTGGAGCATATACAGCTCGTGGCCAACAGAGAGTACAGAGTCTGGCAGGTGTGACTTCTCAGAACTGTTAAAACTGTGGCATCAAATTCACCACTTTGAATAGCTGCTTGGAAAAGAACTGTGTGCATTGTCACCCATTTTAGCTGTTTTTATTACCGAGCTGCTGTTGCCCAGTATTGAGCAGGTAGTTCCAGACACATATAAGAGGATGAAAAACCTAAATTTGCATCTGGTTGGGTGCTGTTTCTTGGGGGCAGTCTTGCTAACTGATGTGCCATCAAAAGCTGGTTGACTTCCCCAGAACGAAAACCTTGGCAACAGCAACCTCTCCCATCGGTTTGTTTATTGCAATAGATTAAGTGTGTGTGTGTGTAAGGGGGGGGGGCAAGACTATTTTATTTTGCTTTGTTCCAAATATGGCAGAAGGAATAAGAGCAGGGGGAAAATAGGTTAGAGTTTTCTTGGTGACCAGGTTTGCAAATATCAGTAGTGGTAGATGTGGTTGTGATAGAGGGAAGCAGGGACGTGCGGTCAGGGGAGGCAGAGCCTCACCTCTCATCATGAAATAATAATATATAATAATAATATCCACGAGGGAGTTTCATAAGAGGAAGAGGAGGGAGGAGGAGGAGCGTGTGCGGGGCGGTGCCAGCTGTGCAACCGGCAGAGGCAGGAGGGTTCTCAGAAGTGCCGATAACCTTCCTGCCTCCTCTGTACTTTGCGCGCTCCTCGCGACTGCAATAGATGTCCAGAAGTGGCAGGGGCTTGATGACATCGCCGCAGCTGCCATGCACGGACGGACGGAGGTAGCCAGAGTGGCGCCAAGGCAGTCCGGCGGACGAGCGACCGAGGATCAGGCTGCCTGATCCTCCATCACTCACTCGCTCGCTCTTTCATCCACTCGGACCCCTCGGCGCCACTCTGGTTACCTCCGTCCGGCCATGCCCAGCGGCGACGTCATCAAGACAAAGTGGCTTGGAGGCAAAGTGCTTTTCAGTGCTTTTCTGTGCGTCTGGCGTTTAGGTAGATAGCCGGATGTCCTAAACGCCAGACGCTCAGAAAAGCACTGAAAAGCAGCTGCTGTTGGGGATCGCGCAGCGCGAGCCGGCAGAGCACACTCAGGAAGGCGGGGAATGGGATCACGTGTGCTGGAGGATGAGGCAGCCTCAGCCTCCAGCACACGTGGTCCCATTCCCCGCCTTCCTGATGACATCACCACCCTCACCAGCCATAAACCTCACCGCACGTCACTGGAGGGAAGGTACTGAAAAAGATTGGGGCAGGCAGGTTGGTAGGATAGAATATGAAAACAAAAAATCAAATCAGTTGGAGAACCAGAAGTCTTTCCCATCCTTTGGAGAATGATTTGCAACATCTCCTCAAAGATTCAGGAGCAGTGCTCATTGGATAAATAAAACTTTTGCAAGTTGCAGAGGATCTTGTAAAAAGCTGAAAATAACCTAGGGCCAATTTTATCATACATGATTGTTAAAGTTTATGAAGCATAAAACATACACATTTCTGATTTTTAGCTGCTTTAAAAAAAATCTTTATATAGTACTTGTATCTTTGTTTATAACATCCTATCCTCACTAGAAACCCGGTGAAAGGCATGCCTGTCTTCATTCTTACCCTCTTTTGTTCTATAATAGGAAAGATAAAGTAACACTATAACATGCCACTCTAGTCTTCCTCATGGCCACATTAATGTACATTCCTCTGGTTCTTGACCCATAGTAATCTATGCTGGTGTAATTTGCATTACCCCAATGGCTGAATTATAATTTGCCTTCCCAACTGTTCTTAGAGATTTATTATTGCAGGGCAAATTAAGGGAATCGATTACTGTACTGTATTATCCTAGATTTGCTTTCCCTCCCTTTTTGTGATACCAACTGGTATGAAAAACTATCCCCTTAAACTGGTATGGATGGTGCTGCTACTGGTGTTCAGTATGGCACATCCTCCTATCCTGCCTTCTCTCAGATCCTTTTGGTTCCTTCCTTGTCTCTGCCTTTCTCTCATCCTTGCAGTGTCCCAGAGCAACGTATCCTACCAACCTGCCCACACCGATTTTTTTCAGTATCTTCCCTCTCTCACAACCACATCTACCACCACTGATACTTGCAAACCTGGTCACCAGGAAGACTTTCAACCTTGATTTTTTTCCTGCTCTTATTTCTTGTGCCATATGTGGAACAAAACAAAACAAAATAGCCCTGTTCCATTCCATTAATTGCTTCCCTGTTGAACCTCCGCTGAGCACATCTTGTTGTTTGAATGAGGTTATTTAGAAAGATGACTTATTTGAATCACAAATAAGGAATTTCGACATCCTGCATCACTCTCTAAAACTTTAACCTGCTGCATGTGAAGAGAAAGAGCAGACCTTATCTTCCTATGATTTCCTCAGAGCTAACACTTATTTGATAAGATTGTGACGTCTGTTAGCTCTGTTAAAGAGTAATCTTTTTACTGCACTTTTCTTTTTTTAAAAAAAAAATCTAATAGTTTTTGTGGCTCTTTGTCCTCTAACATGAAAACCGTTTGTGTCAAGCAATGCTTGCTAGAACTTGGAAATGAGTAGCTTGATATTCAAATTGGAAGCGTTCTTGCTGCTAGCTAAATCAGTGCACTGCACTTGGTGGCTAATCTAGACGAAAGCAGCTGACATTTTTTCATGACAGCTAGAAGTGGAAGGACCCAAATTTACAGAGCTTCCTCCCCCAAGAGTTTGTTAGACCATTCCTTTATAATGGCTCATTTGGGCTCTCTGTCATCACCAGGATGCTGCCACTGAATGTTTGTCATGGTTACAGTAGAATGTGTTAACCTAACAGCCATGAAAGCCCAACGGGAAAGGCTGCAAATTCCAGGGCTGACCTTGGAGTAAGTATTGTCTGCCTTTTAATATTTTAATGCTTTCTGCATGGCACTAGCTTATTTTACATGTGTTTATGCTGACAGGCTGAAAGCACTGCAGCTTTAGGTTGCAGGAACATTTTCAAAATGTACTGCAGTTGCTTTAGCTTCAACTGTGTGTCTCTAAAGCAGCGATATTGCAGGATATTTTAAACGCTACTGCATATTTAAATTGGCTGTATGTGAATGCATGAATCTGGGCATCATAAATGTATTAAGAGAGACCATCCTTCTGTAGGCCATGATGATCCTTTTCATCCTCCACCCCCCCCCCCCAGTTACTATTTGTTTATCCAAATGCTGCATTTTTTGAAAGCCCCCCCCCCCTTCCCGGTGAATAATAGAGAGCTCTGTAAGAAATTAGAGCAGAAGAGGAATGCTATTTGTGAAAAATCATTAAATATGATCTCTCTCTCTCTCTTTTTTTAATGGGCAGCAGAATATTCTTGAACTATATTGTATCGTGACATTTTTGTTTGGTATTAGAGACTTTAAGCTAAATATATTTGGCTGGGTAAAAAATATTTGCTTACTATCTTCTAGAAATGATAGATTTATTTGTGTGATTCTAGCTTCCATTTAAAAAACAGTTACATACATATATTCATAGTGCATTATAGACCATGATGGCTATCTCTGTCAAAAGTATATTTCTTCTATTTAAACAGCCAAAACTTAGATTCATTTAATTTTGAGTTTCAAAATTTACTGCATGAGTATATAACTATATGCATATGTGCATATATACACAAATAAAACATTATCTTAAGATTTCACGTTGGTAGTGATTGGATACAGTACATTTTAAATATCAGTTGTGTTACTGTGCAAAAAGAACAGGTTTTCTCTTGTTTAAGCTATTTAACCATAGGCTATTGAATGAATTTTGTGTATCTAGAGACTATTGCATATATTCCTGCTGTTACATGCAGTATCAATTTCTTTGAGTTATAACTAATGAAAAGTAATACTCCTTTAAAGAGGATATTCTGCTGGCTTTTATATTTCAGATAACTGTATTACAAACCATTGATTTTAAATGTATTTATTTATAATGGCTCTAATTTTATATCAGTTTATTGAAGAGTAAGTCTTCAATACTTCTGTGTATGGATTAATAAAATTCTATTGTAAATAATATTTGGAAAGAATTTATTGCAGCATGGTTTATTGGTTACATATTAATTATATGTTTATAATTTTAGACACTTGCTACTTGGGGCAAACTTTAAATTTCTTGGGAGGAAGTGTTCATTCCCAACTTAATTTTCTATCCCAATACGTATAAGTAAATCAGTTTATTAATAGACATTTTAAAGCATCTAATCTCAAATTTTAATACAAAAGTTTACTTGGTAAACTTTAGAATTTTAAACAAAAAATGGATCTCAATCGTTGTATATTGTATATTTTTCATTAGGTTGAAACAATCTTATAAGAATTGATGTTCTCCTTGCAAACTTCCATTTCTTGTTACTTTAATTATACTAAATAATATTATTTATTGTTTTTATTTTGATGTTAATTAATATTTTTCTATAGGTTGGTGTGATTTCTGAACCATTATTATCATGGCTAAGTACAAAACTAATCTTGGAGAAATGCTAAAACATTAAGAAAATTGACACTATAAAACATTTTTATCAAATATAGAAGTTAAATGAAATGATCAAAGTTTATAATTTAGCAATCAGAAATGCTTAAGTTCATCTCTATGATTCGAACCCAAGCAATAAATGATTATAGTTACTAACTTTATAAGACACTTTGAAAAGCAGATAAAATATTTTCAATAATGTATTAAAATTAAGTATGCCTGTGTGTGATACTGTAGTTGTTGTTGGAATGTATTTTTCACAAATGGCATTCTCAAAAACTAAAAAGAGCATTTTAAAAGTTTACTACTTATTTTTAAATTTTTATTCGCAATGTTTTGGTTATTTCTATCCCTTATTCAATAGATCTAATTATAAATACTTAATTCACAGTTCTTGCCTGGTACTTAGGGTGATTAAAGCTGAGGCATGATATTTCTAACAGAAAACTTCTCTAAAAGTTCTCTTAGATACGGAAATTCAGAATCAGCGGTGCTTGACTGAACATTAGTATATTTATAAATACTTTTTAAAAAAGTATTTGAATTATTTTTATAATAAAAATACTTGCATGCTTAACACAGTTTTCTTAGTGCAAAAATGGGATTACCAGAGAAATATTAAAAATAGACATTGCAATCTTTATTTTAGCATGCTTTTTAAAATCAAAATAGGGAATACAGATTCCTATTGTTGATTGTCCTGAAACCCATACTTCTTTAGCATGCTTCATTATTATTATTATTGTTATTGTTATTATTCAAGGGAGTCCCTAGAACTAACCCTATGAATTCAGTCAAACTAGAGCTTTTAATGGTTTTCTATCACTAGAGATTACATTATTTTAACTTTCAGTCTCACCCCAAGAAGTCTGAGCCCAACCCCAACCAGCCCCTGCAGTCCATGCAGTCCTCTGTTCGCTTTTCATTTTTGGAGGTAAGCAACTATACTTCCATTGTTGTAGTTTTCTTCTTTCCACATTATACAAAAGGAGAAAGTGAATAATTGAAATAGTAATATGTGCATATATGATCTAAAGTAAACTATTCTACACGAATGCCTAAAGTACAAGGGCAGAATCAGAAATGTTAGCAATGTGCTTGGATTAGGAAAATGAAATAAATACAGATTGCCTTCTTGAGAACTAATAATAGTCCAGTTTACCTATCGCAGTAAAGAAAACTGAGCATGTTTAATACTCATTTCAGTAATCTCTATGCCAAAGGTTTATTCTGGAGCCAGTATATTCATAATACCATAAAGCATTTCTTGGTCCAAAGAATCTAAATCCAGAAAATGCATTTTGTTAAATTTTATCATTCATGGAAATTCCAAAGTTTTCAGTGCAAACATTTAATAATTCAAATTTTGTTCAGAATATTTAAATAGTCTGAAAATTATGTGCATTGCATTTATGATAGCCTGAGATATTGATATAAGATACAATACTAGTAACAGCAACATAAAATAGGAGAATTACTTTTCTGAAATCATTTTTGAAGTTGTGCATGCATAATACATACTGTCATTAGCTATCAAAGAATTGCCTCACATATTATAAACGTTTGGAGAAAAGAGCATTTTGATGTGGTTTGCAAAACATATTGTTTAGGCATGTGTCCTTTTCTGCTTAGATGGAATTCTAAATTACTGAAATGGATTTCTATCAGTTTGCCTAACCAATATTCCAAGGGCTTACAGTACTATAGATCCAGCAGCCTCTAGAAATGAAGAAGAGAGTTGATGCATCATTGTGAAACTAATTAGGAACGACTGTATGAATGAGTTCATGGGAAAGCACATAAGATCTTATACAATAGAGATGTTCATATTTTTCAAAAAGAAAACATTTGTGAATGAAAAATCAAGTTGGCCACTCAAAAGACTCATCTAATTAGCTGTGTGAAAGATATGATACATTCATTTCGGAAATAATATGTAATACTTTTGTTCAATCCTAAACTTGATTCTGGGGGATAAGCAATGGACCCAGATTAGCCCATCATGTAGTGAATTAAAATTTTCCATGAAACAGTAAACCCAAATGTGTTCGTTTTGGTAATGCTCAGAGAGGTTGCAAATCCCCTTGAAAGCTCTAGAATGGAGAAGGGAAGGTTTTACTTCACAGCTACGCTTAATTTTTTTACAAAATAGATCAGACAGTCTCCAAACCGTAATCCTATAGATGGGTGTCAAACTCAAGGCCCGGGGGCTGGATCTGGCCCACAGGTTGCTTAGACCTGACCCACACGGCCACCCTGGAAACAGCAAAGGACCGGTGCACAGTGTCTCTGCCAGCAAAAATGGAGCTTGGGAGGGTCACAAGTGGCTCCATTTTCACTGGCAGAGGGTTGCAGGAGACCTTCGCACCTGAAAGCATAGCTCGGGAGCCTGTTTTCGCTGGTAGAGTGCTTGGGCCACAACACAAGTGAAGTCAAGCTGGCCATGCCCCCCCGCCTCCCCCCCCAGGTCAAACACAACCCTGATGCAGCGTCAATGAAATCGAGTTTGACACCCCTGCTCTAGATAGAACTAGATTGTTGCAAAGAGTTGGAACTGTTGGTGAAGGTCCATTGTGGGGGAGCGAATTACAATTGTCATACAGAATTTCATATGTGCTGTTTAAATCGGCTATTTACTTACAGTTTAGCATTCAGAGGCTTTGATTATAGCTTTAACATATTTACAAAAACTGTTCACCAATTCCAGGAGATCTAAGTGACCATTATTCCAACAAGGATGTAGAGTAGTGACTTCAATGAAATTAGTTTTACAATTTATATCTATGAATCTGGAGAAAACATTCAGCAGTATAATAGAAGAAATGCAAGGAAAATGAGCATTTACCATGTAAGAAAATAAACTAAGGATCATGTATATTTTCCCCCGCTCTCTTTTTTGCAAGCAATTGTTAGCAATATTAGTTTGGAGCAAAATGTTTAGCCATATGTAAGATTATCTCATATAGCAGATACTGTATTATCATGGTTCACTTAATTTTTGTATTCCCACTTTTTTGCCTTATGATGGGTAGCTATCTCTATTCCATCAGTTTTAATTTAAAAGGACAGCTGCCTCTTTGATTAAACATGAAAAGGTGTTTTTGCTCTGAAAAGAGAACTTTCCCTCCCCCCCCAAAGGCAAGCAAACACTTAAAAAAAAGCTATTAAGTATAATCTAGTATGTCCAGAATGTGAGATAAGTGCAAATGAACTTTTTGATAGGCTTCAAGATGTTTTGCCTTCTTCTCTGGCCAGACCTCTTTCTTTCTTCTGGCATCACTCTGTATAGCACTATGAAACTTGAGCAGTGTGTCCAAAGTATGCTCTCAAAGGCTGGAATGCTTTTAGATGATTTCTAGCCCTTTAAATTATACTAGAAATAAGCTGGCAATCTGTCTTGTTGATGCAGAGTATGTTTTCATAAGTTAACAGTCCACCAGGCAGTTGCATCCTGCATCAGCTGTAGATGCTGCACGCCATCCAAAAGCGCTTCCGCGTAAAAACACATTGAATGAATAAGCAGAATATTCACCTTCTTCTCATCACATATGATTGAAATTGTTGGCATAACAAAAGGTACTTTCGGCAATATTGATACTCCTTAGGCAGTATTAGCAGAACCTCCTGACCTTCACTTCTAAAGGCAGTATTTATTTACTGCTGCTGGATACAGGACTTAGAAATGACACAAAGCTAGGATTAGAAAGCTTACCAATTTATTGGCTTTTGGTATATTAAATGTGATTTTAAAACCCCACTTGAAAGAGAGTCATATTTGTGAATGCAAATTTGCAAACGCAGGATAAGCTGTGGTTTTTTTTTTTTGAAACTATATTACATACCCAGATCAGTGAATATGAAAGAAATCTGGGGAGTTTGCTACATTATGCTGAACAAAGACACCGCCACACACATATGGCTCTCCCCACAAGCATCAGGGCCAAACACAAGTAGTAGAACAAAGTCAAACTAGAGTCTTGGACTTTAAGAAAGCTAATTTCAATAAACTTAGAGAGAGCTTGGGAAAAATTCCATGGATGAGAATCCTCGAGGGGAAAACAACTCAAGAAGCTTGGGAAATTTTGAAAAATGAGATTAGAAAAGCCCAGTCTAACACAATACCAATGAAGAAGAAAAACAACAGCTCCCAAAAGAAACCAGCATGGCTGCATAAACAACTATCTGACAAACTGAAAGACAAAAAAAGTAAGTATAAAAAGTGGAAGGAGGGGGACATAACTAAGGCAGAATATCAGCAAATAGCCCGAGCCTGTAAAGATGAAGTGAGGAAAGCTAAAGCTCACAATGAAGAAAGGCTTGCCACAAAAGTAAAAATTAACAAAAAAAGCTTCTTCCAACATGTTAAAAACAAGAAAAAAGTTAAGGAAACAATTGGTCCATTGCTAGGAGAAAGTGGCAAGAAGGTGACAAGCAACAGGGAGAAAGCAGAACTATTTAACTCATGTTTTGCATCTGTCTTTACACAAAGGGATAAAACAGTCCAACCTATCAAAAGCAGCACCACAAAATTAGGAACACAAATTGAAATAGGGAAGAAAATGGTAAGTGAGCACCTGTCTACCCTAGATGAGTTCAAATCACCAGGACCGGATGGATTACACCCCAGAGTTCTGAAGGAACTAGCAGACGAGATCTCAGAACCACTGAATTATATCTTTCAGAGATCCTGGAACACCGGGGAACTACCAGAGGACTGGAAAAGAGCTGATGTGGTTCCCATCTTCAAAAAAGGGAAAAAATTAGATCCAGGAAACTACAGACCTATCAGCCTAACCTCAATACCAGGAAAGATTCTGGAAAAAATAATCAAGCAACGAATTTGCGAACACCTAGAAGCAAACAAAGTAATAGCCAAAAGCCAACATGGATTTGTCAAAAACAGATCATGCCAGACTAATCTTATTGCATTCTTTGATAATGTGACAAAATTAGTGGACCAGAGGAATGCCGTTGATATAGTTTACTTGGACTTCAGTAAGGCTTTTGATAAGGTAGACCATAACCTACTACTAGATAAAGTAGAAGAATGTGGGTTAGACAGCATCACCACCAGATGGATTGGTAACTGGCTGACCAACCGCACTCAACGTGTAGTTCTCAATGGAACTGCATCTACATGGAGGGAAGTATGCAGTGGAGTACCCCAAGGCTCTGTTTTAGGCCCAGTACTCTTCAACATCTTCATCAATGATTTGGATGAGGGAATAAATGGGGAACTCATCAAATTTGCAGATGATACCAAGCTGGCAGGAATAGCCAACACTCCAGAAGATAGGCTTAAGATACAGAAGGATCTTGACAAACTTGAACATTGGGCACTATCTAATAAAATGAAATTCAATGGTGAAAAGAGTAAGGTTCTACATTTAGGCAACAAAAACGGAATGCACAGGTACAGTATAGGTGATACCTTACTCAGTAGTAGTAACTGTGAAAGGGATCTTGGAGTCCTAGTGGACAACCATTTAAATATGAGCCAGCAGTGTGCAGCAGCTGCCAAAAAAGCCAACACAGTTCTAGGCTGCATCAACAGAGGGATAGAATCAAGATCACGTGAAGTGTTAATACCACTTTATAATGCCTTGGTAAGGCCACACTTGGAATACTGCATTCAGTTCTGGTCGCCACGATGTAAAAAAGATGTGGAGACTCTAGAAAGAGTGCAGAGAAGAGCAACAAAGATGATTAGGGGACTGGAGACTAAAACATATGAAGAACGGTTGCAGGAACTGGGTATGTTTAGCTTAAGAGAAAGAAGGACTACGGGAGACATGATAGCATTATTCCAATATCTCAGAGGTTGCCACAAAGAAGAGGGAGTCAAACTATTCTCCAAAGCACCTGAGGGTAGAACAAGAAGCAATGGGTGGAAACTAATCAAGGAGAGAAGCAACTTAGAACTGAGGAGAAATTTCCTGACAGTGAGAACAATTAATCAGTGGAACAGCTTGCCTCCAGAAGTTGTGAATGCCCCAACACTGGAAGTCTTTAAGAAGATGTTGGATAGCTATTTGTCTGAAACGGTATAGGGTTTCCTGCCTAGGCAGGGGGTTGGACTAGAAGACCTCCAAGGTCCCTTCCAACTCTACTATTGTATTATTATTGTAAATGAGGAAATAAGGAAATAATTGTGGGAGGATATTGTTCTGAGATGCCAGGAGTTGTTATAGTGGTTGCTTGTGTTTTTTTTTAACATGTTTGTCTTGTTAGCTCTCCAGGGTGATGGTTTTTATTATGGATAGCTATAAATTATATTAAATATGGCACCCTGACATGTACTTTCTAAAATATTTCAATTTTGCAACTCCTGATAGATATCACACTTTTTTTTTGAACACTTGCAGGCTACCTGTTCTCTAGGTCTATTTTGGTTTTCTTATTAGCAGACTAAAATGTACCCAAAACTTCCATTATTGTTGTTAGTTGCAAAGTCATGTCTGACCCATCGCGACCCCATGGACAAGGTTCCTCCAGGTCTTCCTGTCCTCTACCATCCTCTGGAGTCCATTCAAGCTCATTGCTACTGCTTTGGTGACTCCATTCAGCCACCTCATTCTCTGTCGTCCCCTTCTTCTTTTGCCCTCAATCTTTCCCAGAATTAGGCTCTTCTCCAGTGAGTCCCTCCTTCTCATTAGGTGGCCAAAGTATTTGAGTTTCATCTTCAGGATCTGACCTTCTAAAGAGCAGTCAGGGCTGATCTCCTCTAGGAGTGATCGATTTGATTGCCTTGCAGTCCAAGGACTTGCAGGAGTTTTCTCCAGCACCATAGTTCAAAGGCCTCCATTCTTTGGCGCTTATCCTTTCTTATGGTCCAACCTTCACAGCCATACATTGCAACGGGGAAAACCATAGCCTTTTCCCACTTTTGTTGGCAGGGTGATGGCTCTGCTTTTTAGTATGCTGTCTTAATTTGCCATAGAATATTTACCAAAACTTCCATACTGTGGCCTAAATGTGCTTTTCCTTTTCTCTGGGTCTTTTTTTTCTCTTTTGGTGTCTTCAGGTCACTGTTGACTCCTGGCAACTGCACAGACTAATTCCTGAAGTTTTGTTGACAAGATTTCCACTGCCTCTTTTCTAGGGCTGAGAGACAGTGACTGGCTGGCTTTGTGCCTAAGATAGGACTAGAACTCAAAACCTCCCCATTTGTAGGCAAATGCCTTAACTACTGTACCAAACTGGCTCTCCCTCTAATGTTTAGAATTTTATGAATCAAATATGATAAAATATTTGTTTATTAAATATTTAAATAATTTCTCAGAGGTATTCATTTATTAATCAGTTTTAGTGCAATCTGTTTATTGAATTTTAGTAAATTTTAGTGAATTTTGGCTTATTTGTACAAATATGTAACAATATAATTGCTATAATAGAATGAATAATAGATAATCCTCCATTACTGTTGACTATTCAGAATCTTCCAGTTTAAAGATCCTATGAAAAAGATATCCTAAATTACAGAAAGATGAACTTGTGTGCAGGTAGCAATACAATGAAAGGGCTACTACTTTCAAAGCTACCCCATGAATCTCTTTCTTCTTGATCTCTTGTAGGTAGACCCTACAATGCCACTTCACATCTAGTCCATATTAAGTGGACAGATTCTGATTGGAACAGATAAACCTAAAGGCTGTGAGAATGCAACCTGTGTAGGATTAGCAACTGGAGTAAGGATGGCCATAGGGGGCGAACAATTGCCCCCTGTGGAACGGGCGCGCAATTTGGGCGTCCTCCTTGATGCCCGGCTGTCAATGGATGACCATGTGGCAGCCGTGGCAAGGGGGGCGTTCCACCAGGTTCGCCTGGTGCGCCAATTGCGCCCCCTACTGGACCGGGATGCCCTACGCACGGTCACTCATGCGTTGGTGACGTCCCGCCTGGATTACTGCAACGCTCTCTACATGGGGCTGCCCTTGGGACGCGCCCGGAGACTGCAGTTAGTTCAGAACGCAGCCGCGCGGGCTGTGATGGGGAGTACGAGGTACTCCCACGTAACACCTCTCCTGCGCGAGCTGCACTGGCTGCCTGTGGTTTTTCGGGTGCGTTTCAAGGTGCTGATTACCATCTTTAAAGCGCTCCATGGCACGGGACCTAGTTACTTGCGGGATCGCATCCTCCCACATACATCCCTGCGGCCAATTCGCTCACACAGAGAGGGACTTCTCCTGGTGCCGTCCACTAGGCAATGCCAACGGGCGACACCAAGGAGTAGGGCCTTCTCTGTGATGGGCCCAACCCTCTGGAATGACCTCCCCCCCGACATTAGAACCACTACTGACCTCCGCTCCTTCCGGCAAAAATTGAAGACTCACCTGTTCCGATTAGCAGGCCTGGCATAATTACAACTGTCCCTCCTGGCAAATGTATTAACTGGTTATTTTAGGGGCATTGTTTTTAACTTATTGTGTGTGTTTTAGGGGTTCAAAATCCTATATTTATATATATTGCTTTGTACAGTTCTTTTAATTCCATTTTTAACCTCCTCCATTCCAACTGTACATATTCAATTTTTATTGTATTTTGATATATTTGGCATGGACTGTACACCGCCCCGAGTCCCTTTTTGGGAGAGGGGGCGGTCTAGAAGCATGAATAATAAATAAATAAATAAAATGGTTGACCTTTACAGCAGCGGTTCCCAACCTTTCTAGCATTGCAGACTGGACGGGGGGAGAGGGGATGGCTCTGGGTATGCAGCCAGCAAGTGCGCACACACACAGAGCTTCATTTGCATGAGTAGTGCATACGTGCACGCGCATCCTCACTTGTGCGAGCCGCGGGCAAAAACGTCTACCATTCACAGAAATGTAATGCATGCACATGTTTTTACCCGCGGCTCGCACAAGTGAGGATGCGCATGCACGCTCAACTTCTGTTTTCGCAGCCCAGTTGCAATCCCCTCATGGCCCACAGGTTGGGGATCCCTGCTTTACAATATTAAATCTATATAGATGTCTGGTAGGCAGGAAGTATCATCACGTTTATTCATGTAGTGGCGGTGTTTCTCTATTTCGATAGCTTCCATAATTATTTTCTTGTTGAAGGGTTCAGTTTTGGAGATTAACCTGATTCCTTCAAAATTAATTTCCTGTCCTGTAGTTTTAAGATGCTGGAAAAGGGAGGAAGTTTTTTTCTTTTCTTCTGACTGCATTCTTGTGTTCTGCGATGTGTGCATTTATTCTCCTGTTCGTTTGTCCTATGTATGTTGTAGGGCAAATTTTGAATGGTATTTTGTAGACTCCTTGGTTTTCTAGCTGGATTTTGTCTTTGGGGTTTCTTAAGATGTTGGTTATTTTTTGGTCAGTGTTGAAGGCTGTCTTGATATTGTGTTTATGGAGAATTTTGCTGATTTTATCTGTGGTGTCTTTGATGTAAAGGAGGAGAGCAATACTGTTGTCCTGTTCTGTGTCTTGGTTTATATGTATGTATGTATGTATGTATTTGTGTTACAACCCCTGGTATGCCTAAATATGGGAGGAAGGTATTTATTTATCAGTACAAATACAACATACATACATACATACATACATACATACATACATACATATATATATATATATATATATATACACACACACGTGTGTGTGTGTGTTTGTGTACACACACACACGCACACAGACACATATGATTTTATTTTATTGGTTAATTGTTTTGTAGTTTTAGAACATCTCAGAATATGTTGGCTGATATGGACGCTATAGAAATTGAGTAAACAAATAAAAAATAAAGCATATGAAATGTTTTTCTTGTTCTTAAGTAAGTTTTATTGCTGCTGTTGAGTATCTTGCATCATGTTAGCTACTTTTTTAAAAACATTCTGCCATAGATTTTTTCATATTAACTCATTTTGTTTTTCCCCACTAATGTTAAGTTTGCACAAATAATAACTTGTGAACTCACAGTTTATCTAATTTTTGTATTTATTTTTTTAAATTTATGTTCTTTATTAATGCACATATACATGCAGATGCCTCTCACTTACTTTTGAGCCAAAACAAGTTACTTTAATTTCCACTCTAGGTGGCAGCCTGAATACACTATTGTTCTGTTGTGTGGAACATTACAAAGAGGGCATGTGGGTTGACATACCTGGTCACCTTTAGGCATCCGGCTGTAGTTCTGTTTTCATTGGATATGTCTGTGTACGATGTCTCTTTTGACTATAGCAAATACATGGGGTTTTCTTTTCACTATAGCAAATGTGGATTATTACGTGTCTAAATTCTGTAAACACTTGACAGAGAAGTGTGTGGTGAGTATATGTACACACACTCACACAAAAGTAAATAGCACAATACCTCTATCGCTCAGACTTGTGATCACAAATTATGCGAAGACTTAGCTGTCTGGAAAAGGCTGTGGTTGGGGGGAGGAAAATATAAAAAGAGGATGACCAGTATCAAGATGGATGGATTCAGTTACAGTGGTGATGATGCAACATAGAAGACCTGAAAAACCAGTTTAGGAAGAGATTGTCATGTAGAATATTTATATATGTGGCTACTCAAAGCTAACAGTGACTTGATGGCACATAATCAATAGCTGAACATATTTCATCATTTAAATTATTTTACTAGTTGCAATTTTTAGGTACCGGTATGTAACCCACCAAACTGTATTGACAATATATAAGGATATTGCTCTATTCAAAGTTCTGAAAATAATGGGAATGCTGTTTTATTGTAAGCGGTCATGTTCTTTCTTAAAAACAACTTAGATATATTGCAACTGCATAGAATCATTTTGGTTGGTCTTAGCAAATTAAATAACTACAACACCAACACCTGGTTCTGTCACAGTAGCCAGAAGCCTTCGGCTTCTCCTAATTAATGTGTTTTATTTTCAAGTATCTATTGTGAGAAGGGACGGGATAACTCAGTGGCTAAGACGCTGAGCTTGTCGATCAGAAAGGTCGACAGTTCGGCAGTTCGAATCCCTAGTGCCACGTAACGGAATGAACTTCTGCCAACCTAGCAGTTCAAAGGAACGTAAAAATGCAAGTAGAAAGGACTTCCGGTTCCGGCGGCTTTATTTTTCTTTCTTTTCCAAACTTTATTTTTCGGCTTGACTTGGAGAGGCGCGGCTGGAGGGGAGGGGGATTTCCCCCCCTCGGACAAGCGGCTGGAAACAAGTGTGCTCTCAGCCCCAAGGGAAGGAGGAGGGGGAGAGTCAAACCAAAGATGCCACACCCTTACTAAGTGGATTTTCGGACTTAAACTTATAATATAATGAGATCTGGAAGCTTTGGGAATTTTGAACTTTGAAAACTTTATTTGTTGCCTCGAAACCCGAAGCTGGCAGGGCAAGATGGCACACTTCTGTTGTCTTTATGAAATGTGAAACTTGACTCCACCTTCCAAACTTCAGGCTTCCGGTCTTTGTCTCCGTGCTACTCGGACAACTCTCTTGTTGATTGTTTGTTTTTGAACTCCCTGGAGTGAAAAACTTTTGCTCTTCTGCCAGGGTGATTAGAAAATTCCCCTCTGCCTGGACCCTCTGTCTCCTGGACTCTCCTGACTGTTCTACCCTTCTGACTGATCCTTCTCTATACTGACTGGACTCTTTACTTTATAAACAATGGCATCTAAAAGACCACCTCCTGGAAAGTCAGGCTTTGCTGCCTCTGCCCCGACATCTGCAACCTCCAGTCCTAGTACACAATCAACGTTAACAGCCTTAAAGCAACCTAAATCTACGGACCTGGAGTTTCATCAAATGTTTCAGCAAATTCTACAGGGACAAGAGGAAATAAAGAGACAACTGAAGGAGATGAAAGAAGAAATTAAAGAGAACCAGGATAAAATTAATAAGAACTCACAGAGACTGGATCTTTTGGAGGATGGGGCGGCTGAGATGAGGGGGGGATAGAGGGTGTGCAGAAGGGAAACAAAGAACTTGACACCCAACAAATGAAAATAGAGTTTGAGAGAATGTCTTTTTATCTTAGATTCCAAAACGTGATGGAGACAGATGATGAAAATATAAGGGACATCATGACAAACGTTTTGACTGAGTATATTCAGAAGGAGAAACAACAGATGGAGTGGGAAATAGACCTGGCTTATAGAGTGAACTCAGCTTACGCTAGAACACACAATGTTCCCAGGGAGGTACACATTAAATTTCTTAGGAAAAGCACAAGAGATGAAATTCTGAATGCACAAAGGAGGCAAGCCTTGACATACAAAGATAAGGAGATAACCATCCTGAAACAGATCCCCAAGAAAGTGAGGGAAAAAAGAAAACATTATTCACAATTGGCGAATAAATTATACCAGAAGGGGGTGTGGTTTAGATGGTTTATGCCTGAAGGTATGTTAATATTCTGGGAGGAGACAAGAGTTAGAATTAATACACCCATAGAGGCGCAGGCCTTTATGGAGAAAAATAAACTACTCCTAGAAAAACCAGAAGACTCCTCAACAGACATACAAGACACGGGAGGGGCCGGAGCTCTGCCAGCGGGGGGAGATGGGGCGACATCAAGAAAGCTCAGATCACACAAATGAGTAAGAAAAGTCACATGATATAAACTGATTGAAATTACCAATTGAATTTACCACACTGACTATATGTTATTACTTAATATTGAATTTTATGCAAATGTATACTATGAGTTTGGAGGGGGGGTGCACCTACCGTATTTCGCAGCTGCCAAAATTTGTAACCTTTCCCTTACCTTTTCCCTTTGTAAAATATAAAAAAACCAATAAAACTTTGTTTTTTAAAAAGAAATGCAAGTAGAAAAACAGGAACCACCTTTGGTGGGAAGGTAACAGCATTCTGGGCGCCTTCAGCATTTAGTCATGCCGGCCACATGACCACACAGACGACTTTGGACAGCACTGGCTCTTTGGCTTTGAACTTTTACCTTTATATATTGTGAGAATGGGCCTGTGTATCATTTTCACTTATTAAACATCTGCTGAATTTGGCAGTTCCTGTCCACTGACAGTGTACTAATGGCAGTTTAGGCTCTAAGGATCTTCTACCTAGACTATTGTACTGCAGCTATTTATGAATGGGTCATTCCTTGTCTTTTCAATTATCCCAATATTTACTGTATCTTACCTTGTTTTTCCTATATTTTCTTACTACATTTAGAGTCTTGATGCTAGAATTTAAAGGCCTGCAGTTTAACATATAAAAGGCCTGCAGTTAACATATAACAGATACTATTGTTAAAAAAAAGCTTTTCCCTGTTATCTGCCCAGCTCCTCTCCTGGAATGTGCCTATTTCTACAATTGGATAAGAGCTTCTTTCCATTTCCTTTTTGAGTATTATTCTATCTCATTTGTATGGATTTCAGGATCTGGGTGCTCAATTATGGGATTCCTTTTCTACTTCCTGGCACCATAGATCTTTGGGTACATTTAGGAACAATTTGAAAAACCTTTTTATTTAATAAAGCTGACAGATTGGTAAACGTGTTTGTCAGCAGATGCTAAGAATGGCAGAAGGACTGGTTCAGTAAAGGTTTAGCTTTGTGTAATTGTACAGCATTTTCTTTTCATTGTAATAGTAAATATAGTATTGCACATAGAGTTTGTGAGTCTCTGTGTCTGATCTTTACTTGTTTATTATTATTTATTAATTTTACCATACTGGGGCCCCACCTCCCCATTTTGTGTGGGTATGTTATACAAATCTTTGTTTATTTTGGTGTCTGCTGTGAAACATTTTACATGATTAGATTTAAAAAAATGTAAAATTACCCTTGTTCTTTATGGATAATAATATCATTAGTTTGCAACACATATTTCTAGTTTATAGGAGTTCTATATAGAGATAATTCCTACGCAGATTTTATAAAATAACTTTATTTCATCTCTCTCTCTATACACACACACACACACACACACACACACACACACACACACTTAACCTATCGGGTGAGTAGATAAAATATAAGCTACTCAAAAAATTACTCCTTATTTTGATAATACAGTTTTTAAAAAATTACCAATGAAAAGAACGGGGGAACAATTTGCAAAAGTATTAATGGACTAAAGTATTAAGTCAGGGGTGTCCAAACTTGGGAACTTTAAGACTTGTGGATTTCAACTCCCAGAATTCCCCAGCCTGCTGGCTGGGGAATTCTGGGAGTTGAAGTCCACAAGTCTTAAAGTTCCCAAGTTTGGACACCCCTGTATTAAGTGATCACTGTAGAGGGACAGCAGTTATAAATTCGAGGGCATTCATAAATAACTTTGTTGAAGTAGGTTGTAACTTTGAATGGTCATTAAACAACCAGTCCTTAAGTGAAGACTACTTGTCTTGGTAGAAAAATAAATAATTTGGCAATGAGAAACAGAAATGTGAATGGAGGATATATTAGCAGTATGGGGAAAAAAAACCATCAGAATTTTTTAAGTTAATATTTTATATACTAACTTGAACATGCTGCTTTGTAGCTACAAGTACCTATCTTAGTTATTATCTAATAATAGCAGATAAAAATAAATAATAGAGGTTCAAGAGCAAAACACTCCTGCTGTTGTCTTATCAGTATAAGCAGATATGTACATGTTGGTATTTGAACAATAATGAATGTTTGAATGAAAGAATTACCTTTATTACTATATAGGTCACAGACTCCAGACAACACAAATATAAAAACTCAATATAACATATGCCATAAAAAGGCCGGTGATCATGCCCAGTCTATTTTCTATCAACAAACCTTGATTTCTTCAAGCTACTGTTGCAAACTCAGCAATGGCAAGAGTTATTTAAGAAGTTTACTTGCCAAAGTTTATATAATTTTATTGTCCATCCAGGAAATGGACTAAAAATAGTGTAGTAAGCCCTCGATTTACAAGCACAATTGAACCCAAAATTTCTGTTGCTAAGCGAGACATTTGTTAAGTGAGTTCTGTCCCATTTTATGACCTTTCTTGCTGCAGTTGTTAAGTGAATCATTGCAATAGTTAAGTCAGTTAGACAGCTATTAAGTGAATCTGGCTTTCCTATTGACTTTGCTTGTCAGAAGGTCACATAACCCAGGGACGCTGCAATTATCACAATTATGACAACTATGCTAAGAATCTGAATTTTGATCATGTGAGCATGGGGATGCTGCAATGGTCATAAGTGTGAAAAATGGTCATGTCACTTTTTTCAGTGCCATTTTAACTTTGAATGGTCACTAAATAATTTGTTGTGTAAGTTGAGGATTACCTGTAGCTTATTGCAAATACTTTGATAAAAAATACAGTAAAACACAATATAATTCCATGATTCTTTGGTCCTGTCTTCTGAATTTTTTAAGAATTTCAATGTAAGGGATTATCTGAAATTTACCACCCAGCTCTGCTGGCAGAAATATATTGAATTGCATTAATATGAAAGCCCAATGAAATGCATTTTTTGTAAGTTGTACTCCGTATAACACAGGGATTTCCAAACTTTTTGCAAGGAGGGCCAGATTTGGTGAAGTTAAAATGTGTGGGGCCGACCATTCAGCCTGATATTCTTTGAACCATTAACGTTAAATGCAAATGAATTATTTTATGAAAGGCTAAACAAATAACTGGCAGGGAGAAGAGGTTGTGAGCCGCTCGAAATTTGAAAACAGGCCGCAGTTGGCCCCTGGCTTCGACTTTGGATATGCCTGGTGTACAATGGTGGGTTCCGGATCCCTTTCCAACCGGTACGGTTGGAACAGGCCAGGCGTTGTCCACATGAACGCGCGTGGCGCATGCGCACACACGCACAGTATATTGTAGTGTCCAGTGATGCCTCTGCGAGCCTCCATGATGCTCCAGCTGATCAGTGTAGTGTCGCACAGGCACTGTACGCACCATGTGTGTGTGTGGAAGCGCTGAAGACTTAAAGACAGGTAAGGAGCACGGGCGGGTGGTGGGCCCTCCGAAACATCGGAACGGAACAATACCCAGTGCTCCGGGCAGGCTCCAGTATGCCCGTACTGGGGCGTACCGCCTGCAACCCACCACTGCTGGTGTAACAGCTTATCAAATTCAGTTTGTAATTCTGTATCAGCATTTCATCTGAAAATCCCATTGATCATGTTTGTTATATTTGCTGTTTCAAAAAAGATTAATATTTAGCTGTGAGAATAAGATGCGTCAAGTCTTGAGGTTGAAAATTAGCTTTTGGCCAATATTTAAACACACAAAACCATACCATCATTCCAGTTTTATGAGCCTTGCTTTTGGACATTAAGCACAATATTTTCACACTGAATAATTGGCATACAAAACTGATTTCGCATCTTTAATTTATCATAAGTGATGCCTGGGTTTAACTGAGCTCCATATAGGAACTGTAGTAGTATCTTGCTTTGAAAAAAATTAATGCAGCTGGTATGTGCTGGTTACTTTAAGAGAACTGAATTGTGTGCTTTATACTGAATATTGTAACTAAAATCCAATAAATAAAAACAGGGAACTTGCTATATATTATGCACCTTGATACTCATAGTAATTTTTTTTAAAAGTCCCTTGAAAAGAGCATGACCTTTGCTTTCTCAGGTTTCATTTGTAGTGAATGTTATAGAAATGGACTAGTGGTTACACTGTCCTTCTGGAGTTTACTAGTGTCTGTGATAGGAATAGAATAGGACAGGACAGGACAGAATATTCTTTACAGGCCAAATGTGATGGGATACACTATGAATTTGTCTCAAAGATTATTACACAATCATCTGTCATAAACAGTATCAATAAATATTCTATAGGTCTGTTTTTGAAGTTGGGATCTTTGCTTTTACAAAGCAATTATCAGTGCTGTTAGATACTTGCTTCAACTAAAGTGGTTTCCACCAAGGTCCTCTGGTCTGGCGGGAACAGAGGTTTAATCTCATTGGTCGAAGGGTCTGGCAGCTCCCTATAAAAGGGCTGCTGTCAGACTCAACCTTCGCTGGATTGTTCTTACTTGTACTTTAATAAAGAGCTGTTGTTGCCTTTAGCCTTGTGTGCCTTTCCATTACCTGATCTAACAAGTGCATTGATATAACTGTGTTAAATGGCTGATGGACACTATATTTTGCTGGATATTCATGGTGTTATGAAGATTGGTTTAATGTTCTTTTGAATTCTTTTTTAAAAACTTGGAACTTGTCATTGTATGAAGAATTATATATTTAAAATATTTAAAAACTAGGCTAAATAACATAATTTGTTTTCCTCCCTCCCTCCCTTCCTCCTTTCCTATCCTAAAGAAACAAAGTATACATTTAAAAATATTTTGATTGATGTACAAATACTTTAATGTACAGGTAATTCTCCTAGCCAAAGGCATGTTATATTTCTTTTCTGTGGATCAATATAGATATCAACCTAATATCTTGTCTGTTTTTTTCCATAAAAAAACTATTATCTGATATGTAATTCGTATCAGAGCACATCCTAACAAAAATTTACAATGTGTAACAATATTGGATGCTTGTCTAATTTTAACTCAGCATTATATAATTAAAAATTAGTTTTGTGATGGGTAAATTATAGATGGTAATTAAATATTGTTTGGCTCTCCCAGAACATGTTACTTTTGTTGGCAGTGTTACAGTTTTTCAAAAGGCTGGCAGCTAATAGTGAAGTTTGGTGGCATTTAGGATAGATTCTTCTGGTACCTGTTTTTTTTTCCTCATTACTTATTACTTCTTCTTTCACCATTGTTTGGATTTTAAATCTTAATCAAATGTTGTGCTGCTGACAATCTTTATCACAATCTTTAGCTACTATTGTAGAAATAGTAGTAACAGTATATAATCATTTGCACATTACAAATAGGTCCTTTCACAAAACATTCATTTTGTGAATTCTACTTAATGTATTTTTTACCTCCAGTTATAGAAAATGGGAATCCTAAGACAAAATTTCAGAATAATATTTGAAGCCTCCTTGAACGCAAACAGGTACAAATGCTTTCTAAACCAATGCAAAAGTTGCTGTACATAGTTGCTGAACAGCAACACTTTTCTGCAAGAGATTATTATTTGTATTGGATTTAAAATATTTCAGGACATGTCAAGAAAAGTCTGATACCAACTGCAAAACAGATAGTGCTTGACTTGCAACTGAAATGGGGCCTGCACATTATAGTTTTAAGTCATGATAGTTATAAATCACATCATCAACCTGAGTTTTACATTTTTTTGTGGCGATGATCATTTAGTAAATCCAAGGTCATTAAGCAAACCCATTGTTTATCATAAATTGTTTGTTGTAAATCGCGGTCATGTGACCCCAGGCCCCTGTAAACAGTCCCAAATATGAGCCAATTGTGAATGCCTGAAATGTGATCACATAACCCATAAACCAACTGCTTGCAAGTTGAGGACTACCTGTAATTAGCATTAGTAAAATCGTAAAGTGAATTTAGTGTTTTGAAAACAAAACAAAGTGAATCAAGAACTAAAGATTCATTTATTTGACTTACTGTATCTAGCTGCCCAGCCACAACCTGGGGCAGCTCGTAAAACAGCAAAATCATTAAAAACACCCAACAACTAGAAAAACAATAAAACTGTTGGCATGCCAGCATAATATTTTCTCAACTTCAGCACTGCACCTCGCTGGATTATGCAGAGATCTGGTTTCAGAGGAGGAAAATGGATTTGGAGCATAACTGGAATGCATGCACATTGCATTTCTAACATTTTCTTAAGTACACATTTTCCATTTCCGGAAAATATAATTTTCTTCTTTAAGGAATTGCTGACAGGTGTGACATGTACAAATAAAATGCATCATCTTTTACCTCCTTAAATTTAGTTTCATGAACATACCCATTGAGTGTACTGAATTCAAAATTTATGTATGTATGTATGTATGTATGTACGTACAGTATATATATAAACTGGAATACTGTATTTTTATCATGTAGTGAGTAAGTCGTGAGTAAGCATGAAGGTGCTTCAAAGTGAAAGAAACTCGGGTGTGTACTTTTAGTTATTAAATAGTTTCTCCTACCCCACCCAAAATTGTGGATTGTTTGTGAGACTATAACAGAGTTAATGTGTCTGAGAGAGATTATACTCATCTTGCAGTGGTTAAATCCAGGTTGTGGAACGTTTGGCAGGAAAATACTGAGGCGGTTTCCTTCTTATATTCTGCTTACTCCATCTGTACTGTAAAATGTTTTCGTTTTCCAATTTCACTTTCAGTCTTGGCAGTCAGAATATGATCAGATATATTAAATTATATTAAAATTTACAAATGCAAGAATATGAACGTAACCATCCCTGTTGTACTTTTCCTTTAAAAAAAGTATTATTTTTTGGTGTTCAAATTGTACTGTACTAAGCGCTCTTCCTAAATTGTCTGTAATTTGAGAAGCAGTTTCATTAAAATAATATGTTTGCGCGACTAAATAATGAAAAGTGTTTTGCTTTGAATATAAGTGATTATCACAGGATGAATATACTTCAATAAACCATCTTTCATATGTAGAAAAATATTAATATTTATAAGATCCTCTGATTTGAATGAAATGATTTATTCACACTTTTTAATATACCTCTTACTAAATTCCTCTCTTTTAATAAATAACTCCTAGAATATCTACAACAGCCAATTTAAAGAAGTGAGACCTTTTTTTTCCTTCCATAGTAAACCACACTGTTTTAATTTTCAATCTTTTATTAATCAGAAATACAAGTTCAATGATGATAGATTGAAGTCCTGGAAAAATCCCTGAGAGATAAGCCCATTTCCAAAAATTGTTTAGGGGAGAAATTGTATGGTCTTTAGCTTTTCCGATATTAAAAGAATTCTAAAAAAGTGAGAGTGTCCTTCATGTAATTGGGCTTTTTAAAAGTAGAATTATATGTTAAACCTATTATAACCGGAAAATTATAAAAGAAACAAAAACTATAGTTCCCCCTCTTGCTGGCTCAGAATGGTATCTTCCAAACAGATGACAAAGTACCTTGGCTGAATCACACGTACAGGAACAGAGTTTCAGCAGAACTGGAGTGTAAAAACTATTGTAATGCTTAGGAACACAGGAATTGTAGAGAGAAAAGGAAAGACTTTTTTTGTATTTGCGAGAAGAGGATTTTTAAAAATTGCTATTGTTATGATTATGCTTATTACTTTAGACATCTAAAGTAACCCAGCTGTTTGATCTACAGTAACGTTGTTCTGAGTGAAGTTAATATTTACATTTTCAGTGGTGAGAGAGAGAGAATCGAACTGGGATTATTTTTATTTTTATTTTTTCTATTCTCCATTCTCCACTTTTTTAAATAATTGGTGTGTGAACGTAAAGAGTATATGGATATGTCTGATCCAGCGATCTGGAGTGTCCTCTCAAACTTTACATTGCCTCATTTGAGAAGTGGAAACAGGCTCCGTCGAACACAAAGGTAAAACAGACTCCAGAAAACTCTTGTACTGACTTGTCTATTACCTATTTTGTAAAGTTTCTTTTTTTAAAAAAAAATACTGCATACAATTCTTTACTGTTGTCAAATAGGCTGAAAAACAGGTAAATATTACTTTAGTACCTTCCTGATTTTTGTTTCAAGTTTCATGCTGCTTTTAATAGTTGGTAGACTGTAAATAATTAGTGGATTTTGGACTAATTTAAATACAGGTAATGGGATGAAACTTTTGAATTCAGTAACTACTATAAATTTTATTGTTTGAAGTAGTATAACTTTTGTTAAGGAAGTTGAGGTATAAATTCAAGTTTGATCAAATTCTTACCTGTAGAAAATAAAAGCTAATGAGCTGCTGCTTTATTAATATTATGATTTTTTTTCTTAGAAGTTAATGTGTGGCAGATACTTAAAAATAGTTACAGAATATGTACTTATTTAGAAGCATGATTAGAACTACCTAAATCTATCTTAGGATAGACTGGCACTGTTGCTTATTTAGGTATGTGATAATATTGAGACTATTAAGAACATAATAATTATTATTTCAATCTTATTTTCTCACTTGTATGCATTTGTATGTTCAGTAATCTATCTGATTCAAATTACTTTTCTTATTCTATTGGAAGCAATATAGTAGTAGATGCATCAAAGTAATAACAAAGCAGAAAGAAATACATAATTTTGAAGTAATAGTGAAATAAAAATTGTTTCAAGAACAAAATACTATTCTGAAATGAGCACATATTTTTTCACATTAGTGCTTGATTTAAGTAACATGTTTTTATCCATATTTTTGTATACAGTTTGCATTCACTTATCCTTGAACAAACACACTGAAAGATATAGATAAATGAGGAAGAATTACTGCATATGCTATATTGTAATTTACTGCTCATTAAAGTCTGTCTACTGAGCTAGATGTTCTAAAAAATTCAATTGTCCCTTGTTTCAGGTCTCCTGCTTTTGGGGGAGCAATTGAATTGAAAACATGAGAAAATTATCACATTTATTAGGTAAACTGAGATATCTTTACCAAGACCAATTAAGAGCCCTATAATAGTAGATATGGAGTTCTTTTTCAGTTCAATTTTCTCTAGAAATATGTTTACATAATTAATAGTCTGACTTTTGATTTCTATGTTATTTAAGATTTTTAGCTTCTGGTTTATATAGGGTGTGTATAGATGAGACATTGGTTGATAAATTATGGGAAACTAAAACTGATCAACTGGAATATATTTATTTCATTACTTTATTTCAGTATTCAGTTATTCTCTCTCTCCCCCCCTCCCCTGTTTCCCCCAAAATAAGACCTCCCTGGATAATAAGCCCTCCCTGAAAATATTGCAATAGAGGAGCAGCCATGAGGTGACCACGCTCGCCACCTCCTGCAAGTGTCCTTCCCCACCCCTCCACCTTCACATTCTTGTATTGATACAAGGCACTTTGAGTGGTATATTCAGCAGTCCAGAATTAAATGCTAGATAGCAAATATCTATCTAAAACATAGAAGATATGGTCAGAACATGTTTCCCGTCTTCAAAATGCAAGGGTCCTTATATATAAAATGCTTGGCTTTCAATCCATTTTTCATGAGCCATAGCTGTGATAAGAAATTAATAATTTATAAAAATGAAAAAATGCTTTGAAAAATTATTTTAACTTAACTCTAAAGCAAACAACAAAAGTTTAGTAGTTTTCTAAATTATGGTAAAAGGGGCCATGGAAGAAAAATACACTCATGACAAGTTAAGTAGAGTGCAATCAAACCAGTTGGCAAGTTCAGAATCTGGCGCTTCACTATAAAGTTGGAAAATACGGAAGATAAGTTGCATTTAAAAATTGGAGTGGATTTTAGTAACTACTTGTAGAATGGTGTGAAGTTCACAAAAGGAGCTGTAGTCGAGTGCCAAATTGTTGCATACAGGTTTAATCTTTGGTTTTGGGTATGGGGAGAAGCTATAGACATAAAAGGCCAGTTGAGATTGAAATAGACCAGTGGTCTGAGTCAGTATGACTGAGTTTCCTAACCTATACCAGTACTTTTAGTGATTGACTGCTATCAGTGAGACATTAATTAAAATAAGAACAAATGGTAATGTTCTGAACATTCTGCTGGTATCAAATGCTTTTCTTTTTTCTAATGGTTGGAAATATTAATTTTATGCTTCTTGGGTGGGTCTCATCAGCTTTATTCCTTTTTTATTATTTTAAAGTTAGGAGAAATGATTTATATTTAAAAATATCCTGTAAGCAAATAAAAGACCTGGCAGTTGGCTTAAGACCCCAGTGGGGGAATAGCACACTGGAGATGGTTGATTGACTAATAACAACTTCCACTTTTCCCTGAACATTCTGTACCTTTCCTCCCCATCTATTATTTTTAGTTATAATTATAATTTAGTTATAATTGTGTTTTTGTTATGATTCTATTGAGATTTTATACACTTACATGTGTGTGTATAGACATAGATATATAGATATGTGTTTTCATGTTGATGTTTAAGCTGTCAGAGTCTTCTTGCAGCAGCATGAGTGGCAAACAAATATAATAAATAAAATAAAAACATAAAACTCTTCATTATAGGTATAAGCCAGCATAAACTCCATATGTTTTGGCTAATAAAAACTTCAATAAAAGTGTCAACATTTGCTTTCTGCCTTTCCAAAATTACAGACTTTTTCTTTATATATAGATACTAGCTAAATGCCCGTGCTCTGCTACGAAACTATGTGATCGGGCTTGATAAATCGACACAGCTTGAAAATTAATGAGTAGTTACGATCGGTCTCTCCTCTCGCCTTCTCTCTCTCAGGCTTGTCCCACAGAAGCCTCTCCTCTCCTATCCCCCTTCTCTCCCTCAGGCTTTCCCCACAGAGGCCTCTCCTATCCTACCCTCTTCTTTTCCTCAGTCTAACATCAGAGCGTTTTTCAGGTGGAGAGAGGGAGTAGAATGTCTAAACTCCCAGGCTGCAGGCTGGATGAGTCATGCGCTGGCCACACCTATGCCCAAGTAGTAATTGGAACAGAATTCTTTTCAGGTGGGAAGAGGGAGTAGAACGTCTGACTCCTTAGCATGTTAATAATAATAATATAAGAAATACTAATGATCTGATGGTATTTTCAAAAAATCCTAGAAGCCAAGAGGAACATATGTGCCAAATTTCAAGTTTGTAGGCTTTCCGGTTCTTGAGATTTCGTGATGATGTGTGAGTAGTATTTCGCTTTTATATATATGGATCAGGGATTCTGAGGAACAGCCAAGAATTTCTGGAAATTGAAGTCCACATATCATAAGCTCACTCACATTAGGAATGGCTACTCTATACCAATGGATCTTTGGTTGTGTTTCTAAATAATGGTGGGATTGTATTTATGAGACACATATTAGCAAAGAGCCCTTCCTTCCTTTCTTGCTCCCTCCCTAATAAAATTATAGAATGCAAGTCCAGATATGATCCAGTGGATCTGATTGCAATATAGGTGGTCCTCAACTTACAACAATTTATTTAGTGACCATTTGAAAAAGTGAATTATGACTGCTTTTCACACTTATGACCACTGCAGTATCTCCATGGTCACATGGTAAAAATTTGGACACTTGGCAGCTGGCATATATTTATGATGTTTGCAGGGTCCTGGAATCATGTGATCACCTTTTGCGACCTTCTGACAAGCAAAGACAATATGAAAGCCAGATTCACTTAATAACCATCTTACTAGTTTAACAACTGCAGTGATTGTAGTGGACAATGCAGTGGGCAACTGCAGTGGGCGAAACTGTCTTGCTCAGAACTGGAACTTTTGGACTCAATTGTGGTTGTAAGTCAAAGATTTCTTGAACATATAAAGAACATCTGGAGTTTTGCCTATGTTTGAGGCCTTATCAAATATCACTTTATAACAATACATAGCATGTTGAAAGCTTTCTGTAGGACTTCCTTTTTATTAGTCTGCATAAGTTAGCAATCGTTTAGGCAAATAGTACTGATCAGAACTATTTTGTGGTTTATTTTTTTCACGATAACCGGTAAGGTCAATTCTTTGATTTTTAGTATCTCCCTTAATGCGAACAACCACTTTTATTTCTCATAGTCTGGAGAAATAGACTACCATAGCTGAAGATACCAAAATATCATTTTGCAATTGAATGCTTTAGATATAGCCATTTTCAGTATGCACCAGACCAAATGACAAAATGTTTTTGTATTAAGGGCACCTCCTTGAAGAAATACTTAGTGGTTGCTGTATGTATGCCTTCTACATATATACTTAAAGCTTTTTTTTTTAATGCTAGACAAACATTTCACTATTTGCTCAGAATGGGACTAACTGTACTGCTTTAAAATACAAAAGTTAGAACCGTTGGTAACTATGCAAGCTATTAATAACTTGTTTTAATGTCATATCAGACCTTGAAGGGTGCTTCCACTAAGCACTGGGTTTTTTTCTTTTGTGTTCTCCAATGCAGTAGTGCTTACCTTAGTGAATGGGATATGGATGTCCATTTTCTATGTTAGTAGTTTCGTGCTTTTATCTCTTTTGGACAATTCTAGGCTCACATCTTCTGCTAAACTATGAACCTTAAAATTTACTGAAGTAAGTACAGTTGCCCTTTCAGGTTACAAGCAAAAAGGAATTCTTCTCTTTGGATCTAAGTTCTAGATATGATTACATCCCTATCGATGCTTGACATCAGAAGAAACAGCATCATATTCAGTCTCCATACATAGCCTGTGGTTTTGATGGAATAGGCCTTTTTGACCATTAACAGATTTCAGCATTAAAGGAAGTGTGTGCATTGATTCTCACAGCTCTGGGTAGGGTGAGTCTTTCACTGTGTGTGTATTCATTCAGCAGGATCGAATGAGTACTATGTTGAAAGCTTAAGTTAAACATTAATTCTCCTCTGGATTACCATATCCATTTTGCCTACAGCTGAGCCAAAATATAATTCTTGAGCTTCTTTGTTTCCTAAATGAGTTGCAACATAGGATTATTATGCATTTCAGGGTGCTCCCCTGTTGGCCTATGTCTTGACTTGAATAGTAACAATAAAGAAGAAACTACGACCTCTCTGTTCATTTTGGATTTGGAGGATTTCAAAGAATAACACTTAACAGAAGAACATTTTGTATTGTAAATGAAATTGAAGGTGGTGTTGGGGTTTGGAATGAAACTCAGGCCTGGAACATCAGCCACAGAAAATTGGTGACTGTGCTAAGATGAAGGAATTTTTCCCCTAACATTTTTTTAGATAAAATGTTAATGAATAATAATTGCTCCTTGGGAGACTCATAAACTTCATAACAAAATAAATCAACGTAGCACCATATTCATTTATAAGAATCTTAAAATGATAGTCTGAATGCTCGTGAATAGTCAGATTGCTATTTATGTAGAAAGTTTCATAAACCACTGTTTGACTGTTTGATTGTAAAGGGGAATATCTGCCAAAATATTGGTGCAGAAACCAGGCATGTAAATGGACACAAAGAAGATAAATGAAAAAGGAAGAAATAGTTTATCTTAATTGGACCTAAGATTGTTTCTTTTAGTCTCCAGAAGAATGATTTTGTTAATTTTATTTTTCTGACCTATTTTTAACTCAACAAATTATGAAAAGGCAGTTGGGAGATTCTTAGGATTGGAAAATGCCATACAGGTATTTATTGACATATGGCCACAGCTGTGACTGGAATTTCCATTATAAGTCACCACAGTCAAAAAGGGAATCATCCCCTATTTGGACTCAATTTTATAACAATTTTCATCACATCTAAATGATTACACGATTGTTAAGCAAATCTGGCTTCTTAAGCAAATCAGATTTTTGCTTGTTGGAAGCCGACTGGTAAGATTGCAAATCATGATCACGTGACTATAAGACATTGCAGCCATCATAAATGTCAAATACCGGAATTGTGATCATGTGATCGTGGGGGTGGTGTAATGAATGAATGAATGAATGAATATTTATTTCTTAGCCGCACCCTCTCCCGGAGGACTCGGGGTGGCGTACAATAAAACATATAAAATACATATCTGAACAAGACATACATATAACAAAGACGTATACTAAGACGTGTAATGGTCATACTGTGAGGCGCCTTTTCCGAGGTTGTTGTAATTTTGAAATGTTATTAAATAAACAGTTGTAAGTTGAGGATTCCCAACATTTGCAAATATTTTGAAGTAGTTTCAAGCTTTATAGAAACTGATTTTTCATGTAAAATTAGTCTTCATGTTTTAAACATAGTTTGGGTCATTTGAACATAGCCACATACATTTTGCACATGCCAGTGTATCTCCTTTGATTGGAATTAACAGCAGGGTTAGAGAAAAAGATTAGAAGAAAACAAAAGATGGCTGTTTATTCTAAATGTATAGTCTGTTATCAGAATAAGTTTTGATTTATTGTAGGCATACAAGGACCTTTAGTCCTTCCCTCCAATATATCAGCTGCTTGTGCTCTGTAAGCTTTGGGACCTTCCCAAATGGCATTCATGATATTGAAGTAGCTGCCATTGGGAGGAGAACTTGGAAGCTTTCCCATGTGCTTCTCATGGAAAAGTTGCTTTATGCTCAAGTGCAGGTCCTTATGTATATTTTTATTCATTAAATATTTCTAGCCAACCATGTCAGCAAATCTTTCATGGTTGATTAACTCTGTAAAAACAGTACAGGCAATCAAGAACAGTAGAGTACTGAAAGTGGTTGTACAACAGATGGCCCTTTAACAGCCTACAGAGATCCGCCTTAGATCAGAATGTGTGGACGAGGGATCAGAATCTATCCTTAAGTTTCTCATAAGAAAGCCTGTAAAAACCAGTTAAATGCATCCCTGAGTAAACCCAAATTTCCTTGCATTAGACAAGAATTCACTAGAGTCTTTCATTTTTTAAGTTTTCCTGGGAGGAGTTTGGGTTGTGTGGGAAGAAAGTTTTAAGCCCACAATATAATACTTTCAAAGATTTCATTTTAATGAAATCTTCAAAGAAAGAAATTCAGTCATATTTAGACTTAATGCAGGAGCAATATACCATGTATCAGTTTTGATTGCCAATATCTATGGAACATATTTTTTCTGTATGCATTCCTATTCTCCACCTTCTTGCTTGTTGTTTACAATACAAAGCTTGTATTCAGATATATATGTTTTTCATTTTGTACATGTTTTGCTGGTTTTCTTATGTCAGGTGGCAACCATTTGATTATTTCATTGTGGTTTTTTTTTTGTTTTACCACTTTTTCCAAACTTCCAAATTATTATCATCATCAGTCAAAATCAACTATAGGATGAAGACCTCTTCACTGAAGATAATGGAGTATAAACTACCATACTGATCTGGCAGATAGATTGGTAGATAGATTGGCAAATAGATGTATTTGTATTTCCCTGTTTAGGGCTGAAAGAGACTGCCTCAAAGTCACCCAGCTGGATTTCATGCTTAAGGCAGGAATAGAACTCAAAGTCTCCTGGTTTTTAGCCTGATGCCTTAACTACTAGATCAAATGGACTCTCAATTCAGGAGCTAGCAATCTTTTTTTGGGGGGCAAGATGAGCCTGACATTTTTTTGTTCTCTCTTTTTGTTTGTTTGTTGCTTTTGCGGAGTTAATGCTGAAAAATAGAAGAGCCAACTATTGTGGTTTGATAAAACCAAACACAATAGAAGACCACACTGTATTAAAAACACACTAATAAGTCTAAATTTCACCTCCATAGGAAGATGTTTAACAGCTGAAATAACTATTATTCAAAAAGCCCTTTATTTACAACATGGTTCATGATAATGACAAATTAGAGGCAGGTGAGGGTAAATCCTGTAGATAATCTGACCTCAAATCAAGGTGGGTTGCTCCTTTTCAGCCTGGAGCGGACGAACCGGTAGTGGCAGTGGTGAGAGGCTCTGCCCACCCACCTGGACTCTTCTGCGATTGCTCATGTGTGAACCGATAATAAAAAAAAATAAAAACCCACCACTGCCTCAAATCATTTAGGAAGTCTGTCAGGAAATAAAACTGGAAAGTGATTAAACTTTTTCAGGACTGATATAAAGGAATGTGTAAAGCAGTCTCAGGCAAAAGTCTTTTTTGAATGACATGCAGTCTTCAAACCTGTTTTTAAAGACATCAATTCCCACACATAGTACATTACAGTAATAATATAAATGAAGAGTTATTAAAGTTTGGATCATGGATTCCAAACCTTCCTTCAAAAGGAAAGGATGTAGTTAGCGCACAAGTAAAACAAATCCTGTTAACAGGATTACTGCCATTATTTTCCCTTGATCTTTCTGAACAACATAGCATAAACATGCCTGTAACTATACTGTTCCTTTTTTGGAAGTATTGTTATCACATCAAAAATAGTTACATTAGGTCGTCTAATGAATAGGGCATCTCTCTTGAGTGAAGTATTTCTCACTTTGTTATCCCTATGATTAACTAAAATGGGGTTAAAAAATTAGACAACAAGTAAGTGTATCTGTTTAGATTATGAAAAATAATCTGAACATGTCTGTTCATAACTTCCTAAAAATTCACTCATTAACTTTGATTGTTGGTTTGAAGTCAATAAAAATATGTTGTTTAAAAATATCCCGCTTCCTATAACTATGTACTATGAATTTATAGCTAACCAGCTACATCTGGAGATTACCCTTACTTAAAATGATACAGGAGAAATCTGGAATTTGGTGATCCAGCACAAGAATAAATTTGCTTATGCACATTTTCATTATTTCAAAATGGTATTTTTAATGCAATATACATTTTTGAAGTTATGATTTACTTTGATTCATATACATAGATTATAGTTATCTTAGGGGACATATGTTTTAGACTCTCCTAGCAATTATTTTGACTAAAGTAAATTGTATAACACATAAATACAGTATAAGTTAAACTTTTCCATGTGCCAAAAGGCATGTGTAGTCAAAGGTGAGATGGAATATTTTTTACATTGGGAATTTTCATAAACTTATTCTGAATGAAACAGAAGAAAAAGCAGTTAAACAAGTTTTGCTGCTGTCTGGTTTTCTTTTTATTTAGATGGAGTGTGTGAAATAATATGACTAATATTGTGCCACCCAAAGATTACTAGCAAATAGGTCATGCCTTACTTTGTCTAGGAAGCAAGAAGAGACATGTTAGAAAGCTAGGGTCAGGGGTTTTTTTTAAGCTTCATTCTCACTTTAGGTATGATGACTCTTCTCTTCCACTTCCTTATACTAAAGGGAACTAAAAGGTGATGTAATGCTTTTCTCATAAATCCATACTTTCAGATCTGAGCAAAGACTTGTTTCTATTTACATGGTCCTCTATTTCCTTGTTAAAACAATCAGCAGAGGACTTAAGAGACTTGGCCAATTGAATGAATTATCTGCAGCAGACTAGAAAACAGGAAGTGATTTGAATATACCTGTTGCCAATATTTTTTCCCTGACAAACATTCCTGTATGACAAGCAGAAATCTCACATGTGAAGCTTGCTCTATAGTTGAACAGTTTCATTATTCATCATGGCAGGTATTAAAAAAAAATATTTACAAATTCATTGTGCTAAACCAAACCAGGGCTTTCCAAACTTTTAGGCTGTGGAAACTTGTTAGTTTAAAAAGAAAATTCAGAAGCCCTTTTCTATCACAAAGCAAAACTCTAGCGATAGAAAATTGCTATGTATGAGTGAAACTTTCCTCCCCCCTCTCTTAAATGCCATCAAAGATTATACAGAATATAGTTTGAAAAACACTATGAAACCTGATGAAAATGTGTTTGTTTCTCAAATGTGAATGATAAGTGGAGGAGAACTTAAGGCATTTAACTTATTTATGACACATAATGGAACATATATATATATATATATATATATATATATATATATATATCTATATCTATATCTATATCTATATCTATATCTATATCTATATCTATATCTATATCTATATCTATATCTATATCTATATCTATATCTATATCTATATCTATATCTATATATATATATATATATATATATATATATATATCTCCCTCAAAGAGGGATTGTGGACATGTACGAATAAAATATTAAAACATAAAAACAGATATAAAATTTAAAAAGAGGCAAGGCTGATTAAATATCAGTGTTAAAAGTTAATTAATGGGTGAGCTTTCAGGGCACTAACCAGCACCATCACAGCCATGTTTCGAAACCTTGCCAAAAGGCCAGGTCAATTGACAATATCATTATTATTTCAAAGCTACATTAGCTGTTTGAAGTAGTCTAGATAAGAAGCACAACCGTGAGTACAAATTCTGTCAGGGGTCTCCAAACGTGACAATTTTAAGACTTGTAGACTTCGACTCCCCAAATTCTTCAGCCAGCATTATATTGTGCATTAACAGAAACTTACAAGACTTAAGGTATTTCTACCCTCCTTTTACTTTCTGGAAAACTAGGGAGGTCTCTTCTGAAACACTTTCCATATCGCCCCCTTCCGTTTTGTGACCTCAGATATGTTTTACATGATAGTTGTCCAGCCTGTGGTTCTTTCTCCTGCCTCCCATCTCCCAAGAGCTTCACACACACTATTACATTCTACACAGGGTTTGGCCTTGAAGGTAATCTGAAAGCTACAGTTGGTATTAAGTCAACTGCTTGTAGGCCGACCAGTCAGACTGGAATAGCAGATAACAGTGACGTTGTGGGAGTTGTAATGGCTGCAAGTTTACCTCTGAGTCTAATTTAAGGTTTGTTTATAGTTATAAAGTCCTTACAGCTCACATCCTTGTTACTTCCGGTACTATATGATCCAGGGAGAATCTATCCATTGACTACATCCTGGCTGAGAGGAGAGGATAACAACCCTCCCAGCCCCTATGTTTTATACCCGAGATACCCAAAGTCTTCTCAAGTGCAGCTTTCCAACGTTGAAAATAACCTGATCCCTACCGATTGTCACCTGAGATCCTCATGTTACAATGAATTATATTATGTTATATCATTTGTACCTTTTTCAGTATATAGGAGAAGAAGAAAAAGGGACCGAGGACTAAGAAAATGCCACACTTGGAATACTGCATCCAGTTTTTGGTCACCACAATGTAAAAAAGATGTTGAGACACTAGAAAGAGTGCAGAGAAGAGCAACAAAGATGATTAGGGGACTGGAGGCTAAAACATGAAGAACGGTTAGAGGAACTGGGTATGTCTAGTTTAATGAAAAGGACTAGGGGTGACATGATAGCAGTGTTCCGATGTCTCAGGGGTTGCCACAAAGAAGAGGGAGTCAAGCTGTTCTCCAAAGCACCTGAGGGTAGGACAAGAAGCAATGGGTGGAAACTAATCAAGGAGAGAAGCAACTTAGAACTAAGGAGAAACTTCCTTACAGTTAGAACAATTAATCAGTGGAACAATTTGCCTCCAGAAGTTGTGAATGCTCCAACACTGGATGTTTTTAAGAAGATGTTGGATATTCATTTCTCTGAAGGGGTGTAGGGTTCCCTGCCTAAGAAGGGGGGTTGGACTAGAAGACCTTCAAGGTCCCTTTCAACCGTCTTATTCTAAAAAAAGGTATTTTTTTTGGGGGGGGGGAGACATATAAGTAGGGTTTAAATTGATTTGTGCTTCCATGAAAATAGTGAATCTTTAGAAAATATAATGTCAGCAGAATCCTTCCCCAACTAAATATTATGCCTAAAAGAAAGACCAACCAGCTAGATTGCATTTTATGTGATGGAATATGTATGATGATTACAACATCAAAAGACTGCATCTAAATCTATTTATAGTTTAAAAATTATTATTTGACATACAAACATATTCTGGCTACGGAGGTTTCTCATTCACAGACTGTATCACAAAACGTCTGACTTTTAGTAAACTCAGACAAGAGTACGATGGCCTGAGGTGATGCTGCAAAATAAACAAATCTACATCAACTGCATGGATGACTCTGAGTTTTATTATTTTACATATGGTTTTTGGGATGGATCTAGTCTTATTTTATGATTTATATAATAGTTTCATATGTTGCCTTTTTCCAAATTGTGGAATACTTTTAAATCCCATCAGTGTTTTGCAGTTGCCCTCCAAAATTTGATGGAATGGTTGGTCAGAACAGGAATGCATGAAAATTGGACTCATGTGCAAAATGTCTACTGCTATCTTAAATTAATGCACTTAGGATTTTAGATGAAATATTCTGTATTGCAAGGAAAAACATATTTTACATTTCTGTGAATTCTATGAAACGGTTAACATGAAATAATTAGTTTACCAAATTTTCCAAGGTTAATAATCCTGAAATTAATTATTTCTGTTCGTTCACACTCTGGAATTAGCCTGAAAAGAAATGTTTGCAAAAATAAGAAACCCTAACTTGTTTTAGTTGAGAGATAAGAGAAGAAGAGAAGAAAACAAAAATATTATTTTTTGGAATGTCAGTAATTTTCATACAGTATATTAATTCTGTACGATCATCTGGTGGGTAAATTTTAGTTCTAAGCTTTTGGCTGGGAACCACTTCCTTTCAGAATTTGTGCATTTCAAGATCACAGCTCCTGCATTTTTCTATGCAGTTTCAACTTTACAGTGCATATAGTTTAAACAATTACTCTCCCAATCTGAAATGTTTATGAACTGGGCAGAATGGGTTGGATGCCAAGTTTCATTCCATTGATGACAGTGTGTAATTCTTCTTGCTGGTATAAAACAAAGCAAAGGAAAGGTACAGGCAATCCTTGTTTAATGACTGTCTTGTACAGCAGGTATTTGCAGTTACAGTGGTGATGAAAAAGTTACCTTGCTGCCAATCCTCGCACTTATGACCTTCACAGGTCTATAGAGCATAGGAAAGTTGAACTTTGCCAGCGTTTAACTTTTGCTGTAGTCTTTGGTTCTAATACCTCTGTTCAAATAATACCTTTTCAATGTGCAGGCAGTCTTGACTTACAACAGTTAATTTAATGTCCATTTGATGTTACAACAGCACTGAAAGAAACAACAACTTGCAACCATTTTTTACGACCATAGCAGCATCCCCATGGTCACGTGATCAAAATTCAGATGTTGGCAACTGACCCACATTTATGATAGTTGCAGTGTCCTGGGGGGTAACCAGATCTAGTTACCTGCGTGATCGCATCCTGCCCCATACATCCCTACGACCAATCCGCTCACACAGAGAGGGACTTCTCCGGGTGCCGTCCGCTAAACAGTGTCGGGGGGCGACACCCAGGAGCAGGGCCTTCTCTGTGATGGGCCCAGCCCTGTGGAATGACCTCCCCCCTGACATCAGGACTACTTCCGATCTCCGCTCCTTCCCGTGTAAAGCTCAAGACCCACCTTTTTCAATTATCTGGCCTGGCTCAACCGTAATTTCATTCTATTCCTCCTGACAGTCCTTTTTAAATTTGTAATTTTTAATATGGGGTATTTTAATGGCTAATTTTATTACTACTATTGTGATGTATTTAATAACTGTTACCTCCTCCGTGTACGTGTATGTGTATGTGTGTATGTGTATGTTTATATGTATATATGTATGTACTTTTATTGTACGCCGCCCCGAGTCCCTTGTGGAGAGGGAGCGGCTAACAAATTAAATTTATTATTATTATTATTATCAATGTTTGCGACCTTCTGACAAGCAAAGTCAATGGAGAAGCTAGATGCACTGAACAACTGCATTACTAGCTTAACAGCTGCAGTGATTCACTTAATGCTGGCAAGAAAAGTTGTAAAATAGAGCAAAATTCATTTAACAACTGTCTTACTCAGAATAGAAATTTTGGACTAAGTTGTGATCATAAGTTGAGGACTGCCTGTACATTATTAGATGTAGAGGGAGGGAGAAAACAAATTGGTATTTCATCCTCTGTTATATCAGAAATTGTCTAGGGACATTTTAAATTGGGGCAAGTATTTATGATTATTTATAACAGGATTTTTATTTTAAAAACACCAAGCAGTGTATTTATAATTCAATATATGCATGACAAGATTTATTCTGTTTAATTAGTTTTAATTATGGTTATTATGATTATGTTACAAATTGCTGGGATTCCTTGTGAGTTGGCTTTATAAAACACTGAACTAAATAAACCTAGTAATTGGCCAGGGGCAGACATACTGTATTATCATTGTCTGCATCAATTGATCGGTGTGTTTGATACAGAAGAATTCTTGGACCTTTTAGAATTCTGTAAAATACAATAAATCTGTGTTGTTTAATATTTGTAAGAAGTGTTTACTATCAAGTTGTTTGTTTCCTATAGATAATCTGGCATCAAATGCATAATTTATATATTTTGATTATCCCAGCTGGCTGCCTGAAAAATAGCCAAACAAAACAAGCTCTTAGTCCTTGGGAATATGATCATGTAAAAGTTTGAATGTTCATAACAAAGGGCTTGTAAATATTCTAGTGTTCTTCATTAAACTTTGGTCCTTACATTCTGCTTCCATTGCTGTTATTTATATATTTGTAGGCTTAATTGAATAAGAGAGTTAAAATAATAAATAATAAATCTTTGAAATCAAGATTTAGTTCTGTCGGTTCTGACAATCTCTTCTATAAAGAGTTCTGTAGATACTATTTATGGAATAGGTTACTTTAAGGAAAATTGTGGCTTCAATAAAACCAATTGTATGAAATAAATGCAAAAACAAAAACCAGAACCTATTTAGTGACTAGTTTTGTAATCTTCTGGAAAACTCTAAATGGTTCTCTTCATTTCCTTGGAGTCAATTATTATGGAAATAAACCAAGACTTGTGAAATATTTATTTTTAATATGGCATTGAATTTGGCAATAGAATACAGTTTGGTTTTCATGTGTTTTACTAATTGAATTGAATTGTGTTGCTAAAGGTTTGTAAAAAGCCTATTGGAAGTGGATTATTGTTTTATGTTTAGGACCCCTCAGTATGTTCCAATATTTTTTCCATAATATGAGGCTGAAGAGTTGCATTTCAATCAAGCCAGAGTGATCTGGACTTCTTGTTGGATCTTCTGGTGATTTGGATCTAGAGGCTGTTGGTGGTTGCCCTTCAAGAGCTAAAGCAGGCTGCATAGGAGGCCCTTTTGAGAGTTGGCATGGGGTAAGGAGCTTAGGTGCTACATCTGGCATGCCAATCAATTGCTTGGCAGCTGATGGTGTGGCACAACAATGGAACTCTCTTAGAGGCCTTATTGGTTGGAAGTGGCTACAGAAGAAGAGACTGCAGCAACAAGTCTTGTTATGTGTGGGAGCAATAATGTATTGGTAGTGAAGCAGAGAGTCAAACAGGACCGTGTAGTTTTTGCCCAGTTCCAGTTACGGTTTTATATCCAGTTACAGCCATGTGGGCCTCAGATACAGAAAGATGAGTTTTCAATCTCTGCAAGACTGGGAGTTCACTTATAGGGATGCCTGCTATCAATTGAAGAACTATTGGGTTATATTATATATGGAGGACCTGGTTTATATTATTGATACCTGGAAGAATATTTTTGATGTGGCTAGACTTCAAAGTAGGGGATTGAATAGCTGTGTCATCAAATAATTTGTAGAAAGCTTGCCCCATAGGTAATTAACTGGATGTGACATCAGCTGAACTGGCCAGGACTGGCTGAATCTCACCACTTGTGTCAGAAAGCAGAATACAACAATTAAAATAAATCACAAAATATCCTTCCCTACTTAAACCAGTGTGATCCTAATGCCAAATGAAATGCTTTCAGGGCTGAAACACACATTTTTGTTACCTCAGCATGTAGTCTGAATCCAACATTTTTTTTTAGAATTGTTGCGAGTTGAGCAGCAATAATGATGATGATGATGATGATGATGGTGATGGTGATGATGTTCTTGGTTGATACCTAGGACATTGGCAGCAACCTGTATCAACCATTAGCACCAGTCAATGGTATTTGTGATGCATTTTTGAATCTTCAGTTGGCTGAGTTTCATGTTTAATGAATAAAATATAATAATAATATGCGCACAGCAATATTGATTCTATTTACCAAAGAATATAATTGGGTGTGGAATGTTGCAAGTACAGCAGACAGTTGAGGAAATAAAAGGACATTGGAAGAATATCTGAAGGACAGCAAAGAAGATGCACTGAAGCTAGCACACCATGAAGGCTTACTGAATACTGGACAGACAAAACTAGCCTACAACAGAAAAGAGATATGGCAAGGCAAATTATTACATGGCCAGTACAAGCACACAAACAAACAAATAAGCAAGCAAGGAAAAAATTGCAGGCAGAGCAGAGAACAAGACCTGGCAACAGGGAAATTGAAGCAAGAGCCAGAGTTAATTCTGGCTGCACAACATCAAGCCTTAAGAACAAATGCATACAAAGGCACAATTGAGAAGACAGCAACAGGTAGCAAATGCCATCTCTATAAAGAAGCAACAATGGTGATTGGAATATCTGCAAATAATACCATTTGCCTGCAAGCAAGAATTGGTGGGCCCCCAAAGTAGACAAAATAATAGAAAATGAAGAAGCTAAAATCCTCCATGACCTCAGAATGCAAACAGACAACACCTGCCATGTAACACCCCAGACTTAACAATTGTTGATAAGAGAGACAAAAAAGTCTGGATAGCAGACATGGCAGTATTTGGAGACAGCAAAGTAGAAGAGAAGGAAATGGAGACAATCACAAAATACAAAGATCTGCAAATAGAAGTAGAATTACTATGGCAAAAGCAAGCAAAGGTAGTATCAATAAGTGTCTTGGGTGCAATCCCAAAACAAATGCAGCACAATTGGGCATCGACAACTGCAAAAGGCAGCTTTACTTGAACAGCTTACATCTTGAAACCATACCTGTAATACCATTAAACAACATCCCAGGTCCTTGGGGAAGGACTCAATAGGTGGATAAAAATTCCAAATCCAGTCTAAATATATGACTGTGCGACCAACCATAATTATAATAGCAACTGTCAAACAGCTTGGGTTATTATAGAAGATGAATGATTGAAGTCTACAGATAATACAAAGGGATAGGGTTTGAGGTTTTTCAGGCTGTATAGAAGTTTATGGCAAGGCTTGAATATTTTGTTAAGTTTACACCTGTGATACTCCCAGTAAGGCAGTATTAAGTAGTCAGTCCTTGGTTATTAAGTGTTGGCTACTGTACTTTGTAAATAGATAAACTGTAGTACTGTGTCTAAACATTAGATATCCACATTTTAAAATATAGCTGTTACCCTTATGTGGTGATATATGCATAAAAGTAGTTTCCTATTAACCAAACAATAAAAGAGATGCTGAACTTAATAAATTACATATAATTTACTAACATAGTTAATCACAGGCCTTATTTATACATAACACTGATCTATAATGTTTAATTTTGGCATAATTTGATGTACAAACTCATCCTAAGAAAACAAAATTAATGGTTCAGCCATCATGATAAGATGATCAGAATAACCATGTTGTAGTTTAGTGTTATATCATGTAGTCAATTAAATAAATAAATAAATAAATAAATATGGAGTTATACATATAATAGCCACTCTTTTTAGTCAGACTTGTGTTTCCAATAGCTTTTTAATTAACCTGAAGTTGTTTTACATGTACAGTAACTGTAGCCCTTTCTCTTCCAATAGATCAAACTGACCTTTGTCCAACATTATTCATAAAGTATTTCCTTTAATTTGAACAGTATTTATGTTATGATGGATGTCAACATTTGCTCCCTAAATCCATAATTATCATCGGTCTTATTTATATAGAAATAATATAGAAGTAGCATGTAGTAAGTAGGCTTATAGGTTAATATGACATTTAATTATTTGTTGCAGGTATTTCTGCATGATGCATAAAATACACATAATAAATCTGTAGAAATCACAAAGTTCTTCAAAATTGTTTTGCACATATAAAATTGAGTTATTTCCACCTTTTCCTCAAGAATTTTCCTGTAGTTGAATTAAGCTATTGAACTTAGGTTATCATCTCTATAGATCTTTGGATGACAAATGGAACTTTAACATTTAGTAGATGATATTAGCTGTTGTTTCTTGCATTGAAGCTAGATACCACAGATATTTCTATACATAACACTGCAAATGGTTGATTCCTATAATACTGTACTAGTTCAGCAATTTTGGGATAATCAAACAGTGTCTGCATCTTGTGAATTTCATGTCTTTCCCACTTTGTGGCTTAGAATTTCTTCACTTTTGCTTTACTTGCAACAACTATCTTTGAAAAATTATTTTAAGAACCATCAAAATATTACTGTTCCTTCAACAAATTTGAACCAAAAGCTCATAGAAGCATAATATAATAATAAATAAAACCACAGCAAATTGTTTAAGAAAAACAATGGAAATACATACTGGTACATAATTTACTTTTTTGGCTAATTAGGCTCATCCATGGTTGCCGTTGAAGAATAAGGCAAAATATGGATACAGGGTCACTGACTTCCAAATACATCATCTCTCTTTCAAAGCATGATTAAAAATTGGAATTATTAGCAAACAACTTCCATTTCAGCGCCAAAAATACTTCCTATGGCTTTCACGTTCATGTATACATTGGCTTTTAAGGATATAATATTCTTAATGACAGTAGGCATGAAGGTACTATCTAAAGTATGTGGTACAATTTTCAGTAGAAATAAGACTCTGGCAGAGTGTTGCAGAAATAATGTCGGTGAAGGAATGCAAGAACTGTAAATTAAATGTCAGCTCTGGGAAAATAAGAAAGAGACTCAAAATAACATTGCCTTGATTGTGCATGATATAAAATGAGACAAAGGGAAACTCTGGCAGCCTTTCAAGATGCTATTATTATACCCTACAGTGGTAGAGTTCCAGTAGTCCTTGTGGAGTCTGCTTCCTGATATGATTTATTTTAAAGAGCTGACCAGTTTATCTTCTACACATCCATGGTCTTGATGAAGATAACCTCAGTTCCTGTTAACCAGTTATGCCAGTGATGATTAAATTTATATAGTTGGAAGTGACAAGTTTATTATCAAATATATTTGGATCCTTTACAAAATTGAAATGAAACTACGTTTAACTTTTTGATAGTATATGCCTCCAAATACATACATACATACATACATACATACATACATACATACATACATACATTCCATGACACAATTTCCTTTCAGATAAAAAATGTTAGGCAAAGTGTAGAGAGAAAGAAAAAAAGGAAGAAGCAAAAGAATGTTAAAGCAGGGAATCAGAAAATGTAAAATAGTTAAATATAATTTATACCAACCTCTTCATATCTTTCTGTCTTGAATTCAGAAATTCATGTACAAAACTATTTTGTACATACAGTGCTTCATAATTCCATCCTCAATTACTTTGCATGCCACTTAACCATGCATTTAGTCTGTGCAGTGTTAAATCATTTGCAACATTTTGCTTTATTGTTCATCATACAGTACTGTTATCTCATATAGCAACTAATCTTCAAACAATATTGACTCATTCTTGGGTGTTTGTCTGACTTTTTTCCTATTGTTTGTCATTTCAATTTCACTCATCTACCTAACATAGTATTTTCTTCTGGATTCATTATTCAGAATGTTGCATGGTTTCCCCCCTCCCAAAACTCATCCTAGGTTGAAGGCCCTTTGCAACCTTACCAGCCAATGTCTAACAAGCAAAGTAAATAATGACTACCTGTAATGAGAGCTATCTGCAATGCCTTTTAGTAAGATACTGGAAAAGTCAATTAGCCATAGTCACCCATGCAGTATTCTTTGCTGATAGTAAAGCATAATATCAGAGAGTTTAGACGCATTTTGCCCAATATATATCGCAAATGCAGTTGAAGCCCAGTTTTATCCAAGCATGCTTACATTATTCTAGGCAATCTAAATTGCATGCAGGCTACATTGCCAGCTGGTTGCAAAGGGCCTTCAACCTAGGATGAATTTTGGGGAAACTTACCAGCCAATGTCTAACAAGCAAAGTAAACGTTGACTATCTGTATCCTGTTACCTACATTGTGATTATTATGGATTATATTTACTTACCATTAGGATAATTGCTAACATCAAAACAAGTTTGAAATGTTTGCCTTAATTTTAAAGCATTTCTGAATCAACTGTATAATAGACATTTTAAACTATTGAGAGATTCACAGAAGTTGACAGAAGCATTCACTAAACTGAGTGGCGGGTACAAGATGGAACTAGCATTGTAATGCAAGCTGTAGCCCCTTTGTTATGTATGCATGATGTTGCATGGAGGTATGGAAGGTACAGAGCTTATGTTGTGATGGTGCAATGCTGCTTTCATCATTTTGACGAAAGGCTGTGATTCTATGGCGCTTCTGATAAGTCAGCTAGGTCTAGGATAATATTTGAAAACAACTGGAGGAAAAGACGTTCTCCCAAGAGGTGAACCTACCACATCATTAATCTTTTTTGTTTAAATAAAATAACCATTCTAAAAAGAAATAATTTCTTCATAGCTATATACCTATCATGGCTATATTTTTTTGAAAGTTGAATAACTCAATTTTCTCTTTTAAACTTTGAGAAACATTATTCTTAGGAATTGTCTTCTAGTTATTTTGTTTCTTCATCAATGAAATAACCCAATGCCCATTTTTTCTTTTACATCATGTTACCATCTCCCTAGATTTGTCAGTCTAGACCAGTGATGGTGAATCTTTTCGGCACCAAGTGCCAAAAAGGGAGAGCGCGCTCAGTCTCGTTGGAGTCGTGACAGGAGAGGAGCTGCCCTGGGGGCATGCCAGAAAATGGACTTCTGGTTTCCAGCTAGTCTTCCAGTTATTGGCGCGCATGGACATGCAATTATCAGCTGGCCGGCATGCATGCTTGCACCAGAAAACAGAAGACCTGTTCTTCCGGTTTCTGGCACTGCCGCACACACGAAGGCCAGTTGATCAACTGCACGCCAGAAACCCAGAAGAGGAACGGTCGATGCTACACATGCCAGGCGACATTGCTGTATGTGCCAGTTCGGGCACACATGTCATAGGTTCGCCATCACGGGTCTAGACTTTCTACAGTTATTTTTATCTTTTTAGCAGAAGTGCTGAAGAGAATATCAAACCAATGTATGTATCTCCTATCACATTGCAGCCATGCATGTTCTATACATGAAATTCTTGAGATTGCATTGGAGAAATGGTATGAGGTTGGGCTTCACCTTTCTTTAGATTGTTTATGTATTGTACTGTTGCTTTTTTGAGTGCCTGAATAGGAATAATTTCTAGAATATTTGAATTACAAAAATCTTTAGGATGTTGCAGTTAAAGTGGATCATGGAGAGCTATGTTCATTTTTGATAAAGTGGTATGAAAGACTAGTTACTATTAGTCAGCCCAACCTTATCTCACAGGATTATTGTAGGGAAAATTGGAAGAAATGGTGATTCATTTCGGAGGGGAGGGTAATCTAGTCTGTTTTGACTCCTATCATTATTGCTATTGTTGTTATTGTTTATGCTATGGAGTCTGTTTTAACCCCTTGGGACTACCTAACAAAAATTTTGGAAGTGGTTTGCCATTGCTTCCTTCCAGGTCTGAGAAAGAGTGATTGGCCCAAGATTGGCATTCAACTTCCTTTGTTCCCAACAGTACTAGATGTTTTGGTCTCTTGGTTTCCTGCCTGGTGCCATAACCAGTACCACAGTGCTTCATATGCTTCAATGTGCAAGATGGGTGAAGTTTAAATCTAAATCTAATCATAAATCATTCTAGTTAGCATAACTGAACTCCTCATTCTGAAGGAAATTCCAGAATTGTGAAGTTAACGCTATTTTGATTCTTTTTCCTACAATCCTAATTATTCATTTTTTTTAAATTTACCACTTTTGTAATTCAAAAATTTATCACTGTCTTCTTTTATTTAGAAATACAAAATTTCTGGCTGCCTTCCCAGCCAGACTGGGAAGGTTAACTTCACAAGTTTTATGTAGCCACTCCAAAGCAGAGATGAGCCTTAAAACCTCTCAGTAAGCCCTAGAAAAGAAATATTTGCTTTAGCATTATAGGTCTTCCATCTCTTTTCTGTGCAATGCTTTTGCTTTATATGGTTTGAGAAACAGTTGTGTGCAGGTCATCTTTAAGTTTCTATGTTTTTTGCTTTATTTTCTGCTTTTTTTCCTTCAGCGTTTTTCAATTATTTAATGAAATAAAAAACAAAGAGAACTTGCTTATTACCTAATTTTTCCAAGCTGACCAAAACAAACTTTTAAAAGAGGAAACACACACACACACACACACACACACACACACACACACACACACACACACACATATATATATATATATATATATATATTTCCCTGTAGTATCAGCAGAAGAATCAGAAATGATAACTGCAGTTAATACATTCAGTATATAGATACTGAATCTGGGAGGATATCCCCTTGAGATTTACAACCACAAGAAAGGTTGAAGTAAATATCAAACTTGATATACATTTCCTATTTATTGCTGGTGGACAAGATTCATTCCATTTGAAGTACATATAAAATTTGATAGAGATTCTTTGTAATGGAAATGATAGCTGCATAATATTGTTTTGTCCCTAGCAAGAAATTCCATTGCATTTCAAAATAAGGCACAGAACAATATTCTGCCTTCTTTGGAAGCAGTACTGTATAGAGAAAGAGGGATTTTACTGTCAGGTTTGTTGTGATACATTTTAATAAGGAGAAATTATGTTGGAACTAAGCCAGTAACTAGCATCTGTCCAATAGCAACATTAATTACAAGTGCATTCAAGATTGTTTTATTGATGAAAGCCTTCTTTTCCCATATTTATAGTGTCGCTGCAATTTTTAAAAAAGTGAAAATTTTTAAAAAACTTTTAATTTTTTTTAAAAAAGTTTTTAAGTTAAAACTTATTAAGTTCTTTTACTTTTTTAAATAACAGTTTTCTTCTAGTTGGTTTTTTTTAGCCATTTGCAGTACTTTAGTCACATGTATAATCTATTATATAATTTCTATTATCCAGATTCTAAAATGTTGCATTCATAATTAACTTTTTGTACCTGAATTTGCAAAGATAGCAAACCATTGAAATGACAGATCAGCATGTTTCATAACGCATGCCATATAAACAAAGTAGAAATTAAATACTCTCTGTCTTGGAAAGAGATGTTTGGCATAGGTTTTATTACAAATAAAGATAAATAAAGGAGGGAAAAGAATCTGTGTTATATATATGTGTGTGTGTGTGTGTGTGTGTGTTGTATTTGTGCTGATAAATAAATAAAGGGAGACTAATATAGATCTATTTCAAGCTATTTAGCTCTCATCAGCTAGCCATACGCTTACTGGGATTCGAGCCTGGGCTGTATTACATATTAGGCAGATATGTTAGCCACTAAGCCACAGGTTCTCCTCTTTATCATCTGAGTTTCCTCCCATATTTGGGCATATCAGGGGTTGTAACACGCGCGCGCACACACACACACACACACACACACACACACACATTTTCTTTCTTTTGCTTACTGCAACTAAGTTTTATAACAAAAGTTCTTCCCCATTTTTATTGGCCCACTGCATTATTTTATTTCACAGTAGCTTTTCAAATACAGTGGTTCATATTCTTTTTAAGCTTCATCTCCTGCTCATCCAGATGGCAACTAAATTATGGGCTACATTACAGCAGAGTGCAATAGTCAGCACATGCTCCTAAAGGTGCTGCCATAGTATTTTAAAGCTTGTATCCATCTTCATTACAAGTGCAAATATTAATAATTAAGGATGTTAAAGTGAAATAATTATACACGATTAAAGCAGATGCCAAATTTCATGTGAAAACCATGATAAGGAGTAATTGCTGTCAGCACATCTTCCATTCATGCTCCTTTTAGCAATTAACCTTTATTGCTAGTAATTTACTCCTGTATACAGAATAAAAGAACCTTAATGGATCGTATTATTGGGCATCATTATTGATGCTGTTGATTGCTTATCATGAAAGCTGCAGTTAGGAGTATAACTTTAAAATATGTTTGTATGTTAATATTGATTTATGTTATATATACATACGTGTGGGTGGGTGGGTGTGTGTGACTGTTAAATAACTAAGAACTTATCAAACTTTACGTAACTTACCAGAAAATGCTGCATTTAGTAAGTATGGCTATTATAAAATGGTATTTTTTTTCTGAATGCACACAACAATTTTAAATCAAAAGTAATCTATTCTTGAACAGTTATTTGATATTCTAACCCTTCTCCTGCAATGCTTTCCTGCAGAAGAAAAGCAGTTTTGCCATAAGACTTCACAGTTACAAATATATTTATAATAAAGAATCTTCTTATTTAACGCTTCCGGTTTTGCACCAATAGGTTAGAAATAGGTAATCATTTTATTTGGTAGGATTTAAAAATAATGAAATAAGACAATCTGGCAGTCTGTTAGATGCTTAATATGTGACAATTGAAGACTTAGATTCATTGTTTAGTTAAAGTATTAGAGTGAATGAAGGGGAAAATGGCAGAACAAAAGTCATTTAGAAGATTGGTAGAGTTTTTCCTCTGATCTTCTTGTCAATCTAAAATAAACTTAAACAAGTAGAGAAAAGAAAGTGGAAGTGATTTGATTGATTGATTCCTTTGATTTGATCAAAATGAAATAATAGAAACATTTGAAGTCAAATTAGTTCATTAGACCTAGTGAACAACATGTGTTGTGGGAATCTGACTGAGACCTGTGAAACAAACTTATTAAAATTAAAATACATTGATGAATGTATTCTATTTTATTTTTATTTATGTACACTGAGTATATATACACCAAAGACAATTCCTTGTGTGTCCAATCACACTTGGCCAATAAAGAATTCTATTCTATTCTGTTAAAGCATTTATATGCCGTGATGTTTGTGAATAGTGAATAGCAATAGCACTTAGACCTATATGCTGCTTTACAACTTATATGTCTACTTATATTTATATGCCTGTCTAAGTGGTTTATAGAGTCAGTATATTGCCCCCCAACAATTTGGGTCCTCATTTTATCCACCTTGGAAGGCTGAGTCAACCTTGAGCTGGTGGGATTTGAATTGCCAGATTGCAGGCAGCCAAACCATATAATATTGCGCATTGGAAACAATAGCAATATAATTTGATAGAAATGTAAACAAGATTCATAATCTTGGGTCACTATTAACTTGTAAAATGATCTAAAGATATAAAAGGAATTGAGTGTGCAGTAAGACATGTATTCAGGAGTCTTGAATAACCAGTAACTCCTCCAGAAGCCTTGAATAAACAGTAACTCCTTAATAATTCATGTCAAACTACACTCATAATTTAAAGAGGTAAATCCTTGCTTAAAAGATTATGGACTGGTATGCTGTAGCAAGAGTGAATGAGTGAATGCTGTGATGTGACTGCAGGCAGAGGTAGGGCTGAGGGTGGTTGGCACGAATGCAGTTGGAGCTTATACTTGCCCTGCTGGGGGCTTCTCAGAAAAAAAGCAGTGGCACTGATTGACTGGAGCAACTTGCGGTCTCCTGCCAGCTTCCCCATTGCTTATGGTAAGGTTGCAGGGCAGGTCACAAATGGTGATCACGTGACCACCATTGCCTAGAATTTCAAAATGTATAAATCCTGCTAAAAATCTGCAAAGAATCCTTTCTATTGTGAACTATAACTACAGAATTCCTGTCATCTCTAATTGAGAAAAATAGTAATTGGCAATATTTGAGATGCAAAGCATATGAGCAAAGGAAAACATTTATCTTTGTAGTATATGCCACATCTATTTACAAGCACAGATGTGAAATTTGCCTCAATAATTAGATTTTTAATTGGTATATCATAAAACAGATCAATCATTCCTCTGTTTGACATAAATAAATCTATATAGGCACAATTACATTGTATTAATGATATTTTTCCACAATCATTTTTTCTGGCCTTTTCCCCTTACCGTTGCTCCCTTACCTCTTTCCTTTACCTTTGCTCTGTATCAAGTAAACTTGCATTTGTAACCTTGAGGAGGAAAGTGGAAGGTGAATATGTTTGCCGGATAATGCTTGTATTAAATGCGGCTTAATTAATCTTAGTATATTTTTCCTGATATATAGGATATACCTTTACGTGGCCATTTCATGTATAGGATAACTCTAGGATTTATTCTTTCCTTTTCAGGATGTAAATGTATTGTACACACAGGTGCTATGTATTTTGAGTTATTTAAATATTAACTAATGATTTATAGCACATTATCATTTAATAACCAAGTACTCTCTTCTTATAGTTGCCGGACAAGTAATAGAAAAAGTTTGATCTGTAATGGACAGTCTTCAGCTATGCCTCGGCCCCATTCACCACTTTCTGCTCACGCAGGTAATACCGTTGTTCTTTTAAAATCTATTTTAGTATTTTCAAATTTTCCTGTTTGAAATGTTGTATAAATTTACAGTATGTGATATGTTTTAATGTTGAATTTAATAATATGAAATACAGGTTTTAATATTTATTGCAATAAATTTGATGTATCTATTTGAATAATTCTTGCTTATTGTCATTGATAAAATAGGAGTGAAAAATGTAAATACTATAATTAATGGTATTATGCAACATTCTAAACTGATAATTGCATCACTAGTCGATTTCTCTGTACAATTTGAACAGCTGACATTAGTTACTCCTTTTAAAGTTAATTGGTTACTATTATTGGTCAGACGCAGTACAAAATAAAAAACATTAGCAGAACTGACATAAAATAGATTTGGAACTGTAACTCAAGGCAAAACAATTGCAGTTGATCATTAATTGTAGATGGCATAGGTTTATAGATAGGGCTTTGCTGCATTCATTTTTGGTAGATATAAAGAAACTAAAAGAAAGCACAAATAAATTTTTGGTAACAGGTTGGGTAAACTTGGGCCAATCACTCTCTTTCAGCTTAGCTCACTTCATAGAGTTTTAGAGGTGGTAAAAAATAGGAAGAGGATGGAGAATTAGGGCAATGGAATATGTGGATGACCCCTGGGGGAGGAGAGAAAGGGCTGCTGCTTAGGATACAATCAGACAAGAGGCGGAGAAGCCTGAAGTTGCTTTATTATTATTTTATGACAAATAATAAAAAGAGGATTTAAAAATCTAACCAAAAGAGGTTTTCTAGAATAGAATAAAGATAAAAGTATGCATGCTACTTCTTAATGTCCTCCAATCCACGTTAGTGAGTATCTTTCAAGAATAGAATCTCAAAATACCTTTCTGACTATAAGGTAGAGGAGGAAGCATTAAAATATGCCATTGTAAAGATCGTCTTCTGATTCAAATTAATAATAATTAATTAAAGTTATTAAATGTTTATGCCACATGACTCCCAATGGCTCTCGGCAGTTTTAAAATGTTTTTAACAACAAAAGAGACAACACAACAAGAGCACAAACAGAAGTAACCAAGAAAACAAACATAGATGGAAGCAAAGAAAAGGGGGCATTAATCATCCTTGCCAAAGAGCTACATTGGAAATGCCAGTAGGGTGGAGGCCATTCAAATCGTGCGGGGGGGGGGGGCAGGGATGTAATGAGTAATGATTAAATGGCACCTTGCTCCAATATTTTAAATAATCAATACTCCTTATCCTTTTCCTCCTTTGTGCTGAATTGGCTTTATAAAATTCCATGACTTCATGAAGTTGATTATTATTTTAATAAAGTAATACATAATTAATATCTTGAAGAACTAAGATACCTGAACTGTATGAAAAGAAAACTAATTTAAGTATTTAAAAGGATATACAATGACTTAAACTAAATAGAAATCGAACCAATAATAGAAAATATGCATCCAAACCTGTGCCTTAATCAAAATGTATAGTAGGATACTTTGTAGCATGAGCTATAAATATATATAAAATACATAATACATAAAAAATAATTGACCTCTTTCTAGGGACCAGAATTTTCAGACACCATATTGTATCTTCATGTTATTAGAAGCTCGGTCACAGCTTTTGCACAAAGTATCTTAATTGCAATTGAAATAACTTGTTCGTCTATTCAGTTAAAAAACTGAAATTAACATTAAAGCTCCTCTGTGTATTCCCCATCATATATTTGAGTGGCATCTTCAAGAGTTAGAACCATTATACTCAACCTCGAAGTTCAATCATTGTTACAACACATAGTGCCCAGTTGACTATGTGATGTACCAGTTCCAGCTACCTTGTTCCAGAGATGCCTTTGCCTCTTTGTTGCCTGCCTGCTGACTATGTCTGTTGGCCCTCCCATGTCATATTCCATGACTTCTCTTGCTTTGCCTGCCTTGTTCTTCTTTCCTGATAATTTCCTTGTACTCACCTTAACTTTAAAGGGACACAGCAGATTGGGTAAGATAAGACTAAAGTTGCTCAGAGACTTTGTATTCTGCAGCCCTTAGTAAGGGTACAAGATGCTTGCCACTTTGGGAAAGGATGATGAAAAAGTATGTGGCGGTGACATCTGTCATCAAATCTGCCCAACTTGACCAGGCCCAGAACACCTTGCAATGCAAAGGATGATAGAATGCCATCCTTGCCCAAGCGACAGGAACAGGCTTCTGCCAACCATGCTTATGGTTGTGCTTCAGAAATAAAATATGGTTGATATGTTCTTTTAAGTTTTCACTCCAAGGCACTTCGTTGCCTGCCATCCTCATACTGCCCTAGCACCAATTTCCCTATTTTGCATTCCAAAGATCAGATTCCATTTTCAGTTTAGCAGTTCTGTTTCCATTTGTTGCATAGCTTGTACATGTTGAAAGGGTCTAGAAAGACCTGCAGCAGCTATTGGTATGCCCACCATTCTTATTGTCCAGGGCAAGAGACAGAGACTGCCTTGGCAGAATTTGAATTCCGTGTGACATAGAGAATTAAAAATTCTGGGAAGTAAAGTCATCACATCTAAAAGTTATCCAGGTTAGTCAGATGGCTGTCCCCTAAGAAGAAAAGTATAAATAAAAGGACAAATATACATAGACAAATATGATATTCAGGATCTATATTTCTCTTTCAAGTGCTCATCATTGAGAGGCAAAGCAGAAAAATATTCTTTAGCAGACTCCCTTTTAGTTATTTCTTTCTCATTAACACTTTTACTATTTTTTTCTGATTGAGTAAATTACAAGAAATGTCGAAGAATTTCTGTCTCCATTGAATCTGATTATCAGCCCATTGATTGAAACATCAGAGTATAATTTTGTCAACAAACAGATAATAATCCTGGAGATTCACATATTTTTTCATAGACAGATATGGAGCTGAATCATTTTCCTCAATAAATCAATAAAGAACTGTACTGTTTTTGATTGATTTGTTTGTTTTCCAGTAGAGTGGAGGGAGGTGTCACTGAAGGGTTAACACAGCCTGATTGGTCCATTTGACTGAGAGAAAACTTCTTAGCCTTCGGCTTCTCCCGTTGGCTCCCAGTTTCCTCTCAGTCAAAAAGGTCCAAAGACTTATTAATTGGTTCCCAGTGTGATTGTGAGTAATAAATTTGAGACTTTATTTGGTTAATTGGATATTACAAAATTAAAAAGAAATTAATACAATAGAATTGGAGCTGTGCCCAACAGGACAACCTTTCGCTGTCCTGGGAAGGCAGGGAGAGCCGCGTGGAGCGTCCTTTTCCTCATTCCTATTCCTCCCTGCCGAGCCTTCCCTTCCCCCGGCTAATTCCTGGGGCCTCGGGCGTGCCGGGTGGCTCACAGCTCTCCGCTTCTCCCCCGACGACCCGTTTGATCAAGCCGCAGCGCCGGCGGCTTTTTGCCATGCGTGAAGACCGGCAAACTCCTTAACTCGGCTGCGCTGCCTCTCCTGGGTCGGCGGTGCTCTCGGCGGCGGCGCGAGCTCAAGACCGGAGCGCCAGCGGCTCTTGCCGGGCGTGAAGACCGGCAGAAGATCGCCCACAAGTAGCGATCACCCTTTCCGGGTCGGCAAGCCGTCGGAACGGCTGGGGAGACAAGCGGCGGCACGCGCACAATTTTAGCGGCCGCCTGAAGAGAAAGCAGCTATTAATTTCAGCCGGCGGCCATTTTGAACACGTGGCCGGGCCCAAACTCGCGGGGCCTTACTGAACAGCCACCGGCACAGAGAAGCCCAAGCTGAGCGATTCCCACCAGCGCGGGGCTTAGAGGCTACAGCAATTCAAGATCAGTTTCAACTCTTCTTCTCATCTGAGCACGTGAGTGGGGCGATGGCAGCGCGATCCGAGGTCACTCAAACCGCGGCTACCCAGGCTCAAGAGGATAAGTCAGGCCCCACGGCCCCAGCCAGGCCTCGAGTTTCTAGGCCTTCTGCAGAGGATCGGCCCTCTAGAGCTCTACAGAGGGACGAGCTTAGGCGTTCCAGAGCAATTGAGAAAGCCATTGAGAGGGCGGAGAAGAAAAAGGCCAGGGATCCCAGGCCTAGATCTAGATCCCCCAGACCTGAGGCTTCTTGTCCTTCCCCTTCTGTCAACAAGGGGTTCAGCCCTTCTTCTCCCTCTACCTCTTCCTCTAGATCGGATAGGAGTGAAGGGCGGGGGGTTTCACCTCCACCACCAACTTCCCCTGGGACAAGGGAATTGGATAGGAATGACCCATTAGAGGGCCCCTCTGCTGGCCCCTCCAGGGGTAGGAGGCCTCACAGGGACTCGATCTCACGTGACTATGACTCTGAGTATGATGAGGAAGATTTAGAACACCTTCCGGAAAATCTAAAGCGTTTAATTTCTGCAGCCATTTCCAGGGGAATAGCTCAAAGAGATAGGCCCTCCCGTCATAATAGGATTACCCCGTTCAGCAGAGCCAGATCTAGGACCTCCTCACCTTCACTCATGAGTGAGGTCTCCTCTAGGGAGGAAGCACGTCGCCAGGACGATTGGGGATTTTCTGAGGAAGAGGATGCGGCCACTGATCAGCCCACCTCCTCCAACCTATTCATCCAGGCCATGTTTAAGCCCCTACTCAAAAAGGCTAGGAGAACCACCAAGGTGGGTACGGGGGACCCCACGGTGCCCCCACCCAGAGATCCGGATATGGTGATGTTCTCAAACACGGCCATCAATAAAGAGGAGATCCCTGCTCCTCCTCTGTTCTTGGAGGTGGCCACCAGCCAATGGGCTCGACCATCAAATTTTTCCCCTCCGGGCAGCAATGACAGGAGGGCTTATAACATGGAGAAGGCCTTTCTACAGGCCCTCCAACTACTGGCCATAGATCAACCTATAGCTGCCCTGGTCTCATCTTCCCCGGTGGTCTCGGGGGATGCGGCAGATAAGCTTAAACCGGAAGATAAGAGGGCGGAGCTCACCTTGCGGAAAAATTATAAGGCTTCCGCATGGGCAATGCGGGCGGCGGCCGCCGCCTCGTATTTTAATCGCACGACAGTGATGTAGCTCCGCCAACTCCAGGATCGTATCCCGATCCAGGATGATCGCATCCACCAGGATTTGACTAAAATTATGGCGGCGTGTCAGTATTCGGCCGATGCGACCCTGGATGCCATGCGATTCGGCTCCAGCGCCTTAGCTACCTCTGTGGCCTCACGCCGGCTCCTTTGGCTTAGAAATTGGCAGATCGATAATAAAGCCAAATGGGATTTAATAGCCGCTCCTTTTACGGGTCACAATCTGTTTGGGTCTGCTCTAGACCCGATTTTGGTGGAGAATAAAGACAAGAAAAAGGTGATGCCTACCTCCACCAAGAAGTCCGAGGCACGCAGTCACCCGTATCGCAGGCCTTCCTTTAGGAGTTATGACAGGGACCAGGAGCCCCGTTTTCAGCAGTACAGGCAGGACAGGCAGTACAACAGACAGAACTTTCAGGAACGCTCCAGGTACCAACATCAATCCAAGCGGCCCTTTCGCGGGGGGGAGGGGCGGCCGCCCCTTCCGCAGAGGGAAATGACTCAAATCCGAGTCATCGCATAGGCGGCTGCCTGGCGCTGTATGCGGACAAGTGGGATCAGATCACATCAGACGGGTGGGTCCGGGCGACCATTCGCCACGGCCTAAGGTTAGAGTTCCTCTCCTAACCCCCGAGACGCTTCAAGGTGTTTTCCCCGGCCCGGGATCCGGAACGCCATCGTCTCATGGACCTCGCCGTCTCCCATCTTCTGGAAATCAGAGCGGTGGAGGTCGTTCCGGAACCGGAGAGGGGACAGGGCTACTATTCAAATCTCTTCGTAGTCCCGAAGACCTCGGGGGGTTGGAGAGCAATCCTCGACCTGAAGCGCCTGAATCAGTACCTAGTCTACAGGCGCTTCAAGATGGCCTCCCTGAAGTCAATCTTGCAGGGTATTCGGAAGGGGGATTACATGGCCTCAGTAGATTTGACGGAGGCCTATCTTCACATCCCCATCCTCCGGACTCACCGACGCTTCCTGCGGTTTTCCCACAAGGGCCGACACTATCAGTACCGGGCCCTTCCATTCGGCCTGGCCTCGGCCCCTCGGACGTTCACCAAGGTCCTGGCGGCACTGGCGGCTTACCTGAGATCCATTCCGGTGAGGCTCCAGTGCTACTTGGACGACGTCCTGGTCCAGGCAGGGTCCCTCCCCAGAGCCAGGGCAGACCTCCAACTGACGATCCAATGGCTCCAGACACTAGGTTTCTCAGTGAATTTCCCCAAGAGCCACCTGTCCCCCTCCAGGCAGATCCTGCATCTAGGGACAGTAATCGATTCCGAGTCAGGGAGGGTTCGCCTATCCCCCGACCGTCTGACCAGTTTGAGACAGTTGATCACATCCATCAGGACAAAAAGGTCCGTTTCCATCCTGACCTTATCTCAACTCCTGGGGAAGATGGTATCCTGTATAGGGATAGTTCCCTAGGCTCGTCTACACCTGCATCCCCTTCAGTGGGCTTTGATACCAGCCCAGAAAAGGATGATGAGCAACTCTCTGTGACCGATTCACTTAACGCCAGAGGTGAGACTCTCTCTCAGGTGGTGGATGTCCCCGGCTCTGCGACAAGGGGCGTCAATTTGGGAGAGTACCAGTCACGACGGACGCGAGCTTATTCGGCTGGGGGGCCGTGATGGGGTCCGACATGGCCCAAGGACGCTGGACTGCCTCAGATCTCAGCCACAATATCAATTGGCTGGAGCTCAAGGCTGCGAGACTGGCCCTCCGGACCTTTCATCGTCATCTGCAGGGGCGACACGTCCTCCTGCTCACGGACAATGTAGCGACGAAAGCTCATGTCAACCGTCAAGGAGGGACTCACTCCCGTGCCCTGTGGCGGGAGGCGCAGACATTGGGCCTGTGGGCAGAGAGACACTTGGCCTCGATTACGGCGGAGCATATATCGGGGGAGTCCAACCACCAGGCGGACTGGTTGAGTCGGGCGACTCTGGACAACGGCGAGTGGCAGCTGTCCCCAGAGTTGTTTCGGAAGATCTGCCTCAGATTCGGCACCCCACTTGTGGACCTGTTCGCCTCTCCCGGCAACGCACAACTACCGAGATTTTTCGCCCGATTCCAGACTCCAGCAGCAGAAGGAGCGGATGCCCTCAGAATCCGGTGGCCTCCGGGTCTTCTTTATGCCTTTCCCCCCCTTCCCCTCATTCCCAGAACCATACGGAAGGTAGTCACAGAGAGGGCCTGTGTCATTCTATTAGCCCCATACTGGCCGAGGAGGCCATGGTTCGCAGACCTGGTCCAGCTCTCGGTCGCAGATCCCTGGAGGATTCCACCGGAGGAGGTCGTCCTTTGTCAAGGGGTCTTACTTCACCCAGAGCCGCAGTGGCTTCATCTGACCGCGTGGCTCTTGAACGGGGATTGCTAAAGGGGAGGAAGTTGTCATCGGGGGTCATAGCTACCTTAGAGGCATCTAGAAGGCCATCCACTATCAGAATCTATAACGCCACCTGGGCGGCCTTTGCGAAGTGGTGCAGTCCAAGAAGGTTGGATCCCGCTAGAGCCACGGTTCCGGATGTTTTAGAGTTCCTCCAGAAAGGGCTGGAGGACGGGTTATCCCATAATACGCTCCGGCGACAGGTGGCGGCCCTATCCACCATCTTAGGGGGGGAGGGATCCTCTACCCTCTCCCACTCCCCATTGATAAAGCGGTTTCTCAAAGGGGCGGCTAACATCCGTCCGCCCCCAGTTCATAGGTTCCCTACCTGGGATCTTACCCTCGTCCTGAAAGCACTGACGGGCTCCCCATTTGAGCTGCTTAGGACGGTGCACATGCGTCTCCTCTCGCTTAAGGTAGTGTTCTTAGTGGCCATTACGTCGGCCAGACGTATTTCTGAGTTGGGGGCCCTTTCTGTTCGCAGCGACCTTTGTATGATTCACCAGGACAGGGTGGTACTGCGTTTGGATCCTTCCTTCATACCGAAGGTTAACTCTCTGTTTCATAGGGCCCAGGAGATTGCCCTACCAAATTTTTGTCCCAATCCAACAAGGGAGAGAGAACAGGCGTGGCATCGGTTGGATGTACGCAGGGCCCTCCGGATTTATCTGAAACGGACGGAGGGCATTCGTAGGACTGAGGCGTTATTTGTCTCGTTTCATCCGGGTTCGCTAGGCAAAAAGGTTTCGTCTTCGACTATTGGGAGGTGGATCAGGTTGGCCATAGTTGAGGCTTACGGAGCCTCGGGGAAATCTCCCTCGGGGATTACAGCTCACTCCACTCGTAGTGCAGCCTCCTCCGCGGCCTGGGCCACAAGGGCGCCCTTCGAGGATATATGCCGAGCGGCCACCTGGGCCACTCCTACCCCCTTCATAAGACACTACCGCTTGGATACTTACGCCTCGGCTGAGGCGTCCTTTGGGCGGAGGGTTCTCCAGAGGGTGGCGGCCGATCCTCCCCCTGGGACCCAGTCTCCCCTCCCTGGGACATAGCGTGGGTATGTCCCTTCAGTGACACCTCCCTCCACTCTACTGGAAAAAGAACGTTGGTCTTACCTGAACGTTTTTTTCTGTCGAGTGGAGGGAGGGGTCACTTTCCCGCCCTAGTTAGATAGACAGGGTCCGGGAGGGGTAGGATCGGGTGGCCCTGGGCGGCTTTCCCTTGTCTTTTTACACCATGCAGATGCAGACCGTGACATCGCGGAAACTGGGAGCCAACGGGAGAAGCCGAAGGCTAAGAAGTTTTCTCTCAGTCAAATGGACCAATCAGGCTGTGTTAACCCTTCAGTGACCCCTCCCTCCACTCGACAGAAAAAAACGTTCAGGTAAGACCAACGTTCTATCTCTTTATCTAATTTTAGGACTTGTGTGGAGAACAGATCATATTTTAGGTCATGTTTACAGAGAAATATTGAAAATTCTGAAGATTTCACAAACTTTTAAGCACTACTGTCCATATTTCATTGAGAATCTCTGTAGTTCTGTAATATGAGAGCTCTTATAAGAGAAGTTCAATATCTCCTATGAAACTATTCCATCCCACTTCAGTGACATCATATTGTCTTTAGATGATGAATTCTACAGATGAATGATATGCTGTGATAAGACAAAAAATTATTCTTCTTAACATAGTAAATGCTAACATTTAACCAATACACATGTAGTTTTCAATGTGGTCTATTTTCAATTAACTCATTGAATATTATAAAAACAGATTCAATTTGTAGCCATAAAAATTATTTTCTTTTCTAATGCCTTCATATTTTCTTCTAGTAAAAAAAAATATTTTGGTTAAACAAACTCCTGTAAGACACTATTTCTTTAATATTCAATGGCCTGAGCTGAAAATTTCATATGTGCACAAAACCTCATTCCAGACCTAGAAAAATTGTCCATTCCTACGAGGCAAATCAATTATTTAGGTGCTACCAATATATGGTAATGATCCAGTATATAATGATACAATATAAGGTAACACATACAGTACTTCATATCCCTGTGCATGGGGATGGTTATGTATACCTGCTTGCATTTAAAAGCAGATCAGTATGTAATAATAAAAAACAATTTCTGGTATTTTACCAATGGCCATCTGCATTTTGTACCTCCAAATTTCCCCAGTCTCTGGTGGGCCCAGAGAGACAAATTACAGATTGAAAGTGACAGATTGTTTTCTTAAAACAAATCAACTGCTGCTTCCACAAGAACTTTTAGTGAAAGGTTAGTATTTTCCTCACTTGGAAACAAAAATATGTCTTCATATAAAAAGTTATTATTTTTGTATTTAAATATTCTTTACCTTCTGGGGCAATTAAAAGTATTCCCCAAATATTTTTTGCAAGCAAATATTGGGCCTTAAAAAGTTACTTTGCTGTCCAGATGCGCCAAACCTTAAAATATATATTTTGAAAAGTTACAAAAGTTATAAAAAGTTATAAAATTCCTTTATTACATCAAATAATACACATGCTGCAATAGCAACTAAGTTTTCAGGATTTAAAAAAATACCAATTTCAAGAATAGCTGTGCATGTGCAGTGATATTCCCCATATAATATATCATGTTCAGATATTATTATTTTAAATATTTGGGCGTGTCTTTATATGTGTTTGCCTTTGAGTTAGTTTGGACTCCTGGGGGAGCGGCTGGCAAGATTTGGTTGTCAAAGAAAAGGGTCAAAGAGTGAGAGGACCCACCTTTTTCAAGTTGCTGGCCTGGCTCAACTTTGATCCAACTATATCGCTCCTGACGGGTTTTTTATTTGGGGTATTTTAATTGCATTCAATTTATTTAGGGGTTTTTAAACATTGTGTTTTTACTTGTTTTTATCTATCAGTTCACCTCCTCCTTGTATATGTCGTATATATGTCTTGGTATATGTTTTGTTATATGTATGTCGATATATTTATTTCCTATGTTTTGTTGTACGCCGCCCCGAGTCCTTCGGGAGAGGGTGCGGCTAAGAAATAAATATTTATTATTATTATTATTATTATAGGAAAGAATGACTAGGTCAAAGCCACCCATCTGGCTTTGCACCTCAGATGGGACCTGAACTCAACATTTTAAAGCTTCTAGCCTGGTGCCTTAACTACTATATCAGACTGATTCACTCAATAATGATTAGCTAATGTCATATCAATGTCTCTATGAATAACCTGTGTTAATAATGTATATAATGTCTGACCCCATTGATTAGGTTTAAATAGGAGTCAACAGTAGTTGCAAACTACATGACACTTTTGAAGTCTTTGAAAGCAACAAGCTCTGGAACAATAGGATTTAGGGTGAACAAATACTGAGAGAAAATTTGTGAGTCATGAAGCTAGGGCTATAATTTTAATATTTTTCCTCAATTGCCACACAATTAAATATTACACAGCCAAAAAAAATCCTTTTTAAAAAACTTGTATAAAAGTTTGTCCAACAGAATAAATTAAGCCCCTAAAAAGGGCCAGGTGGGTATGGAACAGTGAAAAAGAAAAGAAATAATTAACTAAAATGCATAATAGATAAGAAGAGTACCATTAAAAATATATTACTTTGAAATAGTTGGATCAAAAGCAATTCCATCATCCTCTTTCCTTTCGTTTCTTCCATTCCCCATGTTGAAATTGTGGCCCTGCTGGTCAGCACTCCATTTTTCCCAAACTCTCATGAAACAAATAAGACATTTACTCCAATAATAAGTGCCAAACATGGTTAATTTTCACCTCACTATTACTTTTTTTTTGCTTTTAAAAGAAAGAAAAAAGAAATAGCATTTGAATCTCAGGAATGAAGAATTGCTGCTCCTCTCATCTCCCAAGTATGCATGGATACAAATAGGGCTGTGTGGTACATTGATTTCCCCTGACAATTCAGTCTCTTCCTTGCCTGATTAGTTTGTTTACATAATTCATGTTGTAAAACAGTTTCAGTGCTTCCTCGTTGTTTTCATTTAAATCAGAATTTCCTCAAGAACAGAGGAGTTTTTTTAAGGAAAAAAAAACACCTCATCAGCATAATAGATTTACCCTTAATAAAATATGAACTGCAACAGAGTAGTCGTAATCCAGACTATCTGCTTTATTTTGGAAGAAAACAAACCTTTGGGAAGGAATTAGTTAAGAACCAGGTAAAGAGCTAGAAGGGTAAACTGTTTTAAATGACAGAAAATATTTTCAATTAAAAAAAAATTAAACAGCCAAAAGCAACAGAAGGTAAAAATATGACATGAGTCTAACAATATTTTAAAGATCTGGCTACTTATAAATGATTCTGCAACCGGAACGTCCATTAAGAAATAAGAAATTTCAGTGTCCCTGTTCAATATTCTTTTGTATCTTTAAATCTGGCAACCTTTCCTTAGACAACCTTTTAAGTAAGGGACCTTGTTCTATGATGTAAATCATGTAGCTATTCTATTTAAATTGGGAGAAGCTAATAGGACTGAAACCATGCAAGTCTTTTCAGAATCATAAATATACAGTCTTTCATTTTAGCAGATTTATATTCTAGATTAGAAGAAGCAGTTTAAATATGTAAAACAAAAATAGTTTAATTTGGCCAGTCAGGCTAATATATATATATTCCCTTATACCAAGGTATGGATTAACCTATTATACAAAAGAAATACAATGGTTCAGTGGCTTAAAGATGCTGGATTTTCCAGCCTGAAAAGATCAGCTGTCCATACTCCAGCAGTTCAAGCCCTAGCACTGCATGATGGAATGAGCTCCCATCACTTGCCTCAGCTTCTGCTAACCTAGCAATTTGAAAGCATGTAAAAATACAAGTAAATAGATAGGTACCACTCCGGTGGAAGCTAATGTCATTTTGTGCGGTAGCAAGAACCAACTGGCACTGGAACTGCCTGAATGCGAGGCAAAATTGGTGTAGAAAGTCTTGGATAACACTGATAACCGCTTAGTGTCGTTATCTACCCTCTGTGTGGAGCTAGTTTGTCCCCCTGCAGTGGACCCCGAATAGCACGCGAGTGAGAACTAAACAAATCAAGCAGCCAAACTACTTATAATAACATTGTAGGCTCCCTGGCTCTCAATGTACAAACACTACATGCTAAATAAATAATAACATGTTATATACACTATAATTCATTTTCATTTGTAGGATATTTTATGTTATACAATCATAATTAAATTGGTAGAACCTTTTATAGTAAGTAATTAATCAATGAATATCTGATATGTCTTCATATTTTAAATGATACACTTCGTTAATAATTTACTAAATTAAAAAAACAAATACTGAAACAGGTTGAAAAATTGCAAGTCCTATATGCAGTAACTCAACTGTTCACTAAAGTGGCATGATATATTTTTGTGAAGCACAATAAAGGCTTATCAAAGAATTTTATAAAGATGCTAATTCATTTTCTGACAGGCAGCGCCGCTTATAAAAAGTTCAGTTTTGTTTTGTCACCTATATATTTTGCCTACAGAAAATCCATATGTTCCAGTTATACATGTTGAGGGTAGAGGAAGAAGTAGATATCAGCCACTGTGGGCCAAGCATTCCCAGTGTTTAGCAGCAAGTTGGATGGTTTTATGTGATGGTGGCGCAGTGGTTAGAATGCAGTATTGCAGACTGACTGTCAACTGCCAGGAGTTTGATCCTGACCAGTTCAAGGTAGAGTCAGCCTTTCATCCTTCCGAAGTCGGTAAAATGAGGATCCACAGTTTGTTGTGGCCCTTAGAGAGTGCCGTAAAGCACTATGAAGCAGTATATGACCAGTTCAAGGTAGAGTCAGCCTTTCATCCTTCCGAAGTCGGTAAAATGAGGATCCACAGTTTGTTGTGGCCCTTAGAGAGTGCTGTAAAGCACTATGAAGCAGTATATAAGCATAAGAACTATTGCTATGTAAGAATAGTAACAAAGCCAAAGGAAATGCCTTCTTCACAATGAGGAATCAAATCTTTATTTCATTCCAAATCATCTCTACATGGCCTGGTTTTTCTAGATTTAGGAGTAATGTTCCATCTGATTTTAATAATGTGCTTATAGTAGAAACATTTTTTAAAAAAATAAGTACGATGTAGAGCAGAAATATGTAATAACCTAATCAATAAAATATGTGAAGCCCATGTTACTTTACCTGTAAATAAAGATGTTCTTATGGAAATAAAATAAAGCACCACAGGTGATGTAATTTGTGTTATATGTTTAATGTTTTAATAACACAAATGACGCAAATTGGTATACATGACTTAGTTTGGGTCATTGGTTTAAAAAGAGAAGTGATATATTACATATTACTGTAATAGGTTGTATTTTAATACTCTGTTTTGGTCTGGGGAATTCTGGGAGTTGAAGTCCACAAGTCTTAAAGTTGCCAAGTTTGGACACCCCTGGTCTAAATATATACTTAAATATATTTTAGAATGTAGAAAATATGGTTTTTATATACTAAAATACAGAAACTGTAATTTCTGCTGAAGAAAAAAAGGGTATTGGAGGGAAAAATGTGGGCATCCATCCATTTTAAGTTTGGCTCCATTGACTTGTTTCTTCAGTCCACCAAGCATATGGTCCCCTGAAGAAATAAGGTCCTGGAAAAGAAAAAAAGTGTTATTCATCACTGTCTTAGCTGCTTTTTCATTTGCATTTATTTAATATTGGTCCAAATAGAAAAAATATTATGTTTGTCTGGAAGAAAAGTGAGAGATTTAGCACCAAATTATTAGTACAGGTAGTCCTCAACTTACAAACACAACTGAGCCCAAAATTTATTTTGTTAAGTGAGTTTTGCCTCCCTTTACAACTTTTCTTTCCATATTTGTTAAGTGAATCACTGCAGTTGTTAAATTAGTAATATGGTTGTTAAGTGAATCTGGCTTCCCCATTGACTTTGCTTGTCGGAAGGTTGCAAAAGGTGATCACATGATCCCTGGGACACTGCAACCGCCATAAATGTGAGTCCCTTGTCAAGTATCCAAATGTAAATCATGTGACCATTGGGATGGTGCAATGGTCATAAGTGTGAAAAATGATCATAAGTCACATTTTTCAGTGCCATAGTAACTTTGAATGGTCACTAAGTGAATTGTTATAAGTTAAGGACTACCTTTACTCACATGCCTTGAGATAGTACATAAGATATCCTGCCAGATATCTTAATTAGAGCACAACTCAGTTTCATATAAGTATGTATGGGGGATGAGGCAAGAAGGCATCTAAATGAGAAATAATAATTGAAATTTATTACAGATTCTTGTTGAACCTCGTGATTTATGGAACTTTCTCTTAAGATACTTCATATTTATCTTCTTCTTAATAGGCAGCAGTCCTCAAGACAGCCCTAGAAATTTTTCTCCTAGTGCCTCAGCCCACTTCTCTTTTGCACGAAGGTAAGAAAATATATGCTTATAACATCAGCACTATTATCAGAAAAACATTTTTGATACCTATCTTTAATGACAATGCTGATGGTTGGGCTGTTTACTGTTAGCTTATTTAGTAGTTCCTTGATTAGATATTGTTTACATCTTGATTTTTGATCCGATGTCAATTTACATCTGATCCGGGTGTTGATTGCTAGTGGGGAGGTGTTTTGAGGTTTTTGTTCCAACCAAAGATGATCCACAACCACTCCTACCAACACTGACAGGGCAAACCACTAGAATATAAATTGAGAGCATCTCTTCTAGCACTGATAATGTTACCTAGTTCGGTAATGAAATGTTTGTAAGGAAACAACCAAATTCAGAGAGCACCAAGGACCCTTCATTTCAACCCTAAACTATAAATATTCTCTGTTTTCAATGAGATACATAATCATTTGCAACAAGCTCTATCACAAATTATGTTACGGTAGTCCACCACTTTCTCTCTATAAGATGTTGTCTAATCTCACCCATTCCATAAGTAGAAAACCAGTATGAATATAAAATAATACTGATTGGAATGTAAACAAAAATAAATAACAGTGAGATTTGATGCTAAAATAATTTATATTCTTGCTGTCTCTATATATAGTTGAATAACCTCCTTTCCCCTTCTAATAGTGTTCTTAATTGAAATACTTAAAAATGAACATAATTTGGGAGCAACTGATGCTTATCTGATGCCAGAACTCAGTTGATTCAATCAATTGATTCAATTTGTCCCAATTCAATTTCTCTTTATTATGTGAGAAAAACAAAACTAGAATATAGAATAACCGAGTTGAAAGGGACCATGGAGGTCTTCTAGTGCAACCCCCTGCCTAGGCAGGAAACCCTACACCACTTCAGTCAAATGGTCCAACTTAAAAACTTCCAGTGTTGGAGTATTCATAACTTCTGGAGGCAAGTTGTTCCACTGCTTAATTGTTCTAACTGTCAGGAAATTTCTCCTCAGTTTTAAGTTGCTTCTCTCCTTGATTAGTTTCCTTGCTTCTTGTTCTACCCTCAGGTGCTTTGGAGAATAGTTTGACTCCCTCTTCTTTGTGGCAACCCCTGAGATATTGGAACACTGCTATCATGTCTCCCCTAGATCACCTCCATAGCATTATCAAAAACTTCATTCACAGGATACTTGAATACATTTTATAAATGACTAGGAAGAATTAGAAGTTTGTATCATTCACTTAAGGATCTCTTTGTACGTCAACAATTGTTAACATTAGAAGTCAGTTTTTCTTTATTAGAGAAATTAACTGTAGAAATTAATCTTACTTGTTTAAGTTATTTGAAGATTATGTGTAATTTACCCATACTTAAAAAGTTGTTCTTTTGTGTTTCTTTCTAAATATATTTGGTACAATTACATTTGCAGTCATGGGCATCGAAATGAAAGGTAACTATCTCTTCCCTGTACAAGCTGTGCTCATTGTTTGCAGCCATGTCTGTGCAAGGCTGACTAGGTCATCACAGCAAGTCCACATACAATCTGCAGCTATTCTGTTTTCTCCCTGCTTCTTTTGCCTCATAGAGAGAAAACAAGGAGTGCTTGTGTGGCGTGTTTCTTTTCCATGTATGTGTATTTAAACTGTTTGGTCTGATACGATTAGGCACCTATCTCTGGTAGATAAAGTGTTACATTCACATGTGGGACTAAATATAGCTGTGTTTCTGCATGCTGAATTCTGAGCAATGTCGAGCAGGGATTTCTTATATGATAGTTATATCATTCATATTATGCATGTAACTTGCTGTACAAACCATAGCTTGGTTGAGTTTCCTGATTTATGCATTGTTGATGTTTGTCTGAGAATAGTATTGCTTGGTAGAAGTGAAATTTAAAGCATAGGCAACAGCTATGCATGTGTTAGATAAACATTTAGGCTGTGACTGGGAATGAAACTAGGTTGGTAGTTCTATGTCTCAAATTTCATTGCGTGTATTAAAAGATCAAAAAATCTTCCCTACGATCAATATTTTGCTAAAAATATAATGATCTCTGTTTCATTTTGCAAATAAAACAATTATCTTCTTTATTCACTTTAACTGTCAATCTACATGTGTTATATTTAGTAGGTAGATTGTGGTGGTTATCCACTTGTTTTCTCTATTTTCTTCCTAGTCAGCATTTTGAATTGGCTAATAAGAATGATGAAATCTTCCATTTGTCTCCAAACACTTGCACATGCTTTAAAGAAATGCACTGAATAAGGCTTACTTACAGTGCTGTATTTTCCTTTTGGTCATATTATTGCATAAACTCTATTTGAATATTTTGGCATGGTAAAATTGCAGTTGTATTTTGTGACTAAACTCAAATACACTTTAGGACTGATGGACGGCGTTGGTCACTGGCATCTCTCCCTTCTTCTGGATATGGTACAAATACTCCCAGTTCAACAGTTTCAGTAAGTGATTTCATATTGGCTGCTTTCTGTAACATATTTTCAGATTCCGCTCTCTCAAAAAACAGAGAGGTTTTGGGTAGTATTGAAAAGTAAAGAATGAATTCTGTATCTCTGTCTGTCTGTCTGTCTCTCTCTGTCTGTCTATCTATCTGGATGGATGGATGGATGGATGGATGGATGGATGGATGGATATAGATATATGAATATATATTGTGAAGTTTAAACTTAATAATCTGTTGAGAAGTGTGATTGTAGAGGCTGGTTGTGTCATATTTTTTACTAGATAGATAGAAGCTGAGTGATGATGCTAGAACATCCAATAAATGGGCGTGTAAATTTCTATATTGGAATGTTAGAAATGTGCAGCATATTCCAAGGTCAAACCATTTTTAACCCAACATTTTGAATAAGATCAGAATAGCACCAGAACAGCTATATTTCAAGGTCAAAGCAGGGCAGTTTGCTTTCCAAACAATTTGAAGTTAAAATACTTTTGCACATTTTTACCACTTATTTCAGTGACCACCACAAAACCACCACTATCTTTATTCTTTATTTTCTTTTATAAGAATTCTAGTAAACATTATTAAATACAATGTAATTTGTCTGACTTAAATTAAATACTTATCATGACTTCAGTACTGAGTAGCTCAGCCACCTATTAACTGCTTCTTTGCTTTTTATCCATTAGAATGGAAGTGCTGAAGAAGTTTGTGGTTTCTATGTTGATAGTGTAGGTTAGCGGCTAGCCTCAACAAATCTATCCAAAAAGGTTTATAATTGAACAATATGAACCTGAAAACTTGTAATTAATCAATATCATGATATAGGAAGGAGCATTTACTGTTAAATGGTCATAATCTGGCTATGATAGTTTTGTTTTGTTTTTATTGGATTTATATGCCGCCCTTCTCCCAAAGGACTCAGGGCGGCGTACAACATTAAAAAACACACATCCCAAAAGTTAAAAAGAAATTAAATACATATCCAAAAAAAACAAAAAACGAATTTATAGGACAATACATTTAAAAATGAGTTAAAATTAACAGGCCAGGCCGGCTTGCTGGAAAAGCCAACTTTTTAGGGCGCGTCGGAAGGACCGGAGGTCAGGGATTATGTGAAGCTCCGGGGGCAGCTCATTCCAGAGGGAAGGCGCTCCCACAGAGAAGGCTCTCCCCCTGGGGGTCACCAGCCGACACTGTCTGGCCGACGGCACCCTGAGAAGGACAACTCTGTGGGATCATACTGGACGGTGGGAGGCTACTGATGGCATTAGGTGGTCTCGCAGGTACCCTGGGCCTAAGCCATGGAGCGCTTTAAAGGTCATAATTAATACATTGAATCGCACCTGGAAAACAACCGGCAACCAGTGCAGGCCGCCTAAAAGAGGTGTAACACGGGAGCACCTAGGTACCCCCATGACAACCCGCACGGCCACATTCTGGACCAGCTGAAGCCTCTGGGTGCTCTTCAAGGGCAGCCCCATGTAGAGAGCATTGCAGTAGTCCAGGCGAGAAAGGACGAGGGCATGAGTGATTGTACACAGAGCATCCCGATCCAGGAAGGGGCTCAACTGACATACCAGGCGAACCTGGTAAAAGGCCCCCCTGGTCACGGCCTTCAGGTGTTCTTCTAAACTAAGCCACATATCCAGGAGGACTCCCAGATTGCAGGCCTTCTCTGAGAGGGCTAAAATTTCTCCCCCTATCATCAAAGATGGAACAAGATGTACAAATCAGGATGATGGAAACCACAGCCACTCAGTCTTGGAGGGATTGAGCTTGAGATAGTGAGAATTTCAATCACCTTAAATAGAATTTGTGAACACATTGGTAATTGAGACAGAGATTTAAGTGACCTAAATATACAGCTGATTGTTTAATTCACCCATTATACTTTAAATAATTTACTCTAAAAAGTATTGTGCTTGAATTATGGGAGGTAAGATCTGTCTGTAGTGATCTGTAGAGAATTGAATGACATTTTCTCTAATCTTTTATTATTAGCTATTTAAGACTTAATGTTGCATTAAACATTATATAATCATTTTTGCATTGACAAATTTGAATTACCGGTACTTCCCCTGAAATAAACCCATTTTTAAATAAAGTGTCATATTCATTGGAAAATATGCTTGGTTCCTAGGTATTATGGAATACTATTTTAAGTACTGAACTTTATTAATATTTATTTTTATGATGAACTCTATTCAAAAGAAACAGAAGGAATTATAATTAATTGCATTCCTCCATTCTTAAGTTATTTATTTTATCGAATTGTGTTATTTTAAAACTTTTAGAAAAATCTTATAATGAATTGCTTTGGTAAAAGGTTTCCAGAGAGATTTTGCATCATGTAGCATTCAAGAGATTGCTCTCCACTAAATACTCATCAATTTGAAATTGAGCAAAGTGTATTTCACTAGAATATGTATGAGATAGTAAACATGTAATTAAGAGAAAACTTATTTTTCATTAACCGCATTTTTTGCAGTTAATTTTTTTAATGTTATATTTTAAACAAAACCATAAATATGAGTAATTTTTCAGGAAGCAAACATTCTAATTTGTGCATTTAAATTCCAAGTGCTCTGATTTAGCACATGTTTTGGTCGGTATGGAAAATTATATTCGAAATGCAATATTGTACATTTACATGTAAAAAGAAACTTCTTTCTATGCTCTAATCTTGTTGATAAGAAGTGAGAAGAGCAGATTTTTATTTTGACTATTGGTACAAATTAATATTTCACATGTTTATTGCAGTCATCCTGTTCTTCCCAAGAGAAGTTACACCAGTTACCATATCAGCCAACACCAGATGAACTTCATTTTTTATCTAAACATTTCTGTGCTACTGAAAGTATTGCTAGTGATAATAGATGTAGGACCACTCAAATGAGGCCACGATCCAGAAGCCTCAGGTAGGTTTATTTTCCCCCCCAGAAATATGACATGTATAAGAATTTGTGAAAAATGACCCAAATAGACACACACAATATATATATATATATATATATTAATATGCTTATACTGGTTTTTGAGATGCCAAACAAATTTAATCTATCCTCTTTTATATTGTTGTTTAAAAAAGGAAAATAGATTCCAAAAGGTACTTTCAGTGTATAATTCTTCAGTATTTGTATGAAGTCTAGACTTTTATTTTTAAATTCATAATTTTTATTCTGGTGAATTTCTAATCTAATATTCTTTAGAAACATGATTACCAATGGACATTAGAAAAATTGATTTACTATATCTTTATCATAAACATACATTGAATGGCAATTTGAAATATCCAAATTTAAAGAAAAACATATGGTAGGTATATTTTTGTTGTTAAAACGTATGGATACTTTATAACTTTTAATAAAACACTGTATTCATGACTAGTAGAATACAGTGTATGGAATAGAGGTTTTGCAGGCAAAAGCTATTCTATTCATGTTTGTGGTTCACTACTTTGATTTTATTGAATAGCAGCACAATATAATTGAACAGGGGACTGTAATTTGTGTATCAGTATAACCAAGTCAATCTAATGCAAGCATGCAGTGAACCCTGATCAGATTTCTCTGGTATCTATTACTTTAATCAGAATTTAATGGAAGTATATAGATTTTGGATGAATGGGAAAAAGAAATATTGTTTGACAAGACAGGGCTAGATTGATAAAGGTAAGCTGATGTTTTATAATCAGGTCTTGCCACAATATATTCTCTTTGATAGAGAGGAATTTTAATCTAAGTGAGAAGAGGTAAACATTGATGGTCTCATTTTTGCAATGGCTACTTTGTTTTGATGGATTTATAACTTGCTCATTAAGTATTTTGACTAACATTTTAAATTTGGAATAAATAAAAGTCCACCTCCTACTATAAACTTTGTAATTGTGTGTGTGTGTTCTGTATACATGCAAATATTTTCTTTTACTAAAATAATTTTCCTGATAAAAATGCAGTATACCTACAAAATTCTATAGTCTTGGCCTCCAGGTATGCCAAATTATGAAGAAATCACAAAAAAGTAATCAATTTAATGATATATTTTTATTTTATTCATTTATTTTTCACATTTCTGAACTGTTCATCTTCCTCTTTTTTTTCCTATTTGTTGAACTCACATAAATACAGTACATTGTTTTATCAAATATTTAATGGTGCTAATTAAAAAAAAAACTACTTAGGAACACTTGTTTGACTGCTCCTTTAATCATACTTGGAATAAGAGCCACTTCGTTGAGTTGGGCGGCTATAGAAATTGAATAAATAAATAAAATAAACCCATATTATAGCATTTTAATATCAGGAATAATATTAGGCAGTAAATCTCAACCTTGGCAACTTTAAGATGGCCAAGGAATTCCGGGAGCTGAAGTCCATCCATCTATTTTAAAGGTTCACATGAGACTTCATCTTGAATATTAAGGGGTAACTCACCTTGATTAAAAGTTTTTCTCTTAAAATGTTACTCTGAACATGGCATAGATAAATCAGAAGTCTTGTCTTTCTTCTTGTTTTCCTAGTACAATATTTATTAGCTATGATGTCTAATATAAAAAACATATCAGAGCTGGCTTTAGCATATCTCAGTCCTACTAATTCCTAAATTAATAATTGTTTAATATCTTTATCAATATATACACATTCCAAATGTAGTTGTTAATAATATGAGTATTGAATGGTTCATGAAATAATTGCTTAATAATAGTTTTTCAATGTATTGAAATACTGCTAGAAGATATTCTATTTTATCTAATGTGTAGACACTTGGCACTATTCATATAAAATTAAAACATATTAACAGGTTTCAGAAAACTGCAAAACTTGCAGGAGAAAAAAAGGGAAAAGTACATTAAAAAAAGATAATGCTGTAAATTACCGGAATATGTGAGATAGGCGCAAAGTCCAAATAAAACACAGGCAAAAATTGGCAATCAAACAGGAACCAAGTAAAATAAGATATTGTTGGCAGATTAGAACAGTAAACAGAACCTGGTCCCACTATTTGGGCAGATTGTGACTTGTAATAAACTGATTGGCTGTCAGTGGAAAACATGGATTATAAAATTTAAGTTAATTTAGAATGAGATTCAATGGTTAATTTCTTTCTTGCAGTCCTGGACGTCCACCTGCCTGCTGTGATCATGAAATTATTATGATGAACCATGTGTACAAAGAAAGGTTTCCTAAGGTAATAAAGAATATAAATTGTATCTAGTGTTAATTTCACAAGAAAACCATACGGAAAAACTGTTTTTGTGTTTCAGATTAAAATAATCCCAAATAGTTTTGTTCTTTTAAATTCCAGAAAACTTTTGACTTTTATGTTAGTATTGAATTGTAAAAATGTCCTTATTGACATAGCAGTAAAATGTATCTGGAGTCAATAAGTCCATATATAGTGTACATATATACAATTCCTACTTTATAGGGTTATATTTTAAATATGGTTTTAATTTTTTTGTGTGCTTTTACAGCTTTGTTATTAATATCAGATTAAATTCAAAGCTTTGTTTGTAATTTAAATTGATGTTTTTGTTTTTGCATTTGCTTTTATGCAAGTTTTGATTTAGAAGCTTGTTCATTAATACCTTTATTAAGTCTATAAAACATATATTATACAGGCTACTGCTCAGATGGAAGAAAGGCTTCAAGAGATTATCACCAACCATTCTCCTGAGAACATCCTTCCCTTGGCAGATGGAGTGCTCAGCTTCACCCACCATCAGATCATTGAACTGGGCCGTGACTGCTTGGATAAATCTCATCAGGGTCTTATTACCTCACGATATTTCTTTGAATTACAGCACAAATTGGATAAGCTCCTACAAGAGGTACAATCAAATAAATTTCACAAATTGCTAAGCAAAGTTGATTTATTTATTTTGTGCCTTCAAGTCACTGCTTACTTCTGATGACAGCCTGGGCTAGTCCCTGCTGTTTTCTAGGCAAGTTTTCCCCCCAGACGTAAACAGAAATTTTTTGGGCAGTAGATATTGATTCCATTGCAGTTTTTCAAGATCTTTCTTTGGCATGGAATCATCGTCAATTGCTCTGTTACTTAATATTCTTTAGATGTTTAAAATGTACGAGTAAAATGCGTGAAGGTTTCATAATTTTGGAACTACTTTGCATGTCAGTGTATTTGACTGATTAATTAATTGTTAATTGGAATAATTGTTTCTGTGTTTTATAGACAAATGAGTCTATGTTACCCATTCTAGTACAATCTAAACAACTATTGTGAAAAATATGGTTTTATGTGGTAAATCAGTAAAGAGAAACAAATATTTAAATATTTAGTTTTTACCTAATGCTTTATAATTCAGTGGAATGATTTTGATACTCTTAATTTATGGATAAGTTTACCATTGATTCCCAAGCACATTTATAAACAGTATCTTTAGAATCAAAGGGCACTTCTGTGGTTTTCATTTATGTATCCTCTATTTTATGTCTGATTTACTGCATTTCTCAACCATGTAGTCTTGTAGGAAAGCCTGCTGTTTTTGGAACTAGACTGTGGGAATACAGTTTAATATTTTGGTGATGCATTTCAGTCAGTCCCCAGCTGTGACATTCAGTAGATGTCTGTGTCCCCTGCTGCTTGGCACATTGTGATTGCAGTGCAGGGCCTAGGGAAGTCACAAGGCATCTGAACAGTTTTGTTTAGCTGACATTTTAGGAGTTCTCAGGTCAAGGTTAACTGAGTTTTATTGCTGGCATTTTTTTCACTTCACAAAAGCTTTGCTTATAGTTTTACCTAGTGTTTCATTTGATACAGATAGTAATATATTAGGTATGTAGCATTTAGTAGACAGATATCTCTGAAATTTTGACAAAAGGATGTTTCTATTACTTCTATTATTATAATTTATTAATGCTTGGAAAAGCTGAATTAAAAACTAATTAAATCTATTCAAAATCTGTTGTTATTTGTATCTTAATTATAAATATTTTACAAATTTTTTATGCATGAACTATACAAATGTTTTAAAATCAAATGTCTAGGAGTGACTTGTAATCTGTTTAATTCAATTCCACAAATTGAATTAATTGAATTACAAATAATTGTCCACCATTGTAAACTGTAAGTAGTGTATGGGGTTTGAACTTTATCCTACAACTGCTTTGAAGTGAAGTAAAAAAGTGTCATCTTGAGATACGAACAAAGGCATGTAAGAATATTTCACCTAGGAAAAAAACATATGGTTGGGGTTGGGGTTATTAGACTTCTGGAAGTCTACTCTTACAACTCAGTCCAAAATATATAACTTATTTCGCCATTTATCTCACTTAGACCATTCATTTATTGTTACTTTTCTAAATTTAAAGGTGTTTTTTTGGGGGGGGCACATCCAAACTTTCTGGGGTCACATATTGTGGTAAAACTGCCCTAATAGATCAATCAGTAGGGCTCCTTTCACATTATGTCTGTTTCTATAATTTCTTTTCTAGCTTTTATTGTTAATTTGGACTAAGATCTTTGTCTCTCTAGATAGTAATTTCCTATACCATAGAAATCAAGCAAATTATAAATGGTAAATATCATTTAACATTTATGTAATTTATGCCTAGCAGTAATTGCTCACTTACAAATATATTGGTTTTCAAGATTGTTGAGATGATTATGTTGAAATAATATAGTTTATTTAATTCATTATATTTAATCTATCATATTAGTGTTTCTTTGTGTCCATGTTCAATATTAAGACTATTTTAATACCTATTTAACAGGCTCAAGAACGATCAGAAAGTGGAGTACTGGCATTTATTAAGCAGCTTGTCCGAAAAATACTTATTGTCATTGCACGGCCTGCTCGTTTACTTGAATGTTTGGTAAGATTATGTTTTCTTTAGATAACTTTGATAGCTAGTGAAGTATAGCATATAAATCATAAACATGTTCATATTTTGATAAAACATAAATAGCATTAAATATATATTTGTCCAATAAAGTGAGCAACTTTCTGTATTAATAATGATGAGAGGACTATCCTTGGGTCTGGCTGACCCAACTTTATTACATCTGATTTAATAGATATCTAATAAATGTTCAAAACAAATACTGGATCTGCAGGCTCTTTAGGGTCTGCTAATTGTCTGATAATATCAGTGAGAAAGTGATGAATCTGCCAATGTACATTGCTTAAATACACGACAATACCTTGGGCCTTTGATTAATACCCAGATACTGTCAGAAGCAGACAATATCTGGCTGATATTAGAGACAAACCATATTACATATGTCTGGTAATGCATCAGTATATAACTGTACATGCTTATGATAGCATTGAAGTATGTTACACATACAATTTCTATTAAGAAATATGTTTTAAATATTGGCAAAGAAAAAATACACAGTAATTTTAGAGAATGAATACAGTATGCAATTTAACTTGAAATTACATATATATAGTTTTAAAAAAAACAATTGGATTGAATAACTCTAAGGAATAAAGTAATTTAATCATCAGATAATCTGGTGAATGTTAAAATAACACTTAATCAAATTTCATATATTTCACTGTTATATTTTACACTTTAGAATTTACATGTAATTCTGTATGGGTAAATAGCCTTGTAACAGATGCTTTATGGTCCATAAACATTTCATTACCAAACTAAGTAACATCATCCAAGCACATCTGCAAGAAAACAACCATATCAGAGATCACCAAGGACCCCTCAGTTACTGTAGGCTGCATAAATGCAGTATGCATAAGATAGAATTCCTTACTATGTTACTTTTCCATGCTGTCTGCAGCATGATAGTTTCCATATTCCTTTGAGCTAATCCAGTCTTCCTTTCAGTTTTATCTGGTAGACTTTCGATGTTCCCATGCCTGGGTCCTGTGTATCCAGAATTTTAGAAGTTCCTTTTTAAATAAATTGAGGAGTTTTTTGTGAGAAGAAGTTAAGTTTAATTCCATTTTAACTGCTCACTCTCTATTGCAGGGGTGGGGAACTGTGGCTCTTTTGCGACTTGAGGACTTCAACTCCCAGAATTCCAGAACCAACATAGCTGCCTCAGGAATTCTGGGAGTTGAAGTCCACAAGTCGCAAAAGAGCCACAGTTCCCCACCCCTGCTCTATTGTAAAACAAATGTATATATAGCAATGATCGTGTTTATAGTATATGGAATTGCTATACATAAAGTGGTTTTTATAAAGAATTAATAAAAAATAATAGCAACTATAAAACAGAAATGATTCTTTTCCTGCAGTAAGAAGTAGGTTAATCCCTATTGGGATAAGGGTGAAATCTCCGTGTTTTCTTCCTTTTCCATTAGGAGTTTGATCCTGAAGAATTTTACTATCTTTTGGAAGCTGCAGAAGGCCATGCAAAAGAGGGGCAAGGCATTAAAACTGACATCCCTAGATATATCATAAGTCAACTGGGTTTGAATAAGGATCCTTTGGAAGGTATGATAATTTAATAGCGTATTTTTCCCATTTTTGGTATTAAAAATACCAAAAATACCATTAAAACCATTTTTATTAATCTTGTATATTTCAATATATGTATCTAATTCATCATGGGATTTTAGTTCCAAACTGCTATAAAATAATAAAAGACATTTGATTAAGATCAGTCTGTCAGAAAATAATTGATGAGTTAGTCAGGGCTTAATATCAACTTTTTCAAAGAAGGAACATTGGGGCAAGATGTTTGACAATGTTGTCAAAGCTGGAATGAATGAAAATTTAGTCAAATTGTAGGGCATGATAATGAAGCATGATATAAATCCAGTATTATAGTAGAACACATCAAAACATTAATAGAAAATAATTGGGGCATTTTTTAATTATCTTCACGTAAAAATCTGAAAGAATTTATTGGACAATTAATGAAGTAGAAGTACAAATTGAAAAACAAACAAAAACATCTGTCTCATAAAAATAAACTATTTTCATAATAAAACTGAATGTAGCACAAATGCACTTGATTCTGCGCATAATCTCTTAACTCAGAATCATGAATATTTGTCAAATTGAATGTTTATATTTTCACTTAATGCTTTATATTATTTGCTATTATGGAAATAGGTATTCATTACAATATAGTTTTATTTGTATGTAATGTTCAATTAGTATTAACAATAGTTTGTTGAACAAGGAATAGTGAGTTTATGGATTTATAAATGATGCTAGGGCAAAACAAATTTCATTATCCAGGTTCATCATCATACTTAAACCATAATATCTTTATTTTCTTTCTTCTTCTATCCTAAATGTTTAAAATCAATCACCGCTTTATGTTGTTTTGAAATTATAGAATGTGCAAATTTGTTTTGATTGTTTTTACAAACCCAGAATTTCAACCACAGTGTCTTTATTTGTGCATTCTTAAAAGAAAAGGTATTATGTAAGTCTGAATGTCATGCACCCTATTTATCCCACATTGTAGCATCACATTCTAATAAAGTATGTAAATTAAATATGATAAGCTACATGTTTTAGAATAAACAGATTTGAATAAGACTTATTCCGAAATTAGCACATTGAATATTTCAGCTTCCATATTCCAGAAGGTATCATTGATCAATTATTTTTACATTCTTTAGAATAAGCCAAACAAATATATCCCTAGGTAAATACAATTTTTCAGAGCAAAATTAGATTGAACTGAATTATGGTCCTTAGTTATTATAAATTGGCTATATACATATATGATAATTGATACAACAATTAAAATAGTATCAATGGAGTATTCAGTTTCTCTCTAGGATCAATATAAATTAGGTCCTGCTTTATTTGTTGTGCTGTATTATGAGAACTTCATAATATTCAAGCCTATAGCTGCTGATTTATGTTATGAAAGCACATTTTAAAGAAGGACATTGATTTTTTTTCCCCCAGCCCAGTTATAATAAATTTCTTTGCTTCCAATGAAATTTTCCAGTAATTGGACTTCAAATTGCATCCTTTACTTTTTTGTCTGTTAGGTATAGTTTCTTTTCAAATAAAATGATGCATGCAGTTTTTTCAGATAATGCTAGATAAAACTATTTTGTACCCAAAGCAATAAATAGCAGATTCACCATTTATTGGAGTGTGGTCATTGTATTTCAGAAATGCTCCCCAGGTTGAAATTTTTCCCTGTGGCTTTTAGATTAAATCTTTACCTTTTTGAATTATGACTCTTTAGAAATGGTTTAAGTCAATAAAATAAAAAAGCAGATGTTTAATGGTATTTAGATGAGTTTAAAAAATGTCTTCAGGCATTGCGAAATGTTTCCTTAGCTTTCAGCTTCAAAAGCTGACTTGATTTTATTCTATTACTACCTACTGTTTACAAATAATGTGTTCTTCTCAGATAATGGATATTTTTTAAAATCAAAACAATACATAACTGAACCACTTTGACAAAACTGTCAAAGTATATTACAATGGCTTGGTTTTTACAAAATGAAAAACTAACCAAAAGCTGTTTCTCACAGCAGTTCTTTAATAAAATTTCACATTTATATATTGATAGTAAAGCTAATCTCAAGTTTTATGTTTTTACTCTAAGTGCCCTTCATCTTAAATAAAAACATGCTGGTTTGATTTGAAAGAATACCCTCCAGGCATGTTTGACTTAGGTTGTGATTTATTATAAATTTGTAAGATAATACATTTTGGATTATGAATGTTATATTTACTATGATAAGATCTTTCACTTTGTACTTTTAGCTTCAAAGTCAAATAGTTGTATGTCAGTGTTTATAATTGTGTGTACAGGTAAAATGGTCATTGGTACCAGAGTTTCCATTGCTAAACAATGTGGTCATAAAGCACATCACATGATCACATTGCTTAATGATGGCATTCCTCCATTGCCATCGTTCAGCAAAAATCAGAAGTCATTAAGGGAGACCCGGCCAACTTACATACAGGCCAGCAGAGCGCTAAAATGTGATGTATGGCATGCATAGACCAGGACCAGGAATGTCTGCTGCTGGGTGAGGGGAGGGTGTGCAAGTTTCCTACAAAATATAAGGATTAGCTGCTGCCAGTTAATTACCACAGTGACTTGTGACTTATCCCTGCTTGCTTCCTAATTGACTTTGCTTGTGGAAAGGTGGCAGTCATGTGACAGTGGGATACCTCAACTGTTGGGTGAGCTTTTGGGCAAGAACCCATGATTGCAATTCCTTGATCCCAGGGGTGCAGTGATGATTATATATTTTCTTTTTTCAGTGCCATTGTAACTTTTGACTGGCTGCTGAACACACAAATTGAGGAATACCTGTACACACCCACAAACTAAAATTATTTTTTAAAGTTTCTATTTCTGTATTTATTTCTGTGACTAAAATATTCATTGTGAGGAAATCTATAATGCAATAACAAAGTTTGAAACACAGACATAATTTACATGGAGATTTTCATATGAATGTCTTTTTCTAGTCATGTGAATTATTGTATTACCTGAATAAATGTGAGGAGATTAGAATGAGGCACAGATCACTTCTGCTGGTAGATAACCTCTGATGATCCCCAAGGTCTGCTAACAAAAATATATCCTCACTGCTTTCCTGTCCAAAATACACTCTTGAGGAAGTGATAAAGGGATAGAATTGATGTAGCAAAAAGGGGGCCATTTATGCAACATCCAGGAACACCCTTGCATTGCTGAGAGTTAGCTGATATCCAAACATAAGAAGTCCAAAAAACCCCAAATCTTTATTTCCTTTCTGAGCTGCACCCATTGTTAAATAATTCATTTAAGATTATGATGATCATGATGATTGTTCAACCGTGACCGACTCTTGGTGATTCTATGGGCCCTGCCTCTCCACATCTTCTGATCTTGAAGATATAGATTGGTTATTTATAATCATTTCTCTTTCTACTAACTTGCCATGATTGCATGTTGTATCAGCATCAGGGCTGGATTTAGATGAAAAGAGGCCCTAGGCTATTCCACTTATGGGGCCCTTTCACCTCCCATTTTTAAGTTTGTAAATTACATGAGAGATAATAAAATACATCATTACTATGATATATATCAATATATTAAATGAAACATGTTGTAATTGGTACTAACCTTTATAAAAAATGTGGCACGGATAATAAATGAAAATAAAAGGCCCCTCTTGATCTTGAGGCCCTAGGCTGAAGCCTAGTTAGCCTATAGGAAAATCCGGCCCTGATCAGCATCTAGTATGGAAGCATAGGATTAAGATAAGATAGGTAGCTCTTGTTGACGAGACATGGGGATTTTTTTTAAAGTTTCAAATCTTTAGAATTACTGTAATCATGTTAATTACTTATATCATAAATAAAATAAAAAATAGTTCATACTTAAGGTTGTATCTATTGTTTCCACCAATAGCTTCTGCAAAACAGAAACTACTGGTGGAAACATATTCTGATATTACAATGGAAAGTATGGGGAAGATAAACAAGAATATATATCTTGTGTGACTATAATCTTGGATTTTCTACATTTAGCAAGAATGAAGCTCAAATCTATTATTTTAAAAGGAATATAAATATTTAGACATATCTTAAATTTTTTAAATATTTCATTCATATTTTTGCTGCAAGTGAATTACTGGAAATGTTCAGAAGGTAACAAATCAACTACTCAATTATAAAATAGCCATATAATCTGCTAAATTTCCTGTTAAGCTCTATAATTCATTTATACATTTTATTCTAAATATGGGACATGAAATCCTTGCAAACCAACTAGTTATTTTTAATACTAAAACTTAAAATCTAATGATTTTTTTATTTTAAAAAACTATCAGTAATTTATGGAGCATCCTATAAATTTGTACGTTGTTATAAGATGCCAGTGCATCAGAATTCAAAAGCCACAGTGAGCAGAAATTCAACTACATGGCCTATAAATGATAATGATTTTTGATTCTCGGGGACACAACAGTTCATTCAAAGCCTAATCCGTTTGTTTTTATATTGGTGCATTTGAATATAATGGAACCTAATTTTACATTGATCTTAATTTAGTGGATATTGATGTGAAAAGTTGATACCACTTAATAAGATCCTGAATTAAGAATTTTATTTCCGTCTTAGACCAGGATACAGTGCACTACATAACATAAAACTTAACATACGTAAAATGTATTCTAAAAATGATATTCTTTTTTTCTGATAGAAATAGCTCAGCTAACTAACTATGACAGTGGAGCAGCAGCCAGTCCAGAAACGGATGAACCGGTCAGTGTAAATCTCTTGTTTTCTTGTACTTTTACTATTAAATAAATAGTTTCTGCTTTGGCTGAATTCACCCAAAATACAAATGATATTTTTAAATTATGGGAACAATCATAATGAATTAGCTCACCCTTAATGATAAGCAACATATGTCATTGCTAAGTGAAATACAAGCTATATTTTAGCTTAGTGTTATTTGGGAAATAGCTGATTTTTATATTCAGCTGTCATACAAAAGTAAATAAGGCAAGAATATGGATCTGAATCAGCATCTGTGCATTCCTTAAAATACACAGATGAAAAATTGTTGTCGTCCTGACAATGCTGCCACTTTAACCTGCACTTCGAGACAGACATAAAAATTCTAATGATGTAAGACAAGACATAAGTTTAGAGTAAACATTAAGTATTAGAAGTTAATGATGATACTCTATTTCTAATCTAAGACCGATTATAATGATTTTGTTATGGTTACTCTTGACGATGATTTGTAAGTTATATCTAAAACACAGTATACAAGTAATTAAAATATAATGGAAATCTAATTGATAAAATAATGGCTTCTAATCTATTGCTAGACATTACTGAAAAGACAGTATTTATTTGATGAATGGCATACATCTGAAAATCTGCTAACTAATGGATTGGTTAAATGTACAGAGGACCTGTGGTGGTGCTTTTGATCAGAAGGGGAAATGATGCTTCACAATATATGGGGTTTTACATAAACCTGCCAATAGTTAGAGAAGCTAATTGTTCCAAGATGATTCCTTCATCAATTACAGCATAATTTCAAGACACGGCACCCTTTGACTTAAGGAGCTGCCAACATGTGTTCATTCACACTTATGCATGCTTTGAAGTTTATCTGAAACTCTGTACAACCCTAGTATTACTGTCTGGTGTAACTAATTTTCCTCTATTTACTTTGAAGAATTCTAATGCATCACTTAAACTTAAGAGGAAGCCTCGTGAAAATGATTTTGAAACAATTAAGCTGATTAGCAATGGAGCATATGGGTGAGTAAAAATAAATAAAATTCTCTGGATTTTGTTTCACAATTTTAGGTACCTTGGTATATTTTTCTTAGTGCGCACAAAAACTGTGTTTCTTTTGGAGGAATGCTAAAACTATTGCTGTGGAAAAATGTCAGCAGAAATGTACTGAAGCCGACATGCTGTTTAAAATGAAATGTGTTTGTCATTTATTTCTCATGAAAATAGATGACTCCAGGGAGAGGGAAAGAGAGAATAGGTGGCCACAGTGGCTTTATAGCATTCTTCAGTGATCCTGAAGAAAAAATCCCAGGTTGACAGAATGAAGTAATTGAGAGGTGAGCTAGTGGCTGTGTGAAGCACTGAATAGCGTGAGGCTGACATATAGTCATAAATCTGAAGGGGGTCCTCGGCTTCATACTTCAGCTGTCATGAAAGTATAGGAGAAATGGGAAAGAAGCTCAATGGAATAGAGAATGGAAAAGAGAGGAATTTGCTGGTAGAGTCAGAGAGTAGGAATTGGGAGAAATGAAGAGAGACATTGTTTTAAGGGATTGATTGAGAATGCAAACATTTCTGGAATAGGAACTGACAGCAAAAATGTCAGTTGTTTGATTGTGGTGGCAAAGAAATACGTTTTATGTGTCAATCATTAAAAATAAGTACATCCTGAGAGCTTCTGATTAAGCTATATTCTTCTCATGCTTTTCCATCAGGTCCTAGTGTGTATAGAAATATTACAAAAACACCTAGGCTGCAACATTTGTCAGGCACCAAGAACTAAGAAGGAGGTGGACTTACTTCTGAGTCTTTATTGTTGCTCACCTATAAACAGAAATCTTATCAAATTTAAACAACTATTTACACCACTGAGATCAGCGGTGGGTTTCACATTTTCTTACCATCGGTTCGTTGTGCGTGCACCCGCTCGCTTCACATATGTGTGCCCGCTTTGCAGGCACATGTGCCCCTTCTGTGCATGTGCCCGTCCTTCCGCACATGCCCTTTGCTTGCAAGCACGCCTTCCGCCCATGCGCCCAGCCCCAAAAATGTACCTAAATAGGATGGCATAGAGCTTGGGGTGGGTGGGGCAGAGGCGGGGTGAGCCCACCCACGATTTCCGTTACCAGTTCGGGTGAACCGATCTGAACCTTCTGAATACCACCTCTGACTGAAATATACTCTGGGAATCGCTAAGGAGTAGTCTTCTTAACTCTCTTTCTCCTGACCAAAACCTCCCATGCTTTGTTGCCTTTTTGCTCTCTGCCTTTTTGCTCTTTGTAGCCTCTTCTTCCTGGGAATCCAAACTACCCTTCACCACAGATTTGCAGAATGACACTCTCCTATAACTTCTAGCAGATGTCAAAATTGTAACCTCTCAGAAACATTTTGATTATAACATTTAAATTTCTACTTTATAGCTTTCAATGTTGCCAGCAACTGCAGTGGTTTGCTCAGTCACATTAAAGCACAGTCTGATACTCCCCTGGTGATTATATCCACCCCCTGTAACATTGGTTTGGTACTTTCTGTTCCTTCAACTTGATAAACTGATCCTTCCCCACCTAGCCTAGACCTTGTTTTTGCTTTAGCAAGGTTTGATTAACATTGGCTTATAAGCAGTATATTGCTGCCTCTGCTACAGAACTCCACGTTCCATGGATCGGATTTTGCAGATGTGACTTGCAGGGTTTTTGTCATGTTGTATGTTACTTACATGAAAACAACCTGGCATTATCTTTACTGCAAGTGAACTGTTTTTAGCACCATTGATGAAAAAGCTAACTGGTGGAAATAAGTAATGGCCATTGTCCCTCCTGTGGCAAAGAATGGGGAGGTTTATCAGATCAAATAAAAGAGACTTTAAGAATTGACACAGCAAGCAACTCTTTGTAAGGAAGAGAGTCAAAGGGACAAGCAGTCAGAGAGTTGCAATTAGAAACAAGTTACATAGAAACTATTTTGCACTGCTGGAACTCAGAAACCGCTATCAAGACTTCACAGAAGAATCAAGCTGGGCATTTTCAGAGGAAAGAATGGAGACAGCAGAACAGAAGAAAAGATGTTGGATCCCAGAAGGACAGAGGAAATGCAGCTGTATCTTGACAGAAGATGAAACAGTCATGGTGGTAAATAACACTACAAGGAATGAAAATAAATGTTTGTCAGCTTGACAATTGGCTTATAAAGTGCACTGCCTGCCCAAAGCAAGGATTAGTGACTGAATAAACTTTGAGTCATACTAAATACATAATAATAAGTTATCCCTTCTAATCCATTTGGGGAAGGAATATTGCAGAAGACTGAATATTTATGAAGGAAGCACAAACTCTGGGGAATTAGGTGGTGGTGTCATCCATTCTCCTATTCCTTTAAAGGGAAGTCTTAAATGATGTCACTCCACTCTGCTTTAGTCAGAACCCATTTAGAATAATGTATCCAGTTTTGGGCATCACCATTTAAAGAAGACATTGAAAAACTAAAGTGGGATAGGCTACCAAGATGGTGAAGAGATATACACAGTGAAGGGAACTTAGTAAAGATAGTCCTCAATTTACAACTCCACTTGGGAACAGAACTTCCATCAATAAGCAATGTGGTCGTTAAGTCATTGTGTTATCATGCCCAATTTATGACCTTTTTGCTGGTAGTCATTAAGTGAAACACATGGTCGTTAAGTGAGTCTAGTTCCCCCTTGAGTTTCCTTATTGGAAGCCTGCTGGGAGGCTGGCATATGGTGATCACATGACCCTGGGACACTGCTACATCATACAAGTATATTTTGATTTCAGTGATTGTATGAGACAAGATACAATTTGAATTCTTGATGTACTAATGCAATTATAATTTGATTGATATAACAAAGATAAATGGGACTTAATACCTTGACTAAAGTATGGGATATAATTTGTTCAAAAAGACTAAAATAATTTAGAAAGACTACTTAATATTGTGTATTAAAATGTATGCATCTGCTCAGAAATCCAAATGAATAAACTTAGTAATACTATATATAATATCTAAGTTAAAGTAGATAGAAAAATAAATAAAATCAGTATAATAGCTTTTGTTGCATGGCCAATCTAACAAGAAGAAACAGATAATGATTTCCAAAAGTAAACTGGAAATTTTTCAAACAGGCATGAAGGTAGTAATGATGAAGAATTTGCATTATCCTCCCATCTTTTGGGAGAGAAACTCTGCCAATCATCATTGTTTAAGGAATGTCTATCTTACCTTACAGAGGATGGGGAGAGGCACAATACATCAGATATTCCTGACAGAATATAACTGATAGAGAAAAGTTAATTTAGGAAGTTGAAATAGTATTAAAATTAGATGGAAGTGACAATGTAAATGCTGGATTGAGAATACTCAAATGTGCATTTTGTAGTTCAAAAACAATGGATTTTAATAAACTCAGAGCAATGATAAATATGGTTGCCTAATAGGAAAGCCCTAATAGAAGAATGGATTTGAAATGTATGATTGTTTTCCTCCAAAAAATAAAATGGTATTGAGTAGAATAGGATGTAGGCTTGGACCCTTTATTTGTCTTTTTTTAAAAAAAACAATAGCTTAGATTAATAATTGGAGTTTTTTTTTAATCAGAGTTGCAGAACACTTGCAAAATTTGGATGGGATAGCTAATATCCTGGAAGAATGAAACACGCATCAAAAGTATAATGCAGAGTCATTCATTTTGAAAACAAAAAGCTCATGTACAAGTTTGGGATAAAGATACTTGGGAAAAAGTTGGAATAGTAGTTGATTACTATTTTCCGTAGTAGTGTTATATAACAGTGGTCTCCAACCTTTTTGGCTTGGCAGTCTGGGCGGGGGGGGGATGGTTCTGTGTGAGCAGCAGGCACATGCATAAGCGCGCTCATCTCTGTTTGAGTAAGTGGCAGGCACATGTGCTTACCACTCACATAAATGGAGCTTTGAGTGCAAGTGCCTGCTGTCACACAAATGGAGCTGCACCTGTGTTCAACCACCATTTGCATGACCCTATTCAGAATGGGCCACATCCTGATAGTGGGCTGAGGCCCATGGGTTGGGGAAGACCAAGAATGGTTTATTATTTTTCCAAGGGCCCACATGAGAAATGAGCTGTTGTAGAGAGCTGTTGGTGCACCACTACTACCCCTTGACCACTCCTTACTGCCAGCCCCCGACTGCCCCCCCTAATTGTTGCCACCTTTGTCACCGGACAGGGATTGGCAAAGGGCCAGTTGTGACTCATAGGCCATAAAATGGCCGATCTGTATAAGACAGACAGTTATGTAAGTTTCTTAAATATATAAATGAATATGAGACAGCAGTGTAACGTGGTTGCAAAAACTATATTTTCAATTTTATGGTATATTAAGAAATATAGTTCCCAAGGCATAAGGTGTAAATGTACCAAATACACTAAGTGCAAATATATTAAAATGAGAAAACAAATAATCAGAAGTTTTCTCTCTAAATAGCTTGGGAGGCAGATTGACTTTCTAGTGAGAGGCTGTTCCAAAGTGTAGGTACAGCAATAGAAGAAGAGTGGCTTTGGGCCTCTGAAATGAGCAATAGGAATAATTCTGAATAAGAGGAGGAAGATCCACAACCAAGGCAACAGTCAAAAAAATAAAAATGGAGCCCAAAGCAGAATTGTAATGTAAGAAAGTGTCTCATACATGATCATCCCTAGTTTCCACGATGATAAAAAACGGGAGGGGGGCGGAGTATTCAGCATTGCAAGTTTCTGTTATTGTAATCTTATAATAAAAGTAGCATACACAACTCATGCTGTTCTAGTCTAATCTGCTTTGAAAGGCTGGCACATTCATATGTATCTCTTTGTTCAACTATTCTGTGCTGAAGAATTGCGGAATCCCAGAAAACGATAAAGACAAATCACAATACTTTCTCTTATGGAGCTTTTAAATACTGCTAACTGTTTGGAGGAAAGGTTGCTGATTCTCCCTCTCCCATATTTCTACTACTTAACGTATTTGAAATGTTTCCTGAAGGTGCTTCATAAAAATCTTGGAACTTAAGCTATAAATACTTACACAAACATCAAATTTTGAAGAGGTAAATGTGGCTTTGTGGCAATGAGAACATGGTGTTCTCTAAAATACATTATGAGGAAATGCAAACAGTGGATATGTGATTTGAACTTTTGATTAAGTTAGTGTCACTGTAATTTGAATTTTAATTCATTATAATAATATTGGCTTGCAAGCACTGAATTGTGGTGTGTTCAAAGGCATGTCATCTTCAGTTTTTCAGTTTTCACTTGTTTGCTTTCTTTTTTTTTTGTATACTTTCTCTAGTTTGAAAATTAAGAAATTAAACTAGTGTATTAATTGTGATACTACATACAGTATAGCATGAGTAGGGAGGAATATATTTTTTTAACTTCTTATTCTAAATCCTGAATATAATAACAGTGTTATCTATGAAATTTATGCCAATTTCAATCTTGTTCATAATCAATGTGTTAATTTTAATTTATTGTTTAATTATTACTTAAATCATTAAGTAATTTATTCTTAATCTATTAATGCAGAACTTGCCCAGGGGTGGTTTTGAGTGTTACAGTGGTTATTTCAGCTATGAATTTTATGATAGTTTTTATGTTTTTATATTGTTTTTACTATTGTATTGTTTAGTTGTTTTATATTGTTTTATTTATTTATAAGGCACCTAGACCATATATATGACATACGTAGGTAGCTGTATAAATTGGAATAATAAAAAAGTGATTTTTTTCTTATTTATATTTATAATCTTTCAACTTTCCTTTGAAACTGAACATTTCTGGGTACAATAACATTTTATCTAACACTGTATTATTTCAGTTGTAATATTGTGCCATATCTTTTTTTTATGAAAAATGTAATAAAATGAAACAGGGATAATTATCAGAACATTATGAATGCTTCTTTTCTGTAGTTGAGTAGATAAATGATAAATTGGGATAGCAAGCTGCATTAAGAAATAAATTCTATTACTTCTCAAATGTTAAACTTGTTAATGTTAAATGTTAAGCTCCTACCAGGTTGCACGCCTACTTAGTATTACAAATTTTTAAATTGTAATTGATTTAATAATTCCCCATTACTTTTCTTTCCAAGCGCTGTTTACCTAGTGCGTCATAAAGAAACAAGACAGAGATTTGCAATGAAAAAGATTAACAAACAGAATCTCATTCTTCGAAACCAGATTCAGCAGGCGTTTGTTGAGCGTGATATCCTGACATTTGCAGAAAATCCATTTGTAGTCAGCATGTATTGTTCCTTTGAAACTAAACGCCATTTATGCATGGTCATGGAGTATGTGGAAGGTACAGTGTTCGTTTTACATCATGTGTCAAGTGCAACGTATTGTAATATTGAGAAACCATAAATGAATATTGAAAATTAGAAATGTCTAATGTTTTATCTCTTGACTTAAAATATGACTCTCCTCCATATGTCATAGTGCCCTGTTTCTCCCAAAATAAGACCTCCCCGGATAATAAGCCCAATTGGGCTTTTGAGCGCATGCGCTAAAATAAGCCCTCCCCTGAAAATAAGCCCTCCCCAAAAATATTGCAACACTGCTGCAGCCATGAGGTGATCATGTTGGCCGCCTCCCGCACCTCAAAAATAATAAGGCCTCTCCCAAAATAAGGCCAAGTGCTTATTTCGGGGGTGAAAAGAAAATAAGACCCTGTCTTATTTTCGGGGAAACACGGTAATTGTATAGCAATAATGGGAATGGAAAAGGGAGACATTGCATCAAGTCTCTGTATGATCACAAGATTATCTAATGTCATTTTGTCTGTTACAATCTCTTATTTAATTTACCTCATGGGTTATTGAGAAAATGTGAGTGGTGTGTGAGAGTGGGAAGGCAAGACTCCAACCAAACTATTTCTGGTTGGTACAAAATTACCCCCAAGTCGGGTAGAAGCTAAATGCTTTCTTCGCTAGAGTATAATCAGCAAATTAGTGTATAATATTTTAAAATTTTAACCTGAACTAAAAAAAAACGAATTTCTGTATGTTCACACTGAAGTGTATTTTGTTTGGTTTTTTTGTTTGTTTGCTAATAAGGACGTTTGTTTTTAATGCTGCCATCTGTTTGCTAGTAGGAATGTTGTGGTTGATTCTCTGTGTGGAATAAAATATAGCAATATGCATTACGTTTTAGGTGGAGACTGTGCTACTTTGATGAAAAATATGGGCCCTTTGCCTGTAGATATGGCCAGGATGTATTTTGCTGAGACTGTTTTAGCACTGGAATATCTCCACAACTATGGAATAGTACACAGAGATTTGAAACCTGATAAGTATGTATGTAGCATGTAATTAACAGAAAATACTTAGAGAAAAACTAGGAGTGTACAATATGTAGCAAGAAGCAAATGTTTATTTTATTCTTGTTGTATAAATTCAGAATTCACAATGCAATATTTTTTTAATTATACGAAGGATGATTTATGAAATAAATTCATAATTATGATGAATATTAGTATATATATTCAAGATATTTATGTTCATAATGTGTTCATTGATATTTTATAACTTCCATTTTTAAATTTTGAATTGAGTACACTACTGCATTATAAATTTGTGTTATGATGTTTGATATTTAATAGTGAATAATTTAAATGGACATTCTTTAAAAAAATGTGACACAGTGTACAAATGGATAACTTTAGTTTTTTAAGGTGTCAATTTTCTTCCCATTACTCCTTAAGACTATCTTATGATTTGATAGATCTCACTAAGCTAGTAGCACTTTGTTTTCAAAATCAAATATACACCATGAAAAACCACATTTCAAATGTCATAGTAATTCCAACATTTTTGCAGATAGGATGTGATTATAATAAAGACTTAATATTAAATGGTGATTTGAAAACACTTTTCTGTTATAACAGTAACGAAGTTGCTAATAGTTAGTTATGGTTATTCTCTCTTCCAGTTTATTAGTAACATCCATGGGACATATAAAGTTAACAGATTTTGGGCTGTCTAAGGTTGGCCTCATGAGTATGACTACCAATCTTTATGAGGGTCATATTGAGAAGGATGCTAGAGAATTTTTGGATAAACAGGTAACCAATGTTTGTTTTCTTTCTGAAAGTTTAGTAAATTAGTTTTAATTTCTATAATAGTATTGCAAATTCCTATAGAAGAGTTATCTTTATTTTTGCACTGCAGATTGTTTCAGATTTGGTTTTTCACCATTATGGTCTATTAGTAAGATGAATGGTCTAATTGAAAGCAAGTGAGGTTGTGAAAGAGACAAATTGAACGTTGTTTTTATAAAGAATTCAGAGTCTCAGTAGAGTACTTGTGAAACTCATGATGCATTGTACAATCAAGGATGCTAAAAATCCTAGCTATGGCCCATTTCCCTTTAAGCATGCCTCATTACCATTTACCCACAATCTGTTCACTCTAAGATTGACTTAAGGTAAAACTGTTCAAGTTTTCAATTTAAAATAAGAATAGTCCAAACATAATCAGTATAAATATATGTGTAATATATTTTGATTTCAAGTTGGTAGGCAGTGTCTTGGAATATCATTTTACTTGCACAAGTTAAGTTGGAAACTTTTATTAGAAAAATGTGAAAAATTAACATTTTCTTAAAAATGAAAATTTGAAACTATTTAATATCATAGGCAATCTTAATGTTTATAGATGTCTTTTTTACTGCTTCCTTATTTAGGTTTGCGGTACACCAGAATATATTGCTCCAGAAGTGATTCTAAGGCAAGGTTATGGCAAGCCGGTGGACTGGTGGTCCATGGGAATTATCCTTTATGAGTTTCTTGTTGGGTGTGTGCCATTCTTTGGAGATACACCAGAGGAGCTATTTGGACAAGTTATCAGTGGTACTTATCACAAGACAGAAGTGATTTTCTTTATATCATTACACACGTTCCTTTAGGGATGGCTACCTGTGATGGAAAGTGCAGCTGGAACAAGGGGTGGCGGAATCGTGGCATTATGCTTTCAGGGACGACGCAGCACATTCCAGATAGGGGCCCAAAACAGAAACCTGCACAGCCTTGAACTGGATGGAGAAGTAGGAAGAAGTTCAGGGTAGCCACACTTTAAAACCTCCCAAAATATATCTATTAGGTTAGAAAGTTATGCCTTTAGTCTGGCAAGATTCTACTAGGCATAGGCAAATAAAGAACTGAACTCGATTAGATTTCAACGTGTTGTCTTTGGGCTTGGGTGTGACTGACACTCGCTGACCAGTTTTAATTCTTCAGTCAGGGTTTTATTATTTATGAAATTTATTTATTATTTATTTATTTATTAAACTTGTTAGCCGCTCCCTCTCCACGAAGGGACTCGGGGCGGCGTACAATAAATAAATCACATGTTACACGATTAGACATTACACGGAGGAGGTATAAAATCACAACAACTGTTACAATACATAAAACAACAATAATAATAAGGTTAAAAATTAAAATACCCCGATTTAAAATTTTAAAATGTAAAAAGTATAAAATTGCCAGGAGGATTGGAGATAGAACTATAGTTGAGCCAGGCCAGCTAGTTGGAAAAGGTGGGTCTTGAGTTTTGTACTGAAGGAAAGCCTATAATACTATATTATGTATCTATAACTAATCTCCATCTCGCCCATCAGGCAAAAATTATAAGTCTGCAAATTTAAACTTCAGAAAAAAATAGAATACATTTATTAAGAAATATTATTATATATTCTTTCTAGAGTGCTTAATTTGTTTTTTTGTAATTTGAATGACTTCCATGCTTTCCCATTCTGTAAAGCTTTCACTGCTAAAGAACCTTTTCTCTTCACACACATCCCAGGTCTAAAGTCATTTGAGTAAATGTGTTTGCTTTTCAGTAATTGCAATAACAGCAATCACAATTACATTAACAAATACTAGTAAAGTTGTGACTATGCATTAAATAGACATTTAGAACAATTTCTGTCTGCATGTTTCCAGTATAGAGCAATTGTGATTAAGAAACTAGGGAAAGAAATGGAAAAGGAAAAAAAAATTGCTAGAGCTGCCAGAGAAGTATAAGATCATAAAGAAATTAAAAGTTAAGATATGGTTAGTATATAACGATAGTATATATATAAAGGAGAGGAGAAAGCAATAAAATCAATGACAGGCAGTTTAAACAGAAACTATTTAGATTAATGATTCAAAGTACCATAGTCTAGTCAAATCTTAAATATTATCTATACTTTAAAAAGTTCGCATTCACTTAATTTGCATAAAATGGAAAATGCCTAATGGCGTAATGCAATAAATTAGAAGAGGTGTAATAAAAACCTTAAAACAATTGTTTCCCAAATAATAAAGAATGGGGAAACGAAGAATTCAAATGCAGTTCACAGATTGTTAATGATTTCACTGGTGGTTGTTACAGTATAATGTTATTTCTGTAGCAGCTGTTCTTCTTTCATTTAAAATTCCATAACCTTTTAGATTGTAACCTGCAGGCTGAACCAAAGTATTGTTTTGAGCTTGTGGCAAAACTAAATGCTAATTGAACCACATCTATCACAATTCTAGTTGGTGTTCTTTCGTGTTTTCCAGATGCATAGAAATAGATACCTGTTGTTTATGTCAAGCAATCTATGTTTACTCATTTCCCAATATATTTTGCAAAATATGCTGTTAAGGTTTATTAATAAAAGGAGGTGGTAATGGGAAAGGAAAAAAAATGCAATTGTGTTTTTAAAAAGGCTTTCAGAAATAATCCGGCATAGTTTTTAATAAAAGTGAAGGAAATATATGGTATGCCTACTGTTAATGAGCTTTTTATACAATATGCTAGCTGTTCAAGTAATAAATACTGTTTCTGATATGGTGCAAAGCTATATAAAATGTTTAATTAGTACATGTAACAAATGTTTTAGCTTTGATCCCGTAGGGTATCAACACATACTCATATTTTTCAAATCAAATTTAAATGGCATTTTAAAAACTGAAAACCAGCAAACTTCAAAATAAGCTTTTATTTATTTATGTGCTTGAAGTATTGGGTGTATGCATAGTATATTATATGCTACAATAGTAGTACAATAAACTAGTAATATTAGACAATACAAAAGTGTTTCAAACATTTTTGAGGTTCAGAATCTATAAGGGAATAACAACTATGAACTGAAAATTAAGCTGCCTTCATTTGTCCATATAGTATGCTACAATATTAAAAAAACACATTTACAAATAGTATTTCTTTCCCCTAGATGAGATCAACTGGCCTGAAAAGGATGAAGCACCACCTCCAGATGCCCAAGATTTGATTACTTTGCTTCTGAGACAAAATCCTTTGGAGAGATTAGGAACAGGTTATAAAACTTTGCTTTTATTTTACTGCATGCTAGAAGTATTATCTCTTTGTCTGCTGTGAGGTTTGATCTTTTTGTTTCTACTTAATAAATACCTGTCTCTGGCTGTAGTTTAAAAATCATTTCTTGGTTCTTTTTGTTTTGCTAACCTAAAGAATAACTAAGCTGGCATTGAATCTAACCACACCTTCTAAATTCTTCTCATTTTCTAATCTAGTCTTACTATTTTTTTGTTTATTTGTATCTTGCCTTTATTACGAATAGCTAAAAGCCAGAAACATATATAATATTCCTACTTCCTCCTATTTTTCCTCACAATAGATCAATAAATGCTGGTCCTCAGTAGTTAAACAATTTGGCATCATGGTAAAGATTGTAGAGGATTCAGAATTGATTAATTTCTGTGAGACTTGCAGATAACCTGGAATGGTTTATCTAGATAATACAGTAGTACTTCACAAATACACTTTTAAAAAACTATCATGTTTGCCATGACAATTAGAACCCCAATATTTTGATGGGATCTCTTCGATTATAAAATTGGTCACACATGTTTTGAAGCAGTTTCTCCCTCCCCCTCCTAATATTTAAAACATTCATTACAGTTGGGGGACTCAAGTTGTAGACTAATAAAAGTCTGATTATGTTTATTTCTTTGTCTATTTGTACCTTCAAATTAATCCATACCGTGTATTATGAGCTGCGGTAGCGCAGTGGTTAGAGTGCAGTACTGCAGGCTACTTCTGCTGACTGCCGGCTGCCTGCAATTTGGCAGTTCAAATCTCACCAGGCTCAAGTTTGACTCAGCTTTCCATCCTTCCGAGGTGGGTAAAATGAGGACCCAGATTGTAGGGGGAAATATGCTGACTCTGTAAACAGTTTAGAGAGGGCTGTAAACCAATTCCGTTGTATTTAAGTACAATGACAATAAAGATGTTACATACTTACTTATAAAGCATTGTAAAGCAGTATATAATTCTAAATGCTATTGCTATTATACTGCATCAATTTTGAATCATTGTACCGTATTTTTGGACTATAAGACGCGCCTAGATTTTGAAGAGAAAAACAAGGAAAAAACGGTTTTAGTCTCCACACATCTGGGTTTTCCCCTCCCCGGCCCCCAGGAGCACTGTGCAGGCCTCCCAAACTCTCTTTGCATCCTGTTTCCACCAAAAATTAGCCTATTTTTGGTGAAAACAGGACACGGGGGTGGTGGTGGGAGATTTCGGGAGGCCAAAATCAGGGCCATATACGATCTATAAGACGCGCAGACATTTTCACCTACTTTTTTGAGGGGAAAAAGGTGTGTCTTATAGTCCGAAAAATACAGTACCTAAAATCCACTAACTTTAAAAATACGTAAAAAATCCGGAACCCCTTATACTTACGGAATTAAAATTTCCACTATGTTCAGACCAGGTTTATTTGCAAAAGGGTTTTGGCTGTTGTACCATCCCCACAATCATATGATTTCCCAATGCTCCCTGCCATTTCCCACAAGCAAAATCAATGACAGAAATTAGAAGTCACTTCAACCGTCACTGCTTTTGTCCCCATTTGTGGTAATTCTGTTTATCTGTTTAGGTAAGTACATATTAACTTATTTTTGAAATTCATTTGCCACTACAATTATATTTATGATATATGCTCTTCTCAGATGATTACAGAACCATCCAACATTGGACTAAAAATAGAAATATGGTCATCCTATAATTAAATGTTTATTTTGGTCATCTCAGAGACCGTGCTAGCTTTCTCTCACAGTATGACCCCAGAGGCCACAGGGAATTCTGCGAAAGATATAAAGTTGTCCTTAAAATCTAGCCTATATTTACTAAATGTACCAAATTTAAAGAATTTTTACAATTTTCTCCTCTCCCCTCCAATAAAAAGAAGATAAAGAAGGAAATCTTTATTTTATACTTCTATATGAGGGATTGAAAATCTATATCACTTTGTTTCTGCCTAAGCTACAATAGCAACCATCATTCACTAGTGACAATGCTGCTTTGGAATTCTGGGAATTGTAGTTTGCTGCAGCTGCAAGTAATGGAAGATGAGGGAGGTGTCATTAGTTTTCAGTGGAAAATGGAATTTCTTATGCTTCAAAGCTCTGCTTCATTAACCATGAATGTAGAATTGTTTGCAAATGATAATATGTCAGTGGAAAAAATATTTACTTTCTATAAATATTTAGAGTACTCTGAGAAATTACTGTATACCTGAAAATCATAAATAAATAAAATGAATATTGTATACAATCCAACTACACTGTCAAATGCTTTACAAATGCTGACAAAGATTGTTTACTTATCAAATTTGAGTATTGTGGGAAAACAAAATTTAGGCAAAAAATGCAAGGGAATCCATTGTTTTAATAAATATTTGCTTTCAGCTGATTTATAAATAAACTTTCTTTAACATTATGTCCGAGTTTTGAATCTAATATAAAATTATTGTATACTGCTTAACAACTTTCAAATGCACAAATAGTTAATGGGCATATTGTACTTTCTTTGGTGTCCTTTTTCCAAATATAAACATTTCTCATTAGTTATGAAAAGAGGTGGCATGATAAACCTGCAGCTCTTCTAATCTTTATCTGTAAATCTGGAAGGTAATTCATTTTTAAAAGTATAAACAATTTATTTGTATATATAATCTGCAACAGTTTTCTCTTGCTGCCCCAGGTGGTACTTACGAAGTGAAACAACATCAGTTCTTTCAAAACTTAGATTGGAATAGTTTGCTGAGACAGAAAGCGGAATTCATTCCTCAGCTGGAATCTGAAGATGACACAAGCTACTTTGACAGTATGTCTACTTTGATAGAGATATATCAAATATCCATATATTAGCCATAAGGCGAGATGAGTTGGCTGTGGAGCTGCCCCATATACCCTGCACTGGCTTAACTGAAGGCCCATGCAGCAAAGCCATCCATGCCCTGATACCTGCCTCGTGGCAGCAGAACCAGCAACCATGTGCAGCCGAGCCCACGTGGCTGCTGGCCCACATCTTCTGCTTGCTCGCAGCTGCAATGGAACAGACATCAAGTGGTGTGTTGATGCTGCAGCCATGAGGCAAGGCAGGTGTTGGGTTGTGAATAGCCTGGCTGCGGGGGAGCCTGAAGTAAGTTGGTGCAGAAGCTCCACCCACTCTCCCTGCCTTGCGGTGGCAGCACTGATACGCCACTCAGCCTCCTGCTCCGCCATAAACAAGCAGAAGTGATGGACCTCCTGCACATTAAAAAAAAAGATACCCCCTAAAAATAAGCCCTAGTGCTTACTTTGGGGTCCAAAAGAAAATAATACCCAGTCTTATTTTCAGGGAAACTGTGTGTCTGTCTGCCTGTCTGTGTGTCTATCTCTCATCTATTTATCTATCTTGTTTTATAGCTCGTTCCGAGAAGTATCATCATATGGAGACAGAAGAAGAAGAAGAAGATACAAATGATGAAGATTTTAATTTGGAGATAAGGCAGTTTTCTTCATGTTCACATCGATTTTCAAAAGTTAGTATTTAAATATTGTGCATGCAAATATACATAGCACAAAAATGTAATCATAAATGATTACAAAATCATTTGCATATAAATTTAAGGGTGTGGTATGTTAATATGGGTGAACACAAGCCATTTGTCATTTTCAGTACCACCTGTAAATATACAGGGCAATAAAATTCTGTTCCCAGCATCTTAAGGAATCAGTAGGATGCCAATATGATTACCATGAAGTGTATTTTTCTTCTACTGAATGAAGCTGTTGAGGAGGAGGGTTTAAAGTAAAGTTTACAGTGAGTTTGCAATTGATATGGAATTGCAATTATCTTGATATCCTACTATAGTACCCTCTTGGATTATTGTGAGTAAATTCATTCAGAGGGACTGCCCTATTTCCAAATTCTTTTTGCCAACAACATTCAATTATTATATTTAAAAATTATAAATGTGTGTTTCTCTAATCCAAACATTTATTGTATGTTTTTTATTTTCCCTGCAAAAGATTTCCATTTGTTTTTCAATTGAATTGCCAGCTTATATGTTAAAGGTGTAAAAACTCTAAAATGATTTATCTTGATCTGATTTTTTTACACCTCAAAAACCTGGCATTTTAATAGGGGTATGTAGACTTTTTATATCCATTGTGTGTTCTGTTTGTATTCAAGATGGTTGCAGTTGGGGGAGGAATGGGAAAGGAAAACCATGGGAAAATCAGCAGGCAAGTTGGTACACAGGCATGCAAGAAACAGAGGAAGGATGAAGGAGCAGGAGCTTTGCCCTACTCACCTATTCCGGGTTTATTTTTTCTTTGCCAAAAGCAGAAACAACCTAAATAATGGATTTCACTTTGACTGTACTGTGAGCTACTTTGAATGATCCAAACCCCACAATATATTTCTTCCTTGTATGAAAGTAAACTTAGATTGTATACACTTTCATTTGAAGTATTTGAAGAATATGACATACTTTTCTGAAGTTCTGTTTGATACAAGTAATGGTTAACTTTTCATTATTTTGTCCTCATCCCCAACCCCTTGCACACAGGTTTTTAGTAATATAGATCGAGCCACTATTCAGACTGAAGAAAAAGAGAATATAGTAGAAGGAACAACAAATGGGACACTTACATCTTCAGAATCTTCATGCTGGAGCTCAGAATATTCTGATATGTAAGTAATATTAATAATATTTGATTAGTTACATTTGTGAACTTCTGTATATTAAGTGTGTGTTGACATTATGTGATATCATTTTAAATATAGGCAACAGATATCTACGTCAGTTTCTTCGGATACTGAAAGTGTTAAGCAGCACCACAGTTCAGGGTTACTTCCAAAATTAGCTATATCAGCTGAAGGAGATTCAGAGGAATTACTGTGTTCTGTTGGATCTCATAAACTTCAAGAAAAGACTGTGTTTATAAGCGAAGAAACTGTTCAAGATGAAGTAGAGGTAACAACTCCAGCAAGCACAATTAGTAATTCCACACTCTCAGGTATGATGCATAATTGATGCATAATATATATAGAAATGCCTTTTCTTAGGTCTACCTATTGAGCGGGCTATAAGAACAAGTTATCTTGAATTTTTCAACTGCTCGGTGGTTTGAAATGGGTCACTCAGATGAGCACATTGGATTGTTTTCTTTATGTCACAACATATAGGGAACGAACACAACTTTCTTTTACCTCTTGCCCCTCTTGGTTTAGTTATAAGAAGAAAGTTCTGTTGGTACTTATGTCAACTTTTTAAAAGAATATTTGTAATAGTAGTAGAATCTATTAAAATAACAAAAGAACTAACATTTTCTATATTCTCCTGTTCATTGTACTCCTCACCCTTTCCTTAACATCTACTTTTAATGAAGAAGAAGAAAAAAATCTAATGTGATTCATAGTGACAAGGTCATGGTCTCATCCTCAGAGATATTAGGATTTATAACACTCTTTTAAGCATCAATAGACCAAGATACAATCCTTTGATACTAATAGGAAAAAAATGTAGCCCATGGTTGAACTGTGGGGTCTTTGGTGTTTTCTGAGCTTGATTGTTTGCAGACGTGTCTGAAGGCAGAAGCCCTGATCTAGCACTGAAGATGTTACTTAGACTGGTAATAAAATGTCTACAGCAAACAGCCAAGCTCTGAGAGCATGAAGGACTCCACAATCTTTTGATTAGATATGTACATGTTGTTTAATAAGTACAGAATTCAAGCCAGCTATGTATCTACTTGTTATGTTACCTAATCCTTATTTGTCTAGTTTGCTGAGTAAAATATCATGGAGGGTACTAGCTAAATGCTTTGCTGTAATCACGATATATCTATACAGTAGCATTCCTATAATCTGTTAATAAAGTTAACTAATAAAACGTATATGAAGTCCAAGGCACATGTTTGACTACCCTCAGCTTAGTTTAATTTAAAGTCAGAAGCTCCAGCATTAGATGATCACTTTTCTCCAATGTTTCGACTACTGAAGCTTTCTCACTTCAGTTTTCTATATTGATATAATATTCTATAATATTCTTTGCCTAAAATGGTATGTTATGAGCATATAGAAATAATCAGCTTTGGTCTGATAATCTTCTGAAAGCTCCTCATTCATAGGAGCTCTAACTTTTTCTCTTTTGGTTTTATGCTATAAATATTTATGGAGATTCTCAATCATTCAGGTCATGGATGTACCGATGGTGCTTTTCCCAAAAGGCAACTAAAGTTTCTTGGTTTTTTTTCCCTCTGAAAATGTTTCACTTCAGAACTGAAGAAGCTTTTTGGATAAGAGAAATATTTTCAAAGAAAAAAAAGTCAAATTGCCTTAGAAAAAGCACTTTTGGTATGTTTTATGTTGTATTTCAAAAAATTGTAGCTGACAGCAAGCAACAACTTTAAGCAGGGTTGTAAAAATTACACCAATTATTAAAATAAGAAAAACATGGAAGGTTTAGTGCAAGGAAGGACAAAGAAACTAATATTAATGCTTGGTCCTCATCCCAAAATGATGATTAATAACTCTGCAGGCGTCTGTCCTAGAATTTTATTGCATGAGATTGTACCAGAAAAATAAATCCTCATGTTACTGCTTGACGTCTTCCCAAATCTTGATTTAATGTGTTGATTCTTTTACTTTGTGCAGCCGGTAGCTTTTCAGAGCACTTGGATCAGATAAACGGAAGAAATGAAAGTGTGGACAGCACAGATAATTTCTCAAAGCCATCTACTGAACAAGCATCTCATATGGCTCGTCAGCGATTAGAAACTACTGAAAAAAAGAAAATATCTGGAAAGGTTACAAAGTCTCTCTCGGCCAGTGCTCTGTCCCTTATGATTCCAGGAGGTAGATACTGTTTACAATGATGAAATTGATTCTTTTTTTTTTCTCTTTAAGCAACGCATCTTCAATCAAACCTTTCTTGTGTTAAAATGAGTCATGCTTTTTAAAGGTTTTGCATGGTGTGTACACTGAATCTTTACCAATAATTAATATTTCCTATGCATCATATTAAAAGGGGCGCTGTGGCTCAGTGGCTAAGACACTTTGCTTGTCGATCAGAAAGGTCAGCAGCTCGAATCCCTAGCTCCGCGTAACCGAGTGAGCTCCATTTACTCATCCCAGCTTCTGCCAACCTAGCAGTTCGAAAGCACGTAAAAATGCAAGTAGAAAAATAGGAACCACCTTTGGTAGGAAGGTAACAGCGTTCTGTGCACCTTTGACATTTAGTCATGCTGGCCACATGACCGCGGAGAGATGTTCGGACAACTCTGGCTCTTTGGCTTTGAAATGGAGATGAGGACCGTCCCCACAGACTCCGGAATGACTAGCACATATGTGCGAGGGGAACCTTTACCTTTACCTTACTGCATATCATATTGTTCTCTTCTTGTAAAAAAAGTTGTATTATCTGGTGAATATTTGCTGTCAGCAAAAGGAATTTTGATTTAAACAATGGACTGGATCTGATCCAGAAAGAAAGAGGTGGGTAGACGGTGGCTTGCAATGTTAAGGATTGGCCCATTCAAAGCCACCTTGCTTTTTATCTTCTGGACTTATTATCCAGATCAGCGCATCGGCTGCCTTTCCCAATGTAGATACACACTTGAACCAGATAAATGGAAGAAATGAAAGTACAGATAACCCAGATAATTTCTGAAAGCTATCAAGTGAACACATGCAACACGAGAGGAAAGCAAAAAAGAAAACATGCTGATCACATTACATTGTAATGTAATGTGAAAGAAATACAGAAGTGTATTTCTATGGACTGCACTAGTCCTTTATGACTTGGCTGGGAAGGAGCTAGAATGAAACTATCTATCCCATGTTTTCCCTACTTTGTTTTATTTATTTATTTATTTATTAAATTTATAAACCGCTCCCTCTCCCCGAAGGGACTTATGGTTATGTTTTAACCATAAAATAATCTTCTGCAAAACATGGGTCTATTATATAGTTTGTAAGAGTAGGAACATATTCTTCCCAGTGTTGGGATTCAGTTTTTTTACTACCAGTTCTGTGGGCATGGCTTGGTGGGCGTGGCATGGCTTGGTGGGCGTAGCAGAGGAAGGATACTGTAAAATCTCCATTCCCACCGCATTCCAGGGAAAGGTTACTGCAAAATCCCCCATTTCCACCTGATCAGCTGGGACTTGGGAGGCAGAGAATAGATGGGGGTGGGGCAGGTGTGAAATTCAGCAGGTTCTGACAAGTTCTGGAGAACCGATAGTGGAAATTTTGAGTAGTTCGGAGAACCAGCAAATACCATCTCTGGCTGGCCCCAGAGTGGGGTGGCAATAAAGATTTTGCAGTATCCTTCCCCTGGCGTGGGGTGGGAATGGAGACTTTGCAGTATCCTTCCCCTGGAGTGGGAATGGATATTTGGCAGCCTCCTTCTCCTGCCACGCCTACCAAGCCACACCCATAGAACCGGTAGTAAAAAAAAATTGAATTTCACCACTGGGGCAGGGCCACTCAGAGGTGGTTTTTACCGGTTCTCTGAAATATTCAAAATTTTCACTACCAGTTCTCCAGAACTGATCAGAACCTGTTGATTACCAACTCTGGTTCTACTTTAAGTTTTTAAACAAAAAGATCATAACCATAAACATTGTATAAAATACATAAACCTGTTGGTTGGTAATTTCCACCCAATCAGCTGGGACTGATTTATTTCACCAAATAAAAGAAATATTTTAGAATGTTTTGAGTAGGGCAGATACTTCTTAAACATCAAGGCTGTGAATATGATAACATAGTGTATTAACATATATATTAAACTGAACATACTCCTAAACAGAGGATCATTTTTTCCCCAGATATATTTGGGGTGTCGCCTTTGGGAAGCCCAATGTCCCCCCATTCCATATCTTCAGATCCTTCATCTTCCAGAGATTCTTCTCCAAGCCGTGACTCATCAACTGCTCCTGCAAGTCCCCACCAGCCTGTCATAATTCATACTTCAGGCAAAAAGTATGGATTCACTATCCGAGCAATCCGAGTATATGTGGGTGATAGCGACATCTACACAGTCCATCACATTATTTGGGTAAAATTTACAACCTCTTGTATCTGATTAATTTGTTTGTAGGTTATGCTTAAATGAGACACATAATTCAGTGTAGTTTAATAAATGGAAAATTATTATAACTTAGTATAATATGTAATCCAGCTGTGCTCAATCGTTTTGGTTTCAGATCTTCTTTATGATTGAGGACCCCAAATATCTGTCAATAGTACTATATTAGAAATTGAAACTGAGAAACTTTAAAATATTTAAAATATTCATAGACTCCCTGGAAACCCCAGAATTCTCCAAACCACACTTTGAGAGCCACTGATTTAGTCTGAATTGGAAATATAACTAAAATGGCTGTAAGACACAGTAGCCCTAACCATTTAAAATAGAATATTTGAACTTAAAAATGTAAATGGCATTAAAATTAGTATTTGTTCTAGAAGAACAATGTCTTCCAATTTCTTGCTATAGCAGTATTTGCCATATTTTCAGAGCATAAGACACACCTTCCCCCCCCCAAAAGAGGGTGAAAATCTGGGTACGTCTTAAAGTCCAAAGGTAGGCCTGCCCACCGGCTGCCCCCAATCCACTAGCGGCCTGGGGAAGCATGGAGGTTGAGACTTGGTTGGCGAAGTGGGCGCTGCGCAGGAGGTTTATGGCAAGGCAGCTAGCAGCTCTGCCAGTCCCTTTACCAGATGACCCAGGCAGAGGGCAGGCAGCTTTTGCTCCTGATCCTGGCCCAGGAAGAAAAAGATGAGTCTGCAGAGAAGAAGGAGAAAGGTATGCGCCTCTGTGATATGTAATGGGGAACCAGGGAGGAAAACAGTTTCAGGTGGCAGCACTGGCTGTATGCCCCATTTTTGGATTTGGGGAGGGGATCGCAGCACTGCCATCCAAAAACGCTTTCCTCCCCGATTTTGAAGGAGGCCAAAAAAAGTGGCTCACTGTCTGAAAGGGCTAACTGCCGTTCCAGGTGATGAGTATTGCCAAAAATGAGCATCACTTTTTCGTCCTCCACACTCGCAAACCGCTACCCCCGCATTTTTATGAGGACAAGCAGCTCCACGAATTGCATTGCGGGATCGGGCCAACGGGTGACGGTGGCTGGAAAGGAGAGATGTTTCGTTTTCGGGGCTCCCGCTTGGCTCGACTCCTGGGAGGGCTTAGGCACTGGCGGTGGCGGCGGCGGCTCCTCACATTGTTGGGGAGTCATCGTGGTCATTGTCTCCCTTGAGCTGCCCGCTGAGTCTCTGAGGCACCTGTCGCTTGCAGGAGGAGAAGGGGTGGTGTAAAGCAGCGCCACCTTAAACCAAAGTGTCTGAGTAACTGGGAAAGAAAGCTGCACTTGGAACCTGCCGACCGACGCAGCAAAGGCACAGGGGGCTTGCTGGGAAGCCTGGCACCATCTTTACTAGATGGCAGCATCCAGGACGACTGAAGTGCTGCGTCTCTATTGGGCCTTGCTGTGAGAAAGTCAGGCTTTCAATGCCTATGGCTATAGATAGGAAGGTGGGGGTACCTCGAGAGCGGAGCCTTCGGTGCCAAGTGCCTCTTCTGCTCCCATGAAAAATCATCCCCTGCTCCACTCCACTCACTCCAGTTAAGTGCACATAGGATGATAGGGTTTGTTTTAAATGGATAAAAAGATCTGTGCTGCTCGTTATCAAAATCTGAATGGAAGTGCGGACGCCGCTGATCCTGATGCTGGTAGGCAGAGACAGAATTCTTTTTTTCTTGTTCCCCCCCCCCCCCCCAAAATTAAGGTGTGTCTTATACTCCGAAAAATGTGGTACTTAACAAAAGAAGTTGAATCATTCCCCTTATCTGAATCCAATACTAATAAAGGGAGGGGATCTGAAGTCCAGCACCTTGTGCTGCTACCTGAGTCCCCCTTTTCTGATCAATTCAGCTATGATTTTCTTTCCCTCTTCCTCTCAACTACCCACTTTTTCTTCACATATTGGTTCAATTAATTCCATTTTCATTCATATTTTCCATATGAGCAAACCACCTCACCATTCTTCCTTAACACAGGTAATCCCCATTTAGCAATTGTCTCATTTAGCAACTGTTACAACAGTGATGAAAAAGTCCTTTTTTTTTTCAATGATCCTTTCATTTATAACCTTCACAGATTGTAAGATCATAAGGACGATCCCAGTTTCACTTAACTACTTCACTTAATGACAAAGTTGCCAATCCCAATTGTGATCACTAAACGGGGACTATCTGTAATGACCGCTCATTTTTGTATTCAGTCCACATTAATTCCTCACCTATCTTTTCTTAACCAGGTCTTTTATTGTTTTAACCCACACATTTTTTTAAACCCATTCCCTGTGCATTCACATTTTACATTTCTTCTAAATTTCCCTTGTATATAACAGAGCAGGCAGAAGCATCCAGTTATGCAAAGCCATTGTTCTTTCCTTTTGCAAACACTCCTCATAAAACACCATGCACTGCTGTATCAGAATATGTGTGTCATAAAATTTCTTTATCCATTTTTCCATCGTTAGTAACTATTCTATCAAAGGACACAAATTCATCTCTATGCTATAGATTTCCATCACTTATATATAATTTGCAGTTATTCACTCCATTTTCCATACCAAACATAATTTCCTGGGTCTTTGATACATTAATTTTTAGATGCATACTCTTGCATCATGCAGTATATCTAACATTTGCTGCAAATCTTTCAGGTTCTCAGCCAACAACATGGCATCATCTCCATCAAAAGGTACTCATGCATATCTCCCCAATCAACATTCCTCTAATTTCTGCACAAACATTCCTTTATCTGTAAATACATTAAATAACCAAGCTGTAATGAGATATGCTTGTCTTGAAAAATACAACAGTAAATTTAAATGAAAAAACAACTCCCCACCACCAATAGGAAATCTTGGATTTGCATATACTTGTAAAATGACTTTGTCTACTTTTCAACATTCAATTGTGCTGTCACCAATCCAGACTGGTTAGTGTTTCCCTTGGTTTCCCCAAATTTTTCTCTCGTGATACATCAAAAATGTGATGATTTGGAATGGAGAAATTTTAAAACGAAAGCTGCACATAACAGGCAGAAAATTTAACATTAATAATTAATCTTTAATGTTCAGTGATATTAAAGAGCAGAACTGTTTATATTATGAAGATGATGGAATAAGTTTTTGTGATTGACTCTGTGCCATTGGCATGTGGAAGAGCAACAAAGTAATCCATTTTTTTCTTGATAAATCCAAAAGCTACTGCATTATGCTTCTAGGACCAATATATTTCAGCTTATGCATTTTCTTTTACTTTCTAGAACATTGAAGAGGGAAGTCCAGCCTATCATGCTGGGTTGAAGGCTGGTGATCTCATTACGCATATTAATGGAGAGCCAGTGCATGGCCTCGTTCACACTGAAGTCATAGAACTGTTATTAAAGGTATAGTAATCTGGCAAAAATCTGTCCTCATGTTGTATGTTTTATCATTCATTCTTTGGTTCCCAATCAGTGAATTTACTGTAGGCTACTCATTTTGTTATTTAAGCTTATATAGAGTGTGTATGTATGTATGTGTGTATACACACGCACACACACTATCATTCTGAGGGTAGGATAAGAAGCAATGGGTAGAAACTAATCAAGGAGAGAAGCAACTTAGAACTAAGGAGAAATTTCCTGACAGAACAATTAATCAGTGGAACAACTTGCTTCCAGAAGTTGTGAATGCTCCAACACTGGAAGTTTGTAAGATGAGATTGGATAACTATTTTTCTGAAGTGGTGTACGGTTTCCTGCCTAAGCAGGGGTTGGACTAGAAGACCTCCAAGGTCTCTTCCAACTCTGTTATTCTGTTCTGTTATTCAACATGCACTAACCAGTTATATAGCAATAATATAGATTTGTCCATCAACTCAGTGGACAACTTATTTCCACTAGGATATCCATACATTTCTGTGAAGTAGGACTTTATAGCTGACAATTAATGCATTGATGATAATTTTTAATTAATCTAGGTTAACATATTCTTATATTTTATTTCAAATAATTTATTAAGTTGGAATATTAATTAACATTGACTATGAATTTACAAAACTTCAGCAAATTATAAAGGGAATTGGAATGTGATAGTACATACAAATTAAAGGTGGGGTTTTTTTTTTAGTGTTTTGCTCAATTAGCATCAAAGACTGTCTGTCCAATGGCTCCTGACAAAGCAGACAAGCTTTAAATCCTAATTTAAAGCAGAGTCATCTGATAGCCAGGTGGTCTGCCTTCTTTGTTGCAAAAGCCTCCTCTGGAATAACAACCCTGCACACGCCCTCCCCACACTCCTAAATATGAATTGACATGACTCTGCCATCATTTTAAAAAGCTCTGGAGTCCAGATTCTTTCTCCAGATGTTGCATTAGGAAGTAGTAGGGAGAATTTTCTTTATGAGCTAGATGTATTAGTCCTAGATTATTTCTTCCTTTTCATTTCAATTCTTTTGCACCTGTTTTTCACTTGTACACCATCTGGAGATATTACAAGTGGTGTGCCTAGCTTTATATATAAGTAAATAATGCAGAAATTATTGGCTGGTAGAGAATAAATGGAGCAGAGGAAAAAAAATACTTTGAACATAAGATATTCTAAGAAAGTACCAGATGATACACCTTTCAAAAAAAAATCTCTCCTCCCCCCTCATTCTGGATGGTAGATATAATAACAAGACCAAGCTTTGTAATGTTTTGTAGTATATTATCTCAATCTCTTTCCCCATTAACTGCGGTAAGAAGCCAGAGGGGTCATTTACAGTAGTGTCTCTTTGTTCATGTCCCATTCTTTTCTTTTCTTTTGCATAAAGTGCTTTTATTTTTAAATATGCCATATTTTTCAGAGTATAAGACGCACCGGAGTATAAGACACACCAAGATTTTGAAGAGGCAAATTAAAAACAAAAGTTTTTGCACTCTACAGACCTCCCAAAAACGGACTGGTTTCCCCCCCCCCCCAAAAGGGCATGAATAGCCTCTAGAAGGCTTGTAGAGTGCTCCTGGGGGGGTGCCCCCCCAAATGAGCAAAAAACCCACCCGTTTTTGCCTGCTTTTTGTCCAAAAAAGGGCATGCATAGCCTTTAGGAAGCTTATAGAATGCTGCTGGGGGGGGGGGGGGAATTGAGCTAAAACCAGCCTTTTTTCCACTCATTTCTGCACTCCCCAGCCTCCAGGAGTACTATGGAAGCCTCCTAAAGGCTATGTATGGCCAATTTGGGGAAGGGGACAGGGTTTCGGGAGGCAAAAAATGCTGTATTCAGTGTATAAGACGCACCCAGATTTCAGCCTCTTTTTTGAGGGAAAAAGGTGTGTCTTATACTCCGAAAAATATGGTACATCAACATTATTACAAGGACAGTGTGTCATCTGAGTATCATTCAGTTTAATAGAAAAGTAATATTGATACAAATGAGAATTACTACATTAATCAAATGTATATGGTTCTAATGTTATACATATTTATGTCAGCACATAATCCTTCATTCTTCTGTTATTCAATATTTGCTACACTCTTCTAATAGTAATAGCATTGTTCTTAAACATACCTGATAACATCCTTTTTCAAAATCTGATCTTAACCTTTACCTTTCACTTTAAATTTATTATGCAAAAATAAGTATAACAATATTCCCCCTATTCCTAATTGCTTAATCTACTCTAATTCTTATTATCAGTCAGTTTGTTTTAACAAAAAAAGGATGCTTTCTATCTATCATCTCTCACCCTCTTAGAAGTTTCCCTTTTCTCTTTTTAACTCGCTTCCCATGCTCCTCACTTGGGTCCTTATCTACATCTTTCGTATTTAACCCAGCCATTATTTCCAACTCCGCTATTTTTTGCTGCCAATCCACCCCTGAGTCTGCCAAATCCTCTATCTTTCCCCCCCCCCCAAAAAAAGGCAAGAAAAGTCTTGAGTGTCCAAGTTACGATCCAAGTCAAGGCATGGTGTCAATCCAAAGCGAGGCAGGAATCACATCAACCAGAAAACACACAGCTAGAAAACAAACATGTTGTCCCCCAGCATCGCTTCCATATGTCTGCGTGCCAAATATCCAGCTTCCAGTGCAGCCCATCAAGAAGGGCGAGGCTTTCTCTTCACGAGTAGTCTGGCTGACCTTCTCTGCTCCTGCCTTTTCTCTGTCCTTCTTCTTCTCGGATCAGTGCAGAAGGCATTTCCTCCTCCTCCTCCTCACTGACTGGCTGCAGCTTCATGCTTTCCCCACCGGACCCTCAGCCAAATCCTTCACAGATGGCTGCTCAGAGCCATCAGTCAACTCAGCTCAGGAACTGGTTCATCGTCCCCCGAGCTGACGTCTAGAGATATATCTGGGGAAGCATCCAGGGGGAGTCAACACAGGACTCCCACTAGTTTCTTGGGCTATAAAGCGAATGGGAAGGGAGGAACAATACTTTCACACTTGCAGGATTCTGTTACTGTTAACATACATTCAAGCAGCATTAACTCATCTGGCCTTGCTTTCTGTCTGGTTTCTCTCACAAGACTGACACCTATTCTGCTTTTGGAGAGGATGAAAACCGAGATGACCTCACAGAGGGAACGATCAAATAAATCTTGTTATCAAAGCTTCATTTCAACCAACAAAAGGGAATAGCGAACACCTTCCAGTCAGCCATTTAAATGACATGCTGACTCGGGACGTATCTCAAACAAGATTAGATTTCATACGACTCAGTATTCCTGTTCATATGACACACATCATGATCCAGTTAGTTAAGCAAGTCAGCTGAATATGGCTGTTGTGTTTCTGTGTGTCTGTCCCCCCCGCCCCCGCCCCCCAATTTTGATTCAGTAAGCTTTGGAAGGGTCATAGGGGGTTAGGGACTATAGTCTACTTCAGAAATGTCCTGCTTTGATTTCAACTTCATTGGTCCCTTCACCCATTTCAATTCCTTTCAATTTGTTTAAATTGGGTGTGTTTATTTATATTCATCTATTTTTTAATGATTTAATTTAATTAAATAATTAAAAGCCTTCCTTTATTTGTCCAGAGTGCCTGGTAGTGATTCTGAACCTTATGCATTTGGATAATCAAGTGGAAAATGGTTAATAAAATCACTTACATGTCATAAAAACAGAGGCCTTAGATGTTCCTCTCAGAGCTGGAGGAGGCAATCTGGCAGGATGGGTGGAGATGCACTCCCAAATTAATGAAGAGAAAAATGGCAGAAATGTAATAATATAAAATAAAGCACTCCTTGCAATTAGCTATCCTCTGAACTGTGTAATTATATTTCATCCTCTTTCCATTTTTTTCTGCTAACACCTGATAAATAGTAATGATATACTAAAGCAGGGGTGTCCAAACTTGGGAACTTTAAGACTTGTGGACTTCAACTCCCAGAATTCCCCAGCCAGCCTTGCTGGCTGGAGAATTCTGGGAGTTGAAGTCCACAAGTCTTAAAGTTCCCAAGTTTGGACACCCCTGTACTAAAGGAAGTCTCCAGCAGCTTGTCTTTTCAACTCAGGTCTCCTTCAAATTGCTGTCAAGCATGCACTAGGCATACTGTTGCTTTTATACTTTAGAGAAACTGAAATTGTAAAGCAAAAACCATTTTTAAAAAAAGTTAATTAGCTTCATCGGAAAAAACTGTCTTCCACAATTCTATCACCACGTATAATTTGCCAGCTTCAATCCGATGAACAAACTGATGGAACAAAATCGGCCTTCGGACTATATCATTGAGACCATGTTTTTTCTCACAAGGATTAGATACCATTTTTAATTGGTTTTTTTTTCATAATATGTCGTATTTTGTTATTACTGTATATCCCGTATTACCAAAAGTGTGTGAATTCAAATCATTTGAGTAGAGTTTTTTTAAAAAAAAATAGTTTTCTTTTGTGTAAATTGAAATGAAAGGCACAATGAAAGTGTTTTAGGAAATGGATTTTTATGAAGTCAATTTAAAAAATATTTTGCCGTAAAAAACATCAGAATTTTTTTTACCATGATTTAATTTATAGAGGGATTAAGGTGTATGACATTATAAGTAGACAGATAACTGCACAATTCTGCTAATGCACTACAGGCTATATACATAAGTTTATACAGAATGTGTGGTGGGTGATATTAATTTATTGCCCTGCATAAACTATCTATATATTCTGGCATTAACTGTTTGTTGACAGGATCATATGGTTTATTTCAGTCTTTCTCAACCTGGATGAGGTTATAATAAACTTTCAGAATTTTTAGTAATACCATTTGGGCTATAGAATTCTCGTGGTTGTGCTGTTACTTTTGGGGAATACCCAGATTAATACTACCTAATTTACTATTCCTTTCACTCAATTTATCCAAAACTGGCTTAATGTTTATATATCCCAAGACTGGTGTGTATACTGCCCTGAGACCAAAAACACAGTTTGTTGCAGGCAGCTAACTCTTAAAGATCTGCAGAATATGCTTTAAAAAACAATAACTAGAGGATATTTACAATCTATAACCAGATTACAAAGAGATATTTAGGCATACTTAGGGGGCTTAGATGTATCTATTTAAAATGGCAATTGTTTATTTTACTTTTGCTTTGAATAGCAGATTCAATGCTGAATAACAATTTGCATCTGAAAACCGTGTTAGTTTGGAAAAAAAATTGTAATACAAGTAGTCCTTGGAGTATGATGGCAATTGGGACCAGGATTACTATCATTAAGTGATACAGTTGTAAATTCACAACACCACACGACCGTATTGTTAGCAACAACAATTCCGATCCTGGTTAGCATCATAATCCAAGATGCACAGGTTGTTAAGCAGGAAAGCATGGAAGTTCCAGGTAAGGTATTTGGGGGTGCCAAGGGGAGGGGGAATGGCCCTGGGAGTAGTGGTACAGGCCACATGCAAATACAGGAAGTCTGGGGCATGAGAATATGGTGGACCACATGTACAGGTAGACACGAGATAAACATGCAATGGGGTGTGAGCCAAGAAGCGCTGGGCGATGGACAGGGTGGAGGGGCTGGGGGACTTACCAGAATGTCTTGCAACCTTCCCTCATTGGCTTTCTCATTGACTGCTATAGGAAACTGGCAGGAAAGGCTATAAATAGCAATCACGTTATAACCATTATTAGTTCAAGCTGGTTGCCAAGCACCTAATCATTGTCATGTGGCTACGGGGGCATTCTAAATTAACATCACTTGTAATATGAAGCATAAAGAATGCTAAAAACAAGAAAAATACTGCTCGTAGTAAAAATCTTATTTATAATCGCTTTGCATAACAAAAACTAAGATTTGGCAATGAGAGTGACACAGAAAATCCTATGTCTACATAGGATAGAAAATTTCTCAGACTTTTTCAGGCTATGGATATTAAAGAAAAATCCAGGAATACCTGGTCAAGACACAAAAGAGTAGTGATGATAAAAATCAGCCAAGTTCAAATGAACATCCCCCCCTGCCGCACTTTAGTATCTCAGTAGTATATCAACCTCTAGAGTTTTGTTATGGAACGCACCAACCTAATGTGTTTTTTTCCCCTTCTGGTTCATATATTTGACCCATATTCTGATTATTTTGTTACTTTTTAAATAAAGACTTTATAGTGCTACCATATTGTCTGATCCTGTTTTCTTATTTGAACAGAGTGGCAATAAAGTGTCAATTACTACTACTCCATTTGAAAATACCTCAATAAAAACCGGACCAGCTAGAAAGAATAGCTATAGAGGCCGGATGGTTAGACGGAGTAAGAAAACAAAAAAGAAGGAGAGCTTGGAAAGGTGAGTTGTGATTCCTTAATGAAATTTGTAATGTTTTTGTAATATGTATTTCTTTATGTAAGATGTATCTTTTTAAATTGTATTTTCAATCAAGATTTCCAATTTTTCTTAATCTTACTAGCATTAAATATTACCTTAAAGGCTGTTGATTAATTACTCTACAAGATTACTTTACAAAATTTCTTAAAATACCCAAAAGTTTAATCATTATTAGGATATTAGAATCATAGCTTTTTGTTAGAATAATTTAAGATTGTGCTTTTTATAACGATTAACCTGCTAGAAAGCTGCTGGAGTTGTGAGTGTCACTTTCAGTATTTACATGTAATAATAAGAGGGGCAGTGGGATTTCTATCTCTCTCTCTCTTTTTATAGCATAGCTTTCTTTCAAGAGTTTTTCACAATTAAGATTTTGGCTAGTTGGGATTTCTTTAAAAAGTGTTTAGCATATGGCTTTTAAGTGCTATTATTATTGCTATTTGTAAACTGCACAGAGTCACTCGGGTGAGATGGGCAATGGGTGGGTGGGTGGGTGGATAGATAGATAGATAGATAGATAGATAGATAGATAGATAGATAGATAGATAGATGATAGATAGATAGAGCATTATCCCAGACTTCCAAAATAGAATTGGAAATTATCTCTCATAGTTTGTAGATTTTAACAAATACCTCTGATTTCCAACGTAAGTGCCCAAACATCTAGCTGCAATGTCAAGTAAAACATTGGCAAGTTTTAACCACTAAAGGAATGTTGTTATAACTTTTGGATTATTGCTTTTACTGGGATTTTACTGAAAAAAATTGTTTTCATATTAGGAGGAGATCTCTCTTCAAAAAGCTGGCTAAGCAACCATCCCCTCTTCTTCATACAAGTCGGAGTTTCTCCTGTCTGAATCGATCATTATCATCAGGAGAGAGCTTACCTGGTTCTCCAACTCATAGCTTATCTCCCCGATCACCAACACTAAGCCTTCGTTCCACCCCTGATTTCCCCTCAGGTAAGGAATTGGTGATTAAAGATTGTCAATGAAAAAAAATTAAAAGTTCTTCAGATACTAATCCCAGAGTTAGTGTGAAGGTGAGATGATTTTCATGAAGTTTCTTGTGTGGCTGTATGAGTGTCAAACATAAAATTTCTAAGGCTGGAGAAATATGATCTCTGATAATATTTAGTCTGTATCAGACTTGACAATAGTTTTTTTCATGATCTGTAGATTCTATGAAAGGGACGCTGTGGCTCAGTGGCTAAGACGCTGAGCTTGTCGATCAGAAAGGTCGGCAGTTTGACGGTTCGAATCCCTAGTGCCGCGTAACAGAGTGAGCTCCCGTTATTTGTTCCAGCTTCTGCCAACCTAGCAGTTCGAAAGCATGTAAAAATGCAAGTAGAAAAATAGGGACCACCTTTGGTGGGAAGTTAATAGCGTTCTGTGTGCCTTCGGCATTTAGTCATGCCAGCCACATGACCATGGAGACATCTTCAGACAGTGCTGGCTCTTCGGCTTTGAAGCGGAGATGAGCACCGCCCCCTAGAGTCAGGAATGACTAGCATATATGTGCAAGCGGAACCTTTACCTTTACCTTACCTAGATTCTATGGAAATAATGTGTCCTATAATAGTTTCTAAATATTGAAATGAAGAACTTATAGTTTTATGTGTTCTTTTTTTCCCCCTAGGAACCAATTCTTCCCAAAGTAGTTCTCCAAGTTCAAGTGCACCCAATTCTCCAGCTGGCTCAGGACATATTAGACCCAGCACACTCCATGGTTTAGGACCCAAGCTTGGAGGATCAAGATACAGATCTGGAAGGCGTAAATCAGCTGGGAGTATTCCCCTTTCACCATTGGCTAGGACTCCGTCTCCAACACCTCAGCCAACCTCTCCTCAGCGATCTCCATCACCCTTACTGGGTCATTCAATAGGCAATGCAAAAATAGCCCAGGCTTTCCCCAATAAAATGCATTCGCCTCCCACTATTGTAAGACATATTGTCAGACCTAAGAGTGCAGAGCCACCAAGATCCCCACTGCTCAAAAGGGTTCAGTCAGAAGAAAAACTTGCTCCTTCTTATGGCACTGATAAGAAACACTTATGCTCGCGCAAACACAGCTTGGAAGTAACTCAGGAAGAGGTTATTAGAGAAGCATCCCAGCGTGATTTAACCCTTCAGAGTCTGGAGGAGAATGCATTGGAATCGCCTTCGGTCACACGAGTGAGGCCTGCCGAGCAAGGCTGTTTAAAACGCCCCCTTTGCAGGAAACTGGGCAGGCAAGAATCTGTCGATGAACTAGATAAAGAAAAATTAAAGTTCAAGATAGTTGTGAAAAAACAAGATCTGGCAGAAAAACAAGAATATTTGCAGAAAACAAGCACCGTACATGAACTTTTCAGTGAATCAGAAAACCTTATTATCTCATGCCTGGAAGACAAGGAGAGCAAAAAAGTGTTTCACAAAGCATCGGAAAGATCAAATCACTCTGAAGTTAAAATTACAGCTTTGGAGACACAGTCAACAGGCGGCATACTGAAAGACACCCTTCAGAAGAATGCAAACTTGAAGTCCAAAGAATACAGCGCTTCAGACGCATGTATGGCATGTCATAGCCCTGCACTTAATGAACTTAGTCATTTGTCTTATGATTTCAAAAGACTTTCCCCTCCGTGCACATTGCTAGATGTTCTGCCTCACTCATCCGAGAAGTTGGCAAATGGAAAAGAAGGGAATGTAGATAAAAGTGCATCAACAAAAGAATTTGTCAAATTTGAAAGATTAGATAGTAAACTTGCAAATATAGATTATTTTCGAAAGAAAATATCTTCCGAAGAAAGTGATGACAATTCTAGTCCAGTGCTAAAGCCCAAATTGGCAGCAAGCATCCTTGAATGCCAACAACTTAATTCAGCTAAGCCTATAAATATTACGCAGAATTCCAATTCGCCTGCTGAAAGTCCTTCATTTCTCAGCAGTGCTCATGCTGCTCAGATTAGTTCTGTTCCTTTTGTTCCCCTCAAAACCTTGAACAGCAGAGCGGAACCTGGCATGGAGAAATCCACCTTGATCTCCACAGAATCATTGGCCTGGAAGAGTTCTTCAGATTACAAGCTAGAAGGAAGGTCTGTTTCTTGCTTGAAACCAATTGAAGGTACATTAGATATTGCTCTACTTTCAGGGCCACAGTCTTCAAAGGCAGAAGTGTCTTCATGTGCATTCCAAGGTGACCAGAGTATTAAAAATGATCAACTCCCCCAGTGTGACAATAGCCTAAAAGCTGAGCCCTTTACTCAGAAGGTGCTACCAACTATCCAGCAATCCAGACCCTGTAAATCTAATCTTTTGGAGCTGCAGAGCTCAAAGCCTAATAAAAATACCCAGCATTCAACTTCAGCATCTGTGATGATTGAACAGCTGTCAAAAAAATCACTCTCTAATCTCAGTGCTAACGATGACTCCTCTGTAAGGGAGACCTGTCAAAAAGAAGAGACAATCCAGGTTGGCACGAACAATATGAAATCTAATGGCTTCCAAAATCAGAATCCTGCTATGATAACTTGCAGAGCTACTCAAGGACAAGGAAACACTGAAAAAGGCAAACGAAAAGAGAAGAAGCATGTTAAAGAAGTTTTGGAGAGCCACATGAAAACCGAACAGAGTGATGATGAGAGGACTGCAGATTCCTCAGTGAAGAGCTTCGTTCCAAATTTGGTTTCGAATCAAGACTCTAAGCACAGTCAAAGGTATACTTTGGATTCAACTGCTCATTTACAAGCATGTGGTACAGCAAAAGTACAGGCATCAAATTCCAAGACAAAGCCCAAAGATGTCAAAGATATGCTTAAACAGCCTGCAAAGGAAGATGAAAACATCATTGGAGAATTTTCAGGAAATGAATTTGGCATGCCTAAGCCGAAAATGAATGCTTTGCTTTCCCCAAAGTGTTTCAATTCAGTTAAAATAGAAAAGACAATGGTTGCTGCAACTGTGCAAAAGGATAAGCTTCGAGACCTGGGATCAAAAGAGCAGAGGCAATCTAAAAACACACAGCCTCCGACTGCTGATAAGGAGCCTAATTTTGCTTTTAAGCCACAAAGTAGCAATTCTGATGTTCCTGCTGTAAAAGAACCATTCAACAGACCCTCTGCAGCAGATGTTCCTGTGTGTTATAGCAATCAAGAAACTCTCCAGCCTGCTATGGAGAATAGCACTGTGAAATCAAAGCAGGTTCTTGATGCTTGTTCCTCTAAATCAAAACATTCTGAAAAATTTACACATAAACCATTAGCTACACAGGTAAAAGAAAAAGAGAACGGTGCACTGGGAATGGCTGGTTCTCGAAAGGAGGGGAAAAACATATTTAAGATCACTTTGGACTCTTTCTCACATTCTTCAAGCTCTCAGAGAAAGCTAAATAATGCACAGATACAAACAGAGCAGAATGTGGTGATAGCGTGTAGATCAGAACCACCGGTCCAGCTCAATAGAGCTGCTGAAAATCAGCTTAAATCTTTTAGTAAAAGCCAGGGGACAGAGAATGCCAAGCTTTTTCAGAAGGAAGGGATAGCAAGCTTAGGAGATCCAGTTGATCAAAAGCCATTCCATCTACGGAACAAGCCAAAGGTGTCCACTGCGAAAGAGTATCCCTTGCTGAGCAAAGAGGGAGATAAGGATTCAAGTAACCCAACAGTATCTCCAGAAAAACAACCTGAAGGAAGGAAATGTACTGATGCACTTTATTTTCAAAGTGACAGCAAGAAATTGGATTCCAGCTTTTCTGTGCCTGCTTGCGATGCCAGAGGAAAAGTTGTGGAAAAGTCAGCCACAGGTAACAAAAACTTTCAGGACTGTAAAGGAAAAGGACACGCAAATCTAAAGCAGCTGGCAGAAGGGAGTAAATCAAACCCAACAAAACATTCCTCCTTGACCACGTTGCAGAATTCGTGTCGCACAGTTGGAAACACTACAAAGCAGGTGGATGGCCCATTCAGTTGCCCAGAACCTAGACAGAAAGCCCCAGTTTTGCCTTCCTCAAAGGCTAAAGCGCTCTCAGCAGCGCCGCCCCTCGAAGCAAACTGCAAGGAAGTCAAAAAGCAAAGCAGCTTTTCTTCCTCAGCAGATGGCAGAACAGAAACTGTGTCACTATTGAACTTTCGCTGTACGTCACCCCCTAAAGAGCAAATCCCTACTTCTGATTTGGGGGGTAAACCCAGAGGTCAGGAGAGGTCTCACTCTGCTAGCACTGTGGACATAAAAGGAAGAGACCCCAGTCTGCCTCAATCCTCTGCTACAAGAAAACAGAATGTAGGTAAAGATTTGCCAAAGTCAGGGACTACAAATGACTCTCTCAATGCACTTTCGTTGGACAAAGATTCTTCCCGGCAGAAACGAGGGAAAGACCCTTCAAAACACAGCCCTCACAAAAAGAGCTCTTAGTAGTTGCTTGCAAATAGGACGTCTCGAATGAAAGTCTAGTTGTCTGTTTCCCCTCCCCCTTCAAAAATCAGCACTGTGTAGTATTTTCTTTCAGAAAAAAAGTGTGCCACTTCAAGAGGGTCTGTAAAGAAAGACTCATGTTTTATTCCCCTTTCATAAATGTCTTCCCAAATGTTACCGGTTAAACTGTTAGCATATGGTATTTGTATAGAAATACTTTTACAAGTTGAGAGACTTGAGGTAAAGTGGGCCTGGGGTTGCAGCTGGTCGTGGCAAGTTCATGTAAATACTTAATGTGTTTGTTTTGATTTACAGTATCCAACTGCTGCTGATTGTATTGTTTACTCTTTTTTAGAGTTGCTGCTTTGCCACCAATTTGCCATAATCAAAGAAGAAATAGAATTGCTAAAGCTTAGGCCTAAACTGAACCCACAGTTGCATTTCCTCTAATGGGAGGATGAAAGTAGATCCTTTTTTTCTTGTTCAGATTTGTACACCGATGATAAAAATCTAAGAATATTGAGATCTACTGATTTCTAATGAGTTTTGCTGCATAGTTTTAAGCACCACAGATTCATACTTTTGTGCGTGAGCTAGACTTACTCATTTAAACCCAGTGCTGCTTAAACTTGTCAACTCCCAGGGAGTTGAAGTCCATGCATCATAAAGTTCCCAAGTTTAAGAAACATTGGCTTAAATGAACAAGCTGCAGTTCTTTAATGCGCAGGGATTGTGTTTATTTAGTGTTGGTGTTAGGAAACAGAAAAAACTTCCATTGTCTTCTTACATAATACTTCCTTGCTGGAGGACAGTTTTGGAATAACAGGAAATGTTCTTTTTTCTTCATGGCATGCTAAGTATACATTTTTATTCAGGTCATATTAACTGTGGTTTGGCCTTTCTAATATGATACTTATGTAGAAGCAAATGTGAGAACTACATTTCATCTTTGCTATCATGAGAGGTAAATTTGGTCATTTAGTGGTTCAGTTTTCTTTGCTGTTTTATGACAAAAGTGGTGAAGGTTGCATTTTCCATCATTTTATCTAGATAATATATTCAGTACCTGATAACATACTTAGCTGGGGCCTTACATTGTAAATTAAACTTGCTGTTTATTTGCAAGTGATGCTAGGATTCACATTCTGGTTGAAGTATATTAAGTATCTGTAAACATTTCATAGCATGATATTTATTTGTATAGAAAAGTTAATTTTTTAAAATAAGAAAAAAACATTTTTAGATTAAAAGGGGAGAACATGTTGGCGCTTTTTGGGATTAGAATGTGAGCTTAGGTTTCCTAAGCCTTACTTTAATTTCATGATACATGAAATAAGTTTAAATGGATGACTTTTGAAGGAAACTTGATTTGGTTGGAAACAGATAAAAACATCAAAGGTTATGATAGACAAGAACGTTAAAATGAGAAGAAAATTCATTAATTTTTCTTCCTTTTTATACAAACTTATAGAAGTCCATTTAAACTTGAGTGTCCTCCAGGGCATTTTTCCTGTTTCCTAACTACAACCAACCAAGCATAACCTAATTATGAACTGACTGTTTACAAGATCTTTACAAGAGTTCTAAATGCATTTCCCTGGGGAAGAAATAAACCAGGTGGGATTTGTTCATATTTATAAGCCTCAGAAAATGATAGCAGCAGCCAGTTTCTAAATGTCCATTTGAGTGGTAGTATATTCATTTGCTACTCATGAATTATTTAAAACAAGCAGAGAAGAAAAAATGCTCTTCGGGTATTCCTGTCATTTATAGTCTGAATTTGTGCTTTGGGAATAAAACTGAATGCAAATGTACCCCCAAATCAAAATGTCGTTCTCTGGGAAGTATTTCATAGTTTACAATTACTTGTACTGGAGGGGAAAACCCTTTCACCTTTTTTCCTTTAAAGCACATGTAGCTATCTTGTTTACAAATGTATCTTTTAATGTATATTTTGTATATAGTGCTTTATCACTTTTGCCAAATATTTCCCCCCTCATTTTGAAAATACGGTAGCACCTGAGTTCGCATTCATGTAATTCCTTGTCCGTTAATGTTTACCTTAAAGTGAATTGTTAGAGGTCCTCTGAATTGTGTATTACTTGTCAGTCTTTGTGTGGCTCTATATTATAATGTCCGTTTGTAGTATCCCCTACTGTTAATTATCAAATTATATTAAAAAATGGTTAGTATTTCTGCAATAAAGTATTTGCAGTCTCTTTTTTTTCCTTTAAGAGATCCCCATGATTGTCATAAAAATTGCCTATTAAATGCAAATATTTATACTTGGAAGTTGGAGAACATTGAAATAAAAAAGGGCATGAAATAAATCTGAGTTTGTTTCTTGAACTGGCTTTCTTGAATTCTAAAATAGCACATTTTAAATATTCAGGATTTAATAAACAAGAATGTGTGTGAAATATTTTTTGTTACACCGATAAGTACAATGTGGACTAGAGCTCCATGTGAATTATGTGAAGGAGGCTGTAATAAAAGAAAAGAGATTTGGTAAACATTCTGTCGCTTGGAAACATAATATGACTTATTCTTCAGTGAAATATGAAAGAGTGACAGAAGAAAGATTATTGATCATAGATTTAGTGGGTTGTAAATTGAGAATAAAATGAAAAGAGTAAAACTTTATGAAGATATAGGAAAGCAGAACAAACGGCAACATTTCCAGTGAACTTGAAATCACACATATGAGAATTTCAACAAACAAATTAAGAGTATTTTTCAGTACACAAAAGATTTTAATTACTTCATTTATGACCATATATGTTACATGCTCACTTTGTCCAATGGCCTGTGTAAAGATGTAGATGTGTCCACACATCCATTCTGACTCATGACATTTTCTGGAACCAAGAAATGATGCAGGTATGTGAAGAAAATTGATATTTTTTTTATTCCATCATTGTGACCATGGAATGAATAAATAACGCAGCACAAGATAGTTGGAAATAATACCAGGCATTATCCAAATGGAAGCTACCTGGTTTTAAAATAGTTTCGTTCCCTAGGTTACAGATTTGTACAACATTGTAGACTTTAGGTCATAAAGCAGATATCCAGGAAAAAAGTTTTGCATATCTCACAAGAAAAGAAAGGCATATTCCAGTGGCATCTAATTATTTAGAAAAAATGTTAGCATCCAGTTACCTAGGAATAACTTTTTCACATTTTCCACTAAAGGTGCAATTTAGTAGAATAAACTCTACGTTTAGTGGTCAATTAATAACAAATGTTTCTGTCATTAACACAATATCTGGATATTTTTTCTTTAAAACCAAGTAGTTTTATTTTGAATTAGAACATTTTGATGAAAATACCACATAGCTTAATGAATTTATAAACTTCAATATTTTATTAATTTTAGTAAATTTTACTACCTTAAAAATTTTAATCAGTTGTAGGCATCACTATTCTTTCTTGTACAGAATATTTGTGTTAATATGTTTCAGAAAGATAGCAATTCTATATAAATGAATACCTATTCATGGTTTATTGTTACATAGCAGAGTAAGGGCTTTTGCTATTTTCCAGTAAGGCATTTCCCATGAAATTTACTTTAGCTTTTGAAGATATAATTGTTGTACAGTGTATGAAATTCTGTGTTAATTCAAATTTGAATTGCAGAAATAATCATGGATACATAAAAATAACCCAAATTTTTCCCACTGCTTGATAATTTCCCAGCCAAAAATTAATCAGTTCCAACTTTGATTACAAGCCTATTTATTAAATATAGCTTAATTTATAAGCTTAAGTTTTCATGCATACATGTGTCACACAAATGTACATATACAATATGCCACAGCACCAAACAACAGTTGATAAATGAAGGTAAAATCTCTTTCAAAATACAAGCAGTTTCCAGATTAAGAACAAGTTCCATTCCTAACAGTGGTGGGATTCAACATTTTTTACTACCGTTTCTGTGTGTGTGTGTGTGTGTGTGTGTGTGGCTTGGGGGGGCCTGGCAGGGGAAGGATACTGTATAATCTCCATTCCCTCTCCACTCCAGGGGAAAGTTACTGCAAAATCCCCATTTCCTCCGGATCAGCTGGGACTCAGGAAGCAGAAAATAGATGGGGGCAGGGCCAGTCAGAAGTGGTATTTACCAGTTCTCCGAACTACTCAAAATTTCCACCTACTGTTTCAGCAGAACTGGTCAGAACCTGCTGAATACCACCTCTGATTCCTAAGTCTGTCTATCTCTACTTTTTACATAGGTCAGAACTTGTACTTACAAACGGATTGCCTATTACTAAAATGGTGGATGGCATTCTCCTTCCTCAAATTGATTAAAAATCGAAACTGCGCAATGTCTTCAAAACCCTGAAAATAGGCTGCATATTAAAGAAAGGGCTTTATCAGTTTACCGGCTTGAAGAAGGACAATGTGGTCCACTATTTTCAGTAATAGCCCATTATAAGTATAAGTTGTAAGTCAGACATTCTTATCCTGTAGGCTTCCTGTACAGAAAACCGATATATTGGCACAAATAGGCATTTTCTTGTAAATATCCATGCTTAATGCAGAGAAAATGAATGCATACATGGTGGACAATGCATGTAACTTTGGGGAAGGATAGAGTAGCACGATGTGCTCATAAACATAATGTCCTTCTAAAGAGAGATCATATAAAAGATATCCACAGAAAATAGGCAATAAAAAAGCTATGCACAGTTAAAATTTTTGCATTAGCACATATTTACCCGTGAATCACTTTTTATATATTCTGCTTTTAAACCTTGAAAAAAAACCAAGTGCATATTTGTTCTTTTTTAAATACACAAAGCTAGTAGCAATAGTGATAGCACTTGGATTTATACACCACTTCATGCTGCATTTACAGCCCTCTCTTAGCGGATTACAGTGTCAGCATTTTGCCCCCAACAATCTGGGTCCTCATTTTATAGACCTTGGAAGGCTGGAAGGATGAGCCATGCTTGAGCCGGTGAGAATCAAACTCCTGACAGCGAGAAGTGAGTTAGCCTGCAGTACTGCATTCTAACCACAGCGCCACCATGGCTCATCAGTAGGCCTGGATATATTAATAAAATATTTCTGAGCTATGTCCATGAATGTTGATAATAAAACATTTTGATTTTCAATTATAGCCTCTCATTTTTAGCAGCAAAAAATACAATTGGAATCTACAGAAATGAACCAAGATCAGAACCTCTTAACTACATGCTTCTCTAATGTTTAAGTTCACACAGACTAGCAAATCATAATAAAAGAAAAAGAAAAACCATCATGATCAATATCCTTAGAGTTACTCTAGAACAGGGGTGACGAACCCCCGGGCTGTGGCCTATTGGGAACTGGGTTGTGGAAGTGGCTGATGAGTATGTGAAGCTAGATTTGTGTAAATCGTGGGCACGCATGCAAAACCATCTCCCCCTCCCCCCCCCACCATCACTGCCAGTCCCTGGAGCCAGAAAGGTTGGGAACCACTGTTCTAAAAGATAGAGTGCAAAAAAGTACAGAACTGTAGGCTTAGTCATTAAAGTTAAACTATGCTTTAGCATTACAGGTAAAACATTTTGTTTACATTTTGTGAAACGTAATAGAAGATATAAGGTATACTTCATATTCACTTAGAAGAAGCAAATCTCATAAAACCACCAGTGTAAAAAAAGAACTGTATATTCTCTTATATTAACATATTAGTATTAAAACCTTTACAGATTTTGGGAAAAAGAAGTAATTTTTATATATTCTAATATAGTGAGAGCAAACCTTTGGGGCTTGCCATGTCAAAAATTTGGAAATATAACTAACTTGACTCTGCTGGCATGTCACTGCGATCCCCATCCCCGAAACAAAAGAGAAATAATTCTCTATATATCTATTTAAAAAAATATAGTCCAATCACATATGGTGCTGTTTATTTTATATAAAGAAATATCAAATAATTACAAAAATGAAATATGAGTAAAGCAAACTATTTTTGGGAGGGTCCAGGGTCTGTGCAAGAACAGAGCCTCCATAGTCTCCAAAAATTGTGTGAAGACCGAGTGTGTCTTCAAGAATAGTTTTTGAACAAAATAGTACCCCCTCGGACGAATTAGTGATAAAAAAAACTTTGGATTGTGCAGAGATGGACAAATTAACACTGAAATTAAAAGATAAAGAAGACTCGGAATATTATGAAATTTGGAACAATTGGTACAAATGGCTGCAAAACAAGAAAATTAATTAAGCTGAAAAACAATATATATAAATATATATAGAACTGTGTATAAAGGTGTGTAAATATAGAAGCGAAATGTTATATACATGTACAGATATGATGATATAACAATGTTGATATAATGACTATAATGTGTTGTAGAAGGGAAAAAATAATAAAAAATCTGCTAAAAGAAGAATAGTTTTTGTTGGGTGTTGGCACATTGGCATGTCACAAAAATGCCATGGTGTGTCACCTCTGACATGCATGTCATAAGTTTGATATTACTGTTCTAATGTGTAAAAAAAGGTTTCAGAGACAACTAAGGGCATATAATCTTCATATTTTTACATAATTAAATCAATTGGAAAGTTGAGGACTCTCCTGTTTTCTAGAACATTACATTAGTATGTTGTTCACCTATCTGCCACAACATTGAAAGCCTGGGGTATTTTGTTATCACCTAACACATTGAGAGAATGAAATTAGAAATATAACAGTTAGAAAATGCAATACTAAACAACATACACTGATTTCCCTCCTTTGCAATCATTTTCTACTCAAATCTATGTTGTTGGAATTAAGTGATGCAATATTGATATAAAAAGGAAAGGAAACACCCATTGATGTTAAAAATGTCTTTCTATTAAGAAATATATTTGTACATTTTCAAAAATTCCTGCATACTTACTTTCTTTCATAAGCTTCTATCTATAAACATTTTTGCTTTAAAGTATACCTGGTCAAAATGAAGGTCACTACAATTACTATTATCACAACAAGAGTAATCAATGCTATTTGTGCAGTGCTATATCCACAGGACAGATTTATAGAGAAAAGCTTAGTGCCTGCTAGTGATTTGGGCTCAGCGCACAAGGTCTGTTCAGAATCTTCAATTTTATCTATGTTCTGCTTGTACCAAGTTAATAATCCAATATTAGAACAGGTGCATTCCAGTGGATTGTAACTTAAATTGATTATACTCTGGCCAGATAGTCCAGTCAACAAATCATGTGGGATAATATGGATTCTATTATTGGCAAAATTGAGATAAATGTTCCTGAGGCTGGAAAACACATCTGAACAGAATGCAGTAAGATTGTTATGATTCAGATCCACATGTTTTAACTTGCTAAGGACAGAAAATGCTTTAGCTTCTATAACCATCAATTGGCAAGAAGCTAAAGTCAACACCTCTAGATTGGGTGCTTTCTGAAGAAAGTTGTCATTGAAAATGGTGCCAGATTTAAAGGTATTTCCATTCATGTTTAAGACAATAAGGCTGCTTAGACCTTGCAAAATATTCTGCTTGCTTGTATCCATATGAGAGAAAGAAAGGTTCAGGATCTGCAAAGAATGTAGGTTGTGGAATGGGCCTTGAGAATTATCGATGATAATGCGTGTAAAAGAGAGATCAAGAACTTTCAAGTTAGAACATTGGTTGAATGCTGTATGGTGGAATGAAAGGTTGCGATTGTGGCTTAAATTGAGGTGTTGCAAGCCAAAGAGACCATGAAGTTGTTTGCTGCAGCAGTCTAGGCTTTCTATGTGACTCCCGCTCAAATCAAGGTGTTGAAGCTTTGACAAGGATTCCAAACATCCAAAACTCAAGTTCATGGTGTTATAATTCTGCTGGATGTAGAGATGGGTAAGAGAAGGCAAAGCAGAAAAGTCGATGTCACAGAGATTCAAAAACTCATTCCAATTGAGATTTAATTCTTTCAGTAAATTCATCTGAGGAAGGCTCCGTAGCTCAGAAAGGGAGGTGTGGGTCAGGTCCAATCTTTTCAATTCGGACAAACATTGGAAAGTGTCACCAGAAGGTTCTAGGAAAGAGTGATACTGTAGAGTGAGATAGTCTACAGAGATGTTGCATACGCCTTGCAATGTCCTCTCTTGAATGGGAAGGCTGTCTACTCCCCAAAAAGTGCCGAGCCAGAGGACAGTAGTGCTGACACCTTGCAATCCATCCAAGATCACTGAAATATTACTACAACTGCCAAAGTCCAAACTGTAGAAAGAAAACGAACTAAAAGCCTTGGGCTCTATGTGCATAATCTTGTTGTCCCTAAGATTGAGAGTTAGATTGTTAGCTTGTTTTAATACCTCTATGCCTCTAGATGATATTGTTTGTATATTGTTTGTCTGTAAATCCAAGTGTTTGAGCTTTCTAGTTGGAAAATCCGATAGCAGCTCCAATGTTTGGATATGGTTGCTTCCTAGTAACAGTGTTTCTATGTTGTGTAGGTCCTGCATTGGGATAAATGCTAATTTAGTGATCCCTGTTTGGGTTAGATCAAGATGCTTCAGACACTGAGGACCCATAAATGCTGTTGAAGCCAAAAAGAGAAGATTGTTTCCAGTAAAGACAATGGTCTCCAGGAAAATATGGCTTTTGAAAGTGTCTTCATATACCCAATTAATCTGACACCTTTTAAAACAAAACAAAATCTGGTATTAAAATAAAGCACAACTGTGGATATAATTGAAATACAGGTGAAACTCGAAAAATTAGAATATCGTGCAAAAGTTCATTTATTTCAGTAATGCAACTTAAAAGGTGAAACTAATATATGAGATAGACTCATTACATGCAAAGCAAGATAGTTCAAGACGTGATTTGTCATAATTGTGATGATTATGGCTTACAGCTCATAAAAACCCCAAATCCACCATCTCAGAAAATTAGAATATTGCATGCAATCAATAAAACAAGGATTGTACATAGAACAATATCGGACCTGAGTACATGCATATATACTCAGTACTTGGTTTGGGCCCCTTTTGCAGCAATTACTGCCTCAATGCAATGTGGCATGGAAGCTATCAGCCTGTGGCACTGCTAAGGTGTTATGGAAGACCGGGATGCTTTAATAGCGGTCTTCAGCTCTTCTGCTCATGTCTCTCATCTTTCTCTTGGCAATGTCCCATAGATTCTCTATGGGGTTCAGATCAGGCGAGTTTGCTGGCCAATCAAGCACAGTAATCCCATGGTCATTGAACCAGGTTTTGGTGCTTTTGACAGTGTGGGCAGGTGCCAAGTCCTGCTGGAAAATGAAGTCAGCATCCCCATAAAGCTTGTCTGCGGAAGGAAGCATGAAGTGCTCCAAAATCTCCTGATAGATGGCTGCGTTGATCTTGGACTTAATGAAGCACAGTGGACCAATACCAGCAGATGACATGGCTCCCCAAATCAACACAGACTGTGGAAACTTCACACTGGACTTCAAGCATCTTGTAGTGTGTGCCTCTCCATTCTTCCTCCATACTCTGGGTCCTTGGTTTCCAAATGAAATGCAAAAGTTGCTCTCATCAGAAAAGAGGACTTTGGACCATTGAGCAACAGACCAGGTCTGTTTTTCTTTAGCCAAGGTAAGATGCTTCTGACGTTGTTTGTTGTTCAGGAGCGGCTTGACAAGAGAAATACAACATTTGAAGCCCATGTCCAGGATCCGTCTGTGTGTGGTGGCTCTTGATGCACTGACTGCAGCTTCAGTCTACTCCTTGTGAAAGTCCCCAAGACTTTTGAATGGCCTTTTCCTGACAATCCTCTCCAGGCTGCGGTCATCCCTGCTGCTTGTGCACCTTTTTTCCCCCATACTTTCCCCTTCCACATAACTTTCTATTAATGTGCTTTGATACAGCACTTTGGGAACATCCAACTTCTTTTGCAATTACCGTTTGAGGCTTTCTCTCCTTATGGAGGGTGTCAATGATGGTTTTCTGCACAACTGTCAGCAGTATTTCCCATGATTGTGATTCCTACTGAACCAGACTGAGAGACCATTTAAAGGCTTAGGAACTCTTTGCAGGTGTTATGCCTTAATTAGCTGATTAGAGTGGGACACTTTGAGCCTAGAATATTGCACCTTTCCACAATATTCTAATTTTCTGAGATTGTGGATTTGGGGTTTTCATAAACTGTAAGCCATAGTCATCACAATTATGACAAATCACGGCTTGAACTATCTTGCTTTGCATGTAATGAGTCTATCTCGTATATTAGTTTCACCTTTTAAGTTGCATTACTGAAATAAATGAACTTTTGCACGATATTCTAATTTTTTGAGTTTCACCGGTAGGTAGTAAAATGAAGCATAGAGACCCAATCAACATTGACAGATTTTAGATGGTTATCAAAGCACATCATGGTATGTCTGTTTAAACAAGACAAATACCTATCAATTTCCAGTTCAGAAGGAGTGTTACAATCTTGCAGACGCTGATTAAAATTTATTTTCTTGAGTAAAGCCTTGAAAAACACTGTAGAAAATAAAATTTCTGTATGAAAGTACAGGACAATCTCTGGTAACATTTTAAAGCTAATGTCAAATATTAGAAGAAATAAAAGCTGCCATGTTGACACCTAAATGAACATATACAGAGCCAATGCCTTTATTATCAAACAGCTGCAGGTTTCCTGGTTTTCCAGAGCTCTAATTGTTGAAGATGATTGCAACTATTACTGAGACATTTAGAACTTCATCCACAACAGCAATATATGAGAAAACATGAGCGCATAAAAAAAAGACATGGAAAAAGAAATTCAGAGTACAGGTAGTCCTTGACTTACGACCACAATTGAGCCCAAAATTTATGTCGCTAAATGAGAAATTTGTTAAGTAAGTTTTGTCCCCTTTTACGACTTTTCTTGCTGCATTTTTAAAGTGAATCACTGTGTTTGTTAAATTAATAACACCGTTGTTAGGTCAGTCTGGCTTCCCCGTTGACTTTGCTTGTCAGATGGTCACAAAAAATGATCACGTGTCCCCGGGACCCTGCAACCATCCTAAATATGAACCAGTTGTCAAACATCCAAGTGTAAATCATACGACCATATGCTGGGGATGCTGCAAAGGTCATAAGTGTAAAAAAGGGTCATAAGTGACTTTTTTCAGTGCCATTGTAATTTTGAAGAGTCATTAAATGAACTATTGTTGTAAGTCAAGGACTCCCTGTAGTGTTGGAATAGGTCCCAGCAGACTTGAATTTAATTCCATATTTAACTATCAGGGTTCACTAAGAATTTTTTTACTGAGTTATTTTCTCTCAGCTTGGTCCACTTCACAAAGGCGTTGTGAAAATAAAATGTTGGGGAAGAATAGTTATGTGAGACACCTTGAAAATTTTGAAGGGAAGACAGAATCTAAGACTATTTCCCATCGTATCTTCTCAGTCCAATAGAGTCGGCTTGCTTCAGGTCCTGTCAGGTAAGTAATGCTATCTATCTTCTGACAAGCAAAGTCAATGGAGAAGCCAGATTCATTTAACAATGGTGTTACTACCCTGTTTCCCTGAAAAGAAGACCTCCCCGGATAATAAGCCCAATTGGGCTTTTGAGCACATACGCTAAAATAAGCCCTCCCCCAAAATATCACAACACAGCAGCAGCCATGAGGTGACCATGCTCGCCACCTCCTGCACCTCAAAAATAATAAGGCTTCCTTGAAAATAAGGCCAAGTGCTTATTTCGGGAGTCAAAAGAAAATAAGGCCCTTATTTGGGGGGAAACATGGTAATTTAACAAATGCAGAAAATGAGCCCTCTCTGTCGCAGCATCTGTCTGTTGCAATAGCTTCCCATGAGCAATGCATATGCCCTCCACTTTGTCCGCTTTCAATAAATTCTTTAAAACCAGTTTTTCTAGGTCTTGATTGAGCATTTGAGTGAATGCCTTTAAATGGGGGGGGGGGGTTTGCTGTGGAAGGATGTCATGTTGTTCTGTTTATGCAGCATTGTTTGTTTTAACGTTGTGAACCCTTCCAGATCGTTCTGCAACTGGGCAGTATAATAATTCAACCAATGTACCTACCTTGTTAAGTCTAAGTGCACCAGGGCCTTCAGCCTGCTAAATGTCGATTGCTGAAGCAGATGTAGGAAGTTGAAACTGAAATCAAGAACTTCAGTTGTGAGAGGCAGTTCTTCTGGAAGTTCTGTCAGTCCTAAACCTTCACAACTGTAGCTTCTATTAATAAAAAACTGTAAATAAATATATATATATATATCAAGTTAGATACTAGTACATCGATACAAGTAGTCCTTGAGCTCAGATTTTCAGTTGCTAAGCAAGACAGTTGTTAACGGAGTCATACCCCATTTTGTGACCTTTTCGCCATGGTTGTAAGCAAATCACTACAGTTGTTAAATGAATTCTGCAGTTGTTCAATGACACTGGCTTTCCCCATTGACTTTGCCTGTCGGATGCGTCCTATGAAAGTTGCAAATGACAATCTCAGGACCTTGGATCAGGGGTGGTATTCAGCAAGTTCTGACAGGTTCCGGAGAATCGGTAGTGGAAATTTTGAGTAGTTCAGAGAACCGGCAAATAGGCTGGCCCCACCCCCGCTGCTTCTCAGCTGATCTTCTTTTGTTGCCCTGAACAGGAGAATGAAGCTGGGAAGCAGGTTAGTGGGGTGGGGGTGGCGGAATGGGAATTTTGCAGTAACGTTTCTCCAGGAGTGGGGAAGAAATGGGGATTTCACAGTACCCTTCCCCTGCCACGCCCACCAAGCCACACCACGCCCATAAAGCCATGCCCACAGAACCGGTAGTAAAAAAAATTTGAATCCCACCACTGCCCCGGATGTTGCAACCATCATAACAGTGGTGGGTTCCAGATCCCGTCGCAACCGGTATGCTGCAACGGGGCTGGCCGTCCACCACATGCACGTGCACTGCTCACGCATGCGCACCACCACCCTGTGACATTCCAGCTGCTCGGTGGAGCATCGCATAAGCACCATACATTTCGTGCGCATCAGGAGTAAGTTCCTGCCAGTTCTAACCTCTTCTATAGAAGAGGTTCCACAAATCTACCATGCCCTTTAGTTCCAGCTCCCTCCCCCCACCCGACTGCACCATGCTTGCCCTGCCTGCCGCTCATTGATTGGCTGGCTCACCAATCGCCCCGCCCGCCTCTAAGAGTCCTATCTAAATCTTAAAGTCTTAAAGCTGTCAAGTTTGAACACCCCTGGGTTTTTTTTCTAAAGGGTTAGGGGTGCCAGGGTCTTGTAACTTGATAGCTTTAAGACTTGCGTGCTTCAAATGCCAGAGTTCCTGAGCCAACATGACTGGAGGAGGAATTCTGGGAGTTGAAGTCCACAAGTCTTAAAGCTGTCAAGTTTGAACACCCCTGGGGTTTTTTTTTCTAAAGGGTTAGGGGTGCAAAGATCTTGTAACTTGACAGCTTTAAGACTTGCGTGCTTCAAATGCCAGAGTTTCTGAGCCAACATTTTGGTTGCTAAGCAAGAGCGTTGTTAAGTGAGTTTCACCACATTTTACAAGTTGGCCACGCCCACCCGGTCACATGAGTGCTAAGCCACTCCCACCTGGTCACATGGCTGGCAAGCCACTCCTACCCGGTCACATGGCCAGCAAGCCACTCCCACAAAGCAGACCACACCTACAGAAGAGGTTCTAAAATTTTTTGAAACCCACCATTGGTGCACGTGCACAAATGGCCAAATACAGGTAAGGAACACAGGTGGGCCCTCCAAAGCACCATATTGGACAGCACCTGGTGCTCCCAGCAGGCACCAGTACACCTGTGCCGGGGCATACTGGCCGTAACCCACCACTGCATCAGGAATACATGCTGGTTGCCAAGCACCCAAGCTTTGGAGATGCTGTAATGGTCTTCAGAGTGACTGAAGACATTTAAAGAATGGTTGTAAATTGAGGACTATCAATATATCTGAATGTATTATATGTATCTCTTCAGTTTTATGTTTTTAATAAAAACCATTGTATTTTAAGCAAATATGCCAACATGTAGCTCAATATGCCAATAGAATAAATCTGAAACCTAACCCTAACTCTTTTTAAAACTATATCAGGGACAAACTAGTGCTACCATTAGATATGTCGTTGCCAGGAATCTGACGTAAACTTTCATTGCCTATGTGAAGGGAGGGTAAATTATAAAGGTTACATCAAATTAAACTCCTTTTGGAATGAATAAAAAGGGTCACATAATGACATTTTGTCCCTCTGTTTAACATTTCTTTTAAAAATTAATGCTAACAGTGTTTTTCTCAGTTGTTGACACTTCACTAAAATTTACATTAATGCCATTTGTCTGTTGCTGCTGCTATATAATGGACCATTTTTTTAAAAAAGACAAAAAAGACCATCAGCATTATAGGATAACGATCAGATGAATGATAATGAAAGTTCGCGATTTCATATGCTGTTATGACATGTGGCTTACAGGGGTTTTTGATAGTGTCTTGTGTACAGTGAAGAGCTCAATGTGAAATAGTAATCTCACATATAGGCTTTCTACTCATTTTTAATGCAGAGAGTTCACAATAGGTTGACAGTTCAACAAATGATAAATGATTGAAAAATTACGGTTATACAATGTGTGCATGACCTTGAAAACATTTCTCAAAATAATATAACTGCTATTGGGATCCCCTACCATGTTGCACAATAAATAACTATATAAGTAAAACATACGGCATTCAATGCTAGTGTGAATTTCTCAAAATCTTATAGAAAACGTTGCTAAATACAATAATCACAGAACACAATTTTCATCAGCTAGGATATAATTTTCCTGTCAGGAGGATGACAATTAGAAATATCATTGGAAAGTGAACATAAAGGGTACAACTAAAGACATTTATTTCTATAAAGCATTTTTATTAGTTTCAATTTCTTTCCATTCAAAATACCTTATCTAGATACTAATAGAACAGTGATGGCGAACCTTTTTTGCCACAGGTGCCAAAAGCACATGCGCATGCTGTCCCCCTGCATTGTGCCTCCTGCACATGCACGCATGACCTCCCCCCTGCACATGTATGCATGGCTTTCTTGGAGCCTGGGGAGGATGAAAACGGGCTCCACCGCCCTCCGGAAGCCCTCTAGAGTCTGGAAAAGTCCCATTTGCCGACGTCCAGTGGGTCCGGTAGGTCTATTTTTCGCCCTCCCCAATATCCAGAGGCTTTCCCTGAAGCCTCCAGAAGACGAAAAACAATCCAACGTGTAAACCCGAAGTCTATTCCTGAACTTCCGATTTGCGTGTTGGGCGGTTTTTTGTCCTTCAGAGAAGTCTCCGGAGGGTGAAAAACAGCCTAAAATCAAGGCTGAAAATCAGCTGGCCAGCGCGTGCATGCGTGCTGGAGCTGACAGGGGAATGCCTTGGGTGCCCTCAGAAATGGCTCTGCATGCCACCTGTGGCACGCGTGCCATAGGTTTGCCATCATGGCTATAGAACAACTTACTCGATTACAAATAAATGCTGCTGCACTGTTTTAGATGGCACCTAGAAAAAGCATCCTATGGAAAATGATAATGTAAGGGATCACACATTTTCCAGCAAATACATTTGTTGGGGCCAGCCTCAAAGAATCTGTTTTCACAGAAAGTTGCAAATTCACTAACTCATCACAGCAGATCCCTTGTGGGAATTTTCTTTATATATATCTGAGAACAGCTTAGGAAAATATTTGTATTACTATATTACTGAGGCTATGAATTTAGGAGCACATCAAACTGATTTGATGGAATGTTTAAGTCAATATATATAGATTACTATGTGCCATGTCATTTTTAAACAACAAAATAGGAGTTTGTATGGGGAACAGAGAGTGATCTTCTCATCTAATAATTCGTTTAGATATTTCTGCTCAGAGGTGGTATTCAGCAGGTTCTGACTAGTTCTAGAGAACCAGTAGCGGATATTTTGAGTAGTTCGGAGAACCGGTAAATACCACCTCTGACTGGTCCACCCCCATCTATTCTTTGCCTCCTCTGCCAGCTGATCAGGAGGAAATGGGGATTTTACAGTATCCTTCCCCTGGAGTGGGGTGGGAATGAAGATTTTACAGTATCCTACCACTGGAGTGAGGAGGGAATGGAGATTTTATGGTATCCTTCCCCTGGAGTGGAGAGTTAATGGAGATTTTATGGTATCCTTCCCCTGGAGTGTGGAGGGAATGGAGATTTTATGGTATCCTTCCCCTGGAGTGGGGATTTAATTGAGATTTTATGGTATCCTTCCTCTTGAGTGGGGAGGGAATGGAGATTTTACAGTATCCTTCTCCTGCCACACCCGCCAAGCTACGCCCACCAAGCCACACCTACATTTTACGAAATGGGTAGCTGCAGCACTGCTTAGATCCCCCCCTCCCTGAATCTGCCTGACTTATTAGTTATGTTGGGAGTAATTATTCCTAGCCCCCCAGTTTTGAGGAAGTAAAAGGAGGTAGAGGTTAGCCTGGCTTTTTTCCAAAGTACATTCAGGAAGATGCTGAAGACGAAGCTTTTGCAAATAGCATTCTGGATAGACTTGACCCTTCCTGAATTTTATGGTCAATTGGAGTTTGAGGTTTTGATTTTGTTTTCATTATTTTGACTGTTTGTCTTAATTTTATCATATCAATGTTATTTTAGTTCTGCCTATTTAAGTTATGCAAGTTTCTGAGAGCTGACTTTAACTGCAGCAAGATATAAACGCCAAGCAAACCTGTTGCCTTCTATATTGACATTGTTTGTTGTTGTTGTGAGTTGTAGCACATCAAAGCTGGAAAGTTGCCAGAGTGTCTGTTCCTGGCCCTGGATTTTGATCTTTACATCAAGCCCAGGTTGGAGCACTGAGTCATAGTCCAAAACAGCCCCTACTAAATTCTAATCATTTTTAAAGAAAATAATACAGATAATTACTGCAGGAGCACTCTAAGCAACCATCACAGGCTTCAGTTGGTGGGTAAAACTGAACTTCAAAGCCTTCCTCCCTTTTTACATGGGGGCAGTGCATACTACATACAATGAAAGAAGGTGAGGCGATCACCTATTTGAAGCCAGTGAACTTCACCTCAGATGCCCCTGGAATTATAATCTGGTTTGATCCTCTACCAAAGATCATTCCTGGGGCTGCTACTTGATTACCTTGCAACTGTTCCTTAATGTTTGTCAATTGTTTTACAGTCTGTACATTCAGATTGGAGGTTTATATATAGTAGAATTCTTTTATGACAAAGAAGTAGCCATTACCCTCTGTCCCTGAAAATAAGACCTCCCCAGATAATAAGCCCCAATTGGGCTTTTGAGCAAATGTGCTACAATAAGCCCTCCCTGAAAATATTGCAACACAGCAGCAGCCATGAGGTGACCACACTCGCCACCTCCTGCACCTCAAAAATAAGAAGCCCTCCACAAAAATATTGCAACACAGCAGCAGCCATGAGGTGACCACACTCGCCATCTCCTGCACCTCAAAAATAGTAAGACCTCCCTGAAAATAAGACCAAGTGCTTATTTCGGGAGTCAAAAGAAAATAAGACCCTGTCTTATTTTCGAGGAAACATAGTATAAAAAGTGAAACTGTGAGTGGACTACAGCATATACAACTTTCTGAAAGATACTTCATTGCTACCATTCATACATGTGCCAAGTCATTTTCTTTTTTCCCATCCTGGGTTGGTGGTGGGTTTTTGTTTTCGTTTTGGCACATATCAAGAAAGCAATCATTTGATCAACTCAAAAAGCCAGAGGGAATCTGAGGCCGCTAGCCCTTTCCTTAACAGCTGTAAAAAATGTCTGTGTTAGTGAGTGTAAGTATGCCATGAGAAACATCACACCCCAAGGTCTAGTTGTACAGAAATGAGGTGCATATAAACTGCTTATAAAGCCAAAGCACCTGTTCAAGAGCCCCTGGTGCACATAGATAAAAAGTGCCAATGGTCTGTTTTCCTCCTAGCCCCTCTTAGTCCAGCAGCATTTGGCAAATGTTCCCTGCACATGCCAATTCCAAGCGGTGCCTGAAAACTCCACATGGTGTCTTAAACAGCAGCTCTTCTCTCCTCTCCAATCTCCATCGGTCCAATTTGTTTTAAGGTTCTAGGCCCAAAATAAAGAAGAGATAGTCCACCTCAACCTGCTTCCTTGCTTGCTTGTTTATTGCCTCAAATTGCCTATGTGGGAATTTCAAAATGGTATCTGCTTCTAAGCAGGCACACAATTCTTTCTAGCAAGCATGTATCACTGTGAATACGAAACTAATGAAATAGAATCACAACTAACTATAACAATGGGTACAAAGTCAGTCTGATTTGGGGGGTGGGTTGGGGGAGAAAGCACATTTTCTTTCTGTGCAGCAAATGTGCTCCTAAAGGACTGCATTTATCTGTGTATTTTTCTGTTTCACCCACCGGAGGACTTTCAGCCCTTCACTGACCCAGTGTTAGCATGCAAGTATTCACTGCTCCCAAATTAATTATTGATTCTTTCTTGAAGCTACTTTTCTCCCAATAGAAAGACAAATAAGTGATCACTCACCTCAGTGCACATCTGATTGAGGGGTTTGGAGACTTCATAGCTGAGACCTAAAAGCCCCATCAGAAGCCAGCAAACCATTAAGGGTTTGATTAGATTCTCCACACGCCTGTAATGGAAGACGGATGAAAAATAATTTTCTAGTGTGGGGTTTAGAAGAGGCATTTTGACTCGAATGCTTCAAGAGAGGCCAAACAGAGCCTGAAAAAGATGTTGTTTCCTCTTAACACCCAAAGGATATTTGTGCTTTTTTTTCAGTTCCTCTTGCTCTTTTTTCACTTCTGGTTTCTCTCCTAAATACTTGTACCATTCTTGCCATAAATTATTGGAAAATTTCACAAAAAACTTGCTTCCCGAATGGCATTTTCACATGTATTTTGCCAGGAGATGTAAATGAGGCCAGCAAAAGAGGTGTGCCCCCTCCTAACCATACCGATAGACTCCGAATCAAATGGCGATGTCTGTTTTGCTCTGTGAATTCATGGAGAGCTAACCCTAACCCTAAGTGGAATTTTTCCGAATGGGATTTTTCCATGTATTTGCCAAAAAATGTACATAAGGCCAGCCCCCTCCTAACCACACCGACAGGGTTCCGAATCCAATGGCGATGTCCATTTCGCTCTGCAAATTCATGGATAGCTAACCCTAACACTCATTGGAATTTTCCCAAATGGGTTTTTCCCGTGTATTTTGCCAGGAAATGTACATAAGGCTAGCTCAAAAGGCATGCCTCCTCCTTGCCATACCAATGGGCTCCGATTCCAATTGCAATGTCCGTTTTGCTTTGCAAATTCATGGAGAGCTAACCCTAACTTTAAGTGGAATTTTCCAAATGGGATTTTCTCATGTATTTTTTCAGGAAATGTACATAACGCCAGCTCAAAAGGCGTAACCCCAGAACTCTGCTTCTGCACATCTGCAAAATTATGCTAGAGCGATATTCCAGAGGCAGATTTCAGCATAGCCCTGGAACTCTGGTTCCACTTAGGGTTAGGGTTAGCTTTCTATGAATTCGCAGAGCAAAACGGACATCACCATTGGATTCGGAGCCTGTCGGTATGGTTAGGAGAGGGCTGGCCTTATGTACATTTCCTGACAAAATACATGGAAAAATCCCATTCGAGAAAATTCCAGTTAGAGTTAGGGTTAGCTCTCCATGAAGCAAAACAGAAGAAAACGGACATCGTTGTTGGATTCGGTGTCCGTCGGTATGGTTAGGATGGGATTTTGTCTATTTTAAATAACCGAGTTCTCTGAGCATATTATTTCTTGAAAATATCACTACTTTTGTATCTAGGAATTGGGTAGGGATACAGTTGTTTGGGTGGTTTTGGAGGTCCCCCCAATAACTTATTAGAGGAATCCAAACAAGTGATTGAGGACTAAGTCTACCTGTCAATGACTACTTCAGTTTCAACCGCAATAATACACGGACAAAAAATAGATACAAACTCAAGGTAAACTGCTTCAAACTCAATTGATTCCAAACAGAAAATATGATTTCAGCAACAGAGTGGTCAATGTGGTGGTGCTGGGAATGCACTACCCAACTCTGTTGTTACATCCTCAAACCCCTGTAACTTTAACCTTAAACTGTCTAGCGTGGACCTCACCCCTTTCCTAAGAGGTCTGTAGGGGATGTGCATAAGTGCACCAGTGTGCCTACCGTCCCTATCCTACTGTCTCCATTTATTCATACCCATTTCCTTTGTTCTTTCCCTTCCACAGATTATTTGATTTGATTTAAGCTTCATAATTCAGGGTTTGTTGTTTTTAATTCTCCCTGGTATCAACATATTTCATTCTGCTTTTTTATTTAATTAATAAATTCGTTGATGAGTTCTATCTCGCCAAAGCAGACTCTAGGCTTACAATTATTCAATTAAAATGCCACATAAAACATTAAAACAATAAATAGAAATCTTAAATTTAAAACTCAATTAAAATTAAATTGACCCACATGCATAGGAAGGCAGCAAAGGGGACAGGGGAGCAGGTGATTGTTATCTAATCCATTAGCCACCTCTTGAATGCCACACTTCCTTTGGGGACTCAGGCCAGTTGGCAAGCCCTTTCAGAAAGTCAAAAGGAGGAGGGTGGATCTCACCTTGGGGGGTCATGATGTTTCAGATGATAGGAGCCATGCAGAAGAGGCTCTTCTTCTAGACTTTGCTAACCAAAATTCCTTGACCAATGGAGTCTGCAGCATGCCCCTTGTGCCAGCACAGGTGAGGCAAGCTACCCCATCAGAGTGAGATGGTTCCCAAGTTAGCCTGGCTGTGAAAATATTTAAAGGTGATGAGCAACACCTTGAATTGGACCTGGAAGCAAACTGGCAATCAGTGTAACTCGCAGAACAGCAGTGTAACATGGGCCACCCTAGGGGCACTAAGAATATGTTGATATTCTGCAAGCAACATGGTTTATTCAGTACAGTAAGCTCAAGATCTCTGAGATCTTCTCCACTATTGCACCTTCATGCCCATTCACTCTCATTACTTTGAGCACCCACTAAATCAATATAGCACCTTGACTTGTAAGTTATCCATAAGCCAGTGGTCCCCAACCTTTCCAGCTTGGCTCACCAAACTCATCAATGCATTTACCTGCTTCTTATAACACTTGTTCAGCTGCCTCATTTTTGTGTGAACAATCAATATGCTGCATTAAGATGGGATTTGGTCAAGCAAAAACACTGTTTTTCTCTTCCTTTCAGTAATTGTTTTGGAGAGGGGAGAGAAAGACATAGACAGTTTAGTGTAGTGGTTAAGGTACTGGTGTAAAGCATGTGACTCTGAATTCTAAGCTTCCCTCTGGCATGAAAGCCAGCAACATGGCTTTAGACTAGTGATTCGCTTTCTTGCAAATCCAACTTGCAAATAAGGAGCAATTTCCAGACAGTGATAATAATTAATCAATGGAACAGTTTGAGTCCCAGAGTTGGAGTGCTCTATCACTGGAGGTTTTCAAGAAATGATTGGACATCCATTTGTCTGGGATGGTATAAGGATTCCTAATTTGGCAAGGGATTGGGCTAGAAGTCTTTCAAGATAATGTCCAGCCCTATGATTCTATGACAAGAACTGAAATTCTGACAAGAACTGAGATGAAATGTGCCAGTGCTCTCCATAGAGCACCCATATGCTAAATAATTATATACTATATTATAATAACATGGTGTATCCACCGACACACATAATAGTATACACCTACATTATATTATTATGCCTACACTATAATAATATACCAAGCCAAAAATCACAATGTGCTATACGACTTATGGTAGCTTTTAGTACAACTGCAAAAGCTTTAGAGTTTGAATGTTCTTGATTTGATCCCTGGCACAGTGGCCTGATAGCAGGTGCTTGCAAGGCCTTGTGGGTTTTGGGTAGAGGATGTGGTTAAATGAGGCTGAAATGCAAAGCAGACAGCGAAAGCCTTCTGTTGCAAGAGCAACCAATGCATCTGCCCAGCCACATCAAGGTCAACAGAAAAGCATATGAATGTGTTCTCCAGGACAGCACACCGGGCTGTTAAATACACACATTTAGAAATGCTATAGAGTTGTTAGTTATTGATCTGCCCTCCCACCAGGCATTTGGCAACAAACTCTAGGACATTGACAACGAATGGGAGTCCCAAGCTTTAAAACTGCTGAACAAATAACAGCTCTACTAATTCAATCAACTGAGTTTCAAGCAATCATGATGCCATCTGGACCTAATCTAACTCATTGCCTAAGAAGATAAAGACATCTGGACTTCCTGCATGCCAAGGACATGCATACTTAATCCCCAAGGCTGTAGGTTGTGGCCAGACTCATGCTGACAAGTTTCCTTAATTATGCTGAAATAATCCTGCTTGGCAAGGGCTGGACACTTCTTTCTTCAGAAGGTTAGAAGGATATAGGACAGGGCTGTCAAACACGCGGGGCCACGGGGTGGATGTGTTTATGCACTGGCCATGCCCACGCCCGGTTTAGCGAAAGGGGAAAAAGTCACAATACATCATGTGATGACACCATGACAATGCGAGTTTGACACCCCTGATGTAGGAGAATAGAAAGAAGAGTCATCTTCCATTTTGGTGGGAAGGAATCAAATTAATCTGTGGGAAAGAGAAGACAGAATTACATGTTCACTTGTGTTCAGCTTTTATATCAACATTTTAGTTTTTAAGGATTCCTTGGTGCTCTCTGAGCGTGCTTGTTTTCTTGCAGATATTTCATTACCTTAACTAGGTAACATCATCAGGACTAGCAAGGAGTGATGTTTGTTGTCAGTTTATATTCTGGTGCTTTGCCTGTCTGCATGGGTGGGGCAGTCTTAGAGATTCTTTGGTTGGGCTTTTACTGATGGCAGTTTCTTAATTGGGGTATTGTTTAATTGATTGTTAGTGTAAAGTTCACCTTGGAGTTAATCTATGCTGGTCTGAGTGCTGATTACTGGCTTCCCTTGAGATGCACTCGGAGACTACAGTTGGTCCAGAACGCGGCCGCGCGGGTGATTATGGGGAGGACTAGATACTCCCCTGTAACACCTCTCCTGCGCGAGCTGCACTGGCTGCCTGTGGTCTACCGAGTGCGTTTCAAGGTTTTGATTATGATCTTTAAAGCGCTCCATGGCACAGGGCCTAGTCATATGCAGGATCGCATCCTGCCCCACACATCCCTACGACCAATTCGCTCACACAGAGAGGAACTTCTCCGGGTGCCGTCCGCCAAACAGTGCCGGGGGGCGACACCCAGGAGCAGAGCCTTCTCTGTGATGGGCCCAGCCCTATGGAATGACCTCCCCCGTGACATCAGGATTACTTCCGATCTCCGCTCCTTCCGTGTACAGCTGAAGACCCACCTCTTTCAATTATCCGGCCTGGCTCAATCGCAATCGTAATTTTCCCATTCCTCCAAACTGTTTTTTAAATTGTTCTTAAATATTAATTTTATTGGGTTTTTACAATTGGGGTATTTTAAAGCAGATTTTTAACTGTCTATAGATGTAATTTGTTTCCTCCTCCGTGTATGTATGTGTGTTGTGTATGTATGTACGTTGGGTGTTGTTATATATTTTTTATGTTATATGCTCCATTGTACGCCGCCCCGAGTCCTACTTGGAAAGGGAGCGGCTAATAAATCCAAATTTATTATTATTATTATTATTAGAGAAGTGATGGAATCTTTTTTCTCTTTTGGGCTGGTTGTTTGTTGTCTTTTGCATAGTCTATAGGTGTTGTTAATGTCTATGTGTCTATTGATGGCTGATTACTGCAGGAGAGGTATAAATTGGCAGAGAACAGCACTCCTTATTACCTTAGCATTGATGATGTTACATAGTTAGAGTAATGAAGCATCTGCAAGAAAACAAGCAAGCTCAGAGAGGACCAAGGATTCCCCCAAAATAAAATGTTGCGATAAAAGCTCCACTGAACACAACTGAACTTGTGTAATTCTGTCTTCTCTTTCCCACGGAGATTAACTTGATTTCATCCCACCAAAATAGAAGATGACTCTTCTTTCTATTCTCCTACATGAAATGCCAATATTCTCTCTCATTGGTATTTCAGTTTTTAAAATGTGTTTTTCTGAAACCAATGCAAATATGTTGCCTTTTATACTGGCACATTATTATGATTATGAAGTAGTCTTGTACCATTTTCTGTGATGATTGCTAATGCAACCTCAGCAACTTTAAGCTGTATGGACATCAATTCCCAGAATTCCTCAGCCAGTATGCTCTAATTCACTTAGATCAGGGGTGTCCAAACTTGGGAACTTTAAGACTTGTGGACTTCAACTCCCAGAATTCCCCAGCCAGCCATGCTGGCTGGGGAATTAAAGTCCACAAGTCTTAAAGTTCCCAAGTTTGGACACCCTTGACTTAGATAGAACTATAGGTTGGGTTGCTTTTCCCCCCTCTGATTCTTTTCCACAGTAGACAAGGAGCCCAAGAGTCAGAGCAATATCATACACTGATCTTTCAAAAGCATGATTTTGAAATCGTGCTCCATGATTGAAGATGGATTTCCCCCTAAGGGAAGGTTCTAAGGAAGCAAAGGTCAAAAAGAAGCTGCAATAGGAGCAGATTAGGAATCTAGCAAAAGCAGTAAGGAAGTAGGTGAAGGAATGAATAGATGGAGGATACGTCTCCTGCGGCGACGACCCACCCGGGCTCCTTGGTTTACTGAGGACCTGAGGGTGATGAAGTGCCATAGGAGATGCCTAGAGGGCAGGTGGAGGTCCTCACGCTCCGAATCTGACCGAACACAGGTAAGAGCCTATTGACGGACTTACCTTGTGGCATTAAGAGTGGCCAAACAGCAGACATTGTGCCACTCTTATTGCGTCCGCCGATAACCGCCCTGCCGCCCTGTTTCGGGTGACCCGCTCTCTCTTATCACAGAGGACGCGGGAAGCCCCTTTACAGGGCAGAGCAGAGGAGTTTGGGGAATATCTGCAGGACAAAATCGCTCAGATCCGGAGCGGATGGGCCCCCTTCAGTGGACCAGAGGAGCCGCCAACAGTGAGTCTTGTGAGACCATTCTGGGAGGAGTTTGATTCTGTTGCCCCCGAGGATTTGGATAGGTTGCGTGGACGGCTGCGACCGACCACATGTTTAATGGACCCGTGTCCCTCCTGGTTGGTACTGGCATCCTGGGAAGTGACACGAGGCTGGCTACTGGGCTTGGTGAACGCCTCTTTGAGCGAGGGGTCCTTGCCTGCCGCCTTGAAAGAGGCGGTGGTGAGGCCCTTACTCAAGAGGCCTTCCCTTGACCCGATGGAGCTAGCTAATTATCGTCCAGTCTCCAACCTTCCCTTTTTGGCGAAGGTTGTAGAGAATGTGGTGGCACAGCAGTTTCCATGACACCTTGAGGAATCCGAATATCTAGACCCACGCCAGTCCGGCTTCCGGCCTGGACACAGCACGGAGACGGCCTTGGTCGCGTTGGTTGATGATCTCTGGAGGGCCAGAGATAGGGGTTGTTCCTCTATCCTGGTCCTATTAGATCTCTCGGCGGCTTTTGATACCATCGACCATGGTATCCTATTGCGCCGGCTGGGGGGGATGGGAGTTGGAGGCACCGTTCTGCGGTGGTTCGGCTCCTACCTCTCTGACCGGACACAATGTGTGTTGGCAGGGGGGCAGAGGTCGACCCTGAGGTCACTCACTTGTGGGGTGCCTCAGGGGTCGGTCCTCTCGCTCCTTCTGTTCAATGCATATGTGAAGCCGCTGGGGGAGATCATCTGTGGTTTTGGGGTGGAGTATCATCTGTACGCTGATGATATGCAGCTGTACATTTCCACCCCAGACCACCCCAACGAGGCTGTCGAGGTGATGACCCGGTATTTGGAAGCCGTCGGGGTCTGGATGGGGGACAACAGACTCAAGCTCAACCCCTCCAAGACTGAGTGGCTGTGGCTACCGGCACCCCGGTTCAGTCAGTTGATTCCATCACTGACCATAGGGGGCGAGCAATTGCCCCCTGTGGAACGGGCGCACAATTTGGGCATCCTCCTAGATGCCCGGCTGTCAATGGATGACCATGTGGCAGCCGTGGCAAGGGGGGCGTTCCACCAGGTTCGCCTGGTGTGCCAATTGCGCCCCCTACTGGACCGGGATGCCCTACGCACGGTCACTCATGCACTGGTGACGTCTCGGCTGGACTACTGCAATGCCCTCTACATGGGGCTTCCCTTGGGACGCGCTCGAAGACTGCAGCTAGTCCAGAACGCAGCCGCACGGGCTATTATGGGGAGTACTAGGTACTCCCACGTAACACCGCTCCTGCGCGAGCTGCACTGGCTGCCTGTGGTCTTTCGAGTGCATTTCAAGGTGTTAATTACTATCTTTAAAGCGCTCCATGGCTCAGGACCTAGGTACTTGCGGGATCGCATCCTACCACACACTTCCCTGCGACCGATTCGCTCTCACAGGGAAGAACTCCTCCGGGTGCCGTCCACTAAGCAATGCCAACGGGCGGCGCCTAGGAGTAGAGCCTTCTCTGTGATGGGCCCAACCCTCTGGAATGACCCCCCCCCCGATATCAGAACCACCACTGACTTCCGCTCTTTTCGACAAAAACTGAAGACTCACCTGTTCCGTTTAGCCGGCCTGGCCCATTTATAGTTTATTCTACCTCCTGGCAGATATTTTAATTGGGTATTTTTAGGGTATTTAAATATTGCTTTTAACTACTTTACTTCAGATATGTACAGTTTCTTATTGCCTCCTCTTTGTGTTTGTATTTTCTATTTATTGATGTGTTTTTATTTGACTGTACACCGCCCCGAGTCCCTTTGGGGAGAGGGGGCGGTATAAAAATCTAAATAAAAGTAAAAGTAAGTAAAGTGATCTCCTGTGGAAAAGTAAAATTTAACTTGCCATCTAGTCAACGGCTAAAGATGGGCAGGGAAGGATGTACCATTTTGTTCCTCCAATCAAAATGCTTAGGTTAGCCCGCTGATGTGGCAGCTCTGCTTTGAGTTGAAGCACTAGGAGTCATGATGCATTTCTTCCTCAACTGGGAGTCACAAAATGCTTTGTTGGCAATCCATCTTTTTTCTTCAGCATGTTTCATGCTCAGTATATGCTGCAGTGTCAGACTGTAAAATCATCTTTAACTGACCCCAGGGTGGTGAATGGCACGTAACTTCCATATTTAATGTTTAGTCCTTCGTAACTTAAAACATTCTATTTAGTGTTAAGGAGTTTAACATTGGCTAACATTTTTGGTTGAGTAAAAAAAATATCTCCATCAACTGCACAACCAATTTTTGAGTGGGTGACTTATTGATTTGGTCTGTGTATAATACATTTGCTGGGTAGCAATTATATAACTAGGTATTTATCTTGGCAGATTTATTTATCTTTTTGTTCATGTGTAATTTTTTTGCTTCCTCAGTAACACAAACATTGATTTAAAAATGTTTAGGCTAGATAAAATATATAAAACATACTGGATATGATTGAACTATTGTTTGCCAACTGATCTGGTATACTGTAATGTTTAAGGCAATGGGCTAGAAACTGTAAAACCGTAAGATTTTTCCCCAGTAGTTTTATTAAGAATAAGCAGATAGAACTAATAAAGAAACCTAATTGAAACATATCAAAAAAGAAAAAGAAAAAAAACATGGAAAAAAGTAAGACATCCCCCCCCCCGCAAGAAAGTAGTAAAAAGAAACTTTCCTTTTCATCCCACGAATATTCGACACTAACAATTTATCTTTAATTACACCAGGTATGTCTTTATTCCATACCTCAGCGCATTTACTATAAACTCATCTCGAAGTCTTTAGTTTTTATAGATCACAAAGGCCCAGTAAAAATTAATATCTAACAGCATAAGTATATAATTCCCTTTTTAATTTAATCTAAATTTCCCACATCTCTTAACAAATATTACAATTATAATAATAAAATTGAAAGTTATTAATTATCAGAAATAATATCAACTTATTCCATATCCAAAAAAATAAGGTAAATATTACAAACTAGCCAATTACGCCATTGAACACTTCAAAAAGAGAAACTATGCAACCTAGGTAACTATTAACATTATCAAAAATAGAAATTCATTATTTAACCCAGAGTTAGATAAACCAAATTTGTGTTTTTTCTTCCTCCAGCCATTCTTAAGCCCCATAGATAAAAACTGAACTCTTTTCTTCAAATCTCTTTGCCTCCTTACTTGAAGTTCATATGCAATTTCCATTAAGTAACTCCAGTGTATCTCTTATACTTCAATTTAAAAAGATAATCTATATCACTCATTGCATGTATTATTTATACGTCCTTTTTATTTTTAGGTGATTATCAAATTCCACTTGTAAATCCAATATCTATTAGATTGGACTAAGCTATAAGCCAGAAATGGGCAACATTGTCCACTTGGTGTCTCATCAAGCTTTGTAGGGTTGTTGAAAGAAATGTCCTTCTGGGTTCGGCTCCAAGTGGGGAAAAAGACCCTGGAGACACGGAGGCTGCTTGGAAAGATGGTTTTAATGGTGGACAGGACCACGTGGCTTGAGCCCTGAACAGAAAAGGTGATCACATGCTTCAATGTTGGTGGAGAAGAAGAGAGAAGAAAAGGGAAGAGACTGAAGAAGGGCTTGCAGGGCTTCTTATAACCTGTTCGGCCCCACCTCTCTGTTTCCTGTTCCTATATAAGAAATGTATTCTGATTGGTTGTTCAACTCATATGGGCCCATGCAAGGGCAACCCTCTAGACTGAGTTTTGAATCCAGGTTTGGTTGAGTTCAGATGCCATGTGGTCAGTTGAGTAAAGGCTTATATTATCATGCCTTCATTCCCATCCCCCTGGAGCTGAAGGGGGAGCACTCTTTTATTATGTAAAGGGACTGGCTCAGGCTTTAATGGCTCATGGACAAAAGGTGGGGGCAGGAAGCTGCAGGGAGAGTTACCTTGTCTTTTTGAAACATGTTTCTTTTCACATCCAGAGAAATATTCAGCCTTTTCAATATTTCCTAGGATATTTCATTTTTCTGAGGGTGGGCTGGGTGATAACTTCCTACAGGGTGAGGGTCATTCTCCAAATATATGCAGGGCTTAAACCAATTATTGCAAGAGTTGGGTTTTTTAAATATAGAAATTACTTCACGACAGCTTTTTTATACCTTAATCTCCAGGCTCCATAATGTAAAATCAGGCCAACAATTTTGACTGCATCCCATATAAGAGGACCATAGACGAGATCCTGGTAGGCATGCATTGTTCATGGATGACTGCTTTCCCCCAGTTCTCCAAGCTCACAATAGACAGGTCAAATTAAGTCAAATCACATTATGGTTTCACTTGATGCATGAACCCAAACTCTAGGACTGATGCAATTTGGGCTTCCTCATTGGCTTCTTTGATGCACAGCAATCCATTTATCTTTTCAAGAGTTCTTGGATGGTTGGGTGACTGCTTAACCGATTCCAATACAGTCTTCTCGGAAGAACCCTTAAGTGTTTAATTTGGCCATTCAATCTATCCCAAATGTAACACTTTTGATTATAATGCAGTCCCAGACTTTGATGTTAGCTAGACATTTAAATCTTTGTGTCCTTATAGAGAAGTGATCTATGCACGCGGCTGGATCTGGGTTATTAGAATAAAAAGGTCTTGCATGAATCTTTGTACAGTAATTGAAATGTCAGGGCCTAGAGGAAAAAAAAAAGACAACACAGTATTGAATTTCATACAGCAGAGACACCTAGTGGTTATTTGTAATAGTTTTTATTTGTATTTTTTGTGCCTTTCAGTCAGCGTTGACTTTTGGTGATTTTCTGAACAAGTCCCTGTGATTTTCTTGCAAGATTTTAGAAGTGGGTTGCCACTGCCTCCTTCCCAGGACTGAGAAACATGACATTGAACCAAGATCACCCAGCTGATTTAGGGACTACAACTCATAGTCTCCTGGTTTTTACCCTCAACCACTTCACCAGACTGGTTCCATTAAGTCAGGGGTGTCCAAACTTGGGAACTTTAAGACTTGTGGACTTCAACTCCCAGAATTCCCCAGCCAGGCTGGCTGGGGAATTCTGGGAATTGAAGTCCACAAGTCTTAAAGTTCCCAAGTTTGGACACCCCTGCATTAAGTATTGTATGGGCTGGTTAAAAAACATGTCCACTGTCTGTGAGCTATCTTTTAATATGGAAGTTATTAATTAACAAATTAGAATATCTACATAAATGACATTATTAGATTATGTCGTCTTGATGTGACAGAATTCAGGTATAAGAATATGACAAAGGGCTTTTGAATGCTTTGAGGTAATTTTGTCATTTTCTGTCAGGGTTTGAGACAAAAGGTGAATTAGGATGGCACCTGTGTGTCTCGCACAGCTGCAACAAGTGTGAAAGTAGCTCTGAAGAGATTTTTGAAAACTTCTGAAAATGAAGAAAGATGTTGGCTTCAAAGTTTAACACTTTTTGAATAAGGCCCTGTTGGAAGAAATATCCTTCTGGGTTCAGTTTCAAGTGGGGAGAAAGACACTGGAAATATGGCGGCTGTTTGGAAAGATAGTTTTTAATGGTGGACAGGACCACATGGTTTGAGGTCCTGGGGGAAATGGGATATGAAGTGGAGAGAGGGATATTTTATACACTCTTTTGGGCCCTGCCTTAGAGTTTCCTGTTCCTGTACAAGAAATGTATCCCATTGGCTGCCAGACTCCCAGGGGGGTAGGGATCTAGGTACCATGTGTTGAATTATATTGCAAGATGGGTAGAGTACTAATCCCTTCATGTTAGTGGTGGGTTTCAAAAAGTTTGCCACCAGTTTGGTGGGAGTGGCTAGGTGGGGATGGCATGTGACTGAGTGGGCATGGCAAACTTGACATAACTCATGCCCATGCCCACTCAGTCACATGACCCCCCCTACCAACACCCACTGAACTGGTGGCAAAAAAATTTGGAAATTTTTGACACTTATGATCCTCCGGCTCATAGCAGATCTAGGTCTGGACACCGCGGGATGGCAGTGGTCGTCTTGGCTTTCCCTCCGTTGTCCTTTCTGGGTGAAAAGTCATGGCCAGCAAGTTGTGGGTTTGCAGAAAAGAAGATGCCCTTTTCCCTGGGGACTGGGGGCCTGGGCACATCCTTGGTGAAGCCAATCCTGAGATCTAGAGAGAAGGCTTTCTCCTGCGTGCTCATCTTGCAAATGGGACCCTGCTAGCCCGGCAGCCCAGCTTAGCATGCCAGCAGGAGCAGGGGCTCTGGCTGCAACTGCAGGCAAGGCCCATCAGAGGCAAGAAGGGGCACCACTGCAGAAGCCACCAGAGCAAGCCGCTCCCCACCTCCCCAGGCCAGGCCTGCAGTTCGCACCAGACTGAGGTTGCTGCCACCACCCGCTCCCTTTGTCTGTCGGGCTGGCAGGACTGGCACTTGCGCCAGTCAGGCCACTGACTATCAAAGAGGTGGCTTGGAGGCTTCTTTGCCAGCCAGCTGCTGGCTGCAGGGTGCCAAAATATTCTCTGGTTGGACGATGAGAAAGCTGCTGCCGGGATGTGCATGCGTAAAGATGCCAGCAATGGCAGCAGATTTTTCGCTGGCCAAACGGAGGACTTTTCAGTGCCCTGTGGCCAGCGGCTAGTTTGGAAGCCTGCCATCTGGGTCTCAAAGAGGTGGTGGCTGGGAGGCTTCTTTGCCAGACAGCCACTTCCCAGCAGTGGTGGCTCACTTGGGCCTGCCGAAAACTCTGGTAAGCTTGTCTTCTGGACTCTGGACCAGCCACCCCAGAAGGTAAGTAGCCCAAAGAAAGAGGGGGTGGGGTGAGAAAGCAGAGCTAGGGCTGGGGCCATAGGGAAGGAACATTCCCCGACCTGACCTAGGCGGACGGCAAGAGGGCAGTGGCTCTGGAGCCTCAGGGAATGGCGCATCCCTAGAGTCCGGGCCACTGACCAAGGGCAAGCGGGCAGCATGCTTACTTACTTTTGGTGAGCTGAGCAGAACAGGCAAGGCGCAGAGGTGACTAGTGAGGCATGTAGCTGGCGGCTGTGCCACGTGATGAACGCATGTATTTTGCTCAGATGGGCAGGACGAGTGTCCAGCGAGCCAGTGAATGTTGGTGGGTAGGGTGAGCAAGCATTGGGCGGGCAGGCAGGGAGAGTGAGCATCGGACTGGTGGGGCAAGCAAGTAGCGATAGGGGAACCAGTTGAGGGGTATGGCCAGCTGGCCATGGCTATCAGTTCTCCGATCTCGGGAAAATGGCCGTCCCTGGTTCACATGAACCGGTGCGAACCAGCTGAATACCACCTCTGCATCATGTTCTGACGGCCATGCTTTAATCCCGTCACCCTGGAGCTGAAGGGGGAGAGCAGGGAGCTGTAGGAAGCTGCTTTGTCTTTAAAACATGTTTCTTCTTTTCTCATCCAGGGAAATATAGTATTCTGCCTTTTTAATATTTCCTAAAACATTTCAATCCTCTAGGAGGGAGTGGGTGCTAACTTCCTACAGCCCTTTGCTCTTCCTGGACAGCAAACATTGTACTAGATGGGAGTACTATAGGGAGTAAAGTCCTGGCATATTTAGCACATTAATATATCCAATTTATTTAAGGCAAAGTGGCTCAATTGAGTGGAGATAACTGCAGGATACATTCTACCCATTTTTTCACTGGATGTCACCCCCATCTTGAAACCTTTTATCCTTCAAATGTGTTGGATTCCCAGCCAAGACTGTATGTCCAACATATAGTATGTATAGGGCAAAAGCTGGATTAATTCTCCCCTGATGATGAATGGAGAATGGACGATGGATGCTTATATCATAGACAATATATATCGGCTAAAAACTATAGCTAAATAAAGCGTCAGAGCTTCCTGACTTCCTGACTTGTGATGTGATAAACTTTGGAAGAATGCTACTCACGCACTGAACCGGCCTCCTTGAAAGATTGTGAACAGATCAAAGTTACAGTGGATTATTTTCCACATTGCACCAGACCATAATATTATTATGTGTTAATATAGTGTGAATCCAACTGTTGATGATCTCATAAGCAAAATGTGTGTCCATTACAACTTTATAAACTATCCCTTCTCCCCTCTTTTATCTCAAAGTTGAACCAACTTAATGCGTGGAACTCAGCACTTTTTGTGGAAACAATTGTTAAAAATCTGATGTTGTGTTAGGACCTTTCCTAACACTTGGTTCTTGCTTCAATGTATCCCAGCCACTTCTTCCTTTGCCTGCCCTGCAGCAAGTTTCTGCTTGGGACACAGGGAGAAGACAGTAGGAGTAGCAAGAAAAGAGGAAAATGCATTTCAGAAGAGGGGCATTTTTTTCACATAGAATCACCCCAAGGGTGCTTTTTTAAAAGGCAACTGGACTTCCTTGTGTTTCTTTAAAGACATTTTGGTTCCCATCCAAGAAGCTTCTTCAATTTTGAAGAAGAGAGCTGAAGAAGGTTCTTAGATGAGAAGTGAAATGTCTTCAAAGAAAAACAGAAAAGTCCAGTTGCCTCTTAAAAAAGCACCTTTGGCACAACTATGATCTGGACGACTGAGAATCTCCATATACATTTTCATATAAAATATGTAAATGTCATTTAATATATGAGTACATCCTTTGCCCCATCCCCAAAGGCAGAAAATACAATCCACCTCCCATGATGGGTACTGGTGAGGTTGTGTCTGCTTCATCTGCTTTCTAGCAATATCAATAGCACTTAGCATATGGATTTATATACTGCTTATATAGTGCTTTACAGCCCTCCCTAAGAGGTTTACGGAATCAGCATATTGAGCCCAACCATCCGGGTCCTCATTTTACCGATCTCAATAGGATGGAAGGCTGAGTAAACTTGAACGGGTCAGGATCGAACTTCTGGCAGTTGGCAGTCAGCAGTATTAGCTTGCAATACTTCATTCTAACCACTGCTCCATCACAGCTCTTCTAGTTGCAGGATCCAAAAATATTCTCTGTGAAGTCACTACTTCACGACTTTTAAGGTGACCACAGGTAATCAGGCTCATGCATCCCTATGACAGCCATAGAAAAGATGTGTAGTTCATAGGTAACATGGAGATGAAGGTGATTTGTTTCATATCCTTCATAACTAAGAGGAGGATGAAATGTTTAATAACAATCAGAACAGTGGTGGGATTCAATTGTTTTTACTACCGGTTCTGTGGGCATAGCTTGATGGGCATGGCAGGGGAAGGATACTGCAAAATCTCCATTCTCCATTCTCTCCTCTCATGGAGAAAGATATTGTAAAATCTCCATTTCCGCCCCACTCTGGGGCCAGCCAGAGGTGGTATTTGCTGATTTTCCGAACTACTCCAACTTTCCGCTACTGGTTCTCCAGAACCTGTCAGAACCTGCTGAATTTAACCTCTGAATCAGAAGCACAGAACAAGAGTTTCTCCCACAAAAATGCACGGGAGAATGTTGTTGCTCTGTAGCTCTCTGCTGGATCTGACCCATTTTCAAAACAATCCTTCTTTTCCTAGATTCTTCTGCTACACCAAATTTGGTCTCATTCAGTTCTGTTTGTGGAATGATATTCTACTGATAGGCCAAGTCCAAACACTCTCTGTATAATTTCTCTCCAATACTTCGTTGAGTTAAGAAGAATAGAGAGTCCTTGGCATTTATTCAATGTTATGCTTTTGCTGAATGTAAACAAAAGACATCTTGGCTTGTGATCCCAGCCAGTATATCCTAATGAACATTTCTGTAGGTTTTGGAAACAGCACTGTTATGTTTCCATGTTCCTCCTCTTTTGCACTATCTTTATTTCTATTTTCAGAAACATTGAGAAATATTAATTAGTATTCCTCCAAAAATCAATGGTTGCTTGATTTGTTTTCAAAAGTAGTCCAAATTGATTTTCAGTTTTAACTCTCCACACTCCCCATTTAATTATCTAATAGATTAGCAGACATAGTTTCCACATTAATGCTTCTTTGTTGCTTCATCTTTTTAATCAGGAATGGAATTATCTTTTTATACATAGTTTGATCAGTCTTGATGATGAAAAAGTGCTAACAATTTACCATAGAACCTGACATTTCATTTCAAGCATAAGTGACTTGATAGCTGAGTGAGTCGCCAATAAGATTGTCAAGTTGTTTATAATTTGAAGCACCTTTTTTCCTGGAGGTATCTCCTATGATAGAGAATTGAGTAATTGGATGTGAAAATTAAAAATGCAATACTTAGAAAAGCCAGCATCTACCTTACCATGGGATTATTATAATACTACTATAGAAATAGGGACACAGTGGCTCAGTGACTAAGATGCTGAGCTTGTCAATCAGAAAGGTCGGCAGTTCGGTGATTAGAATTCCTAATGCCGCGTAACAGAGTGAGCTCCCGTTACTTGTCCCAGCTTCTGCCAACCTAGCAGTTCGAAATCCTCTTGCTTTCTTTTGAAAACTCTTCCCTTTCAGCATTTGTTTAAGAAACTTTCCCCCACAGCAAGACCCTTCAACTCATAGAATCCAAATTGCCTGTCTGCAATTTAGCAGTTCAAATCTCACCAGGCTCAAGGTTTTCTCAGCCTTCCATCATTCCGAGGTGGGTAAAATGTGGACCCAAATTGTTGGGGACAATATGCTGGACTCTGTAAACTGCTTATAGAGGGGTGTAAAGCACTGTGAAGCACTGTAAAGCGGTATCTGAATCTAAGTGCTATTGCTATCCTAGAGATGAATGTGATCCCTTGAGAACATCAAGTCTGATATCTGATGTTCAGGACAGAAATCTAAATACATCCCAGAAAGGTGGATATCTAATCTCTGAACAAATGCATGCAGTAAAGTATGCATGTTACTTTCTTAAGTAACTGATTTCATTATTGAATGGCTCTTACTGCTACTTTTTTTCTTACGTTCAATCATTCTTGGAAGTTGACTTTATTGGGTTGTATTCAATGTTTTAGAATGATGGACAGTGGGTTTTAATCTTCTCCTGCCTGACAATCTTTCCAGCCATCTTCCCTTAGTTTTCTCTGTTCAGGATTAAAGATATAAATCTCTTTTCATAGCACTTTCTAATCTTCTAATCATTTTCCATGCCCTTCTCCAAACACATACCAGTTCATCTGGTTCTTTCTTAATGAAGGGGAGGCACTCAGAACTGAGTCCAAACTGCAAGATGATGATTACAGAATAGAGTGGAGGTATGATTTGGAGGTTATGCTTCTGAACATATTCTCTAAAATTGCATTATTACGTTGCTATCACATATTCAGTCTGCAGTCAATTATTTTCACAATTCTCCAATTCCTTGTCTTCTGTTCTATGATTGCCTGGTATTGCCACACCAATTATCCACATTGTCTTCTTTTCAGACACAATTAAAGCTGATATGCTATGATTGAAGAATTTATCAGTTTGTATTCAGAAATCCTGCAATATTTTAACCAGCTCATTTTTTTACCACTTTTTCAACTCTACATTCACACCAATATTTCATTATTGGCACATGATAATTTTTTACATTATCATGCACATTTTACATGATTCTAGTGAATCATTTTTGGTAATGGTGCTATGACATTGTTTAAAATCAGTGTGTGTGATCTTTTTGCATGACCTGCATGATTACATGTGATCTACTATTTCTTTGCACAGACTGAATTTTGAATCATTCGATGATTTTTCAATTTTGGACTTGATTACATTAATTCTAATAGCTTGCTCTTGAGCAGACAAAATGAAGGCTTCAGTTTCTTATTTTTCTTTTTAGGTTTCATTGTAAGCCATTAACATATTTTATCTTGATCCACTTTCAGAAATTGACCAGAAAACGTTCAGTTTTTAATCCATTTCAGTCTATTTTTAACTATTTATCTGTTACTACTAGTAGTATAATTAGAAACCGCTCCCCCCACCTGGTTTAGCAAAGGGGGGGAAAGTCCCAATTCGTCACGAGACAACGCATGACGATGCCAGTTTGACATCCCTGCTGTAGAACATTTATCTAGGTGAAATTTCAGTGCTATATCTGTACTAAAAATATTTTGTGGTATTTGACAATGATTGAATTTCAAATTCAGATTTTCCATAAAACTTCCGATCATCCATATAAAGCAAAATTGAGACTTTATTAGCATGTTTTTGCTGTTTGAAGGCCAAAATTTGTTTTCTTTAGAATCTCTGAAAGTGAGATCTTAGCAATAATAATAATAATAATAATAATAATAATAATAATAATAATAATAATAATAATAATAATAATAATAATAATAATAATAATAATAATAATAATAATTTTATTTGATTAGCCGCAACCCTCTCCCGAAGGACTCGGGGCGGCGTACAATCAAAACGGATAAAAATACACATAAGACAAACATATATACAAAAAGAACAGAGACATATACATATGTGCATGGAGGAGAGTTGACTTATAAGTGAAAGACAGTTAAAAACACAATTTAAAATCCCCTTAAATAAAATTACTAAATTAAAAAACCCATCAGGAGCGATACGAAGTTATGGTTGAGCCAGGCCAGCTATTTGGAAAAGGTGGGTCTTGAGCTTGACACGGAAGGAGCGGAGGTCAGTAGTGGTCCTAATATCCGGGGGGAGGTCATTCCACAGGGCTGGGCCCGCCACAGAGAAGGCTCTGCTCCTAGGCGCCGCCCCATGGCACTGTCTGGTGGACGGCACCTGGAGAAGTCCCTCTCTGTGCGAGCGGATGGGTCGTAGGGATGTATGGGGCAGAATACGATCCCGCAGGTAACTAGGTCCTGAGCCATGGAGCGCTTTAAAGATCGTAATCAAGACCTTGAAACGCACTCGATAGACCACAGGAAGCCAGTGCAGCTCGCGCAGGAGAGGTGTCACATGGGAGTACTTAGTACTCCCCATAATCACCCGCGCGGCCGCATTCTGGACCAACTGCAGTCTCCGAGTGCATTTCAAGGGAAGCCCCATGTAGAGAGCGTTACAGTAGTCCAGGCGAGACGTCACCAGCGCATGGGTGACTGTGCATAGGGCGTCCCGGTCCAATAGGGGGCGCAATTGGCGCACCAGGCGAACCTGGTGGAACGCCCCCCTGGCCACGGCTGTCACATGTTCATCCATGGACAGCCTGGCATCTAGGAGGACGCCCAAATTGCACGCCCGCTCCACGGGGGCGAGTTGAATGCCCCCAATGGCCAGGGATGGAATTATCTGGTTGAACCGGGGAGCCGGAACCCACAGCCACTCCGTCTTGGAAGGGTTGAGCCTGAGTCGGTTGTCATCCATCCAGACCTGTACGGCTTCCACACACCGGGACATCACTTCGACGGCCTCGTTGGGGTGGTTCGGGGTGGAAATGTACAGCTGAGTATCATCAGCGTACAGATGATATCCCACCCCGAAACCACGGATGATCTCACCCAGCGGCTTCATGTATGTGTTGAACAGGAGTGGCGAGAGGACCGACCCCTGTGGCACCCCACAAGTCAGGGGGCATAGGGTCGACCTCTGCTCCCCTGCCAACACACGTTGCATCCGGCCAGAGAGTTAGGAGCCGAACCACCGCAAAACGGTGCCCCGGACCCCTAACCCCTCCAGTCGGTGCAACAGGATACCATGGTCAATGGTATCAAAAGCCGCCGAGAGGTCTAATAGGACCAGGATAGAGGAACAGCCCCTATCTCTGGCCCTCCAGAGATCATCTACCAACGCGACCAAGGCCGTCTCTGTGCTGTGCCCAGGGCGAAAGCCGGACTGGCGCGGGTCTAGATAATCATTCTCCTCCAGATGTCGTGGAAACTGAGAAGCCACCACACTCTCTACAACCTTCGCCAAAAAGGGAAGGTTGGAGACAGGACGATAATTGGCCAGCTCCGTAGGGTCCAGGGAAGGCTTCTTGAGTAAGGGTCTCACCACCGCCTCTTTCAAGGCGGCCGGGAGAGACCCCTCACCCAATGAAGCGTTCACTAGGCCCAGGAGCCAGTCGCGTGTAACCTCCCAGGATGCCAGTACAAGCCAGGAGGGACACGGGTCCAGTAAACATGTGGTAGGTCGCAGTCGTCCACGCAATCTGTCCAAATCCTCGATGACAACCAAGTCAAACTCCTCCCAAAAAGGTTTCTCAAGACTCGCCACTGGCATCTCGACTGGGCCACTGAAGGGGACCCAATCCTTCCGGATTTGAGCGACTTTATCCTGCAGATATTTCCCAAACTCCTCTGCCCTACCCTGTAGAGGGGCCTCCCGCGGCCTCTGAAACAGAAGGGAACGGGACACCCGAAACAGGGTGGCAGGGCGGTTCTCTGCGGATGCAATGAGAGCGGCACAATATTGACGTTTGGCCGTTCTCAATGCCACTAGGTACGTCCTTAAATGGGCTCGTACCTGTGCTCAGTCAAATTCGGATCGGGAGGATCTCCAACGACTCTCTAGGCATCTCTTGCGGCGCTTCATCACCCTTAGCTCCTCGGTAAACCAAGGAGCCAGGGTGGATCGTTGCCACCGGAGAGGCCGCAAAGGCGCCACCCGGTTCAAGGCCCCGGTAGTAGCATTATTCCACGCGGCCACCAGGTCCTCTACCCGAGGGCGGGTCAGGGCTGCAGGAGGTGGCCCAAGCTCCGTCTGGAACCTGTCTGGTTCCATCAAGCGCCTGGGGCGGAACCATCTAGTGTTTTCCGGTTCCGCCTCCCGGCAGCGAGGGGTAGCACCAGGGAAGTCAAGTCGGAGGAGTGAGTGATCTGACCATGACAGAGGAGTGATGGTTAAATTCACTCCTCCCAGATCACTCAACCACTGGCGAGAGACAAAAACAAGGTCCAAGGTGTGACCTCCCTCGTGTGTCGGGCCCTGAATCATTTGAGTCAGGTCCATGGCTATCATGGAAGCCATGAACTCCCGAACCCCCTCTGATGCTTCTCCCACCGACGGCAGGTTAAAATCCCCCATCACTAGAAGTTTGGGGGTCTCAACCGCCACCGATGAGATCAGCTCGAGGAGCTCAGGCAGGGTCGCTGATGTATGGCGGGGAGCCAGGTATACTATCAGCAGGCCCAACTGCCTCCCAGGACCCCATTTCACAACAAGGGATTCACATCCGGACGTCTGTGGCACAGTGGACTCCCTCGGCTCTAAGTCCTCCCGGATAATCACTGCTACCCCACCGCCCCTTCCCCGGGCCCGGGGCTGGTGAAATGCTTGGTAACCTGGTGGGCACATTTCCACGAGGGGTAACCCTCCCTCGTGGCCCAACCAGATTTCCGTTATTCCCGCGAGGTCCGGCTCCCCCTCCAAAATTAGATCATGAATGAGGGGGGCCTTATTGACAACGGACCTCGCATTGCATAACAACAGCCTCAGGCCCTGGGCCTGCAGATCCTGACCACCTAGAACGCGGGGGTTGGTACAAGCGACCGGGTGTAACCAGCACCCACGGTCTCCCAACCGACTGCGAGTTGTTAATCTGTCCTCGTATCTGCCCCTCCCTACGACTGTTGGAATCAAGGAGCCCTGTATAAGAATGATATCCTGTCTCCCCTCCTCCTCTCTGCTCCTTCTGCTCAAGACCCCACCTGGTGACCTGGCTCTGTCATCGCTCCTGATCTGACCCACCCACCCCCCAACCCCTAAACCCCTAAAAGAATTTTAAAAACATTTAACTAAAAACCCCCTAAGTCTCCGCTTCCTCCACCTCTCGGGATTAATGAATCCGTCATCAAGATGGGCCCTTGAAAGGGCGGAGGGCCACACCTGCGAGAGGGGGGATTCCCGCAGTAGGATTAGGTCTAGCCTAGAGTACATATGCTGTTAAAAAATTCATCAGGGCCTAGGCTCTGTGCTGCAGATGGTGTGGTCAATACGCCATAGTCCAATAAAATTGAAAAAGCCGGGTTCCGGTGCAAAGAGAATCGTCCAGTCCAAGATGAGGGGGGGGGTAGTGATGATAATAAGCTGGTCAGGTGCCGGTCAGTAAGTGGGGGCTAGTGGGTGGTCAATGGTGGATGGCGAGGGGTAGATGGATTTTTGCTTGATAATGGGCAAGGGGCAGATGGTCAGTCAGATGAAGATAGGGAGGTAAAAAACCTCCAGGGCGTGCACGGATGAAAAACAGGGGCAGTTGTTAGTCCAAAAGCCAGCAGGGGGGGGGGTAAACGGAACAGTCAAGGAGGTGGCTGGCAGGAGGTAAAAAACTCCCCTGCCAAGTCTGATGTTAAACCTCCTGCCAGTTCCCAAGAAGCCTGCCAGTTCCCAGCAAGCCTCCCCCCCAGCCTCCAAGCAGCCTCCTGGAATGCAGCCCTTCTCCTACCAGGCCTTCGGCATTTAGGTCTTGCCTAGGCCTGCATCCAAGTTCTAAGCACTCCAGCCAAACCATTACAAGCCCCAACGCCGCTCCTACCGGCCTCCAGTCCTTCCTACTCCAGTCCTTGGCTCGCTCCAAGCCATAAGCCTCCAAAAACGACCATAGCACGCCCCCGCACGCTCCAGGCGCCGTTTCTTCGCCTTTCTCCATTCTTCCGAGCTCCTCCAAATCTCTCCGCTCCCAGAACGGCGGACTCAACTCCTCCGGTCTCAAAAACGGCGTTTCTGGGCGGCGTCTCTCATTGGCAGCTCACCGGTCCACTCTCCGAGCTATTTCCAGGTCTTCAAGCCACCCTGGGAGACCCCCTTGGGTCATAAAAAGACCCAGGGTGGCTGTTTATTGGACACCTGGCCCCCATGATGTAAAAAGGGGGCCAGCAGCACCCCTGCTCCCTTAAAAGAGCTCGTGGATCTAAGGAGCTCTCAGGCAGACCGCCATTGCTCCAGGAAGCTCCTCCTCCTTCTCGAATGACGAATGACGAATATAAGGGTGAGAATGAGTTACCTTGGAAGATGACATTCCTAATGTTAACAAGTCCATATTTTTCATTTCCAACCACCAAGATTATCAGTGGCAGCCTTTCTCTTTCTAGTGATAATTATGTGTATGCCACAATCTTCCTTTTTAATTCTTATTGTTAGGGGCTCATTTCCTAGACTATTTCAATGCTGCTCTGTACTGTCTCAGTTGTTATTACTTCTTCAACGTTGTCATTTCTGCAGTTCCTACTAGCTTTTCCCTTTATATTTGTAATTGTTTGTTATTTGAGTTTCTTCTATTCTTCTTCTATGGTTTGGAAGTCTTCCATTTTTCACAATTTTTATGAGTCTCTTCCAATTCTGCATCTCTGAATACTTAATTTTTGGTAATGAATTTTCTTTGGTCTATTAATTGTTATCCAATGATATTTGAATATATGTATGAATTAGCTTCACTTTATGTGCGTGAATGTGCAAGCATTCATTTTAAGTCTTATTAATAATATTTTGCTTTAAGTATTATCATACCGTTGATTGAATAATCTACAGTTAAACCCACAGACGGATGGAACTTAATAATTCAAGTTGTAATCAAGGACCTAAGAAATATTAAGGTAGCATCTAAGAATATATAGGCAGTTCCAAGCAAGGTGGTTTATTATCAGAGATCACAGCAAAGCATCTTCTATTGAAACGGGTTAAATTTTGGAAGATAAAGTTCTGAACATGCTCTTGCCTTCTTTGCTTTTGAGAAATATCATTACAAAATGATTTTCTCATTCCCTTCGCCCTTAAACAGGTGCTTAACTTGTCTTTTGTGGCTGTGTGCTAATCACTGGAAACATACACTATAAAGCACAAGTTGTTCTTGCCAGAAAAATGTGAGCTGTTCCTTATCCTCCTGCTCAGTATCCTTGGAGAGGAGCCAGAGCAGATGAGAATAAAAGACACACAAGCGTCTGTCAATCTGAAAAGCCATTTTTTTTGCAGAGTTCTCTGGCATGGAGAATTAGATCTCCTGGAAAGTACTTCCTAGGATAGGACAGGAGGTGGCAAGAGACCCAGTCGCAGGTGATAAGCCCACTGGCTGTTCTCATGCTACCTGCATGGTTTTATGTGCCGATGTGAAATGAATCTCAATGTCACTTAATAAGCCACCGTTTGGCTGCTTATCATCCCCTCCTCTAGATTGGCTTACCACAATAAAATAAAAGGAGGCAAGATAGCACTTTGGGAGATGAGCTTATCCTCACAGGTAGAAGTTTATAGTGATAAATGAGAGAGCGGGAGTAATAAAGAACAAAAATAATTGCTTCATTGATAGTATCTTCACAACTTGCCTCATAAATTATTCCACCAGCATTATCAGTGGCTTCTGTTAATTGCCTCTCCTGCCTGCAGTGTGAAGGCTGTGCTTGCAGCAATACAAATTTTATTCTTTGCCATCCTTCCTTTTGACAAAAGATCTGAGTTACTCCCTCAAACTGTGGAAATATATAATTGCCTTAAACCTGCAGCAGGCAATCTTATTGAAGTCAGGATGGGGACATTAAAAAAAAAAGACCTTGTATTTGTGAGGCAGTGATGTGGTAATGTCACTGGAGGGACAGGGATGAGATTTTCATCTTTATCTTGATGGTAGAAATGGTTTTTTTTTATAAAAAAAAAAAGATCCATTAAGTCCAGCATAGACTTGATGCACCTGTTTTGTTTTCCATTTTGGAAAAAAATACCAAAACAACCTATACAGCAAACACACACACACACACAAGCTGGGGTCACACATGGCCTGCAAAATTCTTGCCTTAGATCAGGGGTGTCCAAACTTGGGAACTTTAAGACTTGTGGACTTCAACTCCCAGAATTGCCCAGCCAGCTGGCTGGGGAATTCTGGGAGTTGAAGTCCACAAGTCTTAAAGTTCCCAAGTTTGGACACCCCTGCCTTAGATCAAACAAATCCAAAGGTAGTCTTCACTTAACGATTGATTTGTTTAGTGACCCTTTGATGTTATAACAGTGATGAAAAGTAGCTTTGTGACCAATCCTTACATTTACCAACTTTGCAGGTGTGGGAAGCCCCACCCTCCTAGAAGAATGAAATATTTTGAGGAATATTAAAAGGGCAAGATGTTATATTTCCCTAAAGAAGAAATGGAGAGGCATGTTTTTAGAAGCAGGAACCAGCCCCCAGTCTTTCTTAATAACCCACAGAAGATGCCAACACTTAAGAGATAAAGAGCGTATTAAAAGAGGAAGCCAAGTACCTAGATAGATCTATTCATAAGCAAAGCAAATACTGCAGGCAGAAATCCATTCACGACAGAATGGTTTGAAACTCCCTGCAACGTCTGAACAAAGGCAGACTGGTAGGATTAGAAGCAGCCCCTCACCCAAGATCCAACACAGGACGAAAGCCGTTAAGCCAGGATAGGAATTGCCCAACACCCTTTCACAAACAATAAGCCAGAGGTTGACAAAATTAGCTCAGACAAGTATCTCGGATTTGCACTTCCTCTTTTGCCTATAGAGCCAGCTATGATCCTTACATAACCTCTATATGACCCCGATAGGAATCTGACAACAGCCAATAGAATACATGTTCTTGCACAGGAACAGGAAGCTCAAATACAAAGCCCAAAGAAAGTATAACAACTCTCAACTCCCTTTTGTCGGCTGCAGCAGAACCACAAACCCTGGTGGTTCTGTTCACCAATAAACCATCTTTCCAATCAGCCTCCATGTTTCCAGTGTCTTTCTCCCAGCTTGGAACTGAACCAGATGGATATTCCTTCCCACACAGGTTTGTAAAGCAAAGGAAAGGTGAACTAATAGTCTTGGTTTCACTCAGCAACCGCTTCCCAGTTCCAATTGTGGCCACTAAACAAGCATTACCCTAACCCTAACCCATTATCGTGCTCTCTCGTTCTGTGCTCTTTCCTAAATTTGTCCCCATGTTGCTATAGATTTGTGAAATGCAACGGGAGATTCCTGACCTTGAACACTGTCCTCTTCCTCCTAGCCCTGAAGTCTACGAATTGCTCTATTTCAGGTAACTGAAATGGGAGCTGTGAATATATACATGAATGGAAAGATGGATACAGAAAAACCGTATACAATACAATACAATACAATAGTAGAGTTGGAAGGGAGCTTGGAGGTCTTCTAGTCCAACCCCCTGCCTAGGCAGGAAACCCTATACCGTTTCAGACAAATGGCTATCTAACATCTTCTTAAAGACTTCCAGTGTTGGGGCATTCACAATTTCTGGAGACAAGCTGTTCCACTGATTAATTGTTCTAACTGTCAGGAAGTTTCTCCTCAGTTCTAAGTTGCTTCTCTCCTTGATTAGTTTCCACCCATTGCTTCTTGTTCTACCCTCAGGTGCTTTGGAGAATAGTTTGACTCCCTCTTCTTTGTGGCAACCCCTGAGATATTGGAACAATGCTATCATGTCTCCCCTAGTCCTTCTTTCTCTTAAGCTAAACATACCCAGGGCAATAAGCACAAGAAATGTTTAAAGCACAGCCACCGGTTTTATTTATTTATTTAACATCTCACTCATCTCACCTGCAAGGCAACTCGGTGTGGTTCACCATTAAAATGATACACCTTAACTAGCACATATGTGCGAGGGGAACCTTTCACCTTTTAACAGCAGTGTTACATGCACTATCCCAACAGCAACTAAGCTATGATTTCCGGATATTCTTCAAGGGTAGCTCCATAAAGAGTGCACTGCAGTACAGCTTGTCTTCAACTCACAACCACAATAGGGACCAGAATGTCTGTTGCTAAGCAAGGCAGTTATTAAGTGAGTCGCACACCTTATTTTGCAAGCTTTTTTGTGATGGTGGCAAAAGGAAATCACTGCAGGTGTTAAGTGGATCATTCATTGAATATAACTATTAAATGAATCTGGCTTCCCCCACTGACATTGCTTGCTGGAAGGGAAGTTCTCAAGTGCTAACTACATGAACACGGGATGCTGCAACCATCATCCAAGCACCTGAATTTTAGTCACTTGATGGTGGAGATGCATAAGTGTGAAGACTTATCATAAGTAACTTTCTTCAGTGCCGTTGTAACTTTGAACGGTTGTTAGTCATGGACTACCGGTTATCTAAACAGGAGATGATCAGGGCACGAGTGACTGAATGCAGGACCTCACGATGCAGGAATTTTTTATCAGTATGTAAATAAACCTGTAAGCTATTAAAATCCACCACCCCTTCCACCAGTATGGAATTCAAATTCAATGAAATTGAGTAGGTTTTCTAAATGTATTTAATTGCTGCAGAGGTGGTGCCATAAGTCCAATAGATGTCTTCTAAGTCTGTGGTGGTACCCCAAACCCTTACTCTCTGGTGTTGTTGTTAGTTGCAAATTCATGTCCAACCCATTGGACAATGTTCCTCCAGGCCTTTCTGTTCTCTACCATCCTCTGGAGTCCCATTTAAGCTCACACCTACTGCTTTGGTGACTCTATCCAGCTACCTCATTATCTGTTGTCCCATTCTTCTTTTTCCCTCAATCTTTCCCAGCATTAGATTGTTCTCCAGTGACTCCTTCCTTCTCATTAGGTGACCAAAGTATTTGAGTTTCATCTTCAGGATCTGGCCTTCTAAAGAGCAGTCAGGGTTGATCTCCTCTAGGACTGACCGGTTTCATTGCCTTGCAGTCCAATAACTCGCAGGAGACTTCTCCAGCACCATAGTTCAAAGGCCTCCATTCTTTGGCACTCAGCCTTTCTTATGTACAACTTTCACAGCCATACATTGCAACTGGGAAAACCATAGCCTTGACTATACACGCTTTTGTTGGCAAGGTGATGCATCTGCTTTTTAGTATGCTGTCTAGATTTGCCATAGCTTTCCTCCCCAGGAGAAAGTGTCTTTTAATTTCTTGGCTGCAGTCCCCATCTGCGGTGATCTAGGAGCCCAGGAAAATAAAATCTGTCTTCACTCTCTGGTGAAGGTTCCTTAATTGGATATTGGATATGAATGTATTTAAAGAAATGCTTTAAAGAAAACCTCACTAGCTAACGGGCCACAAGTAGATGGATTTCTTGCAGTCATTCTTTTCTTCACCATTGAATCAGGATATGTTGATCCTTTTGCATAAGTTAACAATCCTTGCAAAAGTTTGATAAACTATGGTTATTAACATAAAGAGTTCTTTCCCCTTTTTCTCCATAGCTTCAAAGATTAAATCCACAAGATGGCGCTGGTTGAACACATTAGTGCACAGTTGGTGTAAATAACTTAAAAATAAAAGTTAACAAGTTGAAGGCCTCCAAAATGGAGGATGAGGGTTTAATCTTACATATGTCTTCCAGCACAGACATCTTAACCAGCAGACATTTGCAAAAGGACCTGGACATGAGGAGTGAAATGCCATCTGTTTCTGAAACAGCTCAGCATCACTATCCCACCAACGTATCTGTAGTTCTGATCAGGGGATCTGCTTTCCTTTATCCAGCAACAAGAAAATGTGGCCAGCAGAGACCATAGCAAGTTAAAGGAAAACAATATATTCTTCTTTGAGAAATACTACAAGTTAGCTTACTACAAGAAGATGTAGAAAGTTAGCACCAATCCCGCTCCTAGAATAATGAAATATTCTGGGAAATATTAAAAAAGCAGAATATTATATTTCTCTGGATGAGAAAAGGAGAAACGTGCTTTTAAAGACAAAGCAGCTTCCTGCAGCTTCCCCCCCACCCCTTTCAGCTCCAGGGTGATGGGATTAAGACATGGCCCTCAGGACATGATAGGATTAGCCCTCTACCCATCTCACCCCATGGCACCTGGGAAGATTACATCACCTGGCAAGGCTCAACCAAGCCTGGGACACAGACAGCCTACAAAGTTAGCTAAGACTCCCACCCCATGGCAGTCTGACAGCCAATGGGATACATTTTTTGTACAGGAACAGGAAACTCTAAGACAGGGTCCAGGAGAGTGTATAAATCTATCTCTCTATTTCCCTCCCTCCCTCCCCTCCTCTCTCCCATGTGCTTTTTTCCGAGGACCTCAAATCATGTGGTCCTTTCCACCATTAAAACCATCTTTCCAAGCAGCTACCATGTTTCCAGTGTCTTTCTCTCCACTTGGAACTTTACTGAACCCAGAAGGATATTCCTTCCAACAAAGGTAACTTTGTTGGACTCTAGAAAGAGTGCAGAGAAGAGCAACAAAGATGATTAGGGGACTGGAGGCTAAAACATATGAAGAACGGTTGCAGGAACTGAGTATGTCTAGTTTAATGAAAAGAAGGACAAGGGAAGACATGATAGCAGTGTTCCAATATCTCAGGAGCTGCCACAAAGAAGAGGGAGTCAAACTATTCTCCAAAGCACATGAGGGCAGAACAAGAAGCAATGGGTGGAAACTAATGAAGGAGAGAAGCAACCTAGAACTAAGGAGAAGTTTCCTGACAGAACAATTAATCAGTGGAACAACTTGCCTCCAGAAGTTGTGAATGCCCCAACACTGGAAGTCTTTAAGAAGATGTTGGATAGCCATTTGTCTGAAATGGTATAGGGTTTCCTGCCTAGGCAGGGGGTTGGACTAGAAGACCTCCAAGGTCCCTTCCAACTCTGCTATTGTATCTAACTTTTAGGTTGCGAAGGCTGGTCTTGGAAATGAATCTCATTGTAAGAAAACATGGGTAACAACAGTGATTCCAGAATATTGAAGCTGTCAATGAACTGATCTACTAGCTTTACTCAGCTTGGAACCTCTGGTTATACAGAAACTGAAATTCCCAGGACCCCAGCATGATTAAAGAGACTGGAATAAACCCATTTATTGCAGGAATATAGCAAAGGTGTTCAATGAGACCTACTTCTGAGTATGCATGCAGTTATAATTTATCTCTGCATATGCCTTTCTCTGTAAATATACTTTGGTTGCTGGATCAGCTACAACTTTTAAATGTGAACTGCTCTGAATCTGGGTAAGAAGGATACTTCTCCTCCATTTAGTACTTGTTTAGTCTTGCTGAAATAATTTCCTCCTTTTCTTAAGGATTTGCAGGGGAATCGTTTGATTCTCTCTAAAAGGCATCCTTCAGATATTTAGGATTGCAATTCCCACTGTCCGGTGCCATCACAACCAATGGAAACAGCATGTCCAGAACATCTGTCTACAACTGCTCTGAGAGCTAAATTAGCATAATATATGGGACTTGACTTTAGGCAAGCAGAAACCTGAACTCAGGTGTCCCAAATCCAGGTTAATACTCTGTCGTTTCTGTTCTTTCATTTGCCATATGCGATGACACACATTAGAGGTATCTTCTGGGTACAATAATATAAATAGTGATAAGACTGCATGGCTATCAGCTGCTAATGAGACCTGGTGGACGCAAACCTGTTACCGTTACCGTTAAATTCTTTATGGAGTGATTTACAACAAGCCAGGTTTTCCCGTCTAAAACCACCTTCTGCCAGCTGTTAGTTTTGTGAACAGAATGCCAGAAATAAAAACTAAGAGATATGCACATTGTTTATATTTCAAGGGGGAAAAAGGGAAATTTGAGGAAGGAAAGAATGTGGAACAACCTCTTCTAGTTCTCCCCTTGAGCTTTAAATGACCCCATTCACATGATATGCTGCTCTCACATCTAGAATAGAATAGAATAACAGAGTTGGAAGGGACTTTGGAGATCTTCTAGTCCAACCCTCTGCTTAGGCAGGAAAACCTATACCCATGATTGTGAACCTAAGGCACGCATGCGACAGGTGGCACGCGGAGGCCTCTCTGCCGGCCTGCGAGTTATCGCTCCAGCTAAGCTCCACTGTGCATGCGCACACATGTCCCGCCGGCCAGCTGATGGTCTCTGCAGCCCGTGAAAATGCAGTTATAACACTATACAAGCCATCGAGAATATAACTATATATATATCCAACAGGAACAGTAAATTCCTCACAGGAGCAGATAGAGGTAAATCCTAGAGAGGCAGGAAATGCATCACTGAACAATGGAGATGAATGCTAGAGAGGAATAAAGCTGCATAGAAGGCGGACATAACACCTGTAACAGCATGCACATGCACAGGAGGCGGGGGAAGCACGGGGGAGCGCAAGGGGTAGTGCCCCCGCCCCCCATGTTTGGTCCCAGGAGGCTTCATGGAGGCCTGCCAGGCCCAAATTGCATACATATGGGGGGAGGGGCGTGCGCGGGAGGTCATGTGCAGATTGTATTATGGGTGTGGGCATACGAGCTCATGCACTTTCGGCTTTCGAGGACAAAAAGGTTAGCCATCACTGCCCTATACCATTTCAGACGATTGGTTATCCATCTCTTCTTTAAAATTTCCAGTATTGAAGCATTTACAACATCATCTACATCTATATGAGAATGAATAATTTCCCCTTTCTCTTGCATCTCCCCAACTTCACACTTTGCAGCTTTCTCCCTGTTCAAAAGTGAACATAAATCTAACATAAATCACCCCATTCATCAATTTATGAAATAGGCATTAGTAAGCTTCAACTTTCACACACACACATACACACTGTTTTGAGATACACTGTCGCTTGTTTCAAAAGGCAAGTATAGCATTGGTAAAAACACAGTTTGTGTGTGAAGACCTGCCATCTTATCTGTCCATCCTTGGAGTTACTGGATATGAAAATTCTTTAAACGGGCATCAGTTTATTCATATATATGAATCTCTATTTATGTAATATCCTTCCTTTGGGATATTTTAGTCGTGTACATCTGACATTTTTATTCTGGATTTATTTTATGTTTTCCAGTCCGGCAAACAATTAAGCAGGGTCAGATTTCATTCTATTTGCAAATGAACGCCAGAAAATTCTCCAGGATACCTAGATACTGGATTAATCTTGAAAATGAAGAATCTGAGTTGTCTGAAAATAATAGGGAAGGGCCAAGGGCCACTGAGGCCCAGACAACTAATTTAAGTGTGCACAGCTGGCTTTTCGCCCCCCTCTCTCGGAAAATATTACAGCATCTAATCATTTCCTCTAAAGAAGCTTATGAAATGACCTTTTTCAATGTCATGCATTTCAGAAGCAATGAGGCTGAGAAAGGTTTGAAAATATTACTTGTAATCAAGATGATCCAGGGTCAGCCTCTCACAGTTACTGCTATTAAGCCAGGTTTCAGAATCTGTACCTGTACATTTGATTTTTCTTGCCTAAATGTAGAACCTTACTTTTCTCACCATTGAATTTCATTTTCTCAGTGTTCAAGTCTGTCAAGATCCATCTGTATCTTGAGGCTGTCTTCTGGGGTGTTGGCTTTTCCTGCCAGTTTAGTGTCATCTGCAAATCTGATGAGTTCCCCTTCTATTCCTTCATCTAAATTGTTTGTGAAGATGTTGATGAGTCCTGGGCAATACAGTGGGACCATATGGGACCTCATTGCTTACTTACCTCCATATAGATGTAGTTCCAGTAAGGACTACATGTTGAGTGAGGATTGTCAGACAGTTACAAATCCATTTGGTGGTGATGTGATATTAGAGCAGACCATGGCTATATGTTTTATTTATATTCATATTCATTCATTTATAGGCAACAGAGCAAAATAATCTAACTCATTTTTTCCTCAAACTTAGTTAAAGATGTGTGGACTTCATTTTCCAGAATTCCCCAGCCAATATGCAAGCAGGGAGATTCTGGGAGTTAAATTCCACACATTTGAAGTTACTTAGTTGGAAAATCACTGATGGAACTAATTTTCATGCATTCACTCTAAATAGAATTTATAGTAAAGGCATGGATTTTTGTTATTGGGCATTCTACATGCTTTCTTATGGCAGGTTCATAAGACATCCAAATGCCCCTGTTATATAGTCTTTAGCTGCGGGTTTTAATTCTTGTTTTGTTTGTCTGCATTGACACATTTAGGCCAGAGATGGATATTTTTTTATCTGGTTGAGCCTGCTATAGTTGAGTCAATAACAGAATGGTATCTGCAGAAGAACTGAGCCAGGGATGAGGAACTGCATTTTCTAAGCATACCAATTTTATTTTGTTTTTCTTCCCAAGTAAACAGCATATTGCACTACTGTTGCTTGGCAGTTTGTCACCAGATATCAAGGACATACAATCTAGGTAGCATTGGGAATTGCAAGAAGAAAAATGCAGAAAACTGAAGGGGTTGCATGGCCTGTGAATTGAGGGTTTCTCACCTAATTTACCCAGAAAATTCTCTGCTTGGGAGTGGTTGGCTTGTCTGCTGCTGAAATTGTGTAGCTTTGGTGTCAGAACTGAAGAAATGATTCCTATGTACCTAACTTCTCAGTATGTACAGTGATAGTTATGGCCCAGTCTATGCAACCAGTTGTACATTTTTTTTTCTTACCCCTGTTCAACCTGAAAGCTTGGCTCCTTCTCTTCCTTTTACAGGGCTTCTGAGGGCATAGCTGGCGGAGGCAGAAGAATCTGTATCCTCCCCACCCAGTGAGCTGTGGAGTAAAAACCTCCTACACAGACAAGAGAGTGAGAAAAAAGTGCTGTCTGGCAATGATATTCAGTTTTGATTCTTAAGATAAATTCGAAGTGCATGTTTATACCTATTTGGCTCCAGATCATGGATCTCAAAATTCTACTGAAATCCCCAATAGATCGTGCCAGCCTGAAATCTAGGTAGAAGTAAATCCCACCAAATCCAGTGGAATTTATTTATAAGCATATTACGGATCTAAGCACATATCTCTTTGCCAAATAGCCTGGCTGAGAAGGAGAAGATGTGTGGTTTTCAGCTGTTTTCAAGCTACTTTTAAACATGGGTTCAGTTCTTCTTTAAAAGAGTGTTATATAGCAGTATTTCAGCAAAGTGCTAAAGCCTTATCCAAAAATTGTCTATCAGCTGGTATCTACTAAGAGTTGGGCTATTTGGGGCTATCTTTGAATACTTATATAGAAGCACAGCAAGTTTTGACAGATTGCTAAACTCCAAGTCTAGGTATCTGTCAGAACTTGTCTCTTCCCCAGTCTAATTAAGGACAGTGGCTGGTTGATTGTTTTCCCATAAGCTGCTGGTATTTGACGGGAGGGGAAATGAAGCTGGGAAATTCTACCAGTCACTTTTCTTAACTTGTCCTGCATGAATAAAGTCAGAAGAAGAGCATCACTTGCCAGCTTCTTTATGGAAGCAGATTAGCAGTTGGCTTTTGAGCAATGCAGTTTAAGGTGAATCAAGAAATGCACATTAATATAGCCATGAGGGGCAGAGGCTATTCTGTCTTCTGGTATGGACTGGCTGTATTGAGTTTATCTGAATCAAGACAAGAAGAAATGAACTGTGCAGAGTATTGCAATAGTGCTAGATTGCAATAGCATCACATTTGCTGCAGATTTCTTCAAGTATGAAGCTGATTGTGCTAAAGCACAATGTAAAGATCCAAATTATAAATTCTCAAATGTCAAATACATGGGGGCCATCATTTGTCTTTATAATTGCTTGAAATATTCATGCATTCATGCATGCATGCATATCACATCATACAATGAGCATTTCTTTAAGACAAGTCTCCTTGCCTGTTTGCTGCAACGTGAATGCAACACATTTACTGTTATCTTCCTTAGATTTTTGCTCTGGTCTGAATACTTCTCAAGCAGGAATTGCTAATTCTATCTCAGAACAGAAGTTTTCATTATCTGTGTAATTGATGTTGCTATGTTCATTTGTGTGGAACCTCTATATCTTATAGGAATAGGGAAAGCATTTAGGTTTGCTTAAAGAATATTGCCTTATTATTAACAATTTTCTTACTGAATTTATAGTCAACCTTTCCTCAAAGAGGTAAAGGCATTTATCTTTATTTTTTTAACATCTTCCCAGAGCTACCACATATAGTATATGGGGAATTTGCTTAGTTTGTCTTGATTTTACTTTCATTCATAAGCTGACTTCACTAACTGTGTCATATTCAGAGAGGAATTCTGATGGTGTTAACTGGTAGCAATCCTTTTCTTCTTTGTTCCATTTCTAGGATTTTTTTTCTCCCATAAACAGCAATGTAAAGTCATTTGTCTTTTGACATTTTTAGTCCACCCTTTTTGGCCTAGGTTAACATATTGCAGAAGAAAATGCTGTGCTTTCTTTCTTTAATGGCTTTATAATAACCTGGTGTATCCAGCTGTTTTAAAAGCCGAGAAAGTGGTGGCCCCATAATTCGTTATCAGCTAATGCTGGTGTTAAGAGAAAATGAGAATGAAACTAGCATTCTTTGAGCACCACAGATTCCAAATATTTTTCATTATTCTATGGCATGGTTTCTTGCTGCTACTGTTATAATTAATATGGTATGCTATTACATTGCCTCACTGCTCAGCATGGGTCCATCTCTCGTGATCCTCATCTTATTGGACTTTTTATTTCTGACCATCCAAATGACAGTGAATGTAAAAGAATGACTTTTCCAGTACTGTAAATTAAAATATTATTTTCTATGGCTATGAAACTTTAAATCCTTGAATCATGGAAACAACGAACTCAAGACAGAGAAAAATCAAGCATGTCTTTACAATAAGGCAGATATAGGTTTAACAGTATTCTAGAAACATAGCATCAATGAAAGTCAGTTTTGTTTAGTGCAGGGGTGGGTTTCTGCCAGCATTACTGCCAGTTCGGTGCATGCACAATTTTGCGCGCATACGCAGTTGCCTATAAATAGGTCTGCGCATGCGCAGTACATTTTAAAAAGTCAAAAAAAGATGTCGCGGCGACCGTGGAACCGGTTCGGAGTGTGGCAAGCGTGCCGTCCCTACTGGTTCGGAGACCCAGTCGCCATTTCCACTACCAGTTCCACCGAACCGGTGCGAACCAGTAGTAACCCATCTCTGGTTTAGTGGCATTTCCACCAGGCTAGAAACTGGGAGTCTGTGAGTTCTAGTGCCGCCTTGGCATGAAAGCCAGCTGGTTGGCTTTGGGCTAGTCATTCTCTCTCAGCTCAACTCACCTCACAAGATGGCTGTAGAGAAAATAGGAGGAGGAAGGAATATTAACTATGTTCTCCACCTTGGATTATTTATAAAAATAATAAAGGGAGGATATAAATAAATAACATATAATGTAATACAACATTGAATCAATACTTGCTGTGGATTTCTCTCACTGACTCCACCAAGAATTCATGAAGGTTATAGTTCTTATTCTCCAGGTGAGCTGAAAATCAAATTATAATGTTATAAGGGCAGGATTTGAAATTACTGACCAAGTTCTGAGGGAACTACAGTTTGGGAGAAACTTAGACTCACTGTGTTTTGTTCCCTTTTTGGAAGCCTCTGATTTCTCTGTTACTGACATTTATTAGTTCTTCACCCTACCCTACCACCCAAAGATAATGAAAAAATGACTTGATAAGCAACAGCCCTAAAAAGATGGCCAAGAACAATTACATCAATTTGGTTTTGATAAATGGTTGCTTGTACATGACCCTGTAAAAGGACCCCTTTTATGAAAGTGCCCATAAGAGGCTTTCAATATTGCAAGTCTGCTCATCAGCTAAAAAGATTGACCCAGAAGGTTTCTAAGGTAAAGGTCAAAGTTCTCCTCACACATATGTGCTAGTCGTTCCCAACTCTAGGAGGGGGTGTTCATCTCCGTTTCAAAGCCGAAGAGCCAGCGCTGTCCGAAGATGTCTCTGTGGTCATGTGGACAGCATGACTAAATGCCGAAGGCGCACGGAACACTGTTACCTTCCCACCAAAGGTAGTTCCTATTTTTGTACTTGCACTTTTACGTCCTTTCGAACTGCTTCGGTTGGCAGAAGCTGGGACAAGTAACAGGAGATCACTCCGTTACGCATCACTAGGGATTCGAACCGCTGAAGTGCCAATCTTTTTGATCGACAAGCTCAGTGTCTTAGCTACTGAGCCACTGTGTCCCTTTTCTACTGAACACTATAGAAATATTTTTTCTTCTATATTTATGACAGTGAAGTGTGGGGGCTTGAATGAAGGGTTTTCTTGACACAAATTAAGGAAAGGCAAAAGGTATGTAAGATTTTTCTCCCCTAAAATCTGGTCTCACTATCTTGAATTTAGTGTAGAAATTCATTGCATTTATGCTTCTGGAAAATGAGTCATTCTTTGTTGATCTCCAACATCCCTGAGTGCTAGATCCTATAAAACTTGGGTTTTTTTTTTCCATCCCGTGTTACTTATAACCTTCAATAAGGGGAAACAGCATTAGAGTATTGTTTGCATATGCAATTATCTCCTAGGTGTCCCCTCAGGTACAAAAATAAATAAAGATTTTTTTGCACTCAAGACAGAGGTCAGCAGAGATGCTGGCGAAATAGTGGCTGTTTCATTACGCTTTTAATGCCTGTGGGAATCAACCTTGCAAAAATATTATTGTGCTACCTGTTTTGTAAAAAGACAATCTTACATATGCCACCGCAGTATCAAAGACCTTGATTTTAATATGCTTTGTGAATGAGAAATACCACCTTCTGTATACTGAAAGGAGAAAAAGAATCCATGGAAATAAAATTAAGCTTTCCTTTTGCAAAGGTTAATTCATTCCTGGATAATTGCCTTTTTTTTTTAGAATTGGGTTCAAGTTGCACTTGGGATTGACAACTTTTAACATTTTTTCTCTCAAGTGAAATGATTGCTTTGAATCAGGTCTAGAAAAGAATGCTTTACCAGCAATGCCCTTTCTTAATTTTAGGTTCTGCTTACTTGTTCCAAGGATTCCTTTGGTGGAATGAAAAGGCTAATAAAACCAAATACCCAAGAGATTTAATTCAGATGCCAGGTCAACCATGCAGTGCTTATTTTATTTTTCAATGCAGCTTTTCTTTCCCTTCTTTGTCCCTGTTGTTCAGGAAGGAAGAAACATTTTGGAACACAATAAAGGTAAAACTGGAATGACACGAGTTTTTGTTATCCTTATTTTATGCTTGTTTTTCAATCAAAATCTGATTTGTCTCACCTGGAGTTGGATTTTGGTTTTGTCAACGAAATCACTGGACTGCATTGGATGGAAACTAATCCATCTAACAATGGATGGAAACTAATCAAGGAGAGATGCACCCTGGAATTTAGGAGAAACTTCCTAACAGTGAGGTCAATTAACCAGTGGAACAACTTGCAATCAGAAGTTGTGGGTGCTTCATCACTGGAGGTTTTAAATAAGAGACTGGACAGTGACTTGTCTGAAATGGCTAGGGTCTCCTGCTTGAGCAGGGGGCTAGACTAGATGACCTCCAAGGACCCTTCCAGCTGTATTTTGATTGATTGATTGATTAAGGATGCTGTTGCAATGGTTCTGCTACAAATAGTGGACTTTACCCACATGGTCACTTCCAACTTTATGGTTCCATAAGAAGTTGCTAAAGAGGTACCCCTAACCTGCCTTTTGGATAAGTGAGTGTTGGATTTAGAGCAAGTATTATGAATTGATCTAAATGACAATGAGAAAACACATTTTTAGACTTCTAGCCAGCCCTATCTTGAAATACTGAAGGGGAGTAACATACATTTGTAAAGGAAACCTTAAATTTAGATACTGTAGGACATTAACCTGGCCTGCATGGGACCACGAGGCTTCCCCACCCACACCAGCCTGCCTAGCCACCTTTTTACCTTGGGAGGCAAAAAATAAGCCTGTTTTTGGGTGGCAGAGTGGTACTGGAGGCCGGGGAAGACAAAAACGGGATGCGCAGAAGCCTTGGGAGGCCAAAAATGGGCCCGTTTTGGCCTCCCTGGCAGAGAGAGAGAGAGAGAGAGGGAGGGAGGGAGGGAGAGAGGGAGGGAGAGAGAGAGAGAGAGAGAGAGAGAGAGAGAGAGAGAGAGAGAGAAGTCCCTCATAGATCCCCAAGGCAGCCACATCCCTTCACTAACCTGCTTTCCACCCCCAGAAGCATAACAAATTAAAGTTTAATTTGTGTGTATTGTTTGGACTGCTAAATTCCCCACCCAGTCACATGACCATCTAGCCATGTCCACTCAGCCAGCCTGGCCCCGCAACAGACTGAGGGACCATGAATTGGCCCTCTGATTAAAAAGTTTGAGGATCCCTGCTGTAGGACAAAAAATAGTGGTGTTGAAGAAAAATGAGAAACAAGAAAAATGATACAACTGTGATACATCTTACTTTGGGTGTTTCTCCTCTCATTTTATTGGAAGCATACAGGAAACCATTACATGTTAGTTATCAATCAAATGTTGTCTAGAACACACTTTTTCCAGAACTGAAGAGATGGTAAATCTCATCCCTGAAGCAATGAAAGAGGTGAAATTTAGCACTTGATTGTCAAAACTCACATCTGCATTCAGAGTTAAGTCTGTGTTTCCTAAACCCAAGGCCTGTTGCATCTGCAGTTCATATTTCATTTGACCAGTGAAGGGTGCTGTATCAAATCAGCTATTGGGTTCCAGTGAAGGTCATGTTAGGCAGTAATAATTCCATCTGGCGACTAGCTAGCAATGTGCTTTTATTTAATTGGTAAAATGAGCTTATCGGTCACCATGCCCCATAGTCAAAATATTAAATAACAGCCTCTAAGGAAAGGGTAGGGTTGAAAACTGAGAACAGTTAGCTGAAAGAATGTGGATTTGGAGGCTTTTGAGCTCTTTTTTCTCCCCTTTTTCACTAATCCAGCAACTTGGCCTGAAGCACAATGTTTGATTTGATGCATAAAAAATGAATTAGACCAACATTTCATACAACTTGCTCTTTCTTCCCTAGTGTAGCTCCATTTAAAGTTTTGGGAGGTAGCAAAAAGATTTTGATATTAGGTGCCTAACATCAATTCACAGCCAGTTCATTTCTGAAGTTAAAATTAAAATACTCTACTTTAATGTGACATGCATATTTGTATATTTTATTTATGTAAATGATTCTTATGCCTTCGAAGGTAAACATTCAAAGGTGTCTTACAACTAAAAACAAATCCAGCCAATATTACATGACAACATCAAAGCATAACAAGAGGAAACCTATGCTTCCCCCACTCTCTATGATTCTGCCTTAATCTTGAGTTTCTGCAGTTTTTTTTTTTGTATCATCCTTAATTTCGAGGTGGCTGAAGGACTTATAGGTATCACTCATTATAACAGTGCTCCAATATCTCAGGGGCTGCCACAAAGAAGAGGGAGACAAACTATTCTCCAAAGCACCCAAGGGTAGAACAAGAAGCAATGGGTGGAAACCAATCAAGGAGAGAAGCAATTTAGAACTAAGAAGAAATTTCCTGACAGTTAGAACAATTAAACAATTAAACTTGCCTCCAGAAGTTGTGAATGCTCCAACACTGTAAGTTTTTAAGAAGGTGTTGGATAACCATTTGTCTGAAGTGGTGTAGGGTTTCCTGCCTAAGCAGGGGGTTGGACTAGAAGACCTCCAAGGTCCCTTCCAACTCTGTTATTCTATTCTATACTCTATATTTTACTGATCTTCAATCTTTCCAGAGTTCCATGTGTTCATTAATACCATGCTAATCTATTGAAGAAGCTCCTCCTAAGAGATTTGCTTTGATCAGAAAGCTGGAGAGGCAGCCGACCAATGGAGTGATGTTCACCGGAAAAAAAGCAGCCACACAAAATGTTCATGGCCACCTTCCAAAGGTCTCTCCCCTTCCAAGAAAGTATATTTCACATTTGTTAGGATGTTACCTTCCCAGCAATTGTTTATTGTCCTCTTATGCTCCCTATGTAACAAAGACAAATTCATTCATTTCTGATTACATAACTATCTTTAAACATGCTCTTTAGTGGTAAAAGTAACATTTATTTTGCTTTGTTTTATGACAACAAGCAACAATTTTCATTGGCTTAGTGACTTAATGACTTATTTCAGGGCTGTCCAAACTTGGGAACTTTAAGACTTGAGGACTTCAACTCCCAGAATCCCCCAGCCAGAGCTGGCTGGGGGATTCTGGGAGTTGAAGTCCACAAGTCTTAAAGTTCCCAAGTTTGGACACCCCTGACTTATTTTATATAGCTGAGAGGATGCCCAAAGCCTGCAGTTTGATTATGACATGAATATTTTATTTGTAGGGCTGTTTGCCTCATGTCTTTATTTTTCTTTTTGATGCACTCACTGGTCATAGATTGGAATAAACACTAAATAAATACTTTCCATTCATGGATGGAAGATTAAGAAGTAAATTTAATTTGTCCCAACTATTCTTTAAATTTTTTTAAAAAATTCTAATTCATACCATTTAAGATACGTGAATGCCGTAATGTACTTGCTACCTACTGTAGTGCTCATGCCTACCCAATTCATACCGTAAGACTGAACATGCTCCAGGGGGTTGGACTTTTTCCCAAATTGGTAGGCTGACATATGTTGTAAATAGAAGCAGAAGAAACAAGTGATAATTTCTACTGCAAATAGTCTCCAAAGTTTCCCCCAGATACAATTCATAAGGTGGCACAAGGTGGCACCGTGGTTAGAGTGCAGTACTGCAGGTTACTTCAACTGACAGCTAGCTGTAGTTCGGTAGTTCAAATCTCATCGGCTCATGGTTGACTCAGCCTTCTATCCTTCCGAGGTGAGGACCCAGATTGTTGGGGGCAATATGAGAGGGTTGTAAAAAGCGCACTATGAAGCGTTATATAAATTTAAGTGCTATTGGTATAATCTATTTTCCCATTGAGCTGTGTACGCCTTACTTCCAAAGATTATTTTCTGGCTACTAGATGTTACTTTTTAATGAAAGGGAAGTGGATTAAAACCTTCATCTGAAGTCCCCCCCCCCTTGTGATTAATCTTCTCCATGGGCAAAGCTTTCAAAGAATGGAGAATAGGAGCTGAGTCTCTAATATGGGCCTGATACCTTTGTTGGAGCTCACTGTGCCCCTTGTGAATGCCCCAACACTGGAAGTCTTTAAGAAGATGTTGGATAGCCATTTGCCTGAAACGGTATGGGTTTCCTGCCTAGGCAGGGGGTTGGACTAGAAGGCCTCCAAGGTCCCTTCCAACTCTACTATTGTATTGTATTGTATTGTCCCACTTAATTTGAGATATCCTTTTCATTTAAAAAGTAAAGGGTAGTTTGTCTCATAATAAAACCACAGCTTTAAGGTTACATTTTCCACAATAGCTCTGGGCCACATAATCTCCAGGCATGTTCTTAAAAATAATGAAATGTTGGGTAGCTGCAATCCATTGTTTAATTTTTCTTGTAGAAATGGTTACGTGAAGATGGGAGTGGTGTCGGTCTTGGACTAGACCACCAAGAACTTCCAGCTCCATTGTTCTCTTATGGGTCCATACCCATCAAAATTTTGGGTCACAGCACATTATTAATATTATATAAAATAGTCTGATAGAACAGAATGACACAAATGTTTGTGGCACATCTACACACATCTGAAATTCTACATGGAGATGTGTTGAGAGTAAACTTAAAAAGAAATAAAAAATGTAGTCCTTCATTGCCATGGTATGATTATTTAAATATTTAATTACTTTGCTTTTCAATGGATTGTCTTTTTTAGAATCATTATGGGTACCCTTGAAAGAAGACTGGGCGGATAAATGTAAATTAATTAGTGGGTGCACTAAAAAGTCAATTGCAAATATACTGGAATCTCTCCACCCTGCCTTTAATTTGTATTGATGCAAACCTAAAACATATATAATGGATTGATTTCTATATTTAAAAAGTGCAGTCTTAAAACTGACTACTGGTTTTTTTTTAAAAAAAATGTTTTGAAGTTGGAAATATTTTTAGTGTCTTTGCTTCAGAGGTGGGTTGCTGCTGGTTTGGCCCGGTTTGGCCGAACCAGTAGTGGAAGTCAGGCCTGGGTCACAGAACTGGTAGCGATCCAGGCCTGCCATGCCCCCAAACTGGTCCCCTCACTGCCACTGGGCTGCCACCATTTTGGATTTTAGTGACTGCGCATGTGCTGTTCACTTTAAATTGTTCTCCGCATGTGCGCAGTACAATTTACATTGAATAGTGCGCGTGCATTGCGCACACATTACGAACTGGTAGTAAAACCGGCAGGAACCCATCCCTGATTTGCTTGAAAAGTAAAAAACGTTTATGTTAAATGTGGAAGCTCATAGGATTCCTAATGAGAAGTGAGATCTTCAAAACTGCAGATAACCAAGGTGGGCAATTATAAACTTGGAGTTTAGATAATCCCCAAATATTCGATCTATAAAGAATCCCTGAATTGTCTACTTGAAAAAAAATGGTAGCAAGTACAACCTTTGCATAATCATGTTAATTTATCTGATTTTCCATTAAAAGTTGGTATCAGTAGACTATCCCCATGGCGTCTAATTAGTAAGAATGTTTATTTAGTTTATATTATATTTATATCCTGCATTTTCTCCAAGAGTTCAAACCATCTTTTATCTTCAAATCAGGGTGGGGCTGAGAGAATAACTAACCAAAGTTTGCCAGTCAACTTTCATAAGTTAACTTGTTATTTTTAAATGTGGGTCTCCTTGACCCTAACCTAACAATTAAACACTCCGTCACACAGAGTTTTTCCCATGACACACTCTTAGAATTCCCAGATTCCCAAACTGAGAATTCTTGTCCTTCTCTCAAGAATATGAAACAATATTTTTTTAAAAAAATGTCAGCAGTTTTGCCTAGTCTGAAAAGGGCCTTTTATTTATTTATATTTGGAATATTGGGGAGAATCTTTTTTTCTTAGCTCCTATCCCTTTTTTCTGTGACTGTCTAGACCAGGGATGTGCAACTATGGAAACTTTACTATCTGTGGACTTCAACTCTCAGAATTCCTGAGCCAGGCAATTCTCTTTTCTAATTTTGGAAGTTGAAGAACACAGGTTGTAAAGTTGACATAGTTGTCCACCCCAGCCAAAACTGAACATGGCTTATGTTAAAATATATTAGTCATAACTACAGTCACATGAATCACACATGAATGGGAGTTAACGGGGAAAAAATGAAGCTTATGTTACAGACTAAGGTGGCAGCAGAAATGCCCTGTATTTTCTGGGCCAAGTCTACAAGGTGTGAAACTTTTGGAGCATCTGTGGGGGAAAAAAAAATCACAGTATTTGAACATTGGAAGGATAAACTGAAGGAACCCCCCCCCCCCCATACAGCAATACATGGCGAAGATCGGGAAACGGCAACAGATGCTGTAAAATATCCTCTTTCATGCTCTCCCTGTACCAGAATTGTGCAGACGTATGCTGGCACAGCCTCAGTCAGAGTGCAGAGCAAGGCTGTATCTTGCACATCTGGAAGCTATTTGGCAGAGGGGAGAGTTCAAATGCTTTCAGCCTTAGCTGGTTTTAGACATAGCTAGAGTCCAGTTCAGGACACTTCAGCACACAGAACTCATTAAGCAGGGATGGCAGAGAGCATTGCCAGAGAGGAGACGGTCCCGGGGAGCTTCAGAGCCAAACATATCCACACTATCAGATGCTTCCCTTCATCCTGCCCCTCTTTTGGCTACCACTAAGAAATGGCACAAATAATAGAGAGACACAATGGCCCGGGATGGAGGGAGAGAATTGGGAAAAAAGACGAGCGAGGAAGGGGGAAAAAAACAACACCACAGCATCACAGCTGAGTGAAGGTTGGCTCTCTATCAAAAGACAAAATGTACTTGGACAAAATCCAGTACATGAGTTAAGTTGAGTGCAAAGCAAGCCATTCAAGAACTTAGAAAGAAGAAACAAAAAAAGGTCCTTGCTTCAGAGTTACACAAAGGGGTCAACCTTTTCTTTCCTCACTGAGACCAATCACAGTTTGCTATTTGTACTCAAAATGAGTGTTCTTATCACCTTGGGGATCCAGGGACTTGTCCCCCCCCCCCTTTTGTTACATTCTACTTGTTAACTGTTTCTGTCTAAGGACAAGTAAACTTTCGGGTAAGCTTGCAAGGCTTTTTAGGCTTGGCCTGCAACAACTGGGTGACAGCAAGTACCAATCAGTAGCAATTGGCTTTTTGAATCCTGCTTGTCCCTTGCTTGATAAGAAGACCCAACAAAAGAGTGAGAGACAGATTATGGAAGAGAATTGTGTAAAAGCCTGACTTGAGGCTGAAGAAACGAAGAGTTCAACATGCTTTGTACTACCATGTGGTTAGGTCTCCATATGTGGGTTGGTAGCCTATGAATAACCATTGTACCCTTATAAAGTTTGTCTATTGCAGTTGCTACAACTCAGTATCAAAAGATGGACTTTGCATGCTCTCTTCAAGCTTTGCCGGAGCTCCATCTTACTGTATTCCTAGACCAGTGATGGTGAATCTTTTCAGCATCACTATGCCAAAAAGGGAGCTCTTTGCGCGTGCTCATCTGGGCTGTGACCAGGAAGATGAGTTGCCCAGGGGGCATGCATGCACCGGAAAATGTACCGGGAAGTCTTCTGGTTACTGCCATTCATGAGCACACGCCGATCAGCTGGCTGGTGGGCATGCATGAAAAACCAGTTCTTCCAGTTTATGGCACTGCCACATGCACAAACGCCAGCTGATCATTGCGTGCACATTCGTGCCAGAAACCGGGAAGAGGAACGGGTAACACTGCATGTGCCAGACGACATGGCTTTGCATGCCACTTTGTGCACACGTGCCATAGGTTTGCCATCACAGTCCTAGACCCATTCTTAAACACTTCATTTCTCATATCTTGAACATGAAACTTCTAAGATCTAACAACTCAATCTTTTTTTCTACTTAAAGGAAATGTTTTAACCGATTCAATTCTTTCATCATTCTCATTGAATTATCATCTTCCACTGTGTCAAATATAATATATATTTTAGTTCTCTTCCCCAAAACTCAATAGTAAAAATCATGTGCTGATAAAGAGTTTCTGGTAAACCAAAGCTGCATCATAGAAAAATCCAACCCCAAAGCCTTGAATATGGCCTCCAAAAGTTGTTACCAGCTTGCTATTTTGTAAAATGGACAAATGACCTCAAAATCAATATTTAATATGTCCTAGTATAAACGAAATGAAATCAAAATTTTGTAATGTTACATCTTATCCCTAATTTCTTGTAGAGTGACTCTGATGATGCTACCAAGTTGGGTAATGAAACATCTGCAAGAAAACAACCAAGCTCGGAGAGCACCAAGTACCTAATGCCCCGAGAAATCTGGTTCCTCATTTTACCAACCTTGGAAAGATGGAAGGCTGAGTCAACCTTGAGCCTGTGAGAGTTGAAATGCTGCAGAATTAGCCTGCAATATTGCACTCTATCCACTATACCACCATGGCTCTTGGTGGCTCAGTGATTAGAATGCATGGGTGTTATCAGAGGTGGGATCCTACCAGTTTAACAACCAGTTTGCAGATTAGAGAAGATTTACCTTCCGGATTACTGCTTGGGAAGGAAAACAGCTGAGGCACGGCAATGCACTCTGCCGCGTGACTCAGCTGAGAAGATAAAGGTAGGTAAAGCGCAGGAGTAAGTAGATGGGCCCACTTGCTAGTGATCTTTGGAGCTACTGGTTTGCTCGAACCGGTCCAAACTGGAAGAATCCCACCCCTGGGTGTTGTCCAGGGGTGGGTTCCTGCCACTTCTAACCTCTTCTATAGAAGAGGTTCCACAAATCTACAGTGCCATTTAGAACCGGTTCCAGCTCCCTCCCCCCGCCCATCCGCACATCATCAAGATGAAGAGCAAGAGGAGGAATTCTGGGAGTTGAAGTCCACAAGTCTTAAAGCTGTCAAGTTTGAACACCCCTGGGTTTTTTTTCTAAAGGGTTAGGGGTGCAAGGGTCTTGTAACTTGACAGCTTTGAGACTTGCCTGCTTCAAATGCCAGAGTTTCTGAGCCCAATATTTTTGTTGCTAAGCAAGAGCGTTATTAAGTGAGTTTCACCGCATTTTACAAGTTAGCCATGCCCACCCAGTCACATGACTGTCAAGCCACTCCCACTTGGTCACATGGCTGGCAAGCCACTCCCATCCAGTCACATGGCCAGCAAGCCACTCCCAAAAAGCAGGCCACACCTACAGAAGAGGTTCTACAAATTTTTGAAACCCACCACTGGTGTTGTCCCAGAAAAAACTGCAGGACCTTGTTATATGTTTTGAGGGATTTGCTTACTAGAACCTCATTTGCTCATTGCTGCTAGAAGTATTGTGCCATGTATCTCTATGACTTTGCAAGGTTCTGCACTTCTTGGAAAGTTCCCTCCTCGTATAGAATGCTAAAGAGAATTACAGAAGAATTGTATGGAAAAGGTAAATTGTCTTTTGCTGATGTGCTTGGACCACTTCAAGATGAATTTTCAGGGAATGGGATGTGGCATGACAAGAAAAACGCTTCACAGCGATTTCTTAAATAAGAAATATGGGGTTTGAAGCTACGATCCAATATAAACTTAAACTCATAAAACTCCTTGGCAGGCTTGCTAAAAGTTTTTGTAGAATTTCTTACCTGTCATATACAGTAATGAATCTCTTTTTTTATTTATCATGCAACTCTACTTCTGCTGTGTCAAATATGGGGGAATAAATTAAAAGTTTTATCTTTCATTGTTTGGGTTGTCAATGCACCTTTTGATGTATAATCTGGTCACTCCCTGACACAAAACAGTAATCCTTCTACTCTTTCTGACTGATGCCAAACATTGGCTCATGGTCTAAAATGTATATCTACTCCAATTTTCCAGATCATTTTTAAAAAGGATCCTGCAGCTTGTTTCCTTTTAAGGCATTGTTTCACATCTCTCTTTTTCTCCATTGTGCTTGACCTAGTTAATAATAATAATACAATAATACAATAGTAGAGTTGGAAGGGACCTTGGAGGTCTTCTAGTCCAACCCCCTGCCTAGGCAGGAAACCCTATACCGTTTCAGACAAATAGCTATCCAACATCTTCTTAAAGACTTCCAGTGTTGGGGCATTCACAACTTCTGGAGGCAAGCTGTTCCACTGATTAATTGTTCTAACTGTCAGGAAGTTTCTCCTCAGTTCTAAGTTGCTTCTCTCCTTGATTAGTTTCCACCCATTACTTCTTGTTCTACCCTCAGGTGCCTTGGAGAATAGTTTGACTCCCTCTTCTTTGTGGCAACCCCTGAGATATTGGAACAATGCTATCATGTCTCCCCTAGTCCTTCTTTCTCTTAAGCTAAACAGTTCTCAGGAGGGAGTCGTTTTTCACACTAAAATTATACTAAACATCACTACTGAAGTGTCTTCACCTTACCCTTTATTTCTGTATTTCTAGACACAGATTATTAGATGTAATTTGCTTTAATTGTATGCCAGTGCTTCATTTAACAAAGCAGAGAGGCAGTACTGGAGTAATTCTATCTACAATATTCAACCCATGGAGGCAATATTTAAAAAATATCTTTTCGGGGTTACCAACAGTTGACTTTTGGGCAGCAGACTGGAGTCCTTTTCATTTCAGATTGAAAGAAAGGGCAAAACAAAAATGAACATGAAACATAATTAAAAATAAATTAATGTTCTATATTTTAATGGTAATTCCTTTCTGGTGCAAAGGTATATTTTGATGCAATTTTTGTAAGGGTTTTTTGGGATGCACTCCACGTTTGAAGGGGCTTGTATAGCTTTGGGATCTTAGCTTGTAAATTTTGTCCCAGAGTTTTGTTGTTTGTGGAGGTCACAGCATAAAGATCTAGTAGTGCATCCTCTGGGGTGATTGTCTCAAATGCTTAGTATTTCACAACAGGGTAGTTAAATAACTTAATTTGTAACTACCATATGTCACTTCTAAAATTGCTTCCAATGTTTTATCATTGTCTTAACATTTGGGAATCATTACTGTATATTGATGCAATGTTGTGTGCATACTTATATTTGTATGCATTTGTATAAATGTGTGTGTGTGTGTGTGTGTTGCAAACTCTCTTGAAGAAAGCAGAACAAACATATTAATAGTATAAAAAAAGGATTCCCACAAATTGTCAAAACTCATGTATATTAATATTGTATGAAAAAAAGACCAACATCTTCAGAAGGTAGCTGATAAAGTTCTTAGGATGATGATTGAAGGCGTTAACTAGTTTCTCCTTACTTTTTACCAACTCAGAGGGTAAATGATGGTAGAAAAGAAGGAAATGCTCTGTTACTATGATTCCTAAGAAATAAGGGAACATCTAAATACAATGCAAACTAAACCAAACAGCTTGGAAATGGCCTATTTTTTCTCTCTCCAGATAGTTCCACAGTTACGCAACCAGCTAGCATTTCAAATTGACTAGGCTTGTTTTGTGGCATACTTTAAATATTAGATAATCCTGTTCTGGCTCTAACAACTTTTTCAATTCCGGCATCCTTTAGCAGCTATGCTCGATCAACCTCTTCGATGTATAAGCACAACTTAATATGCCTTCAGGCCAGCTTGATAGAGATCAATATTAGTTTTGCTATCACAACAAATAGGCGGTGGCCCCACCATGTATCTCCTTGGTTACATGTGTTTTTGCTGCACTTGAATACAACATGTACCAGGAAATGAATCACCATGCACAGGGAGCTCGGACCAGTTACATGCAAGGAACCTGCTAATCAATACAAGTACATGAGGAGCTGTCACTTAGTAAGAAAAAACACAGTTTGCTGGGTTCCATAATAAGTATCTTCAGACAGGAGTGGGAGAGAAATCTTGGCCTCTGCTAATCAATTATGAGCTTCTGAAATGGTGCAAAGTCCTCATGTGGCTGTATCCTTAAAGAATATTACTTCTCCCCCACCATGATGTAAAACAATCCAAAGAATGTGGGGTTTTAACAGATTAACAGATTAATAGAGTTGGAAGGGATCTTATAGGTCATCTAGTCCAACCCCCAGCTCAAGCCGAAGACCCTACACCATTTCTGACAAATGGAGTCCAATCTCTTCTTGAAAGTCTCAAGAGATGAAGCCCCCACAACTTCCGAAGGCAAGATGTTCCATTGGTTGATTGTTCTCACTGTCAGAAAGTTCCTCTTTGTTTCTAGGTTGAATCTCTCCTTGGCCAGTTTCCATCCATTATGCCTTGTCTGGCCTTCAGGAAAATAGCTTGACCCCTTCCTCTCTGTGGCAGCCCCTCAAATATTGGAACACTTCTATTATGTGGGTTAGACAGCATCACCACCAGATGGATTCATAACTGGCTGACCAATTGCACTCAATGTGTAGTCCTCAATGGAACTGCATCTACATGGAGGGAAGTATGCAGTGGAGTACCCCAAGGCTCTGTTTTTGGCCCAGTACTCTTCAACATCTTCATGAATGATTTGGATGAAGGAATAAATGGGGAACTCATCAAATTTGCAGATGACACCAAGCTGGCAGGAATAACACTCCAGAAGATAGGCTTAAGATACAGAAGGATCTTGACAAACTTGAACATTGGGCACTATCTAATAAAATGAAATTCAATGGTGAAAAGAGTAAGGTTCTACATTTAGGCAACAAAAACGGAATGCACAGGTACAGTATAGGTGGTACCGTGCTCAATAGTAGTAACTGTGAGAGGGATCTTGGAGTTCTAGTGGACAACCATTTAAATATGAGCCAGCAGTGTGCAGCAGCTGCCAAAAAAGCCAACACAGTTCTAGGCTGCATCAACAGAGGGATAGAATCAAGATCACATGAAGTGTTAATACCACTTTATAATGCCTTGGTAAGGCCACACTTGGAATACTGCATTCAGTTCTGGTCGCCACGATGTAAAAAAGATGTGGAGACTCTAGAAAGAGTGCAGAGAAGAGCAACAAAGATGATTAGGGGACTGGAGACTAAAACATGAAGAATGGTTGCAGGAACTGGGTATGTCTAGCTTAAGAGAAAGAAGGACTAGGGGAGACATGATAGCAGTGTTCCAATATCTCAGGGGTTGCCACAAAGAAGAGGGAGGCAAACTATTCTCCAAGGCACCTGAGGGTAGAACAAGAAGCAATGGGTGGAAACTAATCAAGGAGAGAAGCAACTTAGAACTGAGGAGAAACTTCCTGACAGAACAATTAATCAGTGGAACAGCTTGCCTCCAGAAGTTGTGAATGCCCCAACTGGAAGTCTTTAAGAAAATGTTGGATAGCCATCTGTCTGAAACGGTATAGGGTTTCCTGCCTAGACAGGGGGTTGGACTAGAAGACCTCCAAGGTCCCTTCCAACTCTACTATTGTATTGTATTGTATGGTATTGTAAATGTCTTCCCTGGTCCTTCTCTTCACTAGACTAGCCATGCCCAGTTCCTGTAACTGTTCTTCATATGTTTTAGTCTCCAGTCCCCTAATCATCCTGGTTGCTGTCCTCTGCACTTTTTCTAGAGTCTCAAAATCTTTTTTATAGTGTGGTGACCAAAACGGGATGCAGTATTCTAGGTGAGGTCTTACTAAGGCTTTAGAGAGTAGTATTAGTACCTCACTTGATCTTGATTGTATCCCTCTGTTAATGCAATTTAGGTTTGTATTGGGTTTTTTTTGGCTGCTGCTGAACACTGCTGGCTCATATTAAGTCATCATATTGAATAGTGGGAAGTCCACCAGCTTGCAATGAACAAGGCATGAAGGTTGAGTCTTTAAAGATTTTTTTCTACTTCTAGTAATTTATTTCCATATTCTTTCACTGGTTCAAATGGAAAAGAAAATCCTAAGTTGGGCTGATAGGAGAAAGAGGTTTGGTCCTGGAGTCCATGGAGACCATAACAGCTAGGCAGTGCAAGATGGTGTTTTCGCTGGGACTACTTTTTTCTACAATCATAGGCTTCTGGATATAGAGGAGTATAGAGATGGCCATGAAGAAAAGATTTCACAGCCATTAAAAACTATCAGCCTGGTTCAGAAAGACAGGACAGGATGAGGAAGAAACTCAAGATTGAACTGCCTTGACTCTGGATCAGTGACGTGCGGTCACTAGAGGCAGGGGAGGCAGGGCCTCACCTCTCTTCATGGAATAATAGTCTATAATATTATATACTATATATAATATTATATACATCCGTCCGGCCGCGCCCGGGAGACGCGGAGGGAGAAATGTTGTCGGCGCCTCCGGATGACGAACCAGTCGCTTGCTTTCGTCATCGGGAGGCCGACAACATTTCTGCCTCCACGTCTCCCGGGCGCCGAAGCAGTCCGGCGAGCGAGCGAGCGAGGCAGCGAGATCTTCGGTCACTCGTCCACCGGACTGCTTCCGCATCTCCCGGGCGCGGATGGACAAAGGGAGCCAGAATGGCGCCGAAGCAGTCCGGCGAGCAAGCGAGCGAGGCAGCGAGATCTTCGGTCACTCGTCCACCGGACTGCTTCCGCATCTCCCGGGCGCGGATGGACGAAGGGAGCCAGAATGGCGCCGAAGCAGTCCGGCGAGTGAGGCAGCGAGATCTTCGGTCACTCGTCCACCGGACTGTCTTGGCGCCATTCTGGCTCCCTTCGTCCATCCGCGCCCGGGAGATGCGGAAGCAGTCCGGTGGACGAGTGACCGAAGATCTCGCTGCCTCGCTCGCTCGCTCGCCGGACTGCTTCGGCGCCATTCTGGCTCCCTTCGTCTATCCGCGCCCGGGAGATGCGGAAGCAGTCCGGTGGACGAGTGACCGAAGATCTCGCTGCCTCGCTCGCTCGCTCGCCGGACTGCTTCGGCGCCATTCTGGCTCCCTTCGTCCATCCGCGCCCGGGAGATGCGGAAGCAGTCCGGTGGACGAGTGACCGAAGATCTCGCTGCCTCGCTCGCTCGCTCGCCGGACTGCTTCGGCGCCATTCTGGCTCCCTTCGTCCATCCGCGCCCGGGTGATGCGGAAGCAGTCCGGTGGACGAGTGACCGAAGATCTCGCTGCCTTGCTCGCTCGCTCGCCGGACTGCTTCGGCGCCATTCTGGCTCCCTTCGTCCATCCGCGCCCGGGAGACATGGAGGCAGAAATGTTATCGGCCTCCCGATGACGAAAGCAAGCGACTGGTTCGTCATCTGGAGGCGCCGACAACATTTCTCCCTCCGCGTCTCCCGGGCGCAGATGGACGAAGGGAGCCAGAATGGCGCCGAAGCAGTCCGGCGAGCGAGCGAGTGAGGCAGCGAGCGAGGCAGCGAGCGAGGCAGCGAGATCTTCGGTCACTCGTCCACCGGACTGCTTCCGCATCTCCCGGGTGCGGATGGACGAAGGTAGCCAGAATGGCGCCGAAGCAGTCCGGCGAGCGAGCGAGCGACGCAGCCTGATCTTCGGTTGCTTCCAGAGCCGGAGCGGGATGGAGCAGCCATCGCCTTGGAAGTGAGTCGCGCGGACGGAGCTTTGGGGCTGAGGAGAGAGGCAGGGACGGAGGGAGTGGGGGGAGAGGAGCCGCCCCCCTCAACCCCCAGGCAATGGGGAAAGCTTTCCCGAAATGGGGGGGGGTGTCGCGGGAAATAAAAAGGGTGCGCGCTGGGGGGGGATGAAGGAGGCTTTGGCGTGCCTTAGAGGCGGGCGGGCAAGCAACGAAAGGAGCAGTGAGGGCGGGCGGTGGCTGCAGGCGGCAAGGCTTGAGCGGGGTGAAAGGGACTGGTGCCGGTAGAGGAAGTAATGCTACGCCGCGGTCCCCTTAATGTTCACTCAGGAAGGCGGAGAACGAGACCACGTGGTCTGCACACGTGGTCTGCACACGTGGTCCCATTCCCCGCCTTCCTGATGACGTCACCAGCCTCCCCAGCCATAACCCTCACCGCACGTCACTGCTCTGGATGTATGAGACAGGGAAAGAGAAACCCTCAGGCTTTCAACATTCTGTTATTATAAAGGTAAAGGTTCCCCTCACACATATGTGCCAGTTGTTCCTGACTCTAGGAGGCAGTGCTCATCTCCGTTTCAAAGCTGAAGAGCCAGCTCTGTCCGAAGACGTCTCCGTGGTCATGAGGCCGCCATGACTAAATGCAAAGGTGCACAGAAATCTAGAAATCTAATTAATAAATAGAATGCTGTTAAAGGTGGTTCCTATTTTTTTCTACTTGCATTTTTACCTGTTTTCAAACTGCTAGGTTGGCAGAAGGTAGGACAAGTAATGGGAGCTCACTCCATTATGTGGCTCTAGAGATTCGAACCACTGAACTGCTGACCTTTCGGATTGACAAGCTCAGCGTCTTAGCCACTGAGCCACCAGGTCCCTTCTGTTATTATACCTTATGTCAATAAAGAAGAGTGTTTCCTGACCTGGTCTATATCAAAGGGCTGAAAACAGCCATTAATTTCTTCGTAGAGTTGGGGTCATTAAGTTTCTCCTACAGCTGCTTTCTGCCTCCCAAGGAAAAAGAGCTGCAGCCACCCCTCCACCCCCGCTTTGAGTATGTGGAAATTTAGGTTAAACTCTCAAGACGTTTAGCAGGCATGGGAAATAGAACAGAACTTTCCAAGCTAAAACCTAGGAGCAGTGAGTTGCTTCATTTTGGTTTTTAAAAGATGCATTTAAAACATCTGTAGTCTAGGCAAAAAGCTATGCCTACACGAGATCTATAAAAATCAGGGCAAGGTTGGCAGACTTGAAAGGAAACAGGAAAATGAACAGTCTCCCAAAATATTCAGCTCAGACCACAGCACTCAGTCCAAGGGTAAAAGGGATGGAGAAAACATTGCATAAGAGGATAATGGATGTCATTAAAGCACTATTTAGAGTATGGAAAGAATGCAAACTTAAAAGGAAACATCGTTTATAAGAACTGAGAAAATCCTGATGTCCTGTTAACAAAAATAACCTTTTGAGCAATGGGCAGAGCTATGCAGAGTGATTACGCTTCAGTTAATCTATAGCCTGTAGCCCAAGCGAAGGGCAGGATCCTGCAAAAGCTAACTGTAAAATGCTGATTCTATATGCCTTTTGTTAGCATTAGTACTGAGTGAACAATCAGGGAAGATATCTTAGAGTTATGGTGGAAAATGATAGCTCCGTGAAAATGTCAACTCAAATGCCATGCCTGAAATTCGGCTTGTGTGAAACAGTTTGACTTTGCCTCGAGGCATTTTTGTGCAATGGCCTTGAAGTGATTCATCTCAGCCAGTTGCTTTGCCCTGCCTTGGAGCTACACCCAGCAGGGCCAGTAGCTTTCTGGAAGAAGGGCTGCAGCTCAAGCAAGGGTGGATGAAGGGATCGCCTCATGAAGCAGCTTCAAAGGGGTACTTTGCTCAAACCATTCTCCAAGCCAAATATACGGTTCCCTGTGGAATTCCTTGCTCGAATCATCAGGAAAAGAAAGGCTGCTGCTATTTAAATCATTCAGAAGGACTGAAATAAAACGATCTAGGAAATCTTATTGCCATCTATCTTCATGGATGACTGTACTTGAATTGCTATCTTCATTTTGATCCCCACATTTGGGGAAAAAAGATATTATAGAGCTGGAAAAGATACAGAAAGCTGCGAACTATTATCTGGCTAAATAGGTTCTTCTGTGTGTAAGCACAATTGCTTTTGCTTTTTCATTTAGAATGAAGTCACGTAATATCGCATATCATATTAGGACTTTGGAATCATCTACTGGAATTAAGGATGGTAGAAGAAAGTACATCCTTACACAATGCATTTAATTATTTTCTTTTTTGGGGGACTAGTAGGCAGGATAGTTACCAATTTAGATACAGAGGTGGTATTCAGCAGGTTCTGACCAGTTCTGGCCCCACCCCCATCTATTCTCTGCCTCCCGAGTCCCATCTGATTGGGAGGAAATGGGGATTTTGCAGTAACCTACTCCTGGAGTGGGGTGGGAATGGAGAGTTTACAGTATCCTTCTCCTGCCACGCCCACCAAGCGATGCCCACCAAGCCTCTCCAACAGAACCAGTAGTAAATTTTTTTGAATCCCACCACTGTTTAGATGGTAAGGAGGATGGAGACATTCATAGTGCAGCATAGGCCCATTTGTAGTAATTAACTTGACTGGTATTTACTATGACTACTGAAGCACTGGCAGCAATTCTTGGCCAGCTGTTCAAGAAGAGAAGTATAGGAGTGCTATGGCACCCCATGCTCGACATTTACTTGTTGATTTTATGGTAAAACACTTGCAGGACTATATGTGTATAGGATTATACATTATATGTGTAATGTTTAAGAGAAAGCTGCAGTTCTGTGTCAACAATCTCTGCGTAAGGTTAAAGAAATAGGAGAAAACACTTGCATCTTTTATAACCAATTGTCAAAGGAAAGGGAGGCAAGACAAACTGGTTAGACTAGAGGGGTCCTTACAATTCTGTTTACCCAGTACAGGTAGTGCTCAAAGTACGACCACAATTGAGCCCAACATTTATGTTGTTAAATGAGAAATTTGTTAAGTGAGTTTTGCCTCATTTTACAACTTTCCTTGTCACATCTGTTAAGTGAATCATCGAAGTTATTAAAGTAGTAACATGGTTGTTAAGTGAATCTGGCTTCCCCATTGACTTTGCTTGTCAGAAGGTTGCAAAAGGGGATCGCATCGGGGATGGGTTTCTGCTGGTATTACTGCCAGTTTGGTGCGTGCACGATTTTGCGTGCGTGGGTTTGTGCAATCGCCTATAAATACGTCCGCGCATGCGCAGAATATTTAAAAAGGTCAAAAAAAAAGATGTTGCGGTGACCGGGGATCCGGTTCAAGGGCGTGGCGAGCATGCCATCCCTACCGGTTCGGAGACCCAGTTGCCATTTCCGCTACCGGTTCCGTCGAACTGGTGCTAACCGGTAGGGAACCCACCTCTGGTTTAGTGGCATTTCCACCAGGCTAGAAACTGGGAGTTGAGAAGCATCCAAATTTATATCACATGACTGTGGGGATACTGCAATGGCCATAAGTGTAAACAATGGTCATAAGTCACCCTTTTTAGTGAAGCTGTAACTTTGAAGGGTCTCTACATGAACTGTTGTAGGCTGAGGATTACCTGTATAAGAAAAGACCCTAAGAGAAATAAAGAGTGTCAGAGCAAGTGGGCTGCTATATAGTATCCATTTTAATTCTGCCACATCACCTAAATTCCTTAATGAAAAAGAGAATCTGCTAAACCGAATCAACATAAACCTACTATTACTTTGACAAAATCACTTTAGCCAGGAGAAGCCCTGTAAGATTCAACTGACTATTAGGCAAAGGAAAAGCACTCATTGGAACATTTAAAATGTTTTATATGGTCTTATCTTTGGAGTTAAATCTGTTTTCAATAAACTATACCGCAGTGAAATGATGAGAAATAAGATTTAATGGCAACCATTGCTATGGAATGTAATCTGGAGAAGGCACCCTAAAGAAAAATGGACTATTTGGATTGGACTGCTCAGATGATAAAGCCAGGGCATCAAAGAATTGCACCCACAAAAACAGAACAACCAAATGGCACTGACGAATAGGGCACAGTGACCCAGAAGCTGTTCCAAAACTAGAAGGTTTTGCCAAGGGTGAATCAGTCTAGATGTGCAGGTTGTACAGAGGCCAAAGGCACAAAGTCAATGTATGTACAGAAGAAAGAAAAAGCGTCAGAGATGCCATTAGAACTATGTCAGTCTGCCCATGGAGAATAACTTCTTAAAACCAAACAGCAAACAGTGAGCTACTTTTTATGAACGTATAAGAAAAGGCCTGAGGTTGGAATATGCCCTTGGAGTCTTCTCCTAGTAGGCTTTAATTAGGTAGGAGCTTGAGTTTGCTAATGCCAATAATTTATATATTTTTTTAAGTTAGTCTCCTTTATTTTATCATTATAAAGCCTGTTTCATTAAATACCATTCAGGTCAGATTCATAGCCACAGAAACACACATGTAGACATAGAACACTTCAACTTCCAAAAGCACATATCTCAATTTTAAGTTAGATTTTGAGATAGGTTGTAGACTAGGGACATTCTTTGCTGATAGATATTTACTTCTAATAATGCAAAATCTCAATGAAAGGCCTGCTTTTAAGGGTTAGACATAGTGGTGGCATTCAAATGATTTAACAACCAGTTCGCCCAGGATCAGGTTGGCTGTCTTAGGAGGCATGGCCCATCCCTGTCCTCCAGCTGTGCCGCACATGCAGGATGAGCCAACCTTTGACAGCCAACCTGCGACAGCCAACCTGACCCTGGGCGAACCGGTTGTTAAATTCCCACCCTGGGAAAGGCAATTTCTGAGGGTGCTTGTCTGCACATTGGTCTCGTGGCTGTTTCAGTCTTCTGGACGTGGCTCCTTTTAAGAGACGAGGTTTCCAAGGAACGAGGAGGGGGTTTTACCAAAGAGACAAGGAGTTGATGCTCCAGAGAGCTTGCGTGGGAAGGTGAAGAATTGGGGGGAAATGGAGGGAGGAATTTCTACCCGTGGAGCTGTGTTGGTCAGTCTGAGGGCAAAAGTGAGAGGGGCGAGGAATTAAGTTGGCAGCATGATCAAAGCTGGGCCCAATGTAGGGGAGACTAAGGGGTTACTTTGGCCAGGCAAATTACTAACCCCTTCCCCCCGCAATCAAAGTGGATCCTGGGGCCTGTGCTGCAATGGAGAAATGGGCAACGGAGCGGCTGGCACAAGGGAAGGAGGAGGGAAAGTGGCCTTCTCCTTCCCTCATGCCGGCCGCTCCGTTGCCTGTTTCTCCATTGCAGCGCAGCACAGGGCCCAGGATCCACTTTGATAGTGTGGGTTGGTGGGTAATTTAACAATCTCACCACTGGTTAGATATAACCTGCAAGGACAGCTTCTCTAGCAAGATTTATTCATTCCATTTTTGTTTTAGAAGTTGGCCTTAAATACGACTGGTGAAAGCTCCTTTGGAGAAATTCTGTTTTTTTAGTTATGTCTTGAAATATTTTGTGTGTCTAGATTTAAAGACCAAAAAGATTATCAGAGTGAATGTGTGGTATTTTTATATTGGAGTTATATTTTTGAATGCCTCTCCTTAAAGATGGCATGAGATTTACCAGAGCTTAACTAGAAACTTGTTTAATACAAGAAATGTTAAAAATAGTAGTTGTTTATATTGGCAAACATTTGAAAATTATGGGCATCTTTGCCTTTGAGATGTTAGAGAGATAGAGGGAGGAGAATGCATCTCATTGGATTTCCTTCTTTCTACAGTAGTAGATATCAATAGTTTTTATTTTATTAAAAATAAATCAGGAAAGACTCATTCTATAGCTTTATATCTGCTAATAGATCAATACCCCTCTGGGATGTTCAAATTTTTTATGATCATTATTTTTATTATTCTATCAACATCTTTGTTGCAAATGATCTGATGTTAATTAAACAATGAGAGGTCAGTGGGAGCCATGTCCAAGAACTGAATCTTAACAGAGATGATATTCAGCAGGTTCTGACCAGTCCTAGAGAACCAGTAGCAGAAATTTTGAGTAGTTCGGAGAACCGGTAAATACCACCTCTGACTGGCCCCAGCCCCACCTATTCTCTGCCTCCCGAGTCCCAGCAGATCGGGAGAGAATGGAGATTTTACAGTATCCTTCCCCTGCCACGCCCGTCAAGCCATGCCCACAGAACTGGTAGTAAACATTTTAGAAATCCACCACTGAAGTGTGGCTTCTTGGTAATTTGCCTTGCTATCAAAGTTACTGCTGCTACTACCTATTTTCCGGGGAGTATCTCACCTGGCATCCTTCCACTAACACTGGTGTGTGACACAGCTAGGGGTCCTCCAACTTATACTGCTATTCCGATGTATTATTCATGGGCTGTCAGACTCCTGAATTCAACATCATGAGTATGTAGCATGATGGACTTGCAGGGCCGGCGCAACGTGCAACAGGTTCATATTGATGCAATGTATAATAATGTAATGTTATGCACATGTATGTATAGAGCAGTGGTGGGTTCCGGATCCCGTTCCAACCAATAGAGTTGGAACAGGCCCGGTGGTGTCCACATGGACGCGTGCAGCGCGCATGTGTCTTGCCATCCAGCGATGCCTCCGCGAAGCTCCAGCTGCTTGGTGGAGCGTAGCGCAGGCGCTGTACGTGCCGTGTGCTGAAGCACCTAAGACTTTAAAGACAGGTAAGGAGTGCGGGTGGGCAGCCGGGCCCTCCAGAGCACCGTACAGGAGCGGTACCCAGTGCTTCAGGCAGGCTCCGGTATGCTCTGCCATGGCGTACCACCTGCAACCCACCACTGGTATAGAGAATTGTGTGTTTGTTAGTATGATTTACTGGGTTAGGGATTGTCTTTCCTTCACTGTGAGTTATTGAAATCTATTTATGTTGTGGGGGGGGGGCTGCACTAAGGAAGGCTCAGCCAATCTCATTGTACACCTGTTGTGCATTGACAATAAAGGTTTGAAATTGAGTATTAAATGGGAAAAATGCAAACTGTCCTCAATTTACAATTGTTGTTTAACGACAGTTCAAAATTTCAATAACGTTGAAAAAAATGACTTATGACCTGCCCCAAAATGATGACCGTTGTACCATCTCTGGAGTAACATGGTTGTAATACAGGTGCTTTGCAACTGATTTACATGCATGATGGTTGCAGCATCTTGCAGTCATGTGATCATAATTTGTAAGCTTCTCAATTGGTTTCTGGCAAGCAAAATCAATTGGAGAAGTCAGATTTGTTACATATTGAGACTGGAGCAATAGGCTCCACCAAGGTCCTCCATTCCGACGGGAAAATACTCAAAACCGATTGGCTGAGCTGTCTGACAGCTCCCTATAAAAGGGCTAGCTGTCAGACAGGCCAGCGCTGGATTCGTAAATAGTTGTCTAATAAAGAGCTGTTGTTTGTCACTGAAGCCTGAGTCCTGTCTCATCCATTCACCCTATCTAAGAGATTTCATTAACAGCCCATGAATCACTTAACAATCATGATAAACATGCTTGTAAAAATCAGGTCTGATTGTATGATGACTCATTTAATTGCTAAGTGACCAAAATCCCCGTCCCCATTGTGGGTATAAATTGAGGATTACCTGTAGTAACAATCTTCTTGCCCTGTAGCATACAGGAGTGTGTCTAGAAGTGTTACGCCTTTCCTCTTACCTTTGGGAGCTATGTCAATGTCACACAAAATAAACAAAATCAAACTTTTTTTTTAAAGGAATCTAATCTATACGATCTAAAAAAAATAATTCCTGATTTACAAAAATACATACAAGTTTCTCAGCAGAACACAAGATGGGGCTGGTCTGTTATAATTAATGAGCAAGGACAGGTTTTCCTCTTCCAAACTAAATTTCAGCTTCTTAGAAGTTAATGAAAAGTAAAATAAATCTCCTTGGTCACAGCCAGGTATTACACATAACACCTTATTTGTGCAGAGAAATAAGGATAAGAGTAAGATTTAACTAGCCCACAGAGATAAATGAAGATCAAAATCTCGATGTAGTGTCCTGACTAAATTTTGTTATTTATTGCTTCTTAAATTGGATCCTCTGATTATTTTACTTGGACTTCCCCTGACTTCTTGGGATAATTCTAGCCATTAATCAGAGGTGTTGGGGAAATAATACATTCCACTTGTTTTCCCAGCTCAAGCGCAGCAACTTCCAACTCTATTTCCCCAGAGAGTTCCAAAACCAACCTTGAAATTAAGGCACTGAGGCAGTTAGAGATTGAGCACAATTTGTTAGTAAATTGCTAATACAATGAAATCTGGAATAATTTGGAAGTCATAATGCAAAAAACTAGATCATGTGATGGCGGGGATTATATTGTTCCACTGTTAGAATTTCTACAATGGTACAGTCATCTATCCTTTATAGAACAGATAAAAGCATGGTGGAAGAAATTCTGAAAAAATTATTTCTGGAACAATGACAAAAACCCACTTTAGAGTAAGTTTGAATTAAAAATCAAAATCTTTAGAACAGAATCCTGGGCAGAACAGCTCTCATTCAGGATAGTTTGAGTTCTAAGTTCAGAAAAAACTTCCTGGTCCTCTCTTCCCAATCATCCCAATTTTCTGGCATGCCAACATTTAAAAAACGTTTGAGCAACCATAGCAGAAAGAAATGTCTTACCTTAGTTTCTGCATGTATCACTGTCTTTATAGTTCTATCTTAATAACTCATAAGGTGAATTCAGGAATCTGGTTTGAAAACTTCATTTAATTTGCATAAAGGGTACAGGAAGGGTTCACCTGTCATACAGAGGTGTTATTCACTTTAACCATGGTTCATTGAATAAGCAACAACAGTTGAGATCACACATCCCATTAAGCATAAACCACAACATCCAAAGCATTGAAATTGGTTAATACAATACACAAAGTACTTGGACCATACCAAGACAAACAAGTTAGAACAAAACACACACCCAGTCAGAATGCTTCGTGTGTGTGTGTGTGTGTGTGTGTGTGTGTGTGTGTGTGTGTGTATTTTCATAGATTTTCATGGGTGTAGGTATGCTGGTCTTGTTGTATTCGGGTCTTTTCCCGTGTAAGATTGAGATTGTCTTGGCAACATTGCCAAGACAATCTCAATCTTACACGGGAAAAGACCTGAAAAAAAACAAAAAAAAAAACGTCCTCCCTTTTCCAGCACCTTAAAGCTACAGGACATGTATGTATGTATGTATGTATGTATGTATGTATGTATGTATGTATGTATGTATGTGTGTGTGTGTGTGTTGTATTTGTGCTGATAAATAAATAAAGGGAGACTAGTATAGATCTATTTCAAGCTATTTACCTCTCATCAGCTAGCCATACCCTTACTGGGATTAGAACCTGGGCTGTATTAGAACCTGGGCTGTATCTAATCCCAGCAAGGGTATGGCTGGATATATATATATATATATCCTCTCTAGCTATTCCAAGGATTGCAGCAACATATCAGCCTGGACACCTGGTATACTACCAAGGGGAGATTAGCCAATACAGACAACATCTACTTTTGTATTACCAGATTTAGGGACACTATGATCTCCTCTGTCATGTATTTATGGAGTAAGTATTGGTTTCAAAAGGCTTCAGCAAACCTAATTTGCATTCATATTTCTGTTTCTTGATATAAGAAGAAACATGTGCCATCTAGACACATTTTTGTCTGAGTTCATACACTGCACTAGGCTGCAATCAGGCTTTATTTATTTTTTTGGCTTACCAAAAGGTATGGACCCTTGGATCAAGCCTCTGTCAGGATTCCTAAAAACATCTTTTGGTTTGGTGTCAGCTTCATTGCCACAGCTTGAGGTCCAGGCCAGGTTTACCTTTCATCTTCAGCATATTATTCTCCTTGTACTTTGTTTCATTTGTTACAGTGATTTCAGTCTTCAGATGCTGCTTAGAGGGAGGCTGTAAAAACTGAAATGACAAAGAAACAGGTAAATAAACACCTGGGAATTAAATCAAAATGCAAAGAATCTGATATTTTTGATTTTCAGCTCCTCAGATCTTTTTATATTTTCCTGTGCCTTATGGTACATAAATTCCAGTAATTTATAAACGTTTCGGTTTTTCAATAATGTTTATGCTCTGATTAATGCCACTATTTTATCTTTTATTTTTATTTTTTATAGAGTATCAAAGAAGCAGATTAGAGATAGCTAAAGTCCACATGTTTCTTTCCCAAAACTATTGCAACAGATAAATGCCATATTTTAGGCAATCTATTTCCTTGGTTGTTAGAATTGAAATGCATTGAAAATTGATATAACCATTCTCTGTAGTTTGAAATCATGAACAACTAATCTATTTTGCAGTAGAGTTACCATTTGGATGATGAATGGAGGTGCAGTTCTGGGAAGGCTTGTATCTAAAGCCTAATTTTATTTCAAGTCATTTAATTTAACCCTAATGTGCAAAAAGCATTGAGTCTTTAATAGCAGAATTCTGTTTGAAAGACCAGACTGTTTTCAGCCCTGTTAATCTAGGGGTCTGACCATATGTTGCAGAGTCTATCAGATTGTCTGACAGATAATTCAGTTGTGGAAGAATTGTGGGTAGAAAACAAGAGATTCTCTGGGCATTTTTCCTCCCCTTTTAAAATGTCTATTGCCTTAATTATATGTCTGCTCTGTAACAGTCTACTGTTTACTATAAGATAATAGAGTAACTCTGCTTTTCGAAAGACAACCATTGCAAAAACTTAGTTCATTTATTTTAATGGCAGCCATGAAACTCTTGGCAATTAACATTGTGGTTGGAATTTCATAATCAAGTAGATTAGGCTTGCCATCTGCAATCAAGGGCTTTTCTTCTTTTCTTAAAAAAACATTTCTATTAAAACAATGTCAGGATTACTATTAAATGCTAAATATAATTCTCTATTTTCAGTGCAAACATTCTGCAGTGCAAACAATTGCCCGAGTTCTCAGCATCCAGAGATATGCTACCAAGAATGTGTCAGCCTTTTGCATTATAATTCAATGATAATACTTGGAAAAGAGTCTAGGATGTCCCTGGCATCTTTAGACAGGATTGGAGAAGACCTTGAATGCTGCTGTCAATTTGCGAAGCATGCCTGACCTGCTCTTGAGTTGCCATAGGCAGAGGGATGGGGAATCAAACCTTGCAGTGCATTGAGGAACTTGCATTTCAATCAAAACAAAGCACATTCCAGCCAGCAACATTAAGGTCATCTCTACAGTAGCCGGAAGGAGGGACTTTTACAACCCACAAAATTGCTTCGTTGGGGAATGTGACTGATGACACACCTTGGGGGGGGGGAACAGGGTCAGAGCCAAGGCGTGAATTAAGTGAGGTCAGAGTTGGCTTCATTTGGTCTGTGCCAACATGAAACTCCTAATAAATTACTGGATTTCTTTTGAAACTTGGCTTGAGGCTCATGATTTAATTAGGGCATTGGGCGGAACCCTAACTAACCAGTCTAGGCAATATTGGGCTAGAGATAGCATTATGTTTCAAAATATATTCCTGGTGCCACTTCAACATTAGATAGAAACAGACTTTCCAAATTCTCCACCAAATTTATGGGTGGGTAGATTTTCCAGAGGAAGAAGAAATTCACTTAAAATTTCTTTGGTAACCTTAACATTCTTAATTATAAGATGGAGCAATCTAGTATCTCTTGGCTTGCTTTGAAATTGAAAGGCAGATGAGAAGCCAAGGAGCTTCTACCGACCACCACTGAATTCATTGTATGGTGAAGGACAGGATAGGCACACAAAAATACCTGTACTAAATTAAATTAAATTGAATTCATAGATGCATTTTCATTTTGATGTGAACATATTTCTGAAGTTCTCTTCTTTTTTGAAAAAGAAATAAATCCTAAAGCAAAATCTTTCTTAGAACCCACCGAGTAGGAACTGGAAAAAATATACAGGATAATGTCTTTGCACAGCACTCTTCCATATATTAAACTGACCTCCATAGAAAAGAGTGGGGAGGGGAGTCTGTCAGAAAGGCTTGATTCAGATTGTTGATTATTTTACTCAGGGATGTCTTCAAAGTGATGGCAGTTCACCAAAATCTCAGGAAGAAATCTTTATGATGTCTGACCTTGAATATTTTCTTTAGCTAAAGAGGACTGAAGCTGTTTTTCTACATGCACAGCATGGGATCTGATATAATGAGATTCTCTTTTCAATTCTGTTCTCTCATAAAGTATATGTTCATTATAGGAGTTTCAATAAATACTGGGTTTATTGCTTTTTTATACCTAGCAGTATATCTACTAAAAATAAAAGTATATTATCTTGGCAACTCGGATTCTGGAAATTTATATTGAAGGTGATCTTCCCAGTTTTGGATAAGCTGCTACAACCCTCTCCAAAGTTGCTTCCAAATTGTGAGTTTTATTTATTATTATTTATCTAGTTTTAATCTTGCTCTGCCTCTTCTGACTCATCCGCTTTTGGGAGTATGCATTGAGCATGTCTTCCAAATGTTAAGTTAGGCCACTGGGACAAAAGCAGTTGTATATTCTAGGTGAACTTAAATCCATCCAATCCATCCAAGACTTGAAACAGGAAGGAATTGAAATTAATTGGTATTCATATGTGCAAATACATTCTAGATACAATGAAGATAGAAAAATGGAGGGTTTTTATGATAAAATGACTGAATTAGATAAAATCTTAACAGGTACTGATGAGAAAGTAATTAAAACACTGTATGGCAGATTCTCGCGGTTCCGGCGGCTGATGGTGACGGGCAAGCTTTGCTCGCCCCGCGCTTTCCCGGTGGGCTCCCCACTCCTTGGGGGGCACAGGACGCCCCGTAGAGGCTCCTGCCGGAGGAGCGGCACCGCAGGGGATCCCCTGGATCGGTGGTGGCCGGGGGGGACCCCCGCATCGCTCTAGGTATCAGGGAGCATGATGGGGGATGCTCCGGCGTCTTCGCTGCGAGGCTCATGGATGAAAAAGACGAGCTGAAGGACACGGCTGCGGTGCGGTGAGGCGACAACTCCCTCCTATCCCTTTCATCAACTTAGAAAAATTGCCAGCAGTTTAAACTTTATTTTCAGCTTGGCTGGAGAAGCGCGACTAGAGGGAGGGGGATTTTTCCCCCCTCGGACAGGCGGCTAGAAACAATTTCGCTCTCAGCCCCAAGGGAAGGAGGAGGGAGGAGAGCCAACTAAGGATGCACGCTCCTAGTAATGGCGAATTTTTTGAACTTAAAACCACAATGGAAGGATGATCTGAAAAGTTTCTGGGAAATTTGAAAACTTTGTTATGCCTCTAAACCCGAAGCTGGCAGGGCAAGATGGCACACTTCCGTTGTCTTTATGAGCTCTGAAATTTGACTCCACCTTTAAAACTTCAGGCTTCCGGTCTTTGTCTCCGTGCTACTCAGACAAATCTCTTGTGGATTGCTACCTTTTGAACTCCCTGGAGTGAAAAACCTTACTCTACTGCCAGGGTGATTAGAAAAATCCTCTTCTGCCTGGACCTTCTGTCTCCTGGACTCTCCTGGCTGTTTCACCTTTCTGACTGATCACTCTCTGTACTGACTGATTCTCTTATTCTACAAATAATGCCTCCTAAAAAACCACCTCCTGGAAAACCTGGCTTTGCTGCCTCTGCCCCGACACCTGCAACATCCAGTCCCAGAACACAATCAACGATAACAGCTTTAATGCAACCTAAATCTACAGAGACTGACTTTCAACAAATGTTTCAACAACTTCTTCAGGGACAAGAGGAAATAAAAAAACAACTGAAAGAGATGAAAGAAGACATCAAAGAGATCCAGGCTCAAATTAAAAAAAAAGTAGTTGTATATTCTGGTGATACCAGATGTTTTGCATAAACTAAAAATCCTAAACTAAAAATTCTGAAGCCGTTGGAGTTCAATAAACCGAATAACTTGCTAATTCAAGGCTACATTATTCTTTGATTATTGATAATTCTTCCTGGCAATAGCTAAAATGTTTTTGGCATTAAAGTTGATCTGCATAAGGTAGTTTACTTCGCGACAAATCAATAGTAGTAGATGTGATTTCTTATTGCATGCCGACCAGGTTATTAAGATGCTGGTGAATTACAAGTCCTATCATTCCCATGCAGCATCAGGTAGAGTACAGTAGAATACAGCTGAATAATATGCTAAAGCTACTAGATATGGATTCCTAAAAGTATGTATTTCTATTTCCTGCCAAGCAGCCATCAACTTCTAATGGATCTCAAGTCATTATATTATGTTCTATTTTCAAAGGTTATTTAAACAACAAACAAACGTTATCATTTAAATTTAATAAACCCTACGCTGCCAGTGTGAAGCTTTTACTGTTGGCTGAGGCTTCTACAGCATTTCTCTGTTTTGTTGTTACTCCTTTCTTCTTCAGTAACAAATCATTTCAACAAGCCGAATAAAGGAGCAACATATTTATTTCAGGAGACATGATTATCTGGATTCACCAGGGAACACGTGGAAGTATTAAGCAGGTGCATCATCCTGGCAAGGGAAATCCTGGAGATGGACATAGTTGTTACACGGAAGAACAAGCAAAACAGATAAGAAAGTGCATACAAAGGTGGACCTACAGGCAACAGATGGCATATTTCTTGGTTTCTTGCTTCATGAAGCACGGCTATTTCCTGTGCAAGAGAATCATTTTGGTCATTGAATGTGTGCACACTGATTTTAGTTATTTATCGGATTTATCTACAACTTTAATCCAAAGGCAGTGCAGACGATGTAAAGGGACGTGTGGTCAGGGGAGGCAGGGGAGGCAGAGCCTCACCTCTCTTCATGAAATATACATACGTACGTACATACATACATGCATGCATACATACATACATACATACATACATACATACATACATATATATATATATATATATATATATATATATTATAATATTATAAACATCCATCCGGGTGCGCCCGGGAGCTGCGGAGGCAGAAATGTTGTCGGCGCTCCCGGATGACGAAGGGACGAAAGCGTTGCTTTCATGCCTTCGTCATCCGGGAGCGCCGACAACATTTCTGCCTCCGCAGCTACGGGCGCGCCCGGACGGAGGTAGCCAGAATGGCGCCGAGGACTGCGGAGCGCGAGCCGGCGGAGCACGCTCAGGAAGGCAGGGAATGGGATCACGTGTGCTGGAGGCTGAGGCAGCCTGAGCCTCCAGCACACGTGGTCCCATTCCCCACCTTCCTGATGACGTCACCAGCTTCACCAGCCATAAACCTCACCGCACGTCACTGGATATCAATAATAAAAAAACAATATAATGATGAAGAAGAGATTGAAGATGATGGAAGGCCAGGAAGTCTATCCTCACCTGTTTGGAGGAGACAGAGTCTTCCAACAGAGAATGTCAGTTGTGTCATGTAAGTCAGTTACTAAACCATAGAAGCAGATGATATCAGTCAATTTGATCAAGACTAGAAGCCAGGAAAGTCTGAGTTCTAGTTCTGTCTTAGTCATAAAAGCCAGTTCAGTAACTTTGGGCCAGCCACTCTCAGCCCAACTTATCTCACAGGGTTGTTGTGGGAAAAATAAGAAGAGGAAGGATTAGTAGATACGTTTACTGCTAGGAGTTATTTACAAAAATAATAAAGGCAGAATAAAAACAGCCTAAAACCTAAAAATCTAAATCTACATGGGCCTACAAATGGCTGGCTGTTTTATGTAATGTTCTTTAGGACTTAATACTACTGGGAAGGACACAGCTTCTTGTGAAAAATGGTGTATTTAATGACCAAAAAATGTGGCATGTTTCTCAAAGTTCTTCTACTTGGAAAATGTAGGTTGCAATCATCCAGGAACAATTCTTGATAACATTTATGGGCTACAGATCTAGGCACTTGAATAGAAAGATGTGTTAAAGAAAATGAGAATATGCAAAAAAATTCTGCTAAAATCATTTATAAAGCATTGACCTGTGCCCAGGGAAGGCATTATCCCATATTAGAACAGCACATTCTATTCCACCGTCAGTGTCCAAAGCTTCAATTTAATTCCATGAAATGCTTATAGATAAATCAATTGACAAGACTGAAATCTGTTTAACCACAACATGAAAAACTGATTTTCATATCCCAATACGTATGGGGGCAGCGCTCAGTCTGAAATTTCAGGTAACATATTTCTTTGAAATTGCATTCAGTACTTTCAATTTTCTTGAAATTCTTTCTTGGCATGAGACAGAATTTTGGCTCGGAAAAATAAAACAAAACACCATAATATTTTTGCTTTGAATTCTGACCTGATTATATGAAAAAGATGGAACAAAATATTGCATAATCAGTATCTGTTACTGCAACAATGACCAACATTTGCCATTGTAGCAAATTCCCATTTATGATTACTTGCTACCATGAGTGCATTGATATAGTTTTAAAGGTGAATGTATGTTAAATTTAGCAAATGATGTTAAGAACTGACATCCTGGAGAAAAGTTGTTACTCTACTGCAGTAGTTTAAGAATACTGAATCCAAAAACTGGAGACACTCTTTTTATTCTAAGCCAGGGGTGTCAAATTTGATTTCATTGAGGACCACATCAGGGTTGTGTTTGAACTTGCGGGGAGGTAGGGGGGCGTGGTCAAGGTGGCCAGCTCGACGTCACTCATGTCGGGGGCACCTGTGGTGGCCTGAGTGTTCTGTCAGCAAAACAGGCTCCCAAGCTGTGTTTTTGGCTGCAACAGTTTCCTGCAACCCTCTGCCAGTGAAAACAGCCAAGCTCCATTTTCACTGGCAGAGGGTTGCAGGAGGCTGTCACAGCCAAAAACGGTACTCGGGAGCAAATTTTTGCTGGTAGAGGCACCGCGGGCTGGTCCTTTGCTGTTTCCAGGGTGGCCCTGCGGGCCAGATCTAAGCACCCAGTGGGTCGGATCTGGTCCCCGGGCCGTGGGTTTGACACCCCTGTTGTAAGCGGTGCCTAAATGGAAGACAACTTTGAGCTATTTAACAACTCCAAAAGAAATAATAACATAAAAAAAAAGAAATAAAAATATGCAAATCAACTTCACTTGATGACTTGCAGTTGAGTGACTGAGCCATCCACATCTGAAAAGTGAGTTTTATGTCAAATTGCTTGTAGAATTATTTCCGTTGTGTTATATGCTATGGCATTTAAAATAATAATAATTTGCAATCTCTTCCTATAGTGAGATACCTGGTCTGCATTAGCATTAAGCAACCCAGGGAGAATTATTCGTTTGCTGCTTGGTTCATAAAATTCTCAATGGTATACAATCAAAAGTGGTGCTGTCATGCTGCATCTCAGCTATCCAAACTTCATGAGCTGACAGCCTTACATTAGCATGGGGGGAGGGAGATTGGAATGTAAGGAAAGTGGGGGGGGGAATGGAACCCCAGTTGAACCATGTGAAAAGTTCCAGCCAGCCAAGGTCAAGTAATGATATGCAGAACTGGGGACTGATCGTTTGGACATTTGGAGATAACCAGAGGATGCTGGGACGGGGGGGGGGGGCGGAGACAGGACAGAACTTCAGTTTACTCTACTTCTGTAATCATTTAAGCTTCAGTAAACTATACTCTTGACAGAACAAATGGCCAGGAGTCTTTCTTTGCTAGGTGACTGAGTGGGACAGTTGACATGTTCTTGATTAAGGATATGTAGGCCAACCTCCCAGGGCAGAATCAGAGAAGGCTGTTTCAAAGAAAATAGGGCATCATTTGATGTTGAAGGTGAACAAAAGTAAGAGAAATCTTTAAAAGCTGCAGCGTACATTGAGTGAATGAATAAATAAATCTTCAATGGAATGTATTATTCTAAATATGAATAAATGTATTTTCTCATAAATTTGAGTTTCTGATAGAGATGCCTAACAATCTGATTTTTACACTATGTAAGTGATTTTATAGGCACTGCTAGTTTATACACAAATTTGGGATTTTTTTTTACTTTTCCACATCTGGCAGTTTCATAGAAAATGGTACCAGAGATGTTTAAAACACGTTAGGATAAATATCTACATTAAGGGAAGCACCTCCTCAACATACACTCGCTTGTAAAATGCCTGTTTTGTTTGCAATATATTCATTTTTAAATGATGTTAATTTTAAAAAGAGCAGGAACATGCTAAAGCAGGATAGAATAGACTGCTAAATGAATATGTGTGACATTGAGTCAGTGGTGGGTTCTAGATCCCGGTGCAACCAGTATGGTGCAACAAGGCCCGGCATCCCCCACATGCACGCGCCAGCACGCGTGCACATGCGTGCATGCATCCTTACCTCTGCGATGCCTCCGTAACATTCCAACTGCTCATCGGAGCATTGCGCAGGTGCCGTGTGCTCCGTGCGCGGAAGTGCCGAAGAGCTCAAATACAGGTAAGGAGCTCGGGCGGGTGGGCGGGCCCTCCGGGGCACCATACCAGAATGGTACCCGGTGTTCCGGGAAGGCACCGGTACATCCGTACCGGGGCATACCGCCTGCAACCCACTACTGCATTGAGTGTTCTATTTGTTGACAGAAAGCGAAATCTGACACTAGGGGAACATGGATACATGTAGAAAGGGATAGAACTTACATTGTGACATCACAGCACTCATTTCATTATTTCTCTCCCCCCCTCCCCCCAATCTATGGTGATACAAATTGGAGAAATGAATTGCCTGGGTTTTGATGATGTGGCCACTTGAGATTCTTCCCTTTTTAGTTTGCTTTTCTTCAGGTGGGTTTCTTCAATAACTGCTTCTCCAACAATTTCAAATCTAAAGGAGACAAATCTGTCTCCTTTAATCTCCCATAACTAATGCTGAGCAGCATTCTGCTTTGCTGCTGCAAAAATCTTTTGTCAGAAATTTTCTGCTTTTCTATCTTACTCTAAACGTTTGAAAGTTTCTCTTGAATTTTGATGGGTGGTCTTTGTAAACCTATTTTATTGTTAGACAATGGAGAAGGTGCTTTATTGTGTTCGGTTATGTATCTTTTTATCTCTTTGAAGCAGAGGTGATATTCAGCCAGTTCTCTCCAGTTTGGGTGAACTGGTAGAGGCGGCTGCGGGAGGTTCCACCCACCTGCCCTAATGTAATGTGCGAGCATTGCACATGCATAGAAGGCGGTGCTCATGCGCACACACTCACATTTGCGAACTGGTAGGGAAGGTAAGTGAATCTCACTGCTGCTTTGAAGCCTCCTTTGTGTTCCAGAATTCCAAAATTGAAGAAGTCCAATAGGAAAAAAAAATGAAGCTCTCTAGGGTTGAGCATACTTCAAAAATGATGACGAGGAAGTTCTTTGGCTTTTAAGTACAACAGCATCTTAAGGGTACATAGTAAATCAGGCCTGGATCAGATTGTGGCTCCTTTAAGAGTTATATAACTTTAAAGAATTGACAGTTTTAAATACACTACCTGTAGTAGCATCTTTTTCAGTCACTTAACAATCACGAAGAAAAGGTTGTTCATTGAGTAGTAGGGAAGAACTGCCTCAAAACCCTTCTGAATCATTTAAGAAGTGTGCACATTTCTAATATATTCCTTGGGATTTAACTGAAGGCTCAGATCTGAAAGAAAGAGCTGCTAGAGAGGTGATTTCATTGTGAAAGGCAAGACTTTCAAATACACCCCTGGGCCACCTAGTAACTAAGTAAGTTGAAAATCGTTATGCATCACCCAAGAGAATTTGACTAACTGCCTCTTCTCTTTTGAAAGGGATTTTGAATGCAAATTCTATTTCATCCAACAGACTGAGAACTGCTTAAAAATGCAGGGAAATTTTCTGTACAATATTAATTCTAAATGTTACTCATTAACTTACTGATAATAGAACTGAGAGTTTTGTATAATCAATGAACGAGGCTTCTTGTTATTTCAGAATTCTTTGCTTTACATAAAGCTTCTACATACTTGTTCAGCTACAATACTTTATTAACATACAGTTCATGCAAATAAAGATTGATGTATGAGCCAGTTCAGTTTGATGATTCATTATTCTTGATAAGTCACAAAATAATGAGAGCAAATAATGAATGCTTCTGTTGGCACATAAATTTTCCATCTGCATGCTAATGCATGTTTTTATATGGAGGGCAGCCACTCCCAGCTTTTGGCTAAGTAGTTATTAATATGAAGAGACATGAGCCTAAGAGAATAGAACAGGCATTTTGATGTGAGCGAATGTTTTGTTTTTACTATGTGAAAGGAAGCCTTGAAGAAACTGTTATTCTTAGGTAGACCATATTAAGGTATTTTACATTCTAAGCAGGTCAGGACTTTGCTTAGTGGGAAATAGGGAAGACTTAAAATGACCTATGCACTGTAAGAAGCCATATATTGAAATATAATGTTTCATATGAAAGTAGAAGACATGAAAATAACTGTAAATAAAAAATATAGATAACTGTAGTGGGAAAGATGGTGTCTAGATGGCCAAATCTCCCATGCCGGTGCAGTGCAGATGCCTGGTTCTGTGCCAAATTTCCTGTGCTGGTGCAGTGCTTAGAATGCAGTATTGCAGGTTAAATCTGCCCACAGCGAGGTATTCGATTCTTACTGGCTCAAGATTGACTCAGCCTTCCATCCTTCCGAGATCAGTTAAATGAAGACCAGATTTTTGGGAGCAATATGCTGATTCTGTAAACCACCTAGAGAGCGCTGTAAAGCACTGTGGAGTTGTTAGATTGGGTAATGGAAAGCACACACAGGCTAACGGTAACAACAGCTCTTTATTAACTCAGTAGCAACTATGTACCATCAAGCGAAGGTTGAGTCTGACAGCAGCCCTTTTATAGGGAGCTGTCAGACCCTTTGACCAATGAGATTAAACCTCTGTTCCCGCTGGAACAGAGGACCTTGGTGGAAACCATTATAACTGAAGCTAGTATCTAATACCCCTCCCCTCTTAGATGGAATATCCATCTGGTCACGTAGTCACGCAGGTAGGCGGGCTTTTTGGTAGCTCTGCCAGACCTGCGCAGTTCAGTTGGAGGGTGTTCTTCGGATAGTTCAGATGGACCTGTTTGCTCTGCAGCTCCGCTAGATGGAAACTCCTGGAACCTTTCACAGGCCGTGGCTGGAGCTTCTAGAGCTGGAGCTCGGAGCTCGCTGCGGGCCTGCAACACAAGTAGCTAAGTATCCTGGTGACTTCGGGTTTGAGTTGGCTGTGGAAGGAGTGACTTCGTGCTCATTTTGGGTAGGGCTTTGGCTAACTTGAGCAGGAGTTACCTCTGGCTGCCTAAGAGTGGAGTTGGACAGGCGGCCATGGAGTTGGTCAATGTGCCTTCTCCAATTCCAACCGTCCTTGAGCTCTACGAGATAAGAGCGAGACCCGGTGATGCCTATCACTGTGGCAGGAATCCACAGAGTTCCCCCAGCATAGTTGTGGGCGTAAACTGAACCCCCTACGATAAAGTTCCGAATTTTGCTTGTGGAGTCAGGGGGCGATGCGGCAGAATGGGTGTAGTTGGTCTAAGTGGGACCTTAGCCGGCGACCCATGAGAAACTCAGAGGGGCTTCTCCCTGTAGTGGCACTTGGTGTGATGTGTTGAATTAGCAAATAGTGGTCAACGTATATTTGCCAATCTCCCGGGCCCATCCTGGATAGGGCCTCTTTTGCAGATCTCACCATTCTCTCCCCCTGACCATTGGAGGCCGGATGGAATGGCGCGACCAGGGCATGTCTGATTCCCTGTGCTGCTAAGAAGGTCTCGAATTGCACGGCCGTGAATTGGGGCCCGTTGTCAGAGACCAGGATGTCGGGCAGGCTGTGTGTGGAGAAAAGTCTCCGTAGCACCTTGATGACCGCTTCTGCCATAGTGTAGGTCATCAGGACTACCTCTAGCCATTTCGAGTAGGTGTCTACAACTACAAGGAATGTCTGCCCATGAACTGAGCCAGCAAAATCAATGTGCACCCTAGACCATGGTGCTTGAGGTCGCTCTCACTTCTTAGCGGGTGCCTCTGGGGGAGCTGGTCTGGACCCCTGTCAGATTTGACAGGTGTCACTATAGGGGTCTCCCAGCATGCAGGATCAACTGGCTCTAGGATTCCCCGGCCTACGAGCTTGTCAATTTCCAGATCAATTTTTGGGCGGAGAGCGAAAGGTACTCTCCTGGGTTTTAGCCTTATGGGGGCAATGTTGGGGTCCAAATTAAAAGAGATTGGAGTCCCCACATACTTACCCAGACCGGTGCTGAAGATGTCCTCTAACTCCTTAAAAATTGCTTCAGTGCTCTCGTCTTTCAAGGCGTTGATACTGGTTACTTCTAGGCCCAAGGCTTCAAACCAGTCAAGCCCTAGGAGGCTCTGCAAGTCGCCGCTGACAACCATCAGTAGGAGCTGGCCGCAGCATTTCTTGAATTGCATCCGGAAGGTGCCCTGGCCCATGATGGAGACTCAATTCCCCTGGTAATCGCGAAGGTGCTGCTAGATGCTGCTTCTTCAGGCTAGGGATAGCCCGCTTGAGCGTGGACCATGGCATGATGGTCAGTGTTGACCCCATGTCGATCTCCATCTTGCATGGAGAGCCCTCGATGAGGACTGTGACCTTCAGCTTTTTTGGCTGCCTAGTGCGGATCTGGCTGATTGAGGTGTGGTAGGTGACTCTGGTGTTGCCGTCTGTGCGCCATGGTGGCTTCTGCCATGCCTCTTGATTGGGCCTCTGCTGGTGGTTAGATCGACTTCTTGGCTGCCAGATCCTTGTGGGGTGCTCGCTTCTGCAAAGTTTGGTGATGTGCCCCTTTCGCTTGCAGTGCTCGCAGATAGCATTGCGGAAACGGCAAGCCGATTGGGCATGGTCTCCTCTGCAGCTAGCGCAAGGCGGGAATCATGGTTCAAATTTGCATGCCGGCTTGGCACGTCTACTGTGCATACGGCACCTGTCATCTTCTTCACTTTCTGAGCTCTCGGCCTCTGCAGCCTTGCGATGTACGTGTGTGTTCTTTCACGCATCTTGTGGAGCGCTTTGGCACTGCAGGGTTTCTGTTGACTTGATGGCCGATTCTGATGCCCTGGCTTCGTCCAAGGCAATATGTAGAGTGAAGTTAGATTTGGCAAGTAACCTCCTCTGTAAATTAATGTCCTGCACACCGCATATGATGTGGTTAAGAATAATAATAATACAATAATACAATAGCAGAGTTGGAAGGGACCTTAGAGCTCTTCTAGTCCAACCCCCTGCCTAGGCAGGAAACCCTATACCATTTCAGACAAATGGCTATCCAACATCTTCTTAAAGACTTCCAGTGTTGGGGCATTCACAACTTATGGAGGCAATCTGTTCCACTGATGAATTGTTCTAATTGTCAGGAAGTTTCTCCTCAGTTCTAAGTAGCTTCTCTCCTTGATTAGTTCCCACCCATTGCTTCTTGTTCTACCCTCAGGTGCCTTGGAAAATAGTTTGACTCCCTCTTCTTTGTGGCAACCCCTGAGATACTGGAACACTGCGATCATGTCTCCCCTAGTCCTTCTTTTTATTATATAAGCTCGTCAAGGTCTAGGAACTCGCAGTACACTGCGGCCTTTTGTAGCGCCCCGACATACTCGTTGATTGATTCGCCTTCCTTCTGGTTGCAAATATTAAATTTGTGCTGGCGGACATGCTTAGATGGCTTGGAAGCTTAGTGAGTCCTCAGCATCTGCTGGAGCATGGACCAAGCGACCGATTATAGCGGCGTTAGCTCTGACAGGTCTTTGGCAGTTTCGAACACTTCCTGTCCACAGTAACCAAGAAACATGTTCTTCTTGCAGCCTTCAGAAAGGCCCATGAGGTCGTTGGCTTCGAGGAAGCAGTTGAACCTCAGCATATACGAATCCCACTGCTAAGTGACTGGGTCATAGGGACTCGGTGGGGTGTTCATGGCCATTTTGTGTTCTGAGGGCATTTTGAGTTTGCTGCTCAAAAATGGCTGCTCGAAGCCACGCTGAGCTCCCGGATGGATTTACTTGCTGGATTGCTACGCTCTTTTTGGTTTGCCTAATTGCCTCCCAATCCCATCCTCGTCGCCAGTGTTAGATTGGGTAATGGAAAGGCACACACAGGCTAATGGTAACAACAGTTCTTTATTAACTCAGTAGCAACTATGTACCATCAAGCGAAGGTTGAGTCTGACAGCAGCCCTTTTATAGAGAGCTGTCAGACCCTTCGACCAATGAGATTAAACCTCTGTTCCCGCCGGAACAGAGGACCTTAGTGGAAACCATTATAACTGAAGCTAGTATCTAACAGGAGTGGTATATAAGTCTAAGTGAAATTGCTATTTCTATTGTTATATGTTATTATTATATTGATTATGTTATATTTATTATATTATATTACACTATGTTATGCTATACTGAACTATATTATATTCATTATATTATTATTTAAAGATTTTAAGAGAAAAAATAGATATTTTGAAAGAAATAAGCAGAGAGTATAAAGCAGTAAGTAACTGGAAAAAGTATAAAAAAGAAATAGAGAAGAAAAAGAAAAGAAAAAATGATAAAGAAGCAGCTTCCAATTTTTTAAAAAGCAGTTACAAATACATTTACATTTTATTTTCTTTTTCTAAAAGTGCAACTAAGTTTCCTTCTTTCCATTATCTATCCTTTCTAATCATCAAATCCATAAATCACAAATTCATGTGTTTCTTTGTTCCATAAAATATTCATAAGAGCTTTCCAATCACTGCTTTAATGCCAGTTTCAAATCCTCTGTTGTCGGTATGAAAGATTCTTTTTCTTTAAATGGGATTTGGACTCAACTATTCTTTAAATTCAGGCCATATTCAAATATAAGACTTGTCTTCTAATAGCCAAAGACTGCATTATGTAAAATTCAATAAATGTTCCCACTTCTCAAGCAACCCCTTTCGTCCATGATTGTACACGGCATTCCAGTGTGGCTAGACAATGAAATCTTTCATTATTTCTCTAGAGAATTCAATATCTCAGATCTTTTCCATCTGAGGCTCTAGAGCACTGATGGCTAAACCTTTTTGGCTACGGGGGCCACAGGTGTGTGCACCTGTGCGATATGCACGTGTGCCCATGCCCATAATTCAATCCCCCTTGCGTGCCCCCTGTGCATGCGTGCATGTCCCCCCTGCCCTCCTGAAGCCTGGGGAGGTGAAAACAGCCTCCCCCAGCCCTCAGAGGCCCTCCAGAAGCCGGTAGGCCCGTTTTTCATCCTCCCCAGGCTTTGGAGGCTTTCCTGAAGCCTGGAGAGGGCAAAAGCGGCCTCCCTGGCCCTTAGGAGGACCTTTGAAGGCTGTAAATAAGCTGGCTGGCATGCACATACATGCTGCAGCTGACCTAGGACAATGGCTCGCGTGCCCAAGCGGGCTCCACTTGGAATAAATGCCTTCTGAATACTTTATTGTCTGCTGAAAGTATGACATAATATGATTAATTCAACATCTTCTTATGGATAGATTTGACAGGATGAATTTTCTTTCTTTCTTTCTTTCTTTCTTTCTTTCTTTCTTTCTTTCTTTCTTTCTTTCTTTCTTTCTTTCTTTCTTTCTTTCAAGCATCTATATGTTTATATCCATTTTATAATAAACTCAGAGTGTATCTCCCAATCAGATTATAAAAGTGATAAGGTCAGGTCATGTTCTCAACATTGTGTGATATCAAATTCCTGTTGATTCAGTATGAATTCAATTTGTTTTTGGTTTCAGCAAACGTTTGTCAAGTTAGCAATAAGAAAAGATATCTTTAAAAATAGAAATTCTTCATATTTTTATTATTTGATAATGCATTTTTTTCCCACTACAGGACCAAACACACACAATGATAGCAAATCATTTTTAGTTACTGCAACATGTATTATTCTCATTACTGGGAGTAATTTTTCATGAATCAAGTTTATGTTATGCACAATTGTTACATGTCAATAATGTTAAAAAAAACACTTTCCTCTTTGAATTTGAGATTTGGATTCCATCATTCTTCAATTTTCAATAGAAAAATTCTAACTCTTTTGCTGTACGCAGATGGTGAGAGGATTATTCCTATACTTCATATAAAAAACCTAAGGATTGTCCCAAATGCTTTTTATAACACACCTAAGCTTGATAGGTTTTGGGTTATAGTTTGTTATTTCATATGTTTATGAATTTTCAGTGTTGAATGGAATCACTGGATGGATCCAATCACTTTTAATTCAATTTTAATTTTGAATCTTACAATCCATGCATGTTTGATAGTGCTGATCTTGTGACTGTAAATAAAACGAAGCAAACTTCATGCCTGTTGCTGAATTACTATTCTTTCCAATATATTATTATTATGATTAGAATTATTGTATAATTATAATAATTATAATAATAATAATAATTGTAATTCAATAATTAGAATTATTGTAGGCTAGGAGAAATCACGCCACCTACATAAATCAAGAAACTGAGAGGAAAGCTGCTTTGTAATTAAGCTCACGCTTTCTGGTTTATATGTCAATTTGTATTAAGCAAATTCTATTCACTATTTTGTGCATGCAATGATGGCCTAAGACATTAAATCATTTTCTATTTTCTATTCATGTTTATTCCCAAGTAATCTTAAATACTTTCAGATTAGTAGAGATTAGTATCCTAATTCCAAGTGTTAGCTGTAAAGCTAAAAGAAAAACATCTCTTGATCTTTGAAAGAAGTATTGATTTTTGGGTTGAGATGCAACTTTATTTAAAAAATATCAAGTGTTTTAAAATCCTTGCATGCAAACACTCATTTGATTCCCTCCAAGATTTTTTAGGTTGCATTTTTACTTGTTTTATCAGACTTTTCAATTATAGGAAGTACCTTGGGATTAACTGGATTAAGTTTTGAGAAATTTAGCATACAATACACTGCAAAAGAAAAACAATGGAATGATGGTTTTCTCATATCCAGCACATGCCACAAGAGCAGTTTTATTCAACATGTAATCTGTAGAACAAATACATAAAATATAGATTATCTGATTAATTTTCAATTGCAAAGTAAGGAGTATATGATTCTGTCCTATAGGTCCTGAGCAGGTCAAATCTAGACTGCACAATTAGCACATGATAGCTTTATGATAGAATACATAAAACAAAATGTTAGCACATGGATTGGTTTGTCCATTTTTACACAGAAATTCATACCTACTCATCAGTCACTTATTCTGTGAAAGTCTGCTAAAAAACAACCCTCTTGCCATACATTCTTCCTTAAACCGGTGCACTTTATCCCAAATTGGGTTCCTCCAATGGGAAGAATTGTAATATTGTTATCAGCAACAATTTTGGCTGGGGAATTCTGGGAATTGAAGTCAACATATCTGAAAAGTACCCAAAATGTTTCTCAATCTCAGCAATTGTAAGTTGTATTAACTTCAACTGGCTGGGAAATTCTGAGAATTGAAGTTCATACTGTTTAAAGTTGCCCAGATGAACAAACACTGCTCTTTCTTTATATTTTTATTTCTCACTTTGTTTATAACACTACCTATCCTTCCAACCCAGGGCTTGCCCAAATATTTTGCTGCCTTCGGGCAAAGAATAACATTCATTGTCTTCCAGATCCAAAAGTTGAAGTTGAATCCAATATTGACAATGGATAGCATTGTTGCAATGATTGGATATTAGGACTGCCACTCAAAGTGCATATCCTCCAGATTTATGTTCCAGAGGTAGGAGGAATGAGTGTTTTGGGATGTGTTGATGGCATAGGTTCAAGAGAAGCCTGGAGTCCCAGCCCTAAGTAAATCTCCATCAATCATAGCTAAAGATGTGCATGTATGTCTGGTATGCCAACGGTTGATAAATACATACAAAAGCTAATTCACTTCCTTGTATAAACATTAATAAAGTGACATATGTTCTACATTTTCCCTCATGTTCTACCTACTCATTTCATTTATTATATATATTAATAAATAGAGAAGAAAAAAATAATCCAATTCGGGAAAGCGCTCTCTCTCTCTCCCTCTCCTTCCCCCCTCCCCCCTCTTTCTTTGTCTGTCTGTCTGTCTGTCTGTCTCTATTTATCTATCTATCTGAAATAGCTCATGTTGGAAAATCTTGATTTTCTGTGGCATATTGTAGCTAAACAAATTAAGCCACACATCTGTAATTTGTGATATTGGTAAGAAAAAAAAAACCCCAATAGCAATATATTCCAAAGGTGCTTTTTTCCAAGAGGGAACTGGACTTTTTGGTTTTCCTCTGAAGACATTTGGCTTCTCATCCAAGAAGCTTCTTCACCCCTGACTGGATAGTGGTGAACACCGGTGGGTTCCTGTACCTGTTGCTACCGGTTCACTTCACGCACGCTTTTCTTGCGCATGCACAGTTGACTGTAAATTGTTCTGCGTATGCGCAGAAACTTGCCGGCAACAGCATAAGAGACCAGGGAACTGGTTCAGGGGCATGGCTAGCATGGGTCGCTGAACTGACAGGCCAAATCACCACTGTCGGTTCAGCTGAACTGGGCCAAACCGGGAGCAACTCACCTCTGGAGGGGATCCTGGATGCTGACCATCCAGTCAGAGCTGAAGAAACTTCTTGGATAAGTAATGAAACGTCTTCAAATAAAAACCAAGAAAGTCCAGTTGCCCCTTGGGGAAAAAAAAGAACCTTTGGGACAACCATGACCTGGATGATTGAGAATCTCCATAGACAATAGGAATATATTTTCTTCCATAATAAAAAGATGATATGCCTGAGGAAGAGTTTACGCTCAGGAATGCACATACTTGTACAGGAAAGTCAGTGACAGGTCATGGGGAAGTCTGAGTTTCTTAAATCTATTTATAACCAAAACCTGTGTACTTTCTTATGGGAAGGGTGTCAACTGAACAGCACAAGTGAAAGTCAGAAAAGAAAAAGGAAGGAAATGATGAAAGTTCTGAGAATAGCCATCTACACGATAGGAGGCATGCAAAGTCAAGAAAAAGGAGAATAAAGTGCAGAGTCCCTCTGCTACCTCTATACCTATGGCATAAGTGATCAGTGGGTCGATTAATGCAGAAAGTTGATACATGCAAAGTTGAATTCCAGCTTGAATTCTTGGGAGCGCTCTTTTTGAACTTAACAGATTTATTTCACAGACACATTTGCCAGATCAGATTGAACTTACAATTACATTTACCATATTCAGTTATCAGCTTTTTAAAACAATAATAATAAAAACTGAGTACCTGTGCCCCTTTTCTGTAGCAAAATGAAAGACTCTGAGCAAAAAATCTCTCTCTTATAGCAATGTTGAAAAAGATGCATCTCATTTATTTAAATAAGGTTTCTTCCTGAACCTGGAATTTAAAAGTCTTGAAGTTAAATGCAAGAGCTCTGGAAGACTTTCTCTTCAAATAAATGTCTTCTTTCATCCAGTTTAGTCTACATGATTTAGATCAAGCAGAGGAAGTAAGGAAAAATGGCATACCTGCCCAAATCTCATTCTGTGCAGAATTTTGATGGCAGAGAAAATACCCACTGCAAACAGATACATTTTCAGGAAGAATAGCGGTGATATTTAAACAAGGAGATTGGGAAGCAGAGCTAGCTGTCTTATTGCTAACATTTTCCATATAGCAGACAGAATCAGAATATCAATGAATGGACACAACATCTGCCTTTCCACTGCTGATCTTTGTGAAGTTACTTGGACACAAACTATGGACAATGTCCATGACCAAAACCCCTGAATTTTACAGAATGCTGAATCATATGAGTGATATATATTTATATAACTTGAATATTTATAAGGTTGCATTGGGCTAATTGTATGGAGGTCATGACTGTGTCTGTTGTGACAGTTGAAAGTTAAATGCTGAATATTTCTCCTCCAATGTGTCTTCACTTTTCCTGATCTATGCCAGATCAGAAACTTACATTAAAATTTTTGCAACTAAGGGGATGAACTGCAAGAAAAGTCACACTCTTCGTTGGTTGTTGGCCATAAGTATTTTCTAGGAGGGTCTACAGCTCTTTCTGTGTCATGGTACAACATGTAGTGCTGTTTTACTCAGTGATGTGCAGTCAGGGGAGGCAGGGGAGGCAGAGCCTCACCGCTCTCATTATGAAAATAAAAAAAAAATACTCCAGGAAGCCGTGAAAGTGGCTGGGAGAGGTGCGCGGCTTGGTTTAGCCTCCCTGGACATCTCAGCAGCAGCCCCAAGTGTGCAGATCTCGCCATTTTTTGCATCGGGCGAGCCTGGGATCCTTGCAAGGGGAATGGGACCACATGTGCAGGCGGCTCCTCAATGCCAGCCTCAGATCAGCGCAGCCGCGGTCCCCTTCATGTTGGCTTAGGAAGGGGGGGAATGGGACCACGTGTGCAGGGGAAGGGGATCGCGGCTGTGTTAATCTGAGGCTGTGCGCTGAGGAGCCACCTGCACACGTGGTCCCATTCCCCTTGCAAGGATCCCGGGCTCGCCCGATGCAAAAAATGCCTAGGTAACATCATCAGTGCTAGAAAGGGAGGGGGGGAAGGAGGAGAAAGGAGAAGTTTCTCTTCTCAGAAATGTCTTCTCAGTGGAGCTGCAGCAGCCTGTCTGTCCCTTTCTGACATTTCTGAGAAGAGAAACTTCTCCGTTTGGGCTGCGCCCGTGCGATCAAAGCAACCACGTGGTTTGATGACGTCACCAGCCTCACCAGTCATAAACCTCACCGCACGTCGCTGGTTTTGCTGCATTCTTTATAAGAATGTGAAAGGTATTATTAAACTTGGCTCCTCTCCATCCTACCTCCTTGCTGAAATTGTGAAAGCAAAGGTGTTTGCCTAGTAACACAGCAATACTCTGAGGATGTTTTTTCACAGAGAGTAGAAAATATCTGGCTTGGGCAGACTGCTTGCATTCTGATCCAAGGTAATAAAGATTCACCTAAAAATAAATCCTGCATTAGGAAATGTGACTTTTGCATTTGAAAGAAATTTGAAAATATACATCTTTCAAAAATAATTTGAAAATAAAGGATGCTATTTTGTACTCTGATCCAATAGCCTGGATGTATGAGACAGATAGAAGCCTTAAAGAGATGACCCAAATATATCCAAGTAAGCACGTAAAGGGTGCTTTGGAATGGGATCAAACCTGATTAAATGAAATTAAAATCTAGTATTGTCTTCCTAAACAGGTTTAGGAATCAGATGCTATAATCTATTCCTTTGTTCTGAAGAGTCAGACTTGCACTGTTTTCATGCTTTCATCTATTGATTTATTTCTAAATTAGCATTTAATTAGCTACTTAAATAAATGAGCAAATTGGTCTCGATGTGCCTCCAAAATTCACATTAAATAAAACTCTAATCCCAAAAGTGGAGTTGCCTTTTGGAAGACCAAGGCAAATACTATGTTTTGATTTGTGGCTTTAAATTTGCGTCTATACTTATCACCATGATGATAAGACAGTTTGGTAATTATTAGTCCATGTGTTTAATGGGTAGCTTCAAGGACTCTGAGCTCTTACAATTAATTTTAAATTTTGGGGGCAGTTCTTTAAAACTTGTTTGCATCTTGAACTGTTGAACTCTCATCTGGTAGCCCTTTCAATAGCTAGCAATTATGTAAAATAGGACACAGCCATCCTATGGAAATTTGAAGATGTTACCTTAAAGATAATTTATAATCTGTGGGCAACTGAACAGTATCAATTGGCATTTATTTTCATCTTCCTGAGTTTGTGAAATAGATTGTTGCTAGATACACTGCTAGTGGGAACTCCGAGGTGTTTGTGTGTCTATGTGTGTAGGCACACACTCCCATACACAAACTCCCCCACACAGAGAATTTTCTCATGCGAGCACTTTGTCCATTTATCTATCAGAGCAGCATGTTTGAAATATAATTGTTCCATATTTTTTGATAGAACCTGTTGTATAAAAACATAGCACTGTAATGTATACTGTTGAGATGCCATATGGAAATCCTTAATTTACTTTGAAAAATATTATATGAATATTACATGAATATTGGCTTGCTTTTATATTTTGATGTGCTACAATTGTGCTGATGGGAAGCATAACAAGAGCCAAGAAATTGAATTATTGGAGTTAACTGTAGAGTACTTAAAGTATTTGTTATTTTTCCATAGGTGCAGATGTCCAATAGCTCCTAATGCTTTCCAAAAGCTTAAGTACAATATTGTATAATATATATTTAAGTCTTTCATTTAAGCATATCTCCACCTTATCATGACAACTTTCAGTTTTTCTAATATACATGAAGATAGCACTGTATTTGACAAGTGCCTTAATTATACTGTAAAATTAATAGGAATCAATTCTAATAATTCTATACATTTTTCATGAGGAATAAACTGGCAGATCTCGGATTTAAAACCTACAATTTAACATCACTTCTTTGGTTTAATTTTAAAAACATAATGCCGAAGCGAAGGCAATGATTGTTGTCTGATGTAGCCGTTAAATTCCTTCTTTAAAACTCTTTAATAAATACTATGAATAATTGACTTCAGGCTGATTATCATTTTTAAAAATGAATATTCCACCAATAAATATTTTGCCAACCTCAATTGGAGGGTATATTACTTAGAATTAATATAGAATAATATAAAGTCAATTAGAAGTCAATAATTCCAGATATGCTATTGCTTTTAATTGTTCAGTGATTTAAATCAGTTCAATGATCACAAAGGCTATTCACATCATCACAGCTCGTCTCTTCAATAATAAGCTCCCAAAGGCTACTTGTTGGCAGCAGCAACAATAAGCAGCAACAATAAATCTTATGTTAGCTTTAAGTAATTTTAAGAAGAGATAGCATTTTCTGTTATGGTGAGTGTCATCTTTCTGGAGATCAGATTTGACTGACCTTTTGTAAGGCCTTATGGATGTGACTGGACACCAGGCTTGGAGATTAAGAGGTGCAGTGCAGCCTATATAGTATGCAGTAGTATGCGGAGTACTGAATTTTTTTTAGACCTTGTTGTGGATGCTGTTATTTTGTTATATAGTTATAGCTGTTTGTATATGTTTTAAGATTATAAATAAATAAATAAATAAACAATAATATATTAGTAGCACATTATATTATTGGGTACAGAAGTGTTTATATGGCATTGATTAGAAATAGATACCAATGTTTAGACAGCTTAAACCCATGATGGTGAATCTATGGCATGTGTGCTGGAAGTGGCATGCAGAGCCATTTCTCCGGGCATGCCAGCCATTGCCTGTTGCTCTTCTGGGTCCCAACCAGGGGTGAGTTCATGCCAGTTCTAATCTCTTCTATAGAAGAGGTTCCACAAATCTACAGTGCCGTTTAGAACCGGTTCCAGCTCCCTCCATCCGCCCGTCCGCACATCATCAAGATGAAGAGCAAGAGGAAGAATTCTGGGAGTTGAAGTCCACAAGTCTTAAAGCTATCAAGTTTGAACACCCCTGGGGTTATTTTTCCAAAGGGTTGGAGGTGCAAGGGTCTTGTTACTTGACAGCTTTAAGACTTGCACACTTCAATGCCAGAGTTCTTGAGCCAACATGACTGGAGGAGGAATTCTGGGAGTTGAAGTCCACAAGTCTTAAAGCTATCAAGTTTGAACACCCCCGGGGTTTTTTTCTCTAAAGGGTTAGGGGGTGCAAGGGTCTTGTAACTTGACAGCTTTAAGACTTGCACACTTCAATGCCAGAGCTTCTGAGCCAACATTTTGGTTGCTAAGCAAGAGGGTTGTTATGTGAGTTTCACCACATTTTACAAGTTGGCCACGCCCACCCAGTCACATGGCTGGCAAGCCACTCCCACAAAGCAGGCCACACCTACAGAAGAGGTTCTAAAAAATTTTGAAACCCACCATTGGTCCCAATGTGCACATGCACACCAGCCAGCTGGTCTTTGCACGTGCATGCATGCCAGATACCAGTTTCTGATGCACGTGAGTGTTAGAAAATCAGCTTGTCGGTGTGCACGTGCGCACTAGAAACCAGAAGCCCAGCTCTTTCGGTTCCTGATGCTCCCACGCGTGTGCGCCAGGGAGCTGCTCTTCCAGTTTCTAATGCTCCCCCCCCCTGCACGCACTCCTGTTTCGGCACTCCATGCTGAAAAGATTCGCCAACAAATTGCATAAAAGTACAATTAAGAAATTTGTTTCTTAAGCTGAATACAGGACTTAATACTAAGATTTGTGCTATATTGGAACTTCTTATTGTTTGTGCATATTAAAGAAAAAGTACACAAAGCAAAATAAATAACACAAAAGTAAGACAAACAAATCAATATCAATTTAGTTTCTAATTTCTCACTTTTTGCACCTCTATCATTTGTTTATGAGCATTTAGCTTCCTTAGAGTGTTTATATTTGCCAGGCAGCATAATACCTGCTCATATATTCTTCCTTGAATTTGGTTAAACTTTTGTTCTGAGTATATGCTGTTAATTTTGCCATTGCTGCATATTTTCCAAGTTTAGGTTCCCAATCAGATATTGTCAGAATTGTACCTTTCTTCCAACATTACACAAAATTTATTCTTTTTGCTATGAGCTTGTATCTCAGTAAGCTGCTATAAATCTTGTTGATATATTATGAGATTATAGTTATTTTGAATTTACTTTCCATTTTTTTTCTTCATTGTGCTATGTATATCCAGGACATTCCAGTACTTTGGAGTTTTTTTCTGATGTTGTTGAGATACCAACTCCTAACATCTTCAGCCAGTATTGCTAAGCAATACTGGGGGAAGTAAGATTCAGCACAACAGTTTTAAAGAGGAATCAGTCCTTCACAGTGACGTGCGGTGAGGTTTATGACTGGTGAGGCTGGTGACGTCATCAAACCGCGTGGTTGCTTCGATCGCACGGGCGCAGCCCAAACGGAGAAGTTTCTCTTCTCAGAAATGTCAGAAAGGGGCAGGCAGGCTGCTGCAGCTCCACTGAGAAGACATTTCTGAGAAGAGAAACTTCTCCTTTCTCCTCCTTCCCCTCCCCTTTCTAGCACTGATGATGTTACCTAGGCATTTTTTGCATCGGGCGAGCCCGGGATCCTTGCAAGGGGAATGGGACCACGTGTGCAGGCGGCTCCTCAGAGCACAGCCTCAGATTAGCACAGCCGCGATCCCCTTTCCCTGCACACGTGGTCCCATTCCTCTCCTTCCTAAGCCAACATGAAGGGGACCGCGATCCCCTTTCCCTGCACATGTGGTCCCATTCCCCTTGCAAGGATCCCAGGCTCGCCCGATGCAAAAAATGCCGAGATCTGCACACTTGGGGCTGCTGCTGAGATGTCCAGGGAGGCTAAACCAAGCCGCGCGCCTCTCCCAGCCACTTTCACGGCTTCCTGGAGTAATTTTTTTTTATTTTCATAATGAGAGCGGTGAGGCTCTGCCTCCCCTGCCTCCCCTGACTGCACATCACTGGTCCTTCATCAATTTCTTTGATGGTTCTCATTTTAAAGGATTAACATGATGGGTTTTTGTTAGAACCAGCTGTTGCCTAATTTAGATAATGACCCTGTAACCCTACACTGACTTTAGTCCGATAATCATGGAGATAATGCTAGTCAACTCTGCCTGTGGAATGCTTGTGCAAAAAAGTACAAAATGGCTTGTGCATTAGGCAGTTGCACATATGTAGAATTCTTCCAGAACTGTTATTGTTTTAAATTGCATACACAATACAAGTGAAGAAAGAAAGCAACATTTGTATTTAGGAGAACCGGTGGGGCCTGTTCAAATGTTACCCTTAGAGCAGGCATGTCCAAGTCCCAGGGGCCAAATGTGGCCCTTTTTCAAATTTCAAGCGGCCCGCAGCCTCTTCTCCCCACTGGAGTTATTTGTTTAGTCTTTCATAAAATACTGTATTTTTCGACGTATAAAGATGCATCTTTTTCCCCTCAAAAAAGAGGCTAAAAATCTGGGTGCATCTTATACACTGAATACAGCATTTTTTGCCTCCCAAAACTCTGCCCCCTTCACCAAAATGGCTGTGCATAGCCTTTAGGAGGTTTTCAGAGTGCTCCTGGGGGCTGTGGAGGGCATAAATGAGCAAAAAACGGGCCATTTTTTGCTCAACTTTGCCCCCCCAGCCCCTAGGAGCACTCTAGAAGCCTCTTAAAGGCTATTCATGCCCTTTAAAAAATAGGCCCATTTTCGTGGGAGAGTGCAAAAACTTTTTTTTTAATTTGCCTCTTCAAAATCTTGGTACGTCTTATACTCCGAAAAATACGGTAGTTAATTCGCATTTAATGTTAAGGGTTCAAAGAATGTCAGGCTGAATGATCGGCCCCACACATTTTCACCTCACCAAATCTGGCCCTCCTCGCAAAAAGTTTGGACACCCCTGCCTTAGAGTGACCACAGGACAGTTGGAGACATCAAAACGACTATGTGAATGTACTCTTGCTCCTTTGTATAAGTGTGCAACTACGTAACATACATTTTAAAAGGGTGGGATTTTGATTGATTGATTGATTGATTCACCAATCCTGTGGATGACCTTGCTCAAGTTCATGATCCTGTTTCCACAATGGTCCCCTTCCTGCTGTTGTTATCCATCAGTTCTTCAAAACATATTGTCATTAGAAACTCCATGGTGCTACTATAGTAATAGCTTTGTTACCATAGGTTGGTTTTATTCTATTTTTTTTTTCTGTAGGTGTTTACACGGAGGAGTTGATATTGAATTTAAACTACTTTGTGAAGCCCATTCTCTTTAAGCACAAGGTACCTGTGAAGATGGCTGGTTAGGAGCATATGCAAATGACAGAAAACTACAGGCAAAAGACAAACTTGAACATGCACAGTAGCTAGTCTTAGTGTGACCACTTTAATTATTCTATTTTTAAAACATTACTGAAACTTTGAAATGTTACTAATTGGTCATTAATTTTTGACCTTTTCAAAAATTAGCCATCTTTCATATATATTGCCATCATTCGGCGGCGCCTAGGAGCAGAGCCTTCTCTGTGGCGGGCCCAGCCCTGTGGAATGACCTCCCTCCGGATATTAGGACTACCTCTGACCTCCGCTCCTTCCGTGTAAAGCTCAAGACCCACCTATTCCAGGTAGCTGGCCTGGCTCAACCATACTTTGATCATATCACTCCTGACGGGTTTTTTTAATTCTAATTTTATTTAGGGGATTTTAAATTGCGATTTTAATTGTTTCCATTCATCTGTCTACCTCCTCCACGTATACGTCTATATTTTTGTGTATGTATTGTCCATATTTGTATTTTATGTGTTTTTATTGTACGCCGCCCCGAGTCCTTCGGGAGAGGGTGCGGCTAACAAATAAAATTTTATTATTATTATTATTGCATCAACAGAAGTGTATCACAGCGGCCAGTTGTTTCGCCAGATTTGGCATTAATTACTAGTCGGGCCCCACCCAGGGGCCTAGGACGTCGTAACGTATTTTCGTAATATGTGTGCAGATCCAAGCAGTGCAGCCTTTTGCATTTGACTGATGGTGATTTTGTCAATTTTTAACTGTTTTAAATGTAATTCCAGTGCTTTTGGAATAACACCCAGTGTGCCGATTACCACTGGAATTACCACTGCTGGTTTGTGCCATAATCGTTGGATTTCGATTTTTAAGTCCTGGTATTTCGCGATTTTTTCATATTCCTTCTCGGCGACCCTGCTATCACCTGGTATTGCGATGTCTATGATTGTAACCTTATTTTTCTCAACCAGTGTGATGTCTGGTGTATTATGCGCCAGTATTTTATCCGTTTGTATGCGAAAATCCCACAAGATCTTGACCATTTGACTCTCAACGACTTTTTCAGGCTTATGTTCCCACCAGTTTGTTGCTGTTTTAATATTATAATTTTTGCACAAATTCCAGTGGATCATTTGTGCCACTGAATTGTGCCGCATTTTATAGTCAGTCTGCGCGATTTTTTTACAGCAGCTGAGTATGTGGTCAACAGTTTCATCAACTTCTTTGCAGAGTCTGCATTTGGCATCATCAGAGGATTTTTCGATTTTGGCCTTAATGGCATTTGTTCGGATAGCTTGTTCTTGCGCAGCCAGGATTAGTGACTCTGTTTCTTTCTTTAATGTACCTGCTGTTAACCATAACCAAGTTTTTCACTGTCCACTTTATCTTTTATTTTTTCCAGAAATTGACCATGCAATGCTTTGTTCTGCCAACTCTCCATTCTTAATTTTATCACATCTTTTTTGTATTCTTGTTTCGTCTGTTGGGCCGTCAATAGATTTTTGTTCTTTACTTCGATTAATAGATGTTCTTGACTTTCTTTTAAATAATCAGCCAGTGCATGTTTTTCTTCTTCAACTATTTGCTTCACTTGTAATAATCCTCTGCCACCTGATTTTTCGGGCAGGTATAGTCTATCAGTGTCACCACGTGGATGTAAACTGTAGTGCATTGTCATTAGTTTCCTGGTTTTTCGGTCCAAAATGTCCAAATCAGTTTGTGTCCAGTTTACTATACCAGCTGTGTATCTTATAACTGGTATTGCCCAGGTATTTATGGCCTTGATTGTATTTCCACCATTTAATTTAGATTTCAAAATTTTCCTCTGTTGGTGTACTCTCTCCTGACAATAGTTTTTACTTCTCCATGTTTGATGTTATCCAACTGCAAAATGCCTAAGTATTTGTAGGCTTCATTTTCATTGCATTTAATTAGTTGGCCATTGGGCATTTCAATTCCCTCACACGTAGTGATTTTGCCCCTTTTTATGGATACAGTGGCGCATTTTTCCATGCCAAACTGCATTGAAATATCGGTGCTGAATACTCGGACTGTGTTTGTCAGTGATTGGATTTCTATTTCTGACTTTCCATAGAGTTTCAAATCATCCATATATAATAAATGTGAAATTTTTTCAGCTTCATGGGCTGTTTGGTAGCCTAATTTCATTTTTTTTAAGATTACTGATAGTGGGATCATCGCGATGATGAAGAGAAGAGGTGAAAGTGAATCACCCTGGAAAATTCCTCGCTTGATATTGACCATTCCGTAGTTCTCATTCCCTACTGCCAACTCAGTTCTCCATTGTTTCATCGCCTTTTCAGTGAAGGATGTAATATTTTTACTAATGCCAGTTGTTTCTAAGCATTTTATGATCCAACTATGTGGCAATGAGTCGAATGCTTTTTTTTAATCAATCCAGACCACATTCAAGTTCATTTTTCTTTTCTTACAATTTTCTAATATCATTTTATCAATTAGGAGCTGATCTTTTGTGCCCCTACTCCTTCTTTTGTTGCCTTTTTGCTCTACTGGCAAGATGTTGTTTGTTTCCAAATAATCCATAATGTTATCTGCAATAATGCCTGTGAGTAATTTGAAGGTTGTTGGCAAGCATGTTATTGGTCTGTAGTTTTCAAGTATTGTTCCTTTAGTTGCATCTTTCTGAATCAAGTATGTTTTTCCAGTTGTCAACCATTCATCAATTTGGCCATTTTGTAACATCTCATTCAGTTGCCTGGCCAATATTGAATGTAAACTGGTCAGATATTTGAGCCAGAAACCATGTAATTGGTCCTTTCCAGGTGATGTCCAATTCTTTACTTTTTTTACTCGATTTTTGACCATCTCAGTTGTTATTTCTAATAATTGCATTTGTTTGTTGCCAATGCTTTTCTCAAAGTCATGTATCCATTTTGCTTCCTTATTGTAGTCCTTTGCATTTTCCCACAATTCTTTCCAGAATTCAACTGTGGCCTGCTTTTCTGGTTTTTGACTTTTGGTGTCATCATTCACATTAAGACTTTGATAAAAACGCCGTTGGTCTGATCGAAATTGCTGATTTTGTTTATATTGGATGATTCGTGCCTCATATCTTTCAATTTTCCTAGCTGTTGCTGTTATCTGCTGTTTTACAATCTCTACAGCTTCATTGATGTTTCTTGTATCCAATCTATACCTTCTGATTAGCTGATCTATAATTTTGTTGTTTCTAAGCCGTTGCTCACGCATGGTCTTCAAATTGCTAGCATCTGCCCTTAATTTTTTGACTTTTTGTTCCAATCGGATTTTCCACTTTGGCTTTGATGCTTTTTCTGTTGTGTAACTAGGTGCTTTGATTTTAATGCCTAGTTCATTAGTGACTATTGTGGCTGCGCTGTACATTAACTGGTTCGTTTCCAAGATGGATCCCGATTCAATTGTTGAAAGCACTGCATTAACCATTTTCATGATAGGGGCCAAAATTTTCTTAGGCACAGTTTTTAATGATGGTAAACGTTGCCGTTCCTTATTAAGCAGAAAATGCTCCATGATCTTGTCCTTCAATTCTTTTTGTTTCTGAGTTAGTTCATCAGTTGGTTCAGTGATAACTGGTTCTGGTGATAGTGTTGTTATTTCCTCCCCGACATCTTCTTCTGGGAGTTCTACTACAATGTCTTTAGGTGTGTCTTGAGTATCAGTTATTTCTGCTTGTGATGTTGTTTTCTTAGTTTTGCAATTTACTTCAATTTCCTCAAGTTCAACTTCACTAAACACTTTATTCCGTGTAATAAATCGCCTTTGATCTGCAAGTCGTTGTTCACTAACATTTGAATCTGGATGTTGTTGTTTCCATAATTCATACATTCGCTTTAAATAACCTCTTTTCCCAGGCTCTGAGTTGTAATAACAGGCCATTATGGCACGGTTTTCATCTGCACTATATTTTTGTCGTTTTGTTGGCTGGTCCACTTGTAGCCCACTTGTCGACGGATGTCCAGGGACCTCAACATCCGCCGCGGCCCTTGTTAACCCGCGCGACGACCGATGCGGTATAGAATTTTTATTTGTTTCTTTCACCATGTTATATGGGTTGGCGGGGTTTTTTTTATGGGGCCAGGTTGCCAACCTGACCCCAACCCTCCTCCTTTCTCATCCGGGCTTGGGACCGGCAACGGCGGAGTTGTTGTTGTTGTTGTTGTTGTTATTATTATTATTATTATTATTATTATTATTATTATTATTATTCATCTTTTTATGTATACATGAAGTTTAACATGCAGCCCATAGTTCAGTCTGGAATAATTGTACTATGAAGAAATGGTTTAAATATAAATGCTTCTTTGCATTTAAAAACAAAAGGGGCCAATGAAGGAGATGAGCTAAGGTTATGGTATGGAAACAAATATTCGTCTTTCACACCCACGAAAATTTTTTTACACATCTCAATTGGGGGTCTAGGTGAAGGATGATAAATGAAGCACACGTGGTATTACTGCCGCTGGTATATTTGTAACATTCATCAGGAAGCAAGTACATACTCACAGCATTCCATGACAATATCTTCGTGTATACATGTCATCCTGGTTATTACAAACACCACCATCTATATCTATATATTAAATCAATTTAATCAACTATTTTGTTTGTATTATTTTCAAGTCAGACAAAATTTGTCCACACTCAGTTTATCATAAACTTGTAAAATGCATGCTACAGGATATGGTAATTGGATTAATCAAACCAATAGAATTTACATGAACCTCTGTTTAGGTCAAGACTCTTCTGAACCTTAACTGATGAAAACTACTATATATCACAGGAGAAAGTTGGTGCCTAAATATACCATTTGTGCACTTGGAATTGTCCAACCGTTGTGCAGTTGGAATTGTCCAATTGACACTGGGAATTGGTCCAGGCAGATTTTTTTGTTTGCTAACAATCTGTTATTTTTATAGATCTCTTGCTTACCTTTATATTTGTTCCTTCCTAGCAATTATGTGGTATGTTATTTCTAATTTCTATACTGAGTGTGGCAGTAGGGTTAGGTCTACCATTAAACCTGGTTACTTAAAATCTGATTATAGATCACATCAAATAGCTTTCTATTTCACAGTATGAGATTGTTTGTCCTTAAGGTTTGGCCAGGCACGATTGCCCTTCCAAACGAAAGTGCTTCACACAGATGTTTGTTTATAACAAAAGTTTTCCTATTGTTGCACCCAACTATTATTATGCTGTGATAGAATTTCTCCAGACTCCCTGCCTCCCTATCAAAACCTCTTTGACTCCTTTGTTACTATAAATATCAATTATGAAGTATTAGTGACCTACATGCCTTCCCCATAACTGTTTCATCTTCATGGCTTTAGATGGGTCTCCTTTTTCACATTTTCCTTTTCTGAGACCTTACTCTTCATAGAATTCCACTTAATGCACAGGATTATTCACTTCTCAGAAATGTTTGCCTAAAGCAAAGACTGTTTATGTCTAATATTAGGGTAGGTAGCAACTGGAAATAGCCAGAGCGAGTTACCTTTGGCATCCTAAAAGGTTAAGGAAAAAAGTCCCATTGACCAATGCAATCATCTGCTTATATTTAGAAGCAGGAAGAATTTCTTTGAGATCAGTTTGGCTAATGATCCTTACAGGCTCTTCAGTACTGTATGAATAGCTCTCTTGGTAAAAGGAAAAGCCTATAACAGGGATGGCGAACCTTTTAGAAACTGAGTGCCCAAACTGCGCACATGCACATGTCCAAGCCAAAAGGTGTGTGCACGTGCAGGGACATGCACAGATATGCGCATGCATGGATATGCGCGATCATAACACATGCAAAGACATGTGCAAATGTGCAGACATGCACGTATGCATAGCAGAGACCCGAAGACCAGCTGGCCGGTGGGAGGTGGGACATCCCAACACCAGCAGCGTGGCAAGAGGTAAGTTCTTTTTCTTTGTGAGCTTCTGTTTCATCATTTGCAGGGAAACAGAGGCTCATGAAAGAAATGCCAGGGAGATCTGACCTGGGGCAACGGTGCGCATGCCAGCAGAGAGGGCTCTGCGTGCCACCTTTGGCACACATACCATAAGTTTGCCAACATGGGTCTATAACAATACAATGGTAAAGGAAATGTTCCCAAATGAGTGCAGCTTGGTCAACCACAACATAAATAGTTGGGTTAGGAATATAACACTGCTTGACAATATAACTACTTTCATTTAACTTATACCAGGCAAGGAAAAATCGTGAATCTCCCCTTTTAATATTGCTGGTATGATACATCTTTAGATATTTTTTAAAAAATGGTTTAGACTAGGCATCGAATGCAGTCTTGAACTTCTGCTTACCTGATTCATATACAGTTTTATGCCCAGAAAACAACTGAACATATAGTCATAAATACATAACACAATTTGGAATAATTTTTACCCATAACTGCAATTATGCAAATCATGTTCTCTTAAAAAGTAATCAGCAGAAATTAAATTCTTTATTAGTTGCCTGGGGGAACCAGTATTTTCTTCTTCATTAGATAAAACAGGAATGAAAGAAGAAATATTAGTGACTCAAAACTCAGCAGAAATTTGGGTATTTTTTTTATTATTTCACAGTTTATATGATTCCCCCAATTCATACATGGTAACTCTAGGCAGCTTAGAACAAAAGGGTAAATTTTTAATCAATGTAAGTGAATAAATAATGAAATATTGGACCTCTGCATTTAAGAAGGAAGGAGGGAGGGAGGGAGGAAAACGAGAGAGAGAGAGAGAGAGAGAGAGAGAGAGAGAGAGAGAGAGAAAGAAAGAAAGAAAGAAAGAAAGAAAGAAAGAAAGAAAGAAAGAAAGAAAGAAAGCCCTCAGCTGGCTAGAGGAAGCTAGGTAGTTACATGAAGTAAACAATAATAAACCATTTCTGGTGGTTTTGAACCAGCAACCTGGAAGCAAAACAACTTGCCTTAGAAGGCTATCAATGACAACTGCACAGCCAAATAATCTTTAGTAGGGATGGGCAAATCTTTATTTTTAAATCTTCTCAATTTCTCCTTTATGTAAGTAAATCAACTTTTAAAAATGAAATAAAATTTGCATGTAGTGTATACTTCCCCAGATATGAATATTTGTTTGCAATTTTACCTTTGCAAACAGCTTTTCCAACTGTAATGAACTGGCACATTTTTATAAATATCATTTTGCATAGACCTGTATAGACTTTTGCATCGAGTTCTCCTCATATAAGGTATATCTATCTATTATTGACAGGCTACCTCATAATACTCAGAGAACTGTATGTATCAAATACATTGTGGTTCATGTTTTAGTCTGAAGAGTCAAAATTATATATGTTCAACTATGCACTTCCAACAATGTATTGTTCAAAACTCACATTAGACTGTCTTTCTCAAACGAGTGTTTTCACATTTCTTAAACTTCAGTTCTCATAAACTCCAAACAGCATTGCTAAATGATTGTAGGAGCTAAATTATCAGGAAGATACCACACTAGTAGATTTATCTTGATATACATGTGCAGGACTAGGGTTTCAAGAACAGAACTTGAAGTTATAGAAGCTCCAGGACCATGCTGCTATTATGGTCTGAATCTTAAAGAAGTTGGTGGAATATCAATACATTTTTTTAAACCTAGGGTCAAGGTTATTAGCATGTGCACACCCACACTTCTCAATGCTGTATCTGCTGCTGCCATCAGTGATTTACATTCATTAAATTTCCACTACTCTGTGCTATGTTGAGCTATGATATCTGGGTGATAGGTAAAGCATGTGCTATTTCTGTGGCCAGGAAAGCATCTTGCATTGATATACAAACTTCTGGTGTTCAAGAATTCTGCATTCATCTGGCAAAGCCATTAATCAAATCAACCTTCCAGGTGAATTTCTTAACCATTGGATGGTGGATTATTTTCAAGTAAAACTAACTCTGTTACATTGTCAGACAACATTAGTTGAATGCACAAGGGATGGAAAGCACTATGAGATATTAACAATGGGCAAATGCACACTTTAGTACTTTTGGCAAAGGCAGCAGCATCCAATTGGTAAGAGTGGTATTAAAACTGCCCAAGATGGTGGTGGTGCTGCATTGTCATTAAAGCCGCCCTCCTGCTTACCCATGTGTTGTCATTACACAGAGAAGTCAAGCATAACTTCAATTGTGATACCAACTGCAGTATCTTCCTCCAGCAAAATATTAGCTTAGGGCTACTATAGGTAGTCCCTGACTTACCATTCATTTAGCAACGGTTCAAAGTTACAATGGCACCAGGGGTGAAATCCACTTACCTTTGCTACCGGTTTGGTAGGAAATCCTGCTTTCTAGCTAATATTGTGAAGTTTCCAAAAGACTTAATTCATTTACGAGCTTCAAGACAAAGTTCAAAAGGAATCCATTCATTTATTAGGATCAACATTTTGGCATGTTCTTCTGGGGAGCCGAAACTGACTTCGGCTTAATTGCGTTTGAACTTTACCCCTGTATCCCCCCCCTTCTGTCTGTGTCATAAATCACATCCACCAACAATGTGCTGCAACAGGCTATGAACATGCGCATTTCACATGCCAGCTGTAGGAATATGAGACCTGACTCTGGCCAAAGATATGCATGGAATTCTCCTCCCTTTTCCTATATCAATGATAGTAGTCATGGAAACGCTTTACAAGTTGACAAATATAAATCGTGCATCCCAGCTGATCGTTGGAAAAACCACTTCGCCCGAACTGGTAGCATTTTTTTAAACCACTGGTTCGGGTGAATGAGTAGCCTTTTTACTATTGGTTTGGGTGAACCAATCTGAACCAGTAGCATTTACCCCCTGAATGGCACTGACAAACAGATTTACAGCTGTTCTTTGCACCTGTGACCATTGCAGTATTTTCCCCGTGGTCACATGATCAAAATTCAGGGGCTTGGCAACTGACATGTATTTACAGCAGATGCAGTTATCCCAGGGTCATGTGACTGCCGTTTGTGATCTTCCCAGCCAGCTTATAATAAGTAAAGTCACCGGGGGAAGTCATATTCCCTTAACAAATGAATCACATCTGCAGGGATTCATTTAACAATTGTGGCAAAAAAAAAAAAGATTGCAAAATTGGATACAATTTCTTTAGCCACTGCCTTGCTTAGCAACGGAAATTCTGTTCTGAAGTGGGTTTGTAAGTTAAGGACTGCCTCTATTGCCCCAGATGTGAGTGCATTCAGACAAGATGATTTCAGGAGGCTAAAAGGAAAAGATGACTTTCAAAGCACAGCAGTGCACCTGGAGATGCAATTTGTGAAAGGAAAAAAAGTGAATAAAGACCAACATTCTTTGTTTCTGCCCTCAAAACAAAACAAAAAAGTTGTTGCCCTGTCTGGTGACAAGGCAACTAGGCCATGGGGACTTGGAAGCCTTTTAGGGAGTCACTGGACTCTTCCTGATTTCATTTAGTCTTTTCATTTTTCTGAGAATTTCAAAATATTTTAAACTGTTCCTGAAACCTCAAAACATTTTCATGTCAAGCTGTAGATAAATTCTCTAATATATTCAGTGGATAGCTGACTCCTGCCAATTGGCGTAAACGCATGGAATAGTGTAGATATGGAATTCTGAGCAATAATGAGTGAATCCAGATTCTTCTCTTTGAGGAAAAAATATGAATGACATCTAATATTCCAGGGGCACACTATCTAATTCTGGCCAAAGTGTAAGTACACTTGATTTATATCACTTAAGAATGGAGTTGATTATAGCAAGGGATCTGACAACTGATTCTAAGGAATCTGGTTTTGCATTCTTGTACAAGAATTTTGGAAAGCTTGGCTGTCAAATCTTTATCCACATTTAAGGAGAAGACATCTCATTTTCATTTCATGCAATCCGATGCCCGTGCTAGAAATGACAGACCATAAATAACTGGGAAAGGCAATGTATAAAGTTGGGCTAATTGTTTATCACTAGACAATTTGTTTTGCTGGATACTGTTCATCTATGTTTTTGTAAAGGTGGTATGAAGCTGAAGCATCTTTTTCTAGTATGAATGCCTTCCAGTGTGATTGGTCTTCAATTTCCATAATTCCCAAAGACAAACAACTTTCTGGGATAGGGTAGTCCCCAATGAAGATGGCTCATGGCTTAGGAAAACCTGAAGTCAAGCTGCCTACAGACAGAACAGAACAGAACAGAACAAAATGAGTAGAGTAGAGTAGAGTAGAGTAGAGTAGAGTAGAGTAGAGTAGAGTAGAGTAGAGTAGAGTAGAGTAGAATATTTTATTTGGCCAAGTGTGATTAGGCACATAATGAATTTGTTTCTGGTGCACTCTCACTGTACATGCAAAACAATAGAGTAATAATAATCATAATAATGGTACCAATAAGAGATGGCAACAGAAAAGATGAGAAGGATAATAGTAATACAGCCTACATAAGAACAGTACTGTGGGAATTAGATGTTCAGTAGAGTGATGGCATGAGGGGAAAAAACTTGCTTTGTGTCTAGTTGTTTGGCATGCAATGTCCTGTAGCAGCATCCCAAGGGGAGGAGTTGAAACATTTTAATAAATTATTTCAACCTTTTGTATGAGCAAGCCAAATGTTAAGGTAAGAATACAATTTTGGGGGGTGTTTGAATGATGAGATTCATATACACTAATTTATGCTGAAGATCAATATTTTCCTTCATTATTCTTTGCACATTCAGTAGCTCTGCAGATAAAATTCCTAGATAGGAGAACATTAGAATGAAAATTCCCTGTCAGAACTTGGTAATTGAATCTCATGAGTTGAACTCAAGTGGAACTGAATAAAGATAGGACAGTTTATTAGATAATGCCAAACAATCAAAGTCTTAATAGAAGTCAAGCATGGTACAACAGGTTCTTTAATGACAAAACTACTTTGAGGACCTCCTGAAAGGGAGGTCTTTAGAGAACAATTCATGAATCACACAGAGCAGAAATACTACCTGTAGGATTGGATCCAGACCAATGATAGTCATTAATCACAAAGCATGACTAAATTAGTCCCGATCCAACCCTACCAACTACTATTGACTACTACTAGTAGTTTGCTGATTGTGCTCTGGCCATTCTGAATGGTGTTTCCTCAGACCTTCCCTGAAACACAGATAGATGGAAGTCATTCCTTTTCTATTTTCTTTACAGGTAGTTCTTGTCTTAACAACAATTCATTTAGTGACCGTTCAAAGTTATAATGGCATAAAAAAGTGACTTATGACCATTTTTCACAGTTATGACCTTTGCAGCATGCCTATGATCATGAGATCAAAATTCAGATGCTTGGCAACAGGTTCATATTTATCATTGTTGCTATGTCCCAAGGCCATGGAATTTTGCAACCTTTTGCAACTTTCTCACAAGCAAAATCAATGGGGAAGCCAGATTCACTTAACAACCGGGTTACTAACTTGTCAACTGCAGTGATTCACTTAACTACTGTAGCAAGAAAAGTCGTAAAGTGGGACAAAATGCACTTAACAAATGTTTCATTTAACAACAGAAATATTGGGTTCAATTGTGGTGATAAGGTGAGAATTCCCTGTCCTTTTTTTCTTTTTGCACTATCTTCCTTTTTTTCTACCTTTCTTTCTTTTCAATTCTTTCAAAATATGCAGTTCAATTCTAACACACACACACACACACACACACACTATACACACACATACATAAACATACACACACATATATAAATAAGCACACACACAAATATATACACACACATGTATGTATGTGTGTATATACAGTATATGTGTGTATGTATGTATGTATGTCTGTGTGTGTGTGTGTGTATGTATATGTATACATATACCTATGTTGGTCTTGTTGTATTCGGGTCTTTTCCCGTGTAATATTGAGATTGTCTTGGCAACATTTCGTGAGGTCTCACTCGCCATCTTCAGGCTGGGTTTTGGGCTTAAAGCGTGGTCGGAACTGCCGTCTTTCTATAAATCTTGAGGTGTGTGTGGAGTGCTGGCTTTGTTTCAGTAAGTGGAATGATTGATTGTGTGATTGTATCAAGATTGGTAGATTGGTGCTGATTGGTGCTGGCTTTGTGTCCATTGCTGTTTCGTGTTGTAACAGCCTGGGTGGTGGGTGGGGCTCGTTAGTTGACTAGGGCTGGTTTCCAGATGTTTGGTAGGTGGGAGGTATCATCACGTTTATTTATATTGTGGGGGTGTTTCCCTATTTCAATAGCTTCCATAATTATTCTCTTGTTGAAGTGTTCAGTTTTGGGGATTAACCTGTGTTTTTTTTCTGGTAGATGGTGTGTCCTAGGGAGCCATTGGGTTTTTTGTAGATTAGGACGTCCAGAAAGGGAAGTTTGTTGTTTGCTTCTATTTCCATAGTGAATTGTATTTTGGGGTGTAGGTTGTTGAGGTGTGTGAGGAAGTTGTCCAGTGTTTCTTTCCCATGTGGCCAAATCATGAAAGTTCTTCACACATCTCAACAGCCTACACCCCAAAATACAATTCACTATGGAAATAGAAGCAAACAACCAATTTCCATTTCTGGACGTCCTAATCTACAATAAACCCAATGGCTCCCTAGGACACACCATCTACCAGAAAAAAACACACACCAACCACTACTTAAACGCAGAATCCCATCACCACCCTGCACAGATCAACTCTGTAGACCCTCATCTCCAGAACCAAATGCCTAGCTGACAAAGACCACTTGAAAACCGAATTACACACTCTCACAAATGTATTAATCTCCAACGGATTCCAAAGAAAAACAATTACCAATCTAATCCAAAGGGAGACTCCCCCCAAGAACCGAGACACAGAACAGGACAATGGCATCGCCCTCCTCCTTTACATCAAAGGCACCACAGATAAAATCAGCAAAATTCTCCATAAACACAATATCAAGACAACCTTCAACACTGACCAAAAAATAGCCAACATTTTAAGAAACCCCAAAGATAAAATCCAGCTAGGAAACCAAGGACTCTACAAAATACCATACAAAATCTGCCCTGCAACATACATAGGACAAAAAAACAGGAGAATAAGTACACGCATCGCAGAACACAAGAATGCAGTCAGAAAAAAAGAAAAAAACTTCCTTCCTTTTCCTTTTTAAAGCTACAGGACATGAAATTAATTTTGGAGGAACCAGGTTAATCTCCAAAACTGAACACTTCAACAATCTCAATTTTACATGGGAAAAGACCTGAATACAACAAGACCAGCATACCTAAACCCGTGAAAATCAATGAAAACAAATACACTATATATATTCAAATCCCAGTAAGGGTATGGCTAGCTGATGAGAGCTAAATAGTTTGAAATAGATCTATACTAGTCTCCTTTTATTTATTTATCAGCACAAATACAACACACACACACACACACAAACACACACACACACACACATATATATATATATATAGTGTGTGTGTGTGTGTGTGTGTAGTATATATCAGTGATGGCTAATCTATTTGTCATCGTGTAGCGAAAGTGCGTGCACATGCCCACACCCATAATACAATCCACATGCAGCACCCCACCCCCTGTGCGCCCTAACTCCCTGCGCATGATCACACATCCCCCCCTGTGCTCCTGACACCCTGCGCATGCATGGTGGAGTTGAGCTGGGGCGACGGCTCACATGTCCGTAGAGAGGGCTTCCCATGCCACCTGTGGCAAGTGGGTCATAGGTTCACCATCACGGGTGTCTAGTATATGTTTGAGATATATATAGTATATCAAAGGTAATAGATATATTGTTTGTGTGTGTGTGTGTGTGTGTGTGTGTGTATGTGTGTGTGTGTGTGTTTTGAGGTTTGACAGACCAACAGAAGAATAAAGGCACGCATTGAAGAACACTAAAACTCAGTCAGAAAGGAGGAACCAACTTCTTCCCTGGTCCAACACCTCAAAGCCACAGGACATGATATAGACTTTAAAAAGACCAGAACTATTGCCAAAATTGAACACTTTAACAACAGAATAATCAGAGAAGCTATTGAGATAGAAAAAAGGCCACACAGTATGAATAAACGAGATGATACCTCCCGCCTACCAGCCATTTGGAAACCCGCCCTCACTAACAAACGAGTCCCTAACACAAAAAATGATACCAGTCCCACACTCACGAAAACCACACAGGATGTCACTATCACCATCCACACCAAAAGCAAGCCCAAACCCACACCGAGGATGACCTCAAACCAGAAGCCCAACCACAAACCAGAATCCAGACCACAGCTGCATTATTAGCCACTTTAAACCCCTCAAATCCATACATGAAGCAAACTGATGCCCACCACGGAGATGTGGCACTACCACAAACGCAAAGCTAAACAACAGTAACGCAACTCACCAGTTCAAATCCCTCTGCAACTCAAACTAACACAAGCACAACCAAGCCCCCCCATACAGAACACGCCCCCATCCAATCAGAGCACAGCCAAACTCCCATCCAATCAGAGCACAGCCAAGCCCCCTACCAATCAGAATACACCTCCTCCCAATCAGAATGCAGCCAAGCTCCCACCCAATCAGTTCAAATCCCCACTGGCAGTTAAAAAGAGGAACCGTCCGAGACCTCACATTGCTCCTGGAAGCACCAAGCCGGAAGCACCAACCTGAAGATGATGAATGAGACTTCATCGAAACGTCGTGAAGATACTTCCAATTCTATGCGGGGAAAAACTGGAACAACTAAAGACACACACACACACACACACACACACACACACACACATGATTTCGTAGATTTTCACGGGTGTAGGTATGCTGGTTTTGTTGTATTCGGGTCTTTTCCCATGTAAAATTAATTAAAGTAATCTTACACAGGAAAAGACCCGAATACAACAAAACCAGCATATAAAAAACCCACAGCTTGAAGATGGCAGGTGAGATCCTGCCGAAACGTTGCAAAGACAATCTCAACCTTACACGGGAAAAGACCCGAATACAACAAAACCAGCATACCTACACCCGTGAAAATCTACGAAAACAAATATCTTACCTCTATGGGGAGGAAACCTTCTTGCTCACCAGATCCTACGAGAGGCTTGAAGTCCAAAGAGCCACCATCTTACAGAAAGACGGCAGCTCCGATCACATTTTAAGCCCACAGCTTGAAGATGGCAGGTGAGATCCTGCCGAAACGTTGCAAAGACAATCTCAACCTTACACGGGAAAAGACCCGAATACAACAAAACCAGCATATATATATATATATATATATATATATATATATATATATATATATATATATATATATATATATATATATATATATATATATATATATATATATATATATATATATATATATATATATATATATATATATATATACACACACACACACACACACATACACACATACATACATAAACGCAATATGTATATTGCCTTTGATCTTAGCCAAAAGGCAGAGAAGAAATACATTATTTAAAAAAACACTTTTAAAAAAATGTCACGCTTGCATTATTGGTTAAAATCACATGAATTTCTCCATATTTTAAAAACTTTTGGGGCTTGTCAAGATCACATTAGTTTTGCCTAATATATTTTGGTTTTCCATAAGTACCGTAGTTCCCCTTAATTTAAATTTGCAGTTTGATAGAAAATGCATACGCTTTTAGGCTGCTACAACTACTTGCATAATATGTCCTGTCTGATCTGAATCTCCCAAACTTCTATTTTGAGCTTTATCTACAAAGTTCTCCACTGTGAAATACTCTACACAGTATTTGTTTACAGTAAAAGATGGGAGACAGTTTCCGGATTTTTAAACCTGTTGGCTTCCATCCACAATTTAAAATGTCCCAACACTTTATAACAGCTTAACATTGTCTTTTTCACAGTCTGGAGTCTGGAGTTCTTTTTCAAAAATAATTGCAATGAAGTTGGCTTCATAAGAGATGTATTTTAATCACGCAGCACAGTATAACCTTTCCACCACAAAGTTTCTTTTTAACTGGCACTCTATTTATAGTTCGCATTACGAGCGCTTATCCTTCAGGAGCAATCTAACAAGGGCTCTCTTTTTTTGACCCCTTCTTGTGGGAATAGAACATCATGATAAAATTCCAGAATATTAGCACAACTTTCTAAAACATGTATTATTTATTGTAGACTTTGAGCAGAATATATCTTTGAAATGTTCTTTTCCACCCCACTTCTTCATAAAGACTGATAGGAAAGCAATTTTTAAAAAACATTTACTATATGTATGTGTTGACCTCATTATGTCTGTAAATTGTGTTTATCTACTAAAGGAAGTTATTTGGGATCATTTGGGAGGGCTTTGATGGGAATTCACTACTGGTTTCTGGTTGGAAAATCTAGCCTAGTATTGGAGCATATCTTCTGACCTTTTGTATCCCCAAGTGTGCCATATTTGACATGGCTTATTTTAATGGGTGGGAAAAGATTATTTCCCCTGACCTAGACTTGAATGGCAGAAAAACAAACATATAAGAATAACACACTGACAGGGAATTATTTATTCTTACTACCCCATCTGTACAGTGTCTGTAAAAAGCACATCAAGTATGACAGGAAAGGAAGAAACAAAACATTTATGGTGTAGTTGTGTTCCACAAAAATGGGCAATCAAAACAGCTAGACGAGTAAGTTACCAGTGACAGTATAACAGAGTTGGAAGGGAGCATCTAGTCAGCCCTCTGCTGAGGGGAAGAGACTCCATACCGTTCCAGACAAATGGCTGTCCAATTGGTCCTTAAAAAATTTCAGTAATGGAGTTTACAGCTAGCTTGGGATATTTTTTTTAATTAGAGGCAGAATTATAATAATATACAGTCCTCTCTCTCTCATACTATTACCACTCGAATTCAGGCTTAGCATTCAATGAAGATAAATTGTAGGAAATTCATGATAGGTAAAAGGGCAGTGCTTCTTCACATTTCATATGGTTGCCCTCTGGAATTTACTATCATAAATGGTGACCAGAAATTACAGCCCAACTGTGCAATGAAGCCTTGGAAAAGCAGCTCAGCAAATGCAGCCATGCATACGTCAGTCACCTCAAGCATATCATAATCTATAAGGTAGTTAAGGACAGAGAACTATAACAGTTTTATAATTAACAGAAAATCTTTGGAAGTTAGGGGAAAAATCAGAATGAGATAAATTTCTTTTCATGTTGGGGATTAACAGAAACTCTCTGCTAATAAAGTTCTCTCATTACATAATTATTATCTTTCTTTTTTCCAATATCAAACCTGGTGGTCCAGTGCCTATCAGATTAGTAGTGAAACAGTGCCACCCAATGACAAGCTTGTGATCTCAATGCTGAGGGTATGCAAAAATATGTTATCATCTGTACACATATTGGCTAATGTTATATATGTGCTATTAAATATATTAGCTTCTGCTTAAGGTCTTAGCAGACTAGCAAACAATGTTTATAAGGTGCCCGGGTGCCACGAAATGTTAAACAGAATAAAAGGAAAATGGGTAATAATTGGCTTGAATCCCTTTTCCCGCTCAGGTCCTTTCAGTTTTGTTGGATTACAAATTGTACCAATTCTCAAAGTATCTGTTTGGAGAAGGTATTCTATTCTAAAGGCAGGGATGAGAACTAAAAGTAGACGGACAGAAACTTTATTGACCAATAAAAGTACATTCAATAAAACGAACGACATGAAACTATCCTCTGTCAACAAGAATTATTAGCAAATATTTGTGGGTGAAGCTCACACGTAATCTGGCAAAGTTTTTGCCACTTTTAGAGAAGTAAATTGATCTTGATTGTTTAACAGTGCAAATAAAAGTTATCAGAGTGCCCTGGAAATTTAAATAAAAGGAGGATAATCCACTTGTGGTGAATGACTCTGTAGAATTGACAAGTACTGAAATGATGTCCACTGTGAATGAAAAATCTTCAATTCGCACAAAGTAGTTTCTTCCCATGTTTCCAAAATATATCTCGTTTTTATTTTATTTATTTAATAAATTTATATGCCACCCATCTTCAACTTTAATAATAATAATAATAATAATAATAATAATAATAATAATAATAATAATAATAATAATAACTCCGCCATTGCCGGTCCCAAGCCCGGATGAGAAAGGAGGAGGGTTGGGGTCAGGTTGGCAACCTGGCCCCATAAAAAAAACTCGCCAACCCATACAACATGGTGAAAGAAATGAATAAAAATTCTATACCGCATCGGTCGTCGCGCGGGTTAACAAGGGCCGCGGCGGATGTTGAGGTCCCTGGGCATCCGTCGACAAGTGGGCTACAAGTGGACCAGCCAACAAAACGACAGAAATATAGTGCAGATGAAAATTGTGCCATAATGGCCTGTTATTACAACTCAGAGCCAAAAAAAAGAGGCTATTTAAAGCGAATGTATGATTTATGGAAACAACAATATCCAGATTCAAATGTTAGTGGACAACGACTAGCAGATCAAAGGCGATTTATTATACGAAATAAAGTGTTTAGCGAAGTTGAACTTGAGGAAATTCAGGCAAATTGCAAAAAAACAACAACATCACAAGAGGAAATAAGTGATACTCATGACACAACTAAAGAAATCATAGGAGAACTCTCAGAGGAAGCTGCCGGAGAGGAAATAAAAACACTACCACCAGAACTAGTTACCATTGAACCAACTGATGAACCAACTCAAAAACAAAATGAACTGAAGAACAAGATCATGGAGCATTTTCTGGCTAGGGAGGAAAGGCAACGTTTACCATCATTAAAAACTGTCCCTAAGAAAATTTTGGGTCCTATCATGAAAATGGTTAATGCAGTGCTTTCAACAATTGAATCGGGATCCATCTTGGAAACAAATCAGTTAATGTACAGTGCAGCTGTAATAGTCACTAATGAACTAGGCATTAAAATCAAAGTACCTAATCACACAATGGAAAAAGCATCAAAGCCAAAGTGGAAAATCCGATTAGAACAAAAAGTCAAAAAATTAAGGGCAGATGCTAGCAACTTGAAGAACATGTGTGAGCAACGGCTTAAAAACAACAAAATTATAGATCAGCTAATCAGAAGATATAGATTGGATACAAGAAACATCAATGAAGCTGTAGAGATTGTAAAACAGCAGATAACAGCAACAGCTAGGAAAATTGAAAGATATGAGGCACGAATCATCCAGTATAAACAAAATCAGCAATTTCGATCAGACCAACGGCGTTTTTATCAAAGTCTTAATGTGAATGGTGGCACCAAAAGTCAAAAACCAGAAAAGCAGGCCACAGTTGAATTCTGGAAAGAATTGTGGGAAAATGCAAAGGACTACAATAAGGAAGCAAAGTGGATACATGACTTTGAGGAAAGCATTGGTAATAAACAAATGCAAGTATTAGAAATAACAACTGAGATGGTCAAGAATCGAGTAAAAAAAGTAAAGAATTGGACATCACCTGGAAATGACCAATTACATGGTTTCTGGCTCAAATATCTGACCAGTTTACATGCAAAGTTGGCCAGGCAACTGAATGAAATTTTACAAAATGGTCAAATTGATGAATGGTTGACAACTGGAAAAACATACTTGATTCAGAAAGATGCAACTAAAGGAACAATACCTGAAAACTACAGACCAATAACATGCTTGCCAACAACCTTTAAATTACTCACAGGCATTATTGCAGATAACATTATGGATTATTTGGAAACAAACAACATCTTGCCAGTAGAGCAAAAAGGCAACAAAAGAAGGAGTAGGGGCACAAAAGATCAGCTCCTAATTGATAAAATGATATTAGAAAATTGTAAGAAAAGAAAAACGAACTTGAATATGGTCTGGATTGATTATAAAAAAGCATTCGACTCATTGCCACATAGTTGGATCATAAAATGCTTAGAAACAACTGGCATTAGTAAAAATATTACATCCTTCACTGAAAAGGCGATGAAACAATGGAGAACTGAGTTGGCAGTAGGGAATGAGAACTACGGAATGGTCAATATCAAGCGAGGAATTTTCCAGGGTGATTCACTTTCACCTCTTCTCTTCATCATCGCAATGATCCCACTATCAGTAATCTTAAAAAAAATGAAATTAGGCTACCAAACAGCCAAAGAAGCTGAAAAAATTTCACATTTATTATATATGGATGATTTGAAACTCTATGGAAAGTCAGAAATAGAAATCCAATCACTGACAAACACAGTCCGAGTATTCAGCACCGATATTTCAATGCAGTTTGGCATGGAAAAATGTGCCACTGTATCCATAAAAAGGGGCAAAATCACTACATGTGAGGGAATTGAAATGCCCAATGGCCAACTAATTAAATGCAATGAAAATGAAGCCTACAAATACTTAGGCATTTTGCAGTTGGATAACATCAAACATGGAGAAGTAAAAACTATTGTCAGGAGAGAGTACACCAACAGAGTTAGGAAAATTTTGAAATCTAAATTAAATGGTGGAAATACAATCAAGGCCATAAATACCTGGGCAATACCAGTTATAAGATACACAGCTGGTATAGTTAACTGGACACAAACTGATTTGGACATTTTGGACCGAAAAACCAGGAAACTAATGACAATGCACTACAGTTTACATCCACGTGGTGACACTGATAGACTATACCTGCCCCGAAAATCAGGTGGCAGAGGATTATTACAAGTGAAGCAAATAGTTGAAGAAGAAAAACATGCACTGGCTGATTATTTAAAAGAAAGTCAAGAACATCTATTAATCGAAGTAAAGAACAAAAATCTATTGATGGCCCAACAGACGAAACAAGAATACAGAAAAGATGTGATAAAATCAAGAATGGAGAGTTGGCAGAACAAAGCATTACATGGTCAATTTCTGGAAAAAATAAAAGATAAAGTGGACAGTAAAAAAACTTGGTTATGGTTAACAACAGGTACATTAAAGAAAGAAACAGAGTCACTAATCCTGGCTGCGCAAGAACAAGCTATCCGAACAAATGCCATTAAGGCCAAAATCGAAAAATCCTCTGATGATGCCAAATGCAGACTCTGCAAAGAAGTTGATGAAACTGTTGACCACATACTCAGCTGCTGTAAAAAAATCGCGCAGACTGACTATAAAATGCGGCACAATTCAGTGGCACAAATGATCCACTGGAATTTGTGCAAAAATTATAATATTAAAACAGCAACAAACTGGTGGGAACATAAGCCTGAAAAAGTCATCGAGAGTCAGATGGTCAAGATCTTGTGGGATTTTCGCATACAAATGGATAAAATACTGGCGCATAATACACCAGACATCACACTGGTTGAGAAAAATAAGGTTACAATCATAGACATCGCAATACCAGGTGATAGCAGGGTCGCCGAGAAGGAATATGAAAAAATTGCGAAATACCAGGACTTAAAAATCGAAATCCAACGATTATGGCACAAACCAGCAGTGGTAATTCCAGTGGTAATCGGCACACTGTATGCTATTCCAAAAGCACTGGAATTACATTTAAAACAGTTAAAAATTGACAAAATCACCATCAGTCAAATGCAAAAGGCTGCACTGCTTGGATCTGCACGTATATTGCGAAAATACGTTACGACGTCCTAGGCCCCTGGGTGGGGCCCGACTAGTAATTAATGCCAAATCCGGTGAAACAACTGGCCGCTGTGATAAACTTCTGTTGATGCAATAATAATAATAATAATAATAATAATAATAATAATAATAATAATAATAATAATAATAATAATAATAATAATAATAATAATAAAGCAGTAACAAGGTGAGATAGTGAATATTAACATTTCAATTAACAAAGATGTTTAAAGAAGGGAGCAAGGTACATAAGAGGTGGGGAGATAGAATGTTTCCCCAGTCTACTAACCCCTGAAAACTGAGCTGTATGGCATACCTGCATCAGAGCACCAAGCCAATTGGCAGAGCCAGGTTTTTAGCCCCTATGGAAGGCCAAGTGAATGGGTATGGATCTCACCTCCAGGGGAACTATGTTCCAGAGGGCGGAAAATGCTCTTCTCCTGGACCCCACCAGTCAGAATTCCATAATCAACGGTGTTTACATCATGCCCCTAGTACTTGTGCAAGTGGGGTGGGCCAATTTCATTTGGGGTGAGATGATTCCTCAGATAACCTGGACCCATGCCATAATAGCATTTCAAGGCAATAACCAATACCTTGAATTGGTCCTGGAAACATATTGGCAACCAATGCAGCTCACACAACAGCGGTGTCACATGGAGCACTCTAGGGACCTCAAGAACTGTCTTTATCAGAGGTGGTATTCAGCAGGTTCTGACAAGTTCTGGAGAACCAGTAGTGGAAATGTTGAGTAGTTGGAAGAACCGATAAATACCACCTCTGACTGGCCCTGACTCCATCTAGTCACTGCCTCCTGAGTCCCAGCTAATCGGGAGGAAATGGGGATTTTGCAGTATCCGTCCATGCCCACCAAGCCACGCCCACAGAACTGGTAGTAAATAAAATTGAATCCCACCACTGGTCCATATAGCTATATTCTCTGCCAGCTTACAAATACTCTTCAAGTGTAGCCTCATGTCGAGTGCATTGCAGTAGTCCAGTTTTTACAGTTACATAGTATGCAGTAACTCCAAAGTCCAATCTCATTGATGTTGCATAATGGGAGGGATGGAAAGAGGGAAGAAGAGATTGTAGAAGATTATAGAAAGAAATGTCCTTTCTTACTTAGAAAGCGCTTCGCACTAATGAGTGTGTGTGAAACCCCCAAATGCAATGCATGCACCCCAGCCCATGTGCATGCACCCAGCCCCCATGCATGCACCTGCCCCCCGTGCATGCACCCCCGCCCCCATGCATGCTCAGCAGAGCTGAACTGGAGCAACACACACACACACACACACACACAATCACAATATATCTCTAGAATGAGAGATACTGGCTTGCATTGAGTGTGCTGAGGGTTAAAACTGGATATTTCTTGTGCTTGAAAAACATTTGGTAACTGTGCCAAAACTAACACTGCCCTGTCAGCAAGGAATATTTTAAGTGACACAGGTAAGACTTGTTTTGGTAATCAAATTTATTCTTTCCTTATTTTTACTAAAGAAGTTTCAAAATGACATTGAGTTTTTTAAAAAACAAACTAACTAGAGGTGGAGACTTCTATTTACATTGAAAATAACACATCTGACATTCTTTGACTTTATCTTTCCCCCATTCAAACTAGAACATTTTGCCCTGCATGACTCTGAAAAAAAAAACTTATTTTTCATTTATTACCTAGAAGCTCTTTAGGTCGTGACACGGTGGGATTGTGTTGGTAAGGAGATTGTTAAGGATAAGCTGTAAGAAGTAGCCATGACCGTGTAGGGTGCATGTCTGGATTTTCAAAAAGAAGGATTAGCATGTCTATTTAGGAAACATTACCTGTTATTTAAGCTTTATCTGCATCTGTGCTTTGATTTCCAATATGAAGCCTTTTCCAATATTTTTCATCTAGTCTGTGATTCAAAAACACTCGTAAGTAATTGCTATTGATCCCCTGGGATCCCAGGAGCAGATGGATTTCAGGACTAAAGCGAAGGGATTGGGGGGGGGGGGGTTAGTACCAACTTGGAGTCACAAGCTTCTCTTCAGAAGGATGTAGACAGTTTTGTTTAAGGTCAAGCTGGCTTTACTTTACTTTTGTTTTTAAAGGCCATCCTACTGCAAAGGATTTGTTTATTTTGAGTTTTGCTAATGCATGTCTTAACTGGTATGAGATGGCTGGGAGCATTCATCTGTGTTTCTTCTGTTTATTACATTTGACATATAATTTTGAACATCAGGATTTCTATTAAGTTTGTGTCTTACTCATTTGCTGCTATAAAGACACAACATTTAAAGAGTTTGGATCACTGCTGTCTTTTTCCACAGAGCTGAATTTCAGTCAACTTGAAATAATGGGCAAACAAGCTTGCTTTAGACAAAATCAATAATAGGGCACATCAGCCAGTTAAATTGTTGTTTATATCTGGATATAATTAAAGTATGTAGCTCAGTGTGTAATTTTTTACTGGGTTATGCCCTTTGTTTTCAGATATATTTAGGGCTAAATGAAAATAATTGTGGTTATACACACACACACGTTGTATTTGTGCTGATAAATAAATAAAGGGAGACTAATACAGATCTATTTCAAGCTATTTAGCTCTCATCAGCTAGCCATACACTTACTGGGATTTGAACCTGGGCTGTATAACATATTAGGCAGGAGTCTTAGCCACTAAGCCACAGGCTCTCCTCCTTATCAGCTGAGCCAGGGAAATAGGTATGTATTTGTGTTACAACCCCTGGTATGCCCAAATATGTTTTACATATTTTGTACATATTTGGGCATACAACATTTACATATGTTGCACATATTTACATATCTCCTGCCTAATATGTAATACAGCCCAGGTTCAAATCCCAGTAAGGGTATGGCTAGCTGATGAGAGCTAAATAGCTTGAAATAGATCTATACTACTCTCCCTTTATTTATTTATCAGCACAAATACAACACAAATATAAAAAGGCAACATTAAAAATAAAAATATGGTTTTCTGCCTGGATGGTTTTCTGTAATGAGCCGAAGGACAGAAAGGGGGAGTAGTGAGCTCCCTCCCATATTTGGGCATACCAGAGGTTGTAACACACATACATACACACACACACACACACACACACGTGTGTATATATGTATGTATGTATATATGTATGTATGTATGTATGTATGTATGTATGTATGTATGTATGTAGATATATGTTTTTGTAGATTTTCATGGGTGTAGATATGCTAGTCTTGTTGTATTCGGGTCTTTTCCCGTGTAAGATCTTACACAGGAAAAGACCCGAATACAACAAGTCCAGCATATATACAGTTTATGCTGTGTGTGTGTGTGTGTGTGTGTGTGTGTGTGTGTGGATACACACCCTATTTTATTTAATCAAGTTCCATTTTTTAAAATTTCACTCATAGACCATAGTAAGATAAGAGAAACAGTCAGGATTATAGTCATTCCAACAATAACAACCAGATATACGAGATATATACGAGATTCTGCCCCATACATCCCTGCGACCAATCCGCTCGCACAGAGAGGGCCTCCTCCAGGTGCCGTCCACCAGACAGTGTCGGGGGGTGGCGCCTAGGAGTAGAGCCTTCTCTGTGGCGGGCCCAGCCCTGTGGAATGACCTCCCTCCAGATATTAGGAATACCTCTGACCTCCGCTCCTTCCGTGTAAAGCTCAAGACCCACCTATTCCAAGTAGCTGGCCTGGCTTAAATATGATCTAACTATATCGCTCCTGACGGGTTTTTTATTTGGGTAATTTAATTTATTCATTTATTTAGGGGTTTTAAACATTGTTATTTTAATTGTTTTTATTCACCAGCCCACCTCCTCCTTGTACATGTCTTGGTATACGTCTTTGTTATATGTATGTCTTGTCTAGATATGTATTTTATATGTTTTATTGTACGCCGCCCCGAGTCCTTCGGGAGAGGGTGCGGCTAAGAAATAAATATTTTTTATTATTATTATTATTATTATTATTATTATTATTATTATTATTATTATTATTATTATTATTATTATATAAAATAAGAAAAATACCTAAAAACTAACATTTCTACTGCAATAATATGACATCACAGCCCTAAGGAAATTTGATTTATATGAATAATAAAACTGTAAAAAATTATTAAGCATACCACTTAGTATATAAAATAACAAAAACAATATAAACAATAATATGAATATGTAAGAATATGGGAATGGTCCTTATTCTGATTCTCAGTAGAAACAAATCCTGACAAATTCTATCAGCTATTTTCACAAAACAGCAATTTATGCAGAGAGTAGTGAATGGTCATAGAGTTGACCTTTCTGAGTTGGCAACCTTCAGAGTACTGGAGAAATAAGAATATTTAAAATGCCTTTTTAAAATACTAAAGTAGCGCATGATTGGCATTTTCAACATGCCCAGATTCACAAGACCATGAATGTTCCAAAAAGATGCAGGAACTGCCTTTTGAATCAGCCACCTGAAATAATACAATAACAACACAAAAAAACAATATTAAGTCTGTGTTTCAAACTTTCAGTTGTGTAAGAAATGCATCAGGTGATATGTCTACCATTGTCAACAAAAGAAAGATTTGGCACAAGTTAAATTAGCTACTTTATGGCCAACATTTGCTGCTTATGAACAGAAGTAGCCTAACACTATCTCTAAGTCAATGAGTAGGAGAGAGAGAGAAAGATGTATATATATTAAACCCACCATCAGTGATGGCTTCCACACACACTGTAATCCATCCTCTCAAGTTTAAAAAACTAGACTTGAAGGAAAAAGCTCAACCATTGGCTGAACATACAGCACATACTGATAATCTTACTGCAGTTTTATTACATCCACCTGAAAATGCAAGCAAGAAATTATGACATACTTAGACTGGATACAACACAAAGTGACAAGAGTCAAGAAAAAAGCTGAGTTTTCTGGCTTTTCAACTTGGCATTAATTGCCTCATTTAAGCCAACAGTTGGGTTTGAGTGCAGACTATGTTAAGTAGTAATAGATGCAGGTATGGGTAAACTTGGGAAGTGCAATAATTTTTCTGTTACCACAGGGTACCTGATTGCATGTTATGTTGTTATTATTGTTGCAATTGCATTAATTAGAGAGAGAATTCCTCTGTTCTTTTGAAATGACAAGTATTTACTGTATATGGTTCTAACAAATGTTGTCCATGTACACTTTAGTTATAGTACATGCACCATACTTACATAGGAGGTTTCCTTTTAACAATTTGGCTGTTCTATTTGATCCATGAATTTCACCTTGTCTGCCTTTTATGTTTCTTAGTTTTAACCTGATTTTTTAATTGTGTTTTAAAGAGTTAATTATTAAGTGTATGTTTATTATCATATTTTGTTTTACCAACTGTATTGTTTGGTTCTTTAATTATGTGAATGCTATTGAATAAATAAATAGATAAATAAACTCATATGTTGCCTGACTCTCAATGGCTTTCCACAATAGATGGGGAAGCATCCAAGAATAAAAGAAACTGAAGTTGATGGTCATACAATGCTTCATTACTGCTAGCTACCTAAGATAAGTTTCAGGGACATGTCTGATTGATGGATAAAGAGAGTTTCAGAGTTTTCCTTAAGTCAATTTGATCCTTTGTGGTTAGGTTCTACTATCCTCAATAAGGCTGAAGTTAGTGCAACAGCTAAGACTGGGCATGGGTTTAAGCAGGAACCAGGAATCCAGAAGACTACCCAAATTGCAGATCTGCTTCTTCATGAGTAGTGCCTGCCAATTATGAAACAATGTTGGTTGCAACAGAGAACGCCAATGTACGAACAGCAACTCTGACTCGGATTCATCCTATGATGGGAGGAAGGTTGTTCCACAGACCAAGTTACCCCTGGACCAAGCGTAGCTTCTGAGTGATCCTCAAGACTAATGCCATGTGGAATACATTGCAATAGTCCAAATGGAAGATGACCGAGACTTGGGAGACAGTGCATAGGGTCTCCTGATCCAGGAATGGGAACAATTGATACACAAATGGATTTGTGCAAATATGTTTAGGGCATAAATGGCATCTACTCCTTGACCAGGAGCTGAGAATCCAGGAAGACTCCCACATTGCACACCAGTTCTGTTGGGATGAGTGCTATTCTAAACTAATGATGGAAATTCCCTGGATGGCCCCCAAATCCATAGCCGTTGTGGTTGAATCTAAGCTTTTCTCATCCATCCATAAGGAGATTGATAAGCTTATTGATGGAAAAAGATAGAGGAAAACAGAGGAGGCATTGACATCTGTCATGAGTGAAAGATCAGGACTACACATGAAGTTCCAATTGAACTGATTTATTACTAATCACAGGAATCTACTCAATTAAGCACTATGGAGTTTAAGAGGGATTGGACTTAATCCATTTGTGGCTATGTAGAGACTCTTTTGACTCCACCATCAATTTCTGCCTTTCCTTCTCCTACAACAACTGACAGTTCAGGGCATAATATAATCAACATGCTGACAATACACAATTGTACCTTGCTACCTCAGACTAGGGTAGATGTAGCTAACATTATTTCCTGTGCCTGGAAGCTGTTAGAGGTTTGAATCCAAAGATCAGGTTGAATCTGAATGTGAGAATGAATTACTGTTTGTATATTGGAATTCTCCATTACCACCAATGTTGTTTCTTAACCCAGGAGTAGACCAGCAATTTGGGTGTCCTTTTGGATTCACGGCTCCTGCTAAAGTCCATGCCCAGACTTAGCCGGTGTACTAATTGCAGCCTTATTGAGAGTAGTGCAACCTCACCACGAAACAACAACAACAAAGGATCACTTTGACCTCTCATTGCTGGAAGCGTTTTCAAGCAACATAGAAAACAGAGAGTTACTGATTTCAGCCTAATCAGAACAAAGTGGCATGCTTGAAGTCTACAAAGTTGGAAAAATGCCTAAGATAAAAAACCACCACCAGGTCACAAAGCCATTCTTAATTTCTTTATTATCAGTATATAAATATTCTACAGTACTTAATTTATTATCAAAATTCCTGAATGTTAAGGTTATAAACCAGAGGATACTATTGGAAAAATAAATATACTGTTTGGATTAGAGAGTATTATAGAGGATAAATATTGTTACAAATAAAGGCAAATATTTGTGACCCAAGATCATGTTGCAGGATCCCTTGTGCTTTGGGCTACTCTCTGTGTAGTATTTATGTGGTGCCTGGTTGTGTATGGCTTTTTAGTTGTTGATTGGGGTGTTGATGGCTGGCTATTAAGTATTTGGCTTTGTAATTCTTTGTCCTGCCAAGCCCTCTGCTCCTAAGTACTTGTTAAGCTGGTGGTAAATCAGCACTCTTCTTGACTGACAAGGAGCCAGTTTCCCCAGGTTTCAATTGTAACAGGCCTCTTGAATAGCCCAAAGCAAACATTTTGCTAGGTAGAAGTTCCCCGAGGATGGGCTCCAGCAAGCCTAAACTTCTGGTCCTGGTGACTGACCCAGATTGGATTCTGCCTAAAAATTGTTTATTGCTAAAAGGAATAGAATTTATGATTCGTCTGATAGATTGTGAAACCTATTATTACTGTACTATGACTGCCTGCAATTTGGCAGTTCGAATCCCACCAGGCTCAAGGTTGACTCATCCTTCCATCCTTCCGAGGTGGATAAAATGAGGACCCAGGTTGTTGGGGGCAATATGCTGACTCTGCAAAACCGCTCACAGAGGGCTGTAAAAGCACTATGAGGTGGTATATAAGTCTAAATACTATGCTATTGCTACAGAATAATTTGATAAAATATAAATTGGTGCATTTTTATTAAGGATGCAATTCTATGGTTTCTGGGATAGCATACCCATGTCCGTGGAACTGTTAGTGGAACTGTTAAATTTGAATTTAGTGAGATAACTCTGATCTTAGATGGAGAGAGCTGCCGTTGGATTCCAGATTCTTTGCCGAACCTCATTGTTCAAGCTTTAAAAGTATGGAAATTAAAGACCACATGAAGTTCAAAAAGGTCATCCTGAAGACTTGATAGGGGAGCACACACATAGCTTGAGGGTTATATAGGCCTTTTGTCCTACCCACAATAGATGGGGAAGTTTTGAACAGCATTTAGACGGTATGGTTTATCTTATTGTTTGTATGGGAAATTCTATAATAGAAGAAAGATTAGGAGTCCAAGATAATAATTAAAACAATGCATGCCCAGGGGTGGGTAAATCCTACAGGTTTGCTGCGCGTGCATGCACAGTTCAAAGAATACTTACCTTCCGGGTTGCTGCTTGGGAAGGAAAACAGCTGAGGCACAGCAATCCACTCTGCTGCGCGACTCAGATGAGAAAGCAAAGGTAGGTAAAGCGCCCACCTGCTAGTGGGAGCGATCCTGTTCACTCCCAGCTGATCTTCAGAGCTACAGGTTCACCTGAACCAGTCCAAACTACAATCCAGTGGTGGGTTTCAAATTTTTTTAGAACCTCTTCTGTAGGTGTGGCCTGCTTTGTGGGAGTGGCTTGCCAGCCATGTGACTGGGTGGGCCTGGCCAACTTGTAAAATGTGGTGAAACTCACTTAACAATGCTCTTGCCTAGCAACCAAAATATTGGCTCAGAAACTCTGGCATTTGAAGCACATAAGTCTTAAAGCTGTCAGGTTACAAGACCCTTGCACCCCTAACTCTTTAGAAAAAAAACCCAGGGGTGTTCAAACTTGACAGCTTTAAGACTTGTGGACTTCAACTCCCAGATTCCTCCTCTCTCTCTTCATCTTGATGATGTGCAGACGGGCGGGGGGGAGGGAGCTGGAACCAGTTCTAAATGGCACTGTAGATTTGTGGAACCTCTTCTATAGAAGAGGTTAGAACTGGCAGGAACCCACCCCTGCTACAATCCCACCCATGTGCATGTCCCTGACTCCCTATTTTATTTCTTTATTACAATTGTTTGTATCTGATCAGAATGAACTGCCCTCCCAGATTACTTACATGCAACAGAAACAATTGTTATGGAAGAATAAAAAATAATATTTAAAAATAAAGAAATGGATAGAATCTTTCCACAGTGCAGCTCAAGTGTTGGATGTTTTCTCCTTCCTCTCCCTTCTCAGATGTTTCTTGAAGAGCATTTTAGGACAAGAAGCAAAGAATTCAGCTGAGCAGGCTTCTGTAGGCATCTTTCTTCCAAAGTAAGTTAATTGAAAACCAAAGAGTTCTTTGTTTTGTTATCAATTTAAATCTAGCCATGTGGAAGATATCTAAGCAATAGTTGATTTGGGGAAATAAAAATATGTCTCTTGAGGCTGAGTCTCAATGTTAAAAAGACAAACAAAAACTTAGTTTGCAATTTTCAATTGTGGGAAGCCAACCCCTTTCAGAAGAATGAAATATTTTAGGAAATATTAAAAAGGCGGAATATTATAATTCTCTAAAAGAGAAATAGAGAAACATGCTCTTGGAGACAGAAAAGTAGCCCCCAAGTGTTTCTTAATAGCCCCCCTGGGAGATATTTTGTGCCCATTAAGAAAGACTGGGTCAGCCTATCTACAAAACAAAAGACCTCCAGCTCCAGGATGATGGGATTAAGACATGATCCCTCAGGACATTATAGGATTAACCCTCTACCATCTAGCGGCAGAGCTCACCACATTGCACAATCTCCTGGGGACATTGCATCAACCTCCAGGCTTCAACCAAATTTAGCTCAGATAACCTACAGAGCCAGCTATGACCCGTACAACAGCCAATAGAATACATATTCTTGCACAGGAACAGGAAGTTCAAGTTCAAAGCCCAAGAGAAGGTATAAAAGTTCCTCGCTCTCAACTCCATATGGTCAGCTACCAGAACCCATGTAGTTCTGTTTTGTCAATAAACCATCTTTCCAATCAGCCTCCATGTTTCCAGTGTCTTTCTCCTGGATTGGAACTGAAGCAGATGGATATTTCTTCCAACACAGTGTTTGCATTCTGCTTTTCTAAAGAAAACTAGTTTTTCCAAGATTCATTGTCATTCCTTCCAGCTATTTTTTTTTCAGAAGACTGTTTTATTTTACTATTTTTACATTTATTATTCTCATGGAAATTCTATATGACTGTTACTTTAAGACAATCTTCCTCAACCTCCAAGTTACATACCACAATCTTCAAAAGACGGGAAAGAGTGATTGATCACAGAATCAAATGTTCTTATCCTGGTAGATCAACCTCAACAACCTCAACAACCAAAGATACGTGGTCTTCAGCTCTTAAGAGTTCCCCAGCATGCTCCAGATATTACAGTTTCTAGCATCCTTGCTTTAGGAAAGTGGTCAGGCCTTCTGGATGTGTACGTCTGCAATACTGAGGATCACAAATTTTCTAAATCTGTATTATCTGGCATTGTACTTCCAGGTTTCATAAAGAAGGGGTTTTATATTACACACACACACACACACACACACACACACACACACACACTATGTTGAAAGTAGTAACTGAGTCCCTTTGCAGACAAAGTATGAGTTGTGTCACAGAATTGCCTCTCTTCCTTTAAATGCAGGAAATTATCAACTGAGCCCAAATATGGGGTCTCTAACATATTTGATGGTGAAAGCAGCCACTTTGCTGAATCTTCACACGCACTCTATGTAGTTAGAACATCTGGATCCTACTCTTAGGTCAAGGTCACCTCTGCAATTTCTGTTACTTATCCAAGCTGAAAGCAACTTGCTTATTAATCGAATTTATATAGCTACCCATCTCATGAGAAGCGACTCTGGGCGGCTAGAGATTTTTTGTTCTGTGCTGGGTTGTGATGCAATGCAGTTGCTCCTGCTAAATTTCCTGCTATACCCATCTGTGCTTTCAGTACTTAATATGCCAATAAGGATAGAAGAAATGTATTTATGGGACATCTGTCATATGGCATGCATATGGGCAGCAGCATTTACTTTTTATTTACTGGCTTACAGCTTTGCCAAACAATAACTCTAAAACCTTGTTCCCACATTACCTTCTCTCTGAATAGAAATTCATTTTCCATCATTTTAAAAACTGTGTATTATTTTACTGGAAGAAAACTCTAATCTAAACAATGCAAGGATATTTATAAAACAAACAAAGGCATCTAGTTTGTAGAAGTACAATCTAAGATGTATTTTCAGCTTTTGTTTACTATGTGCCAAAAATAATACTGTTGCTCTTACATTTTATTAATCAGTTCTACTTTTTGTTTTTAATTATGGAGCATATGTTTCTCTGTTTATCCTTTAGCTTTTGTAAAATATACGGTTCATACTTTATTCATACATTGATGTTCCAACATTCATTTTTGGAAAGAGAAATGTCCAAGATGGTTAGGACCCTTTATATACAATGAAAACCACAGAATGCAAAAAGAAAGCTTGTGTGTTAAAATCTTAACTGCTGAGAACAGAAGGGGGAGGAGGAGAAAACTAGAAAAAAATATGAAAAATATTATTTCAACAGCTAAATAAATAAATGCTACATTATTCCTTTAACGGACCTAGAAAGAGCCGTGGTGGCGTAGTGATTAGAATGCAGTATTGCAGGCTAACTCTGCCAACTGCCAGCAGTTTGATTCTCAATGGCTCAAGGTTGACTTCCATCCTTCCGAGGTTGATAAAATGAGGAGCCAAATTGTTGGAGGCAATATACCAACTCTATAAACTGCTTAGAGAATGCTGTAAAACACTATATACAGTAAGTCCAAGTGCTATTGCTATGAAAGTCAAGACCAATCTCTTTTACACTCATACACTTCTGAGCCACCATCTAGCCAAAGTAAGTCAGTTCCTACATATGAGAACATTTCTTCATATTATATGTATAACACATTATGCTTTAAAGAATGCTTTAGTTTGAAGAAGGCTTGATATTGTGTAGTGGGTTTCAGTAGCCAAGAACCAGACCAGCATAGCTGCAACAGTATTTATTGACTCAAAAATGGAACTGAGGAACTGCAGGCAAATGCCTGTGATTTATACACTAGGCCAGTGATGGCAAACCTATAGCACGCGTGCCACAGGTGGCACGCGGAGCCATTTGTCAGGGCACGTGAGGTGCTGCCCTGTCAGGTGGCCAGCGCGCATGCGTGCACTGGCCAGCTGAGTTCACCCTTTTTTAAAGCTATTTTTCGCCTTCCCCAGGCTCCAGAGGCTTTATAGGCGCTTGGGGAGGGCGAAAAGAGCCTTCTCCCCCGAGGCCCTCCGGAGGCTTCATGAGCTTCCTTGAAGCCTCTGGAGTGCAAAAAACCGGCCCTATGGGCAAACCGGAAGTTCGGGAACAGACTTCCTGTTTGCTTGGAGGGTCGTTTTGACTGTCCCAGAGGCTTCAGGGAAGCCTGTTAAAGGTCCCTGACGCCTTTGGAGCGCTTAAAACGACCCTCCGAGCAAACTGGAAGTGACTTCCAGTTTGCTCGGAGGGTCATTGTGACTGCTTTGGAGGCTTCAGGGAAGCCTCCTGAAGGTCCCTGAACTCTCCGGAGGGCTTCCGGGGGGGCTGGAAAGCTGTTTTTGTGCTCCCCATGCTCCTATAAAGCCTCCGGAGCCTGGGGAGGGCGAAAAAAGCATGCAAAAATGGGAGGGTCACGCCTGTAGTGCGCGCATGCACACGGGGGTGTCAGGGGAAAAACACCCTGTAGAAAATGAGGTCTATGGACCGAGGCTGATTCCCTTCCGCATATCTTTTGAGATATTAAAAAAAAAAAAGAAATAAGTCTTTAAGAAGTATTCTAATTAATAAACAAACTTTAATAATAAAATAAAACAGAAAATAACTAATTGTTACATTTTGATAATGAAAATCTCCGGTTGCCAAGTTGGCAGCCGAACAAAGAAGAAAGGAATTTAGTTCTGGAATGTGTAAACGCATGCGCAATAAATCACTTTCAGATAAGAACTTTTATGACCTGCGCAATAACTCTTTCTTAGTTTAACTCTTGAGTGTCAGTTTAGGCAGTTCAGGCCTAGCAAACTTTTTAACATCGTGACAGGGGGGGGGGTTGCACATTGCATTATGGGTGCAGCACACCTGCACACGACCCCCCTGCACTCCCCCCACTTATGGCACACGATCCAAAAAAGGTTTGCCATCGCTGCTCTAGGCCCATAGGGCCTTAACCAATCATAGAACTAGAAAAAGCCACCCAAATATAAACGTTCTAAATTTCCCTCCAAAACAGTTGGGGTCATCTAAAGGTTAGTTTAGCTTTAGCACAGTTAACATGACTGTATACATTCTATACATAACACTTGATCAAATCAGCTCTTCAAACGGAAACTTTGAATGAAATCACTGAATTGAAATGAAGTGACAAATGGAACAACCCCTTAAGATGGCTTTGGGAAGGTTCAAAAGTGATGTCCAGATCCTCTGGATTTTCTAGTACGTTTTGGCTTTGTGTCATCCCAAATATTGTAACATTGCTAAAACCCGTGGATAGGCTGTCTGGTATTGTTACAAATAAACAACTAATGAGTTTTATTAACCTTGCAAACCAGTGGTGGGTTCTGGATCCTGTTGCAACCAGTACACTGCAATGTGGCCTGGCATCCACCACATGATGCGTGCAGCGCACACATGTATACTTACCACCCGTGACGCTCCAGCTGCTCGGCAGAGCATTGCACAGGCGCTGTATGCTCCGTGCATGTGCGCAAGACCCCCGATCGGCTCAAATACAGGTAAGGAGGGCTGGCAGGTGGGCCCCCCGGAGCACCGTACCGGAACGGTACCTGGTGCTCCCAGCAGGCACTGGTACGCCCATACTGGGACGTACTGGTCGTATCCCACCACAGTTGCAAACCCTGCTTACGAAACTGGTTGTGCAAGTGTTTCACTGCTCTTTCTGTCTCAATATTCTGTTAGAATCTTTAAAGGAAGTTTCATTTAGTAGCAGTGAGGAAGAGATTTGATATATTCTGCTGCTTTATGCTATGATCCTCTCAAAACCTATATCGTTTTATCTTTATCCATCTCTGGCTTTCAGTCTATTTGTCTGAACTGTAGTATGATCTTGGTCAGTCTCCATGTCCAATCCATTAGTAGTTCTTCGTCTCTTTTACTGCCCCTTTCCATTCCCATACATGCTTGCTACATTTTCCTTTAAATAACCATTCTTCGTTTTTATTGTCTGTCACAGCCTATCCTTTGTTCATCCCCTTCCACCAGTGAATAAGACAATGGTCTACTATGCTTGCTGATAAACAATTGCCCTATGATTTAATGTCCTTATATCATACTATATGCATAATAGTGATGACATACATACCTCTCAGACCTTTTAAGAAATGTTGCATGAGCATAATTTCTAAATCAAGCTAATATTCTATGGTCCAATTTAGAGTGTTGTGATCTTCAAATATTAATGACAGTTTAATCTTAAAATACATTTTGAAGGTTGCTTTTAAATTATAATGTCTTGGTTTGTGTGCAACTTTGTTAGATAATTTGGAATCCTCCTTTTTGCTATTGCAGCTTTAAAATAGGAGCGGGAGGTCATTTAAATTAAAACTGGATCTTAGTTTTGTTTACACTCCTCTGTATTCTGGACTGAAAATGCTCAGTTAGGATAAATTCATATTGAAGCTTAATTTAAAAGAGTTTCTCTTCTAACTAGAATGCACAGTTGTTATGAAGAACGTAATGTGATTAATTAATTGTTAGGAAGTCAGGAATGTAATTAACGTGATGCCTTTCCAATGGCGCTCCCAGATTTATTCTACTACTAATCCACAGACTTTTTATAAAATAAAATAAGCTAGCATGCTACAGATGTCTTTGTGGCAACGTTTTCTAACCCTACTCTGGGTTTACTGGAATAGCAAACATTATTCCAAAATGTAAATGTACTTTCTAAAAATGGGTATTTTAAAAAGAGGCAGATGCTGTGACTGATACAAAACTGTTTTAATCACCTTTTCCCCAACCCACAATGTTTGACTACTCCTCCTGATTTCATTTATTCTGTTAAATAATCTTTCTGGGCATTTATCACAGAATCTCTCTAATGATGCAATAGATCTAATGTTAAACTGGTCCCCAAATAAAGCAAATTGACTCTGACTTGACTGTTATGAATTTCTGACTTGAAATTCATAAACAGAAATTTAGATAGAGATGTGTCTCTACCAGGTCCTTTTGTGGCATGTTAAATTCAGGCAAATATTGCAGAAAACATATTAATAAGTTCAACTATTCACTATAGCCAGGCATGAAATCCTCTTACCTTCGCGTGTCCGTGATGACGTCCATTAGCAAATTTATGACAACTGCCCAACATAATGACATTTTGGGTTCTTTAAAATGTTCAAGTGTAATTTAAACTCCCCCCAATCTATATAGGTCAAAGGAAGGTAATTTTTCATGCTTTTGCTTGGATAAAATTGCCTCTTCTAACTCTTAATTAACAGCCCGTTTGACATGGTTGTAAACTATGCTCATTCTAGGCCATAACATGCTGCCAAACTTCATATTTCAATCTTATCTACCTTGCTATTTTAGACAAGTTAAAATATGCTTTACTAATAAAACATGAACATATTTTACTGACAAAACAAGCATTTAGAGTTCAGTCAGCAATAAGGCTGGCAATACTTAACCGTCTTTCAAGACAAGAGAAATGCTTATAGTAATTTTTAAAATATAAGGTTGGAGGTTTGCCACTTTGTAAGATCAGATTGAGCAAATTCATTTGGATTTAAGTACATAAACATTTCTGGGCTCATTTGCTTGTTTTGGGTAAGCAAATTGTATTATTGTTTGTATTTTAGACTGTTAGATGATGTCAGTAAACCACCCACGAATCTTTCAGGATGTTTACAAGGATATCAGAAAACCTGATCAAAATTACTGTTTGGTTTCAAGACACCCAGCACGCATTCACACAAACACACACGTACACACTACTTTTATCAAACTCAAAATGTTGAATATAGCATACTAGGTTCGAGAATATATAACATTGGGAAATTGTATTGGTCAAAGTGTGATCAGCACTTAAATTGTTTAATTGTTTTACTTTAGCTATAGCTACAGGGGCAGCTTCATAGCAATAGAAATAGCAATAGCACTTAGACTTATATATCGCTTCATAGTGTTTTTCAGACCTCTCTAAGCAGTTTACACATTCAGCCTATTGCCCCTACCAATCTGGGTCCTCATTTTACCGACTTTGGAAAGATGGATGGCTGAGTCAACCTTGAGCCAGAGATTTGATCTGCCAAATTACTGGCAGCCGGTGATCAACAGAAGTAGCCTACAGTACTACACTCTAACCATAAGTTATACATGTAGCTGTGATATACTATAGATAAATATAAACAAGGTACATATACTTTTCTCTATTCCACAGATTAAAAACCAGGTTACATATACTTATTTTTACAATGCGATATTGGGTTAATTAACAAGAGTATCAGGATGGCCTAGTGCTGAAGACTTCTGGCTGACAATTCAATATTAGGTAGCAGCAGATGTTTCTCTCCTAGTGTGCAAAGAAAATAAAATCTGCTGTGAACTCCATGTAAGCATCAGGAAGGGCATCCAGTCAGTAAATGCTCAGCTCCATCCAGTTGCCCCTCTCTATGGCGATTTAAGAGATTACAGGTTCATAAAAAGGAATGTATTGGGTTAATTAATAAACTATAGATTGTGATAGAAATACAGAACCTATGTTCAAGAATAACTTATATGATCTCTGAAGCTTTGTGGATGTGGCCACGAGTTGATTTAATAGCTCCCCTGCTGCCATCCCCATCCACCACCTCCTCCTGTACATTTTTTCCTTCAAGCACCAATGTCCTCAATATTGTTGCTAGGCAATAGTGACAATGCTACAACAGCCTCAAATGATGAGGTCATTTTGATGATCATCTCAAAGCAGTGTCTATAGAGCAGCCAGGGAGAAGTCACTTTACAACAGGGATCATATACCGTATTTTTCGGAGTATAAGACACACCTTTTTCCCTCAAAAAAAAAGAGGATGAAAATCTGGATGCATCTTATACACTGAATGCAGCATTTTTGGCCCCCCGAAACCCTGCCCCCTTCACCAAAATGTCCGGGCATAGCCTTTAGGAGGCTTCCAGAGTGCTCCTGAGGACTGGGGAGGGTGGAAATGAGTGACAAATGGGCTGTTTTTTGCTCAATTTTGCCCCCCCCCAGCCCACAGGAGCATTCTATAAGCCTCCTGAAGGCTACACCTGCCCTTTTTTTGCCCCAAAAATGGGCCCATTTTTGCAAAAAAAATGGACTGGTTTCTGCTCATTTTTGGCCCCCCCATCCCGCAGGAGCACTCTGCAAGCCTCCTAAAGGCTATTCATGCCCCCCCCCTTTTACAAAAAACAGTCCAATCTCTGCAAAAAAAATGGGCCATTTTTGGGAGGTCTGCAGAGCAGTGACATGCGGTGAGGTTTATGGCTGGTGAGGCTGGTGACATCATCAGGAAGCCGGGGAATGGGACCATGTGTGCTGGAGGCTGAGGCTGCCTCAGCCTCCAGCACACATGATCCCATTCCCCGCCTTCCTGAGCATGCTCCGCCGGCTCGTGCTCCGCAGTCCTCGAAAGCGACTGGGGAACGATGAGAACCTTCCTGCCTCTGCTGAACTTCGTGCGCTCCTCACGACTGCAATAGACGTCCAGAAGCGGCTTTTGTGGCTAATGGGGTTTGGGCTTCCAGCCCAACAGCCCCTGCCACTTCTGGACATCTATTGCAGTCGTGAGGAGCGCGCAAAGTTCAGCAGAGGCAGGAAGGTTATTGGCGCTTCCGAGAACCCTCCTGCCTCCACCGGTTGCCCAGCTGGCATCACCCCGCGCGCGCACCTCCTCCTCCCTCCTCTTCCTCTTCACTCCCCAAAAGCTCTTCTCCTTACCGGAACTTAGCGGGAGCCGTGTAAAAGGGATGGGAGGAAATATATATTATTATTATATATTTAATATATTATTACTTCATGAAGAGAGGTGAGGCTCTACCTCCCCTGCCTCCCCTGACCGCACGTCCCTGCTGCAGAGTGCAAAAACTTTTTTTTAAAATTTGCCTCTTCAAAATCTTGGTGTGTCTTATACTCCGAAAAATATGGTAACTATCGCACACAGAACAACTTAAAGCACCAGCGAAGTTCCCTGAGGCTGGGCTCCCTCATGAGCCTGAAAGCTCGGAAGATAAAACCTATGGTCTGGGTGAATGACCCAGATTGGATCCTGCAACATTATCCTGGGACACGTGCATTCACCTTCATTTGCAGGAGGGTATATGTATAACTGAAAGCTAGGAAGGTTTGAAGACAGCTATCTGCTTGAAGATTTGGGGAGGGGAGGAGTGGAACGTTAGTTCAGGATGGTTCTGCAGATTAACTAGAAAATCAATTCTATCTGGCAGCATCTCCTCTCCTTATCTCAAGGTCATTCCCAAATACCATTACATCTTGTACTGCAACCTGTATGCTTTAGCAACAGAGAATACTGATGTGACAGGCGCTGACAGGACTAATAAACAGATCTTCTAGCCACATATATATAGCTGAGTGATGCATATGTACTAAGAAGAATTTTTAAAGGAATTAATAAATGTATAGTACTATAGGAATGCTATGGATAGGGACTTAAATGTGCATTTCTGAGCAACTCACCTGAACATATTTTTATTGGGATCTGAGGTGCCTCTATAATATGGGTGTCAAACTTGATCACGTCACATGACGTATCACGATGTATCACAATGTTTTTTACCTGTGCAGAACCAGGGTGGGCATGGTCTGCGCATGACGCATTCGGCCCACGGACCACCAGTTTGACACCCCCGCTCTATAACAAAGAGTTATTGGAAATCTGTACTTGACAATGGTCTCATAAATATAGAGAATGGAAGTCTTCTGGATTCAAGAAATTAGCTCCATCATTTAAAGTACAGGAAGTTCCAATTAAATATAGCAGATAGTCACAGCGTATATTGGTTTCTCAACATTTGCTTGGTTATTAGGCAAATCTTGAACGTAATGTCTAGTTGCACTTTGAAAAAGTGTACCTTCAATATTTTACAAAATACCACTTACTTGGTACCAGAAGAAAATTATAAGCAGAACTGAAAAAAATTGACCCAAGTGTTAAGCTATCTGGAAATAAGTATCTGATCAAAACCATTTTCATGCAAAGTAGCTCATTTCTAAACTGGCACTGAAGGTGAAAATAAACAGGATGTTGTTTTGGTCATATCTGGATACCATACGGACCAAACGGAATGATGAGCTTACTAGTTCCATTTCAGGCAAAGTTAATTTTCCAGAGAAATGTGTATTTTTTTCATTTCTGAAATTTTACGTACAGATAGTCCTCAACCCATAACTACACAAAATGTCTGTTACTAAGTGAGACAGTTGTTAAGTGAGCTTCATCCCATTTTATGATCTTTCTTGACACGGTCATTAAGTGAATCATGGCCGTTGTTAAGTTGGTTGACTTTGCTTGTCAGACAATCAGAAAAGGTGATCACATGACTCCAGAGACAGCAAATGTCATAAATATGAGTCAGTTGCCAAGCGTCTGAATTTTTTATGACATGACCATGGGGCTACTGCAATGGTTGTAAGGTGTGTAAAATGGTCATAACTCACTTTTCTCAGGACCATCGTAACTTAGAGTGTTCACTAAATGAACTGTGGAATTTAAGGACTTATCTGTAATTAAAAGCAAACATCTATATTGCAAATTAAATTTTGGACAATGGTTTCAATATTGTGTCTTAGTGAGATGGGCAGCATAGAAATTAAATAAATAATTTGTGAATGACCCTATACCGTGGATGTCAAACTCAAAGCATCACATTTCCATCATATGATGCATTGTGATGTTTTTCCCTTCACAGAGCTGGAGTGGGCATGGCCTCTACGTGACGTATCCAGCCTGTGGACCACCAGTTTGACACCACTGTCCTATACTGAAAACTCAGCTCATGTCAAACCAAAAAGTGACCTTTATGTTTATTGTCTTTCTTGTGAGAAATAACAAAATAGAATGCCACAAAAAACCCCAAACAAATACCAAAGCAGTGGTGGGAGCACTGGGTACCGTTCCGGTACGGTGCTCTGGAGGGCCCGCCTGCCCATCCTCCTTACCTGTATTTGAGCCCTTTGGTGCTTCCGTGCACAGTGCGTACGGAGCCTGCGCGACGCATCGCCGAGCAGCTGGAGTGTCGCAGAGGCATCACAAGAGGTAAGGACGCATGCGCGCGCTGCGCATGTTCATGTGGGGGACGCTGGGCCCTATTGCACTGTACCAGTTGCAACGGGATCCGGAACCCACCACTGTATTAAAGCTACAACCAAAGACAAACAAATAAAATAGTATCCAACTGAAATAATTAGGGAGTATACCATACCATAGATATCAAGAAAAGGCATATTGGATGTAGATTTTCTCTGACTTGCTGTTCTATCCTCGACATATGACCTGGTTCGGCCAATCTTTTACACTTACCAACATCAGTGCAACTAGACAAACACTCTTGGGGAAATGTGTCTTTCTTTGTTTTTACAAATTATTTTCTCTCTTTCCATGTATTTAATAAATTATTTCTCTCCAATTCAATCATCTTCAACCTTCTTCTGAATAATGTCCATTTCAGACTATTTTCAATAAACCCCAAATTAAAAAAAAAAATCTTTCCTTTTCCCAAAATTGCAAAGTACAAAACTCAACAAATAAGTCAGTCCCTATAAACTTCCATCCTTGTAAAAGGGAACGGTTGGGGGAGTGAAATCAAGAATTGATTTTGACACATTGTGCCAGACATTTAAAAAACTGGCAATTAACACGTACAACTGATATTGACAAATTGAAAAACTAGTTTTCTGCTTCCAGCATCAACCGGAGTCATTATGTTTAAAAATCCTTCACATTCTTTGCCTCAATTTGCGATTAGAATAATTTAAAGTAATTGCAGAACAGAAAACATCCTAGTTAGTCTTAAAAAAAAAAGATTTATGCAGTCAATCTGGTCAATTTCAAACTGATTTCAGTTAGGAAGAAACAGCTTTTGTGCATTTCATTCAGTGCTCTATTTTTTCCTGATAATTGTTGCATTGGACAAGCGTTATTTAATATGAAGTAGGAAATAAGACTACATCCTGCAATGTTCTATAAAACTATGAGGGAAGACTTAACTCATTTGGATTTCATTTTTACAAGGGACATATTTCTGATTCCTTTTGTTCTTACCAATAATGGATGACAAACCCCAGCCCATGCACCCATACAATTCATTTTTTGGTGGTAGGAATGGAGATTTCATCTTCCTGATAGGGAAATATAATGTTGAATAAAAAAGCTTTATTGCTATGAGATAGCTATATTAATGTTTTATCGTTTTCCTTATCTTTTCTCTTTTTGCTCCCTTCTTGAATGCGATGATGATGATTTATATTCTGATTTTAATATAAGGTAAACTACTTTTTGATGGGACAGAAATCTACTTTAAAAGTAAAATAAATGTATATTGTTTACTTCCACTGATCACAATTCTTAAACTAAACAATTAAACAGTTTTATTTCAGATAAGACAACATAAAACTATACCTAGATCACTGAAGAAATCAGCACATTTTTTGTTTATAGAAAATACAACCAATTTTAGCTCCTTTCAAAGAATTTAGATTATGCTGGCCTGATAAAACTGTACCTAAAATAAATAAGAATTTGTGTATTTAACTTGCCAGATAAGGAGTAACAAAGAGCTTGTATAACCTTATGAAAGATGTGGTTTAACAGGACATTATCTAGAGATTTACTTGGTCCTACTCCAGAAGGACACAATCTTAGCTTCTAGGGGTTTTTAAATTATTTGTTCTCAAGGACAGCTGAGGGCAACAACATTGAAACACGCTAAGGTTAGTTCTTTGTGGAGTTTAGAGACAGTTACCTTGCTTAAAAATAGATGATTACTCAAGCATATGTTTTTGGATAAGTCAGAGTGTTTTTCCATCTCTCTAGCAATAAATATACTAATCCATGCTGCCATCTATCTATCTATCTGTCTGTCTGTCTGTCTGTCTGTCTGTCTGTCTGTCTGTCTGTCTGTCTGTCTGTCTGTCTGTCTGTCTGTCTGTCGATCTATCTGTCGGTCTATCTATCTATCTATCTGGCTGTGTGTATATGTGTATGTTCCAGCATAACTCTGGAATGCTTTGAGTAATTTCAGCCAAACTTGGTACACAGATGGCTTACTCTCTGGAAAAAATACTAGACACCCCTAACATCCCTCGGGGTGTGTGTTCTGTTAAGATACAGCCTGTTGTGCCTTAAAATGACTTCTACTGTACAGTGCAGTGGAGTTGTCATGGTAACGGCTTCACAGTATTCCACGGGGGGGGGGGGGGGGCTTCCTCTGGTAAGAGGGAAAATCTACCATTAGATTTGGTCACTTCCGGTTTTCTCGGAGGGTCATTTTAAGCATTCCGAAGGCTTCAGGGAAACCTCCGGATGGTCCCTGAAGCCTCCGGAGGGCCTCCGGGGGCAGGACGGGGGAGGCTCTTTTCACCCTCCCCAGGCTCCTATAAAACCTCTGGAGTCTGGGGAGGGCGAAAAATGGCTTTAAAAAGGGTGAAATCAGCTGGCCAGCGCACGCATGCACGCTGGCCAGCTGACAGGGCAGCACCTTGCGTGCCCTGACAAATGGCTCTGTGTGCCACCTGTGGCACGCGTGCCATAGGTTCGCCATCACTGTTCTAGACTCACTTTAGGATTGAAAGCTGGCTGGGTGACTTTGGGCCAGTAACTGTCCCTCAGCTCACATTAGGCTCAGACAACAAGCTGGTCAGTCAATTCTTATCCTAACCAACGTTGATCTGAAAAAAAAAACACTAGATCATACACTAGAAAGAAAAAAAAAAGTGTGTAAAAGTATTATACTTACAATGTGGATTTGAATTAAGCTGCTTTCACACACATCACCGTCATTAACTGAATCATGTTTTACTCAACTGGCCTACAAACCTAGTGAGCTCAGACTGAGCCTGCACAATATATTAACCATAAATGATTGGCTAATTTGTAGCGTAGGTAAAATATGAAGCAAAATACAGGATAAAGAAATCTGTCGCCCTCATGCTTATCTCACCACCAATTGATTCCACTGCTGGAGATCCAGCCATTGCTCATGTTGACCAAACATTCTAAAAGCTATAGACTAGCCATCTGAGTGGCCATCATAAGTGGAAGGCAAGCATTGAGTCTGCTTGGTCACTGCAATTAATCAGACATCCATGTATGTGTCTTCTAATAGAAATCTATTCACTTCCAAGTACCCATAGATTCATCTTTTCATCTGTTCTATTTCTCCTCCAAAGATCTCTTTGGGGCCTTCTATTGTTTGATACAAAGAAACAAGATAGGACTCTTCAATCAAAGCATCAGAAACATCATTAAAGTGCATTCTTACCGTGTTTCTCCAAAAACAAGACAGGGTCTTATTTTCTTTTGCCCCACGAAATGTGGCCTTGGGCTTATTATAGGGGGAGGGCTTATTATTTTCTGGGGCAGGTGGCAAGCGAGGTGCACCTTTTACCTTTTCAGTTCCGTCGTGTTCCTCACCATTATGTTCAGGGAAGCTGCTGGTAAAAAAACCCCTTTTTGCGAGTTCAATCAAACTTCTTGAAGTCGCAAGATGGGTTATTTTTAACCAGGGGCTTCCCTGGACACAATGGCAAGGAATATGACAGACCTGGAAAGGTAAGAGGCATCCCTTCCGTGCTGCTTCTTTAGCGAGGGGTGGCAGGTAGGGGGGGGAGAAGTAAGGCGCCTCTTATCTTTCCAGGTCTGTTGCATTCCTCGCCCTTTCATCCAGTGAATCCCCTTGTAAAAAAAACCTCATGAGTTTTTCTTACAAGGGGCTTCACTGGATGAAAGGGCGAGGAATGCAATGGACCTGGAAAGGTAAGAGGCATGCCTCGCAGCCCAAGACCGCCCACCTCACCCCAATGGTAAAGGCAGCCTGTTTGGTTCCCTTCCCTGCTGTTCCTTTAGCAAGGGGTAGCAGATGGGGGGAAGCGAGACGTGCATCCTAGCGCTACCAGAGATTGACAGCTCCACTTCATTGGGGTGGGATGGGTGGTGGTTTTTTGTGCGAGAAGGAACAGGTGGGAGGGGTGATTGCATTGTTGGCCTGCCCCTCTTTTTGTGGCAGGTGGGAAGGGTGGGGGGAGTGGAAGCACTTTGCTTTGCCTGCCGCTTTTTTGCGGTGGACCCTCTTTTTGCCCCGCAAGCTGTACAGGTAGGTGGTACAGTGGTAATGGAGGGGAGTGTTTATGCATGCGCTTAAATAGTTGGGGTGGGCTTATTTTCGGGGGAGGGCTTATTAGCAGGGCATGTCTTACTTTCGGGAAAACATGGTATTAAAGGGACAGAGGAGAGATAGATAATGGTTCAAAGGGTTTACTTCACTTGGCAAGCTTTGATCACTATCATAAAAACATTAAGAGCTTCTGCCACTATAATAATTATTTTAACAGATTAAATTTCTTCACTGCTGTAGCCAACTTCAGCTGCTAGCAGTGACTAATTCCAAGCATTTCATCTGTGGACTACAAGGATGTTGTTTCATTCATTCATATTTCATTTATTATCATGATAAAAGAAAAAGGTGAAATTTTTGTCTCAGAAGACACATCGGGCACTATTAATGGCAGGAATACTTATTCACAAAACAGAAACATTCTTTAATTTTTGCTGCATCTTTAAAATGAGTCAAAGTTTTTGCTTTCTTTATTATGGGAATTACCCTAAAGAGGTTGTGAGTAACACTGACTCCTGTAACATTGTAAGGAAATTCAGTATGACGTAGGACCTTATTTTAGTTTTCTGGTTGTAAAAAATACATTAAAAAACCACTATAGTACTATTTAGTAAATCGGAAAGGAAGCCATGGAATGAGCAAGAACAGTTTTCCATGACTAATTCAGGGAAACAAAAATAAAAGTATCGCCTCTTTATTGCTTTTCTAACAATAAATTTGTTCCAAAAATAGTTGACCAATAACATGGTAAATAAATTGACTTAATGGCAATTCAGGAGAGTGACTACATGTTGACTTTCTTTGATTTAATGAAATAGTGTAATGACCCCACATATTCTCTTTTTAACTGCCTTAATATACAGTATATATGGTTTTAGATACCTGGGTAACTGTCCAACGCATATGCTAGCCTTTCCCCACTATAGCACTGTCTCTGTAAATTGGACTACAACATCCATCATGCTCAGCAAGTCATTAGTAATAGAGACTGGGGATGTACAGCAATGTAGTATAACCTGTTCAGTCTGACCTGTTTTTTCAGGGTTGTCTACAATATATAGTTTTAAAAAAAGTCAAGATGCAGCTGTGATCGTGTAATCCACCTACTCTTTAATGCACATTGTGTGTGTGAAAAACAAGCAGCCCTGTGGATATCCATGTATTTTGTCATAATTTACAGGATTGCTGTAAAGATAAAATGATGAGGGAAGAACCATGGATACAGTCTTGGCTTCCTGGGAGAAAAAAATAAGAATTTTAAATAAAATACTTTATTATTGATGGATTCAATAATAGAAATTACATTAAGAAAATATAAGCAAAGCAGATAACCAAACAATATCAGAAATGGTGTGGCATATAAACAAAAGTAAGTAGCTTTATATAGGTACTAGCTGGATACTCATTCATCACTACAAAACTATGTGATCAGGCTTGATACATGACACAAAGTTTGAAAATTAATGTAGAATGTATAAATCCTTAGCATCAGAGCGTGTTAATATAAGGCAACTGGCAGTTTGGACAGAGTTCTTTTCAGGTGGGGAGGGGAGTAGAATGTCTAAACTCCCAGCCTGTAGGCCAGATGGGTTATGCACTAGCCACACCCATATAAGGCAACTAGCAGTTGGAACAGAGTTCCTTTCAGGTGGGGAGGGGGAGTAGAACATCTAACTCCTTAGCATTGACACTTAATATAATACTGTATAAGAAACACTGATGATCTGATGGTCATTTCAAAAAATCCTTTCTTAGTGAGCACCTAGAAGCCAAGAGGAACATATGTGCCGAATTTCAAGTTTGTAGGCTTTACATATATATATGTTTAGGGAGGTTAATATGGGTAAATAAATATTTCTAATCTTGAACACAACCCTACAAAGCAGACCAGTTTTGTTTTTTACTATGAAAGCTGGAAGTGATAGTGCTACAATGACATCAGTACTTTTAGTGCCAGATTGGGACCGAACTAAAAATCTTCCAATTCATGCTTTGAGTCCTTCAATTGTTTCATTATCCTACAGCTTTGAAGAGGTAAAATGTCCAAGCAAAAATCATTTCACACCTAAGCATTTCAATTAACAATTTAAAGGCTTCCTTTTCACCTTTCCAGACATGCACGAATCCGCATATATCATCTCTAGTCTCTTTATCTAAAATTTGATTCACTTCCATTTCTTTATTAATCTGTATAAAAATGCATGAAAGTATATGTTTCTTTCTGCACATTTTTCAAAAATGCATTTTAAATTAATGGTAACATGTTATGGCCTTCTTGCTGTTCATTGCATTGGAAATGTCATCAGAATTAACTATCGTTACTAGATAGTTAATGCCCAAGCACCTTGCAATTGGGAAGATTAAATTTCTCTAGCTTCCTTAAAGACAATCTCCTCAGTCTTTAGTCATTTTGTTTGAATTATGGAAAATAAATTTAAATGAAAGTACAGTATGTCACATTTCAAGATGCCCAAAAGATAATCCAAAATATACTTGTAAAAGAAATATGAAACTGAAGTGGGTAGACTCTATTGAAATATACCTCTACCTTCAGACAACGTTGTTTACCAGTTCTTGGACTACAATTCCATTGGTCATAATTGCAGGAACTGGGTATGTTTAGCTTAAGAGAAAGAAGGACTAGGGGAGACATGATAGCATTGTTCCAATATCTCAGGGGTTGCCACAAAGAAGAGGGAGTCAAACTATTCTCCAAGGCACCTGAGGGTAGAACAAGAAGCAATGGGTGGAAACTAATCAAGGAGAGAAGCAACTTAGAACTGAGGAGAAATTTCCTGACAGTTAGAACAATTAATCAGTGGAACAGCTTGCCTCCAGAAGTTGTGAATGCCCCAACACTGGAAGTCTTTAAGAAGATGTTGGATAGCCATTTGTCTGAAACGGTATAGGGTTTCCTGCCTAGGCAGGGGGTTGGACTAGAAGACCTCCAAGGTCCCTTCCAACTCTACTATTGTATTGTATTGTAAATGATGATGGGATTGGGCACACCTGACATGGAGTTTACTTCTGCCCTATTTCCACGGTAGAACATGGTGACAGCTGTACCACAAAGCACATTTTTCCAACCTAAAAATGTTGAGCTTTGATGTTTATCAAAAGATCTACATTTATAACACTCAATGGGCATTTATTGTCTGTAGTTTTATTTCTCTCCTCACTGATAGCCTACGAAGAGAGCCATGTCACATACCCTTGGCAAAAAAGTAAGATCTTTTTGGGGTATGAGTTCCTTCCCATATGTGCAAATTATGTGTTCCATTCAGGTTATAATTGGGGCTTTGGCTTCATTTTTGGAACACTCTGTGCTCAGCAAATTTGTTTTCAAGTTTCATTTTTTCCATTTAATAATGATCGTAACTTTGTTTTAGGCTTTGTTCATATCCCAAGGAAAATAGGTTTGGTATGAAAAATATCAGGTTTTGATGGCTTAATTATTTAACCCAACGATTGCTACCTTTAGGGTGAAACAAAGGAAAATAAATCTTGGGGAGGGGCAAAGGTGTGGGGTCTGAAAAATGGTTGGCCAAGGAGAGCCTGAAATAAAAGGAGTAGAAGCTCAAGTCACAGATGGGCATGGTAAATTATTCAAAGAATTTCACTGGACCTGATTTGCTGCAGAACAAGGCATAAAATGCAAAGTACGGTTTTAATCTGGAAAGATTTACTTACAAATTATACCCAGACAATTTTCTAAAATGAGATTTTCTTCACATTCAGATTTCTCATCAGAGGCTATTCCCACTTTGTTCTTGCTGTCCAAAATGCTTCTGATGCCCATTGTTCACTTCTTTATTTATATGTCTTTTTTTTAAAAAGCCAGAATTTCAGGCATAAAATACAGTGAAAGTAAACAACCAAGGCAACAGAAAACTAATATACAGCAAACAGTAAATTCAACGTCTCTAGAGCTTCAATTGTGAGGTGGATAATTTGTGATCCATGAGCTATATCAGTGGTGGGCTCCACTCCCTGTGGTTACCAGTTCGCTGCACACGGGGCCGGGCGTCCTAATCATGCATGCACGCTGCGGGTGCATGTTCTCACCACCGCCTCTGTGACACCCAGCTGCACGATGGAGGTTGTGCAGGTGCCGCACACCGTGTGCGCATGCATAATTGGCTGGTCATGTTATAAACTGGTATGGAACATGGGCAGACGGATAGGCCAAACGAGCCACTGTGCTGGTATGGTAGCCATTGCTCCCGGTTACTACTGGTATGGCCGTACCGGCTGGAACCCACCACTGAGCTATATTCATCTGCCATCACCTCTGGTGCATACTCAAAGAGTGGACAGAGTCAATATTATCAATCAATGGACTGAGGATGGGTGAGGGGATTTAAGGGGTGAAAAGGGTAGCTGAGGCTGTATTTCAAACATTACAAAGCTTAAGACCTTCTATCTTACCATCTGTCCCTATCCAATGCAATTCAATTATGAGAAAAATAAGGATTGACGTTTAGGCAAGAGAAACCAAAGGCACAGGTATAGAATGTATCTAGCTCAATAGTTGTAACTGAGAGAAGGATTTAGTAAGACAACCACTTAAATATGAGCCAGAAGTTTGCTGCAGCTATCAGAAAAGCTGACACAGTCCTAGCTTGCATTGACAGAGAGATAGGATCAAGATCACATGATGTGTTAGTGCTGCTTTGTACTTCTTTGGTAAGAACACACTTGGAATACTGCATCCAGTTTTGTTCATCACGATTCAAAAAAGATGTTGAAACTCTGGAAAGAATGCAGAGAAGAGCAACAAAGACAATTAGGGGGCTAGAAGTTAAAACATGCTGAAATTGGGTATGTCTAGTCTAACAAAGAGAAGAATTAGGGGTGACATGTTAGCTGTCTTCCAGTACTTGAGGGGCTGAAACAGAGAAGAGGGGTGTTTAACTTATTCTCCAAAGTACATGAAGGTAGGACAAGAAGTAAAAATGGAAATTCATCAGAGAAATTCAACGCAGAATGAAGGATAAATTTCCTGACAGAACAATCCATCAGTGGAAGGATTTACTTCTAGAAGTTGTGGGTGCTACACCACTGGAGGTTTTAAAGAAGAAATGGTCAGTCATTTGTCTAGAATACTATAGAGTCCTCCGACTGAGCAGGGGTTTAAACCAGAAGACCACCAAGGTCCCTTCCAACTCTGTTATTCTGTTATCTTTTGACATGGTATAATGGTTAAGGTGCTGGAGAGGAACTGGGAAGGCATTGATTCAAATACTGCCCCCCCCCGAAAAGTCACTGGGTAACTTTGTCCAACTATCTCAGTCCTGTCTAGATCATAAGATGTTTACTGAAGGAAAAATTACGATCTTTAAAGCGCTTCATGGCACAGGACCTAGTTACATGCAGGATCGCATCCTGCCCCATACATCCCTACGACCAATCCGCTCACACAGAGAGGGACTTCTTCGGGTGCCGTCCACTAAACAGTGTCGGGGGGCGACACCCAGGAGCAGAGCCTTCTCTGTGATGGGCCCAGCCCTGTGGAATGACCTCCCCCGTGACATCAGGATTACTTCCGATCTCCGCTCCTTCCGTGTACAGCTGAAGACCCACCTCTTTCAATTATCTGGCCTGGCTCAACCGTAAATTTTTTCTTATTCCTCCTGACAGTCCTTTTAAATTTTTAAATTGTGTTATTATTAATGGGGTTTTTTAATGGTGATTTTTAATTGTCCAAATGTGATGTAATTTGTTACCTCCTCCGTGCATGTATGTCTTTGTATATGTGTGTATTTGGATGTTTATGTGTTTGCACATATGTTTTATGTTTTTATATGTCTTATTGTACGCCGCCCCGAGTCCTGTGTGGAAAGGGAGCGGCTAATAAATTCAAATTTATTATTATTATTATTTATAAAATAATGTAAGAAAGGAGTACTATGGATTTTGAGTTTTGGGCCTGGACAAAATCTAGATTATAAAATTAACAAATAAAATCCAACCAACCAAGCAGAGGTGGTGTTCAGCCAGTTCGGACTGGTTCGCCCGAACTAGTAGCGGAAATCATAGTTGGGCCTACCCGCTTGCCATAGCTCTATGCTGTCCTATTTAGGCATGTTTTTGAGACCAAGTCCATACACAGAAGGTGCACACATGAGCAAAGCACATGCACGGAAGGCCAGACACATGCACGGAAGGCTAGATGCATGCACCGAAGGGGTGCATGTGCCTGTGAAGTGCATGCAAGGGTGGTACCAGTGGTAACATAATGTGAAACCCACCGCTCCAACCAACCAACCTGAGGGAGTATTCAGTGAATCTGCCTCCTTTATGATCTTGTAAAAGAAGATTAGAGAGAACTTTAAGATTTTTATAAAATATCACGGGAAGTAGATCTACATGTTAAGCAGAACAGTAATCTTTCTGGCTTAACAGCACATTTGAAAGAAACATTCCCTGTAAATAGACAGAAGGGAGCAAAATTGTCTGTGAAATGAATGCTTGGGAAACAATCATGTTTTAATACTCTTAAGTAATTCCCAGAGTTGCGAAATGCTTCCCAACCTTTAGATGTTACTTCATGAAGAAGAGCTCCGGGACATTTATTGAGGTTGTTTCTGTCCATCCTTAGAGTGGATGAGTTGTGTCTTTATGTGCTCTCTTGTTTGCATGTTTACAGAATGTTGTCATAAGGAAATGACAAGTAATTTGAATAATTGTCCTGTGATTCTTACCCCACACAAACCCTATAAGTTTTATTACAGTTGGACGCTGAGAACCATAAAAATCTTATCACACAAATTATCTTCTGTGCCTAATATTCAGCTCTCTATCTAGTTCACTCTGAAACTCTGTGGAATGTTGTGAGCATCATTTCTACAAAGGCCTAGAACTTCCCTTTCATGAAAGTCTGGCTATTGGTTAGCTGGTCATGCAGGGTAATCTTTAAAAGAACAGTTGCATTATGCAAAAGTTGGCTTGAAACGAAACATTAAGAAAACTAAGATCATGGCATCCAGCGTTCTCAATTCCTGGCAAATAGATGGGGAAGAAATGGAGGTAGGGTCAGATTTTATTTTCCTGGGCTCCAAGATCAATGCAGATGGGAACTGCAGCCAAGAAATTAAAAGACGCTTGCTCCAGGGGAGGGAAGCTATGGCAAATCTAGACAGCATACTAAAAAACAGAGACATCACCCGGCCAACGAAAGTGAGTATAGTCAAGGCTATGGTTTTCCCAGTTGCAATGTATGGATGTGAAGGTTGGACTATAAGAAAGGCTGAGCATCAAAGAATTGAGGCCTTTGAACTATGGTGCTGGAGAAGACTCCTGGGAGTCCCTTGGACTGCAAGGCGCTGAAACTGGTCAGTCCTAGAGGAGATCAACCCTGACTGCTCTTTAAAAGGCCAGATCCTGTAGATGAAACTCAAATACTTTGGCCACCTAATGAGAAGGAAAGACTCACTGGAGAAGAATCTAATGCTGGGAAAGATTGAAGGAAAAAGAACAATGGGACAACAGATAATGAGATGGCTGGATGGAGTCACCGAAGCAGTAGGCATGAGCTTAAATGGACTCCAGTGGATGGTATATAAATGTGAACTTGAAATTGTAATTTAGAATTCCCTGAACAACTTTCTGAAAATTCATGGTGGATAATGGAACTGAGAAAAAACGAACCACCTTTGTATTTTTCACTTTCCCTTTTCATTAAATTTGGAGTAAGAAAAGAAGAATAAAATAGTTTCATAGAAGTTGAATTTTCTTCCTCAACATACACACACGTATTTCAAGGCAGAAATGGATCAGGCTTATCCCCATCTGAAATGTAAATTGCAAGAATTTTGATATATTTCTTGTAACTTAATAGTTGAAAAGCAATACTATATTCAGAGTTTAATATCTCTATTTCCATTAAATAGTTTGAGTTGAAACCTGAGAAATCTCCTGGAGTGATTGAAGGATGAAGGATGAAGCATATTAAAGCATTTTAAATCCAGATAGCGTTCTAAATACCAATGGTATAAAGGGCTCACTATTCCTAGAGTTATAAGTAAGTATAAGTATAATCTTTATTGTCATTGTACTTAAATACAACAAAATTTGTTTTAACCTCACTGGTGCAAAATTATAACATAAACAAAAAAAGAAAGAAAAAGAAAAAAACCTAGTGTGTGCATGGAGTGCATAGAGTTAAGTAAAATTTTCGTTTGGTTTGCTTTTTGATAAGAACTTCCCCAAATTTGCCAAGTTTTTTATAAATTGGAGGAATACTTTAAGAAACCAGAGAGAATTTAAAAGACAGATTCCTCTATTCAAGGAATTGCTTTACAAGCCTGGGTTTTTTTTAAGGCTGGATTTAGAATTCTCTACTTTTAGAAATTACATCCTGTTTTCCATTACAAGTACATCATCTTTATCAGCTTTATGGCAAGTACAATAATACAATAGTAGAGTTGGAAGGGACCTTGGAGGTCTTCTAGTCCAACCCCCTGCCTAGGCAGGAAACCCTATACCGTTTCAGACAAATAGCTATCCAACATCTTCTTAAAGACTTCCAGTGTTGGGGCATTCACAACTTCTGGAGGCAAGCTGTTCCACTGATTAATTGTTCTCACTGTCAGGAAATTTCTCCTCAGTTCTAAGTTGCTTCTCTCCTTGATTAGTTTCCACCCATTGCTTCTTGTTCTACCCTCAGGTGCTTTGGAGAATAGTTTGACTCCCTCTTCTTTGTGGCAACCTCTGAGATATTGGAACAATGCTATCATGTCTCCCCATCTATTCAATTTGGAACAAGTACATCTATTCAATTTGGAAAGTACAGATTGGTAGTAATTTCCTTCCTTCCTTCCTTTTTTCCTTCCTTCCTTCCTTCTTTCCTTCCTTCTTTCCTTCCTTCCTTCTTTCCTTCCTTCTTTCCTCCCTCCCTCCTCCCTAAAATTTAATTAGGGTATACATGGATAACTTGGAACTTGGAATTACTATTTCTAAGTGAATGTAGAAGAAAACAACATTGACAAAATAATTCATGCAAAATAATTTTGCAATTGTCTTTGCAAAATATTTTGCAAATCTATTGATTGCAAAATATCCAGAGATCTACGGGGAGTTCGAAATCCACCTAGTGAATCTGCTAAGCACCCATTTACAATAATAAGTATTGTAATAATAAGTTACTTATGCAAAGCTAACACCTTGCTTCATCTTCGTTGATGAACTGAAGGACACTGTAGAACTTGTGATTAGTTTCTGCAAGTTTACATAGAAGTAACGAGAAGGGAAAAGCCGTTCAATTGCTCACAAAGGTGGTTTTGCATCAATGAAGGGTGATTGTTGTGAACCACAAATGGGAGGTGCCTCAGAACCACAAACTGTTCCTACTAACTTAATGGGAATTGGTTGAGCTGGCTTTGAAATTTAAACAGAAATGTGGTTTGCAAGTCATGGTGTGGTCCTTCAAAAGTCAAGTTAAAAACAAAACATGTATTTTCCTGATTAGGAGAGTGAAAAGAAGAGAAGAGAAGAGTGGTTATCAGAAGTTTCACACTTTCCCTCCTATTGCTTATATAGCATTGATAACAGTGGTGGGTTGCTAATTTTTTAACTCCCTGTTCAAGAATGCTGATGTGCGCACTTGCACATGTGCAACACTTCTACGCATTCACAGAAGCATCCGAGCAGGTGGGCAGAGCCTCCTGCCATTGCTACTATTGGTTTGCCCCATCCGGGCCGAACTGGCAGCAACCCACCTCTGATTGATAGCACTTGCAGCAATGTAAGGGAGATTGGCTCAGAGTGGAATCAATGATTAATATCTTAACTTGAATAGGGCTCAGATGGAAGAGCTGGGGAAATTAATGACCAATATAAATAAAATTGGACCAGATGAGCTTAAGGCTTGGTTTAATGTAAAGTCACACAATTCTCTGATCGTGTGTCTTGTCAATTTTTTTGCCATCCCTTGTTACCTTGTATAAAAAAAAAATCAATGTTCTTTTGGAAAAAGCAACTAAATCAAAAGCATTGGGAACAAGAACATTGCAGGAGTATATAGAGGTCAGAGCCTTTACTGAGTATTAATGTCCTCTGTGGATTAAATATTTTAAAAGGGTTTTTTTTAGTGAGTAAATTGAGTCAATTCCCCTAAAACTCCCCAAATTCTTTCCTGATTGTCCAATGATATAAATATTTATGTTTTAATGCAGAATAACAATGGAGTTGGAAGGAACTTTGGAGGTCTTCTATACCAACCCTCTGCTTAGGCAGGAAATCCTATACGATTTCAGACAAATGGCTATCCAACATCTTCTTAAAGACTTACAGTGTTGGAGCATTCACAACTTCTGGAGGCAAGTCGTTCCACTGATTGATTGTTCTAACTGTCAGGAAATTTCTCTCTAGTTCTAGATTGCTTCTCTCCTTGATTAGTTTTCATCCATTGCTTCTTGTCCTGCACTCAGGTGCTTTAGAGAATAAGTTGACTCCCTCTTCTTTATGACAGCCCATTAAATATTGGAACACCGCTGTCACGTATGCCAATCTGACACATTGTAGGAAAATCATCAACAGGATGGATCAGCTGGTGAGACTCAAATTGCACCCTTTCCATTATTTTTCATTTTCCTATCATCATTGACCCAGACTCAGAGCTTGGTGTTTGGATTATCTATCAGTCTAAAGAGTCAAATAGCCAGCAGTAGCCCTGATGTTTCCTTTTATGGAGAAAGTTCAAAATCTGTATTCTTTCAAGCCTACTATATTCTGAGTAAAGCCTTCACCCCCCCCCCCCCCTTACCCAGTTTGTTTCACTGAAGAGGAGATCAGAGTAATAAGAATTAGGGCTAACAGATATGTATCATATTCAAGTGGCCATTATATGATAGAAAAGAGATATAGGAAATTCTCTGTTGCCATCTGGGGGTTTTCTGGATATTTGCAACTCATTCCTAGTAACCCCAATATAAATACCATAATACAGACAGTTAATCCAGAAAACTAACTCCTACATGAAAGTAAGCCCTCAGTGGTCAACTGTTCATTTCAATGGATTTGTGAAGATTAACTGAATATTAACCTTTTTGCTTTGCTCCTGAAACAAAGATGAACTCCCAGATATTTCATTTCAGCTTCCTTTTTACTTTCTATTCTATCCCCATGGTACTCCTAGGGATTGAAAAGGGCTAAAAGGGATGGGAATGGGTGGGCATCCTAAAAGCCAACATGGGGAAGGGGATCATTTCTGCTGGAAGATAGGGAGGCAGGCAAAGTCAGCTTCATACCCTTCGTTGCAACCCAGAGGACTTAAAATCATCTGCTGTATTCTTTGTGACTTTACTATAAAGATCACCCTTCAACATGGTGGGTTATGGATCCCATTGCAACTAGTATGGTGCAACAGGGCCGGGCATCTACCATATGCATGTGTGCAGCACGTGCGCATGCGTGCGCCCATCAGTGGTGGGTTCCAAAATTTTTTAGAACCTCTTCTGTAGGTGTGCCTGCTTTGTGGGAGTGGCTTGCCGGCCATTTGACTGGGTGGGAGTGGCTTGCTGGCCATGTGACCAGGTGGGAGTGGCTTGCTGGCCATGTGACTGGGTGTGTCAAGGATATAATTTAAATCCTTTGTAATTAATGATGATGGATCGTGGCTTCTCCTCGAAGTATACTTCTTGAATAAGCAAAAATAAACCGGAGGCATGATTTAATTAAAAAAAACATTTTAATATAAAAGAAAATAAAAATACAAACTTGCTAACTGAATTAATTACATCTTGGCAGAGTTCTGTGCCTACCTCTCTTGGCAGGTGAACAAAAGATCAGAAGTGAAAGTTAAGAAAGAATGTGAAAGTGCATGCGCAGTAAAACTTGTCAGATAAGAACTGTGGCATGCGCAATAAATCTCAGTACAGCTAGCAAACCAAAATAAACGCAGTGACAGGGTGGGTGTGGCCAAGTTGTAAAATGTGGTGAAACTCAATTAGCAACGCTCTTGCTTAGCAACCAAAATGTTGGCTCAAAAATTCTGGCATTTGAAGCACACAAGTCTTAAAGCTGTCAAGTTACAAGACCCTTGCACCCCTAACCCTTTAGGGAAAAAATGCAGGGGTGTTCAAACTTGACAGCTTTAAGACTTGTGGACTTCAACTCCCAGAATTCCTCCTCTCACTCTTCATCTTGATGATGTGCGGATGGGTGGGGGGAGGGAGATGGAACCGGTTCTAAATGGCACTGTAGATTTGTGGAACCTCTTCTATAGAAGAGGTTAGAACTGGCAGGAACCCATCCCTGGCACCTGTGATGTTCCAGGTGCTCGGCAGAGCATCGCGCAGGTGCCATACGCTCCTTGCACATAAGCCTCAATCAGCTCAAATACAGGTAAGAAGGGCAGGTGGGTGGGTGGGCTCTCCGGAGCACCATATTGGAATGTACCTGGTGCTCCCAGCAGGCACCAGTACACCCGTACCGGGGGGTACTGGTCGAATCCCACCATTGCCATGCTGGAGTACAGATGGAAATTATCTGCTGCAGTGAATGGCTAATTTAACAATTATGTAATCTGGACTGTTTGCTTTAAACCTCTTATTTTACTCCTATTAGGTTTATTTCTGTTTCAGTACTTGATATAGTTTGGAACTGCTTGGTGTCCAAATGATTCATTTCTAGCATTCTTTCTGCCCTCTAATGGTGCCTAAACCATTTTTTAAAGGTTCAGAGCCTTGATTTTGAAATTTTGTTTATAGGGCCTATAAAATTTATAGCATACCAATGGAGATATTAAATCTCAAAATCTCTTTGTTTCTGCAAACTGTGATCTACAGCATCTCCTTTTGGAAGGGTGTTGTCTTTACAATTGTCCCTGTTCCAGTTTCTGTAGGCATTGTAACAGACAACACTTGAACAGGATAATATTCCTACGCTCTCTGGATTGCTTAACATTTATAGCCCAATAACAATTATTAATACATCACCATGGATTAATGAAAACTTGAAACAGTTGAAAATGATAGTAAAAATTGTTAAAAAATGAAAATCCAGTAGTTTTTAATTGTAACTAGCTGATAATCCAGCATTGTCCAGGTATTTATTTATAGGGAGAAAATATCCTGACCAAATGTAATCTCTAATGTTGGATTTTCCCCCTTACCAGAGGGAGCCCCTTTGTGGGATACTGTGAAACCGTTATGATGGCAAATCTACTGTGCTGTAGAGTAGAATTCATTTTACAGCAGTACAGTAGAAGCCATTTGAAGGCACAACAGGCTGTATTGTAACAGAACACACACCCTGAGGGGTGTTGGGGGTGTCTTACCCCCCACAGTATTTGTTTCCAGGGAGTAAGTCATCTGTGTACCATGTTTTGTTGAAATTGTTCGAGGTATTCCAGAGTTACGCTGAAACACACACACACACAAATAGTCCAATTTTCACCTCTGTTCTTTCTCTCTTGCACTTAACTGATTATGATTATGTGTCCTCAATTTGTTGTTGACTCCTTTATAATGATCTGGCCCTAACCAGGTCTTTCATCTCTTGAAATGGTAATATTCATTGCCACTGTATACTTTGTTGATGATTATTCTCTTTCCTTCCCTCTTTCTCAAAATTAAAGGCATTTGCATAATGTAAAGTAGAATAACTTGAGCCTGATCATTTGTACCTTGAATGAGAACTCTGGATTGATTCGTTGGATGATACATTTGTTTTGTTGTATTTCAGGAGTCTTCTCCAACATTTCCAATGTGTCAATTCTCCTCCTCTCTTGCTACTTCAAAGTCCATTTTTGCTTCTATTGATCACAGGGAAAACAATTGCCTGCATAATTTTGATTTTTAAATAGGCACATCCCAACATCTGAATATCTTTTCCAAGGCCTTCATGGCTGCTCTACCAAGTTTGTGTACCTCTATTAAATTTCTTGCACTTATAATAATGCCTTTGAACATTATCATCTTGCTGAGCCAAAGTCCAGACTTTTAGATGGGCACAAGAATGTTTACATGATCAATAAACATGGGCTAAATTACACGTTAATAGTTTTATCCTTTTAAATTTATTTTATTGAAGTTATTTGCCATCCATCTCTCTCCAAGGCAACTCTTAATAGTCATTTTATGAACTCACATTCACACTGGTATGAAAGGCTCAAGGTTTCTCAAAAATGTCCAATTCCGCTGGAAAAAACAGAAGACTTTCTCTCTTTTATGTGGTGTCTTCTCCTTTCCTATCTCTTCTGCATAAGGTGATTAGAAAGCAATAATCTATAATCTCTCATCTATCACTGGAATCTGATCATCAAGACAATTCAATTATTATTTCACTCACCATCCTGTTCTAGTATTGCTGTTGCCACAGGTGTTTTTTCCGGGTGTTCCCAACATGTTGGGATTAGAAGTGTGTCCAGCCCAATTTCTTGGGAAGATTCCTTTAGCAGTCAGCAAGTTGTTAAGCAATTAATTATCAAGCTGAAACAGAGTAGCAAACGTCAAACCATTTCATAATCCAGCATTCACACACATGCAACTAGTGGCTCTCGTTAATTGTTCCAATGCTTTTCTTACTTAGGTCTGATTGCAGTATTATTTTGTGGTTCAGTTTTGCAAAACTCACTTGCTGCTTCCCCTAATCATCCCCTAATATCAATCAGGAATGCTGTGGTAGCTATCTACGCAGCACTGCAGGGAGTGACTCATACATCTGCGGAAATTTACCACACATTCTAAAGGAACAAATTGAATTCATTTAAAAATCTATCAATTTATCTTGCTATAATTTAAAGCCACTTGTAATACGCACACCTCCAAAGTCAGAGACTGTATATCAAATGTTATGTGAAAGTTGCCATATGTGGATGGAAAAAATGTAACTCCAGGAAAGCCCTAAATTGGAATAAATCTCTGCACTACTCAGTTCTAATGTGGATGTTTACTTAAACTTATCCTTATAAGGGAAGAGATGAAAGGTCTTATAATAAACATAGATTTCATCTGCAAATTTCTTCCTTAAACTAAAGCTACAAAGGTGACAATCACGGTTTGATATTTTAGATGAGCAGATAATTTTCTCTTATTCTTCCATACCCTGAAGAAAGGCAAGTAAGAGATCAATTCTCTTAATAGTATGCCTGAAACTTTTTTCCCCATTTACTTCCCTTCAATGAGAAATAGGGAATCTTAGTTATCTAATCAAGCCTTCTTCATGCATAATGAAAGCTGCAGAAATTTAATCACTGCTCCCCTTGATAGAAAACCCATCTTATGCCATCAAGTTGACTACAATTCAAAAGAGTACTTCTTTTATGGATGAACTGTTTTTGTCTTTATTCAGATCAGTGTGAGAAAATTGCTTCTATTATAATACAAGATACATTAATGCCATTTCATAATGTTTAAGAAAACCCAAATCATAAAGAGATGTTCTTATTTTTGTCCAGTTAATACCTTAACATCAGGGGTGGGATACTACTGGTTCGGCCCAGTTCAGAAGAACCAGTAGGTCCGAAGTTCAGCTGAGAGTGAACTGTTTTGCTCTGACCTTCAGGTGGGCCCACCTGTGTGCCCACTCCAGGGTTATACTCACCTATATTTCCTTTGTTTTTAGCCCAGCTGATTGGTGCAGCAGAGTGGATTGCCGCACCGCAACTGTTTTCCTGTGAACTGTGCACATGTGGGCAGCGCACCTCATACATGTCAGGTGCATGCGTGCACTCAGCAAACCGGTTGTTAAACCAGTAGGATCCTGCCCCCGCTTAACACCATGGTTTGAGCTTAAGTCAGGTTTTGATTAACAAAAAAAGTGTAATAGAAAATGCTATTTCTAAAGAACTCAGAATACGTTATTTGAAAATAGGGAGATGGCTTTGATACCTTTTCTCCAAGAGGAGAATTATTCTCCTCACCCTATGAAGGAGAAAATCATACCAAGTTACAGGTATATGTACTCAGAAAAGATATTGAACTTGGACTAGGGACAGTCTATGGAATTACTATGCAGTGGATACCATTTTATTAATAGCAAATCCCTTGGCATTTTTTCTTTATCTTCTCTATTTTAGATGTTTTGTTTATTTTTATTAGCTGCTTTGTGTGCTTGCTCAGTTTGTCACTAATGTTCTGTCCAGAACAGTAGTTCCCAATCTTTTTTGGCCATGCCCCACCTAAGCATTTCTAAAATCCTGATGTCCCCCCTGACATATAATTCTTACTTTACTCAATAAGTGAATTTTACTGATGAGGAAGAAGCCTAAAAGGCCATTAACTTGATTTAAACAAGGTTCAAATTGCCCCCATTAAAAATCAAATTGGCCCCCTGTGAGGCCTGGGCCCCACGTTGGGAACCATTCAGGGATGGGTTCCTGCCAGTTCTAACCTCTTCTATAGAAGAGGTTCCACAAACCTACAGTGCCATTTAGAACCGGTTCCAGCTCTCTCCCCCTGCCCATCCACACATCATCAAGATGAAGAGCGAGAGGAGGAATTCTGGGAGTTGAAGTCCACAAGTCTTAAAGCTGTCAAGTTTGAACATCCCTGGGATTTTTTTTCTAAAGGGTTAGGGGTGCAAGGGTCTTATAACTTGACAGCTTTAAGATTTGAGTTCTTCAAATGCCAGAGTTTCTGAGCCAACATTTTGGTTGCTAAGCAAGAGTGTTGTTAAGTGAGTTTCACCACATTTTACAAGTTAACTTGTAAAGCCACTCCCAATCAGTCATTTGGCTGGCAAGCCACTCCCACATGGTTGGCAAGCCACTCCCACCCAGTCACATGGCCGGCAAGCCATACCCACAAAGCAGGCCACACCTACAGAAGAGGTTCTAAAAAAATTTGAAACCCACCACTGGAACCATTGGTCTAGAATCTAAAGGGAAGACGTTCCCAGTAATACTAAGCCAGTACTACTTTGCTTTTGCCCCAAAAGCAAAGCAACCCAGAAAGCAGAGCATTGCAATTCAGCTGACACACAGTTAATGTAGATCAGCTGTAGATCTTGGCAGCCCTACAATGTAGCTCTCAAGAGCTCAATGTAAATGAATCTTGAGCACTTTTGGGTTTGTACCCTGGGTTAATCTGACCTTGGTTGCAGATTGCCCGGGGAACATATTGTTAGGTCATGGAAGATAGATTTTTTTCAACATTTTTTCTGACTTTGCAAATGAATGTTTTGCAAGCAAAGTTTTGATAAAAGCTATATAATGCACAAGGCATGCCAGTGCACAGAGTCTAGTGCATGCTTCAGTGCTATTTCTTCTTTTGTCATTTATGTGCCTGAATGAAGCTTATTTTAGGTGAAAGAAAGGGAGAGGATGTTTATTGGCAGAAAGAAAATTTACAGAAAGTAGGCCAATTCTATGTTTCTCCCCATTGATCCTTCCAGTTCCTTAGTAGAATTTCACACAAGCAGGGCTGCAAAACCTGCCACTGGGCTTGTGTAAATAATCATCAGGAGAAGGTACCACCAATCAGTCTGTACATATCTGTTGACATGCAGAATATTTCAAATGGATGTTCTGTATTAAAAAAGGCATCTGAATTCAATCAAAAAGAAGAAAGAAGAAGGGGAAGCCAGAGGTAAGAAATCTAGAGAACAGTTTGTATATAGAGAGAAGTGGGTACCCTTAAATTGTATTGCTGAAGCAATACATATAAAAGAGGACAAGAGTTCAGTAAAGGACCACAATATTTGTATACAGACATTTAATCCCAGTTTAAAATAATCAAACAGGAAACAATGGAAAAGCCTACAAGCTCCCCTGGAAAGTCATTGTCAGTCAGAATAATAGAATATTGAAGTCTGTCAGTCAGAATATTGTCAGACAATAGACAATATTAGATGGATAACTGGTCACGAAACTATCCAGCAGGTTTCTACATCTATAACTAAAGCTGGAGAACTAAGAGACACAACCAGGGTTTATGTAGTAACATATACATTTCCAGAACATGGGGTAATTTGTCACCACAAGGAAATAATTGCAACACGGGAACTAGAGTAGAGCCATATGTGGTGCAGTAGTTAGAGTGCAGTACTGCAGGTTACTTCTGCTGACTACCGGCTGCCTGCAATTTGGCAGTTCAAATCTCACCAGGCTCAAGGTTGACTCAGCCTTCCGAGGTGGGTAAAATGAGGACTCAGATTGTTGGGGGCAATAGGCTGACTCTGTAAACTGCTTAGAGAGGGCTGCAAAGCACTGTGAAGCGATATATAAGTCTAAGTACTATTGCTATATATGATGGAAAGCTACCTTGATTAGAAGGAAAGAACAAGTTATTTAATTAGATTTCCTCAGTTGACCTCATTAGTTTTGAATAGAGGAACTTAAAAAAAAAATCCTGGCAGAAGAGCTGACATTTGACAACTAAGCTATAATTATTGGTGTGATTTTCTCCATGCTTTCATGGAGAAGATCTATCTAAATGGTTATTAAGAGTCAACACCATCTTAATGGTACATAATCATCAATATATTAATTCCCAAGATGTTGCCAATTGTACATGTTAAAATTAGGAAAAACAATGCATAAATTCAAGTTCTCAAATGAGATTTTCCTCTTTTGTGTGTGTGTGTGTGGAGTAGAAGAGTAACTTGCATGAGGTGGAAGAAGGAGTGCTTCAATCAGTCACTCAAATGTAGGGCAAGTGAGCAGGCCCTGGGGCCTCTTTTTGATTGCCCTTCATCTACATATCTGGCTAGCATTTTATGGTTGATACTTTAGAAAGAATTCTTATGTATTTTTCTCACAACATCTGATCCTTAATTGGAGTATAGGGTTAACCCAGGACATTTTGCATAGGTAATACTGTAGAAGATGGTGTGCTTCTTTTTACTACCTATATGAGGCATATCTGGTTAATAGCTGTAACTTATGTTGCTGTTGACAATGAAACAACATAGTTTGTTGCTGCTCCAGGAAGACCATCTGGCATTATCCCCATTCCCCTACACCTACCACCTGAGCCAGCTGCCTTACTCTGCCTAATGGTAGAGCCAGTCTACCAGCATGGACAGTATTGTACATTGGAATGATCTAAAGCAGGCGTGGCAAACTATGGCAACTTTAAGACTTGTGCATGTCAACTCCCAGAATTCCCAAGCCAGCCATGCTGACTGGGGAATTCTGGGAGTTGAAGTCCACAAGTCTTAAAGTTCTCATGTTTGGACACCCCTAGAAGGCATTAGGCTAGAAACCAAGAGATTCTGAATTCTAATTTCAGCGTCAGCACAAAGCCAGCTGGGTGTCCTTCAACCTGTCACGCTCTCTCAGCCCCAAGAAGCGGGTAATGGCAAACTACTTCCCAAACATCTTGCCAAGAAAACTGCAGAGACTTGTCAACACTGATTCAAGGGGACAAAAAGAGAGGAGGAGAGGAGAGGAGACAAAAAAGATTGGAGGCAGACAAATTGGTACTATCTTAAAAATGAAGAAAAAAGGGACCGGGATAACTACAGAGCTATCAGCCTTTATTGTTTTAGAAATTTCTGTATTACTTATAAGAAAGTTGAAAATAATGAAATGATTTTAGAAGCCAGCATGCCTTTGTCAAGAACAAGCTTCATCAGAAGAATCTTAATTTTTGATTAGGTAACTTCCTTAAAAGAAATTTGGGAGTTCAGCTTCAGTTTATGTTCTGAGTTAAGCAAAGCTTCTGAAAATAGCCTCATGATAGTCCAATTAGGAAAGTATATTAGTTCACAAACCACAAAATCCATGAAGGTCAGAAATAAAAGGTAGCAGAGATACCGCTTAGAAAACTATCGTATAAAACCTCATTAATTCCCTCTTCCCTTGCATGCAATGAGACTGGACTGATGGTAGAGAATTGTTTGCAATTATTATGTTTACTGAACTCACTCAGGTCTACTCATGACCCCAGGGATTTCCCACACACTGAAAAATAAAAGCACCATAGGGATTGCTTGCAGGCAAACTGTCCTATTCTCATGCCACCTCCCTGTTTGAGTAACAGTTCAAATTTGATAGAAATACCATTTCATTACAATATATAATACAACTAGTGGTGGGATGCTGCCTGGTCGGACCAGTTGGGTCAAACCAGTAGTTGTAACCAGTGGCTGGGCCTGCCCACCACCAGTACTATGCTGTACTCACTGGAGCTGCCTGAGTAGATTAGCTGCTTGTTTGAAGCTGCATTTCAGTACGTGTGCACTCACAACCAGCAAAACAATTGTTAACATAAGTGCAGTCCACTTCTGAATACAACACAGGCTTTAGATTGGGGTGCCCAAACTTTGACATCTTTAAAACTTGTAGATGTCAACTCCCAGAATTACCCAGCCAGCATTCCTGGCTGGGAAATTCTGGGAGTTGACATCCACAAGTCTTAAAGTTGCCATAGTTTGCCACTTCTGCTTTAGATCATTCCAATGTACAATATACTGTCCATGTTGATAGACTGGCTCTGCCATTAGGCAAAGTAAGGCAGCTGGCTCCTGTGGTAGGTGTAGGGGAAAGGGGATAATAGCAAAGCATACAAGTGTGTGTGTGCCAAATGGTCTTCCTGGAGCAGCAACAAACTATGTTGTTTCATTGTCAACAGCAACATAAGTTACAGCTATTAACCAGATGTGCCTCATATAGGTAGTAGAAAGAAGCACACAGTATTACCTATGCAAAATGTCCTGGGCTAACCCTATGCTCCAATTAAGGATCAGATGTTGTGAGAAAAATACATAAGAATTCTTTCTAAAATATCAACCATAAAATGCTAGCCAGATATGTAGATGAAGGGCAATCAAAAAGAGGCCCCAGGGCCTGCTCACTTGCCCTACATTTGACTGCCCTACATGGCTGGCTGTGGAATTCTGAGAGTTGAAGTCCACAAGTCTTAAAGTTCCCAAGTTTGGACACTCCTGCTTTAACCACTACACAAAACCACCTCCCTCTCTCCCTCCTCTCTCCCCTCTCCCTCTCTTCCCTTCAACAGGACGGAGTTTTTTATATTGTGCCGGTATACTTTTCTCAGCATAAAAATGGGTTCCAACATATATATTTATTTTTAAAATATCTTTACACAATTTCAACAACAAACATTAAAATACAAACTAACATAAAAGGAAAAAAGGGAGAGGGATAACAGGACAAGTTAAAAAGTGTCAAAATAATACATCAAACAAATGTATGACAAAATATGACCTCTGACTTTTTCAAGTAGAGATAATAATAGGACAACTTTTTTGTAAGTTTGAATGAATAACACCATGCCAATATTTAAATTACCTTAAAATACTAATAAACACCATTCTCTCTCTCCCTCCCCCTTCAATCTTGGTGTGGTGGTTAGAGTCTCGTAAAAAAGAGAACAAACGAATAAAGAGAGATAGAGAAAGAGACAGACACAATGGCATGCCCACAAAAATATGTTTATAATTCACCGAAGTTACTCAGTGGCAATGAACAAAGGTTCAGCCAGATCATTAGCAAGTTCTTTCAGGATCTTAGATTGCAATCCATCTGGTCTTGAAGATTTAAACTCACTCAAGGTCAGTACATATGTCCTCATTATGTTTCTAGCAAGCTCAAGCTGGTTCAACATTATCTGAGGAATCCATGCATAGCCTCTTAACAGAGAAGTCTGAGATGAAATAGTTCTGCCTTTTGTTGCTGTTATCTGTTAATCTTTTGCCTTCTTTATTGAGCACATGATATACTGTTTTGTTTTCTCTTTCTTATTTTGAATGTACCAAAAGAAACTGCCTTTCTTTTGTTCTTAGCATCCTTCATTAACTTTTACTCTTTCTGTGTTCCACATTTTTTATAGCAGTTTTACAGTTCTGGGTTACCCGATCTATCCTTTTTCCTGCTTAATAATTGCCTCTCTTTTCACCTCTGGTCTGTGTTCTTTTAAATTTTCACATTTTTTTGGTTAGATTTTCAGTTTGCCAGAAATGTATAAACTAAGGGCCTTTGCAGATGAGTTGGTTTTGATTTTTGGAACATCCTTTAAAAGGAATTGAAGCATTAATAGGCAAATTAAAAGAATTTAGTGCAGTAGCAGATTTCAAGATTACTAAATGGTAAATTTAGTAATCTAAGTTGTTAACAAAAATATGAAAATAAAAGATTAAATAGAATTAATGAACAAAATGGGTTTTGGGAAGAAGGTAAAATATCTGTTCACTGTTCATAGACACTGCCATTAATTTGTTAAGTATACTGCATATCTTCAATCCTCTCATTTTCTGGAAATAATGTCATTAGTTTATTCAGACAAAACATTATAAAAAACTAGCTGAACCTTCTTTCCAATTACCCTGTCCAGTTTTATGACTATTTGTAGCCCCCTTTTATTACATTGACTGAAATAGTTCACCTGCAAGATTTAATTCCACACAGTATTTATTGGCAATTAAATCCATATCTTTCACTTTCATATTTAAGTTGTGGTTATTGTTTATTATGCGTATGACAGATTTTATTCAGAGGTGGGTAGCAGTAAACAATAAAACAACGCAGGAGATGATTAAAAAAAATACCCCAAAGTGTTTATTAGCCAATAAAAGTGTTTATTAGCCAATTTCAGGTTTCCAGGTCTTCTCTGGAAAGATGCAAGCTCTAGCTTTCTAAAGCTGGTTTTAATTTGCAAGGGAATGCACTCTATATATTGAGAGCAAAAGGCCCTTCCCCACATACCTAACAGACATACTTTGGAAAGGATCATATGTCCTCTGCTCCAGATACTTCAGAGGTGGGTTGCTCCCGGTTCAGCTCTGTTTGGCCGAACTGATAGTAGTGGCGGTGGGAGGCTCCACCCACCCACCCGGACACTTCTACACAGAAGCACATACACAGAAGCATCACAGGCATGTGTGGGGAGCACACCCGAACCAGTAGTAAAAAAAATTGGCAACCCACCACTGAGATATCATACTTCATGGGTGAAGTGTGTGTCGGTGTGTGTGTGTGTGTGTCCCTGAGATAGTTCCACTTCAAACTTTAATAGTTTTAAAAGTCAGAACCACAAGTGCATGTTGGTTCATCCTATTTTTGACACCAAATGCTGCTTTTTTATGTTTATTGCTTTGGAATCCTTTTGCCAAAGTTGCTTTCGGCAAACATGACAGAGCACATAGAAGTATTTGATTCCAAAAGGCACTTAAGGCAACTGCTGAATGGCTGATCTACTTGCTTTGCTCCTTGTGTATTTTGTTGGTTCTTGCCTTGATGCTATTCATGCATTTATTGTTATAGCTAAGCAATTTTTTTTGCATATGTTTACAGTAATATGAATTGACATTTAAAGTCATCCCATGAAGGCCTGTTTTTAACAAAATACCTAGAACATACATTTCTCGTGTAAATGAGGAGGGAAATGAGTCAGACTGTAAATTACCATATTCTATTGTTAAAATGTAGGTATATCTGAACGCTTTCCCATTCTACAGAGGGGCATTTCCTTGCCTCTGTCTCATGCACCAAGCTTTCGGTAATCTATCCTTGTGTTTCATAATGACTTTTCATTTACAGGAAGTTAAAACTTGGCTTGCTCCAAGCTTGAACTTGGCAGAGCAGATCTCAACTTGGAAGCAACTCATCATTTGCACAAAACTGCAAAGCAATCAGCTTGGCTAAGACTTAGAGATTACTTAAGAATATGTTCTGTTGCTGTGTGCCAATTAGAAGACAAATCTAAATGTACGCCTATATAAATATTTCATTCCAAAGTCCTTTGTGTAAAATGGTGTGCAAAATGCTGTACAGTACAACACTGATGGTCCATTTTGCTGTGCATAGCAACTCTACAAAGAAGAGGAATATTTCAGTATGAAAAATTCTCCATGAATTTTTTACTGGATTTTTTAAAAAATCATTGACTGTGTTATGCCATATAGAAGATTTTACAAAGAAGTGAAGCTGTGTGTATCAACATGCTAAGTAATCAGCTCAGAGGTGGTATTCAGCAGGTTCTGACCAGTTCTGGAGAACCGGTAGCAGAAATGTTGAGTAGTTCGGAGAACCGGTAAATACCACTTCTGACTGGCCCCACCCCCATCTATTCTCTGCTTCCTGAGTCCCAGCTGATTGGGAGGAAATGGGGATTTTGCAGTAACCTTCCCTTGGAGTGGGGAGAAAATTGAGATTTTACAATATCCTTCCCCTGGAGTGGGGTGGGAATGGAGATTTTACAGTATCCTTCCCCTGCCATGCCCACCAAGTCACTCCCACAGAACCGTTAGTAAAAAAAATTGAATCCCATCACTGAATCAGCTGCTTGACTATGGTTTACATATTGAAGCTGTGTCATGGGCTGGTTTATATAGAGGCTCTGAACTAAATCTGGTCAGATAACTCATCAAGCTCACCTTTTCTGATGAGCAGTGATTCTTTAGGCAGTCTTTGATTCCAAGCTTCCCTCCCTATTTCTAAGTTATTTAACCTGGTAAATTATAAATAACCATCTTTGAAAAGTGAGAGGTTAGACTGAGGGCCTTGTCAGTAATGATGCAACCAGGAGCATGCCTGCTCTCCATTGATCTGTAGAACTGTAAAGCTTCCTTCGTTTTCAGTTTGGCACCTGGTGGTTTTAAAGAAATATATGTTTTCTTGGCAACACATCATGTGGTTGGCCACTGCCTTTTCTTGCAATACTTTTCTGATTGCTCAGCTTAGCCAATAATCAGCCTAGCATCCCTTGGATGTCACCCACCCAACCAGGAAGAACCTCTCCTAACTTCCAGATTCTGCCATCTACAAATGTCAGGTAACAGTAGAAATTGGATTTACAACTGGAATGCTGTCGGTGTTCAGAGTTCTCATGCTGAATTTTGAAGGTGCTTTAGTGAATGGACAAAATGTAGTTGAAAGTTAGTAGAGGTGAAAGATTTCACTCCCCATTCATGTTTTCCCCTAAGAAAACTATTTGACTTCTTTAAGCATTCATACTCTGGAATTCCGATTGCTTCAAGGCCCACACCACACATGATATCTGAATATATCATATTTTTTAAATTTAAGAAAAGTCCTGCCCTAGCACTTGGCCACCAGCAGCCTTACTGCCTTTTTTGCCATCCCCTTGTCTCCTCCTCCTGATCTCTTCTGGTGGTCTCCCATCCTATCCCTGAGGATGCTTTGGTTATAAAGCCGGGTCTCCTCGCGTGGAGAGGGAGTAGGTCTCCCTCTGACCCACACACTCTGCCCTCCCGCACATACCATGAACAACCTGGCCAAGGAGAGTGAGAACAGCAGCAGCAGCCTCGGGGAGGAGGTAAGCGCAGCTGGGCACCCTCTCGGAGAAGCAGGGCTGGGTTGGGCTCGACTGTGGGATTCCAGTGCCCTGGGAGCTCAAGGGCTGGGCTGACACTTGCCCTCCGTTGCCTAGGGCTCTTTACAGCCTGCGCCACCATGCAGGGGTCCTCTGCATGGACTGAGAGAGACTGTGGGGCTCATCTGGAGGACAAGGACTTGGCGTTCTGCCTGGTCTCACCTTCCTCCCTGGAGACAATGGATCCACCCATCTCCATCCGGGCCCCCAGTGGTTCTCCTGACATGGGTGATCTTGAGCTAGCCACGCCTACCGCAGCCAGGCCCACCCTGGCCATGCCCACCCCTTTTCCCCCCAAGGTCAAACTCAACCCTGATGTGGCCCTCAATGAAATCAAGTTTGACACCTATGTTCTACAGAATGTGGCCACCACACAGAAGACCTGCTAGTTTATACCCCAAGAACCTCTCAGGAACCTCAAGAGGCCTTCACTAGATAACTGGCCTGAACCAGCCAACAGGTTCTTGCAGTCCATTGCCTGAGACATATCTGTGCTGCACTTTATAAAGTTTTAAAGGTCATAACCATGACTTTGAATGAGGTTCAGAAGCCTTCTGGCAACCAAGAAACTGATGTTCAAACTGATATTATTCTACACTGATGGAATTGTCCTGCCAACAATCAGGCTAATGCAATTTGCTCCTGCTATTATACTTTCCATCACATTCCTTTGCAACTCTTGTTCCTGTAGCAATGATATTAACAACAATAAAAGTGGCAAGCTTGGAAGTGGATGAAGAAAGGGAGCTGGATCCTGAGATGGGAGTCAGGTTTATTGATGAGCAGGGATTGGAAAGTTAATATGGCAAAGAACGAATAGAGAGCTGAAAGAACAAGGGACTGTATACTAATCCTAAACTAAGGAGAGCAATTATTCACTCTAGTGAAGGCATCTTTTTATTCTTTTGTAGCTCAAATTATTGGCAGTGAAGGAGGAAATGAAAATTATGATTTTATTGTCTTGGATGTGTTCAGCATTACAAAGGTAAATATGATCCTCAGTATGGTAACACACACACACTTTCATGTTTAAGGAATTTTTATAATTATTTAATAAATAAAGTGCAACTACTGTCAACCATATTTCCCACGAGTCTCCTGAACATACTTCCTCTGCAAATGGAGGGGAAAATAATTTCCTCTCTGCTTTCAAAAAGCTTTCTTTCCCTCTTCTGTCTTTGTAGGCACTGATGAACTCAACTCTTTGAAGACTCTAAGGCTTGCTATTCTGTTGTGAAAACATTTCTTCACCAGTGGTATCTTTGATTTCATTGGCCAGACACCTGCCATAAAATTTGATATAGACCAGGTTATGTGAGAGACAAGTCTGTTCCTTTTATTTGTGTAGCAAGAACACAGATGTACTACATCAAAGTCAGTTCCCTTATAAAAGTGCTCTCTAAAAATAGCTTCCGTCCAAAGTTCTGTGCTGCTGCATTTATGCCTGCATAAGCTGGCTGTGTTTAACACTCTTCTTCTGAGAAATTCTAATATGCAGCTTATAGGAACTGGTTCTTTGATGCTAAGGGCTACTAAATATAGACAGGGTGACCAGTGGTTAAGGTTCTCTGCATTAGAAAGAAAACATTGTTAGAAAGAACTTTATGATCATGGGTAAAATCAGGGGTGGGTTCCGGCAGGCACTATTGTCGGTTCTCTCGTAGGTGTCCTGCGCGTGCTTGATGTGTGCTTGATTCATGGTGTGTGCACATGCGCAGTGCAATAACAATTGTTCTGTGCATGTGCAGAAATGAAAAACAAACCTTTGGTGCTGCCCAGTTTGGGGGTGTGGTAGGTCTGGGTCACTGCTGGTTCCAGCGACCCAGGCTGCCAAACCACTACTGTTTCTGTGGAACCAGACCGGTAGGAACCCACCACTGGGCAAAATGCTTTCTCTCATACTGTCTCAATGGACTCTTGAACTTGCTTATGTTTGCCTTTTTGGCCTCCATTTTAAAATCCATCCATTCATTTGCCTTTTGCATTGGAAATATTAAATTACATACTATGTCATTATCATAATATGTTAACCACCAAAATGGCAAAATGGTATATAAAGGTACTAAATCCAAGGAGCAAAACGGTGAGTTGGAAGTGTGTAATCATGATTGACTACTTCAATGGTAGAATCCATGAAAACCTGACTTTTCTCTAAGATATTTGTATTTATTAGTTTGTCAAACACGTTCAAGATAGGAGATATAAATATAAACATGGACATGAATGAAGGACATGAATACAAATAAATGGGGACAGTAGGACAGGGAGAATAGGCACACTGGGGCGCTTCTGCATGCCCCCTTTATGGACCTCTTAGGTATGGGGTGGGGTCCACGGTAGACAGTTTAAGGTTAAAGCTGTGAGGGTTAGAGGATGTAACAATGGAGTCAAGGTAGAGCATTCCAGGCACTGACCACTCTGTTGCTGAAGTCGTATTTTCTGCAATCGAGTTTGGAATGGTTTACTTTGAGTTTGTATCTATTGTTTACCTGTGTATTATTTTGGTTGAAGCTGAAGAAGTCGTCGATGTTACGGTGTTAGGACTGGGTTCTTAGTGGAGGGATTTGTTTTAAGAGAATGATTTAAGTAATAAAATTATGATTAAAAACAAGCCTCTTTCCCAGGAAACAACTTTTTTCTACAGATCCAGATGTATATTTTATAGATATAGTGACTCCTATATTTTTCCCTACATGAAAAAATAGGATTCTCTAATGAATAACTTAGCGTATTACATTACATCTTTCTGTATTCCCTCCCACAATTGTATCCTGCTATTAAAAACCCTGTGAGGTTAGTTGGCCTTGGCTGAAAGATAATGACCTACTCACAATTTCCTTGACTTGGGGAGGGGGTTATCCAGGGTCTCCCTGGCTGTAATCCAACATCCCAAGTACTATACCCTATATAGAAGAAGGCATGTGAAACTGTAACAGAATATGTTGTGTTTATATTACACTAAGCATTTCTTGTCCTAAGGGGAAATTTTGCTTATGCAATATGTAATTTCATATATTATGGGTTTACATTCTATGAAATTATCTTCAGAAGATAATCAATATCAACAAAGTTTCTGAACTTCAAGTGAAAAAACAAATTTATACCAGTGATGGAAAATTTGTCACTTTGTATAAGGGAGAAATTTTTCAACCACTTCCAGTATGACTGGATTCATAATTTATACTTCTCTAAAAGTAATGAGATGTTGGTTTACTGATACTCTAGAATTATAACCATACAGTTCAGTAGCCAAAAGAAGCTGGCATTCATTTTATTTTGGGAGCAAAAAATCTCAAAGAGGAAAAAAAATCACACCAGTTCGCACCGGTTCAGGCAAACTGGTAGTGGAAATTGTAATGGAAATTGTGTGGCTAAACCGGTAGGGACAGCAGGATTGCCATGGTTTTTTTGGCATTTTTAATGTTCTGTGCATGCACAGGCCTATTTACAAGTAACTGTGCATGTGCACATGCATTGTGCTATGTGCGCAAAGCAGTAACGCTGACAGCAACCCACCCCTGTATTGTATGTCACCTTTATTATCATATAGACTTCACTAAAGCATAGTAAAGTACATTTCAAGAGTTGGCAAGGTGCATTTACTTGTAGATGAAAAAGAACGTTTAATTTATTATTTATTTATTTAATTAGATTTCTAGACCGCCCCCTCTCCTCGAAGGGACTCGGGGCGGTGTACAGGTATAAATTTAAAAAACCATACAAACAATAGTATACATAGCTAAAATTAGATTAAATAGCCCCTGTACAAATTTATAAAAATTAAAAACTTCCACCATAAAACCAATCATAAAAATTTAAAAATAAAACTGAGGTGGGAAAGCTGGAATTAGGCCAGGCCGGCTAGCTGAAACAGGTGGGTTTTAAGTTTCTGACGGAAGGAGCGGAGGTCCGTAGTCATTCTAATGTCAGGGGGAAGGTCATTCCAGAGGGTCGGGCCCATCACAGAGAAGGCCCTTCCCCTAGGCGTCGCCCACTGGCACTGCCTAGTGGACGGCACCCGGAGGAGTCCCTCTCTGTGTGAGCGAATCGGCCGAAGGGATGTATGGGGCAGGATACGATCCCGCAAATAACTAGGTCCTGTGCCATGGAGCGCCTTGAAGATGATGGTCAACACCTTGAAACGCACCCAAAAACCCACAGGCAGCCAGTGTAGCCCGCGCAGGAGAGGTGTTACGTGGGAGTAGCTAAAGACTCCCGAGATTGTCCGCGCGGCCGCATTCTGAACCAGCTGCAGCCTTCGGGTGCATCTCAAGGGGAGTCCCATGTAGAGAGCGTTGCAGTAGTCTAGCCGGGACGTCACAAGCGCATGAGTGACTGTGCGAAGGGCGCTCCGGTCCAATAGGGGACGCAATTGGCGCACCAGGTGAACCTGGTGGAATGCCCCCCTGGCCATGGCTGTCACATGGTCGTCCATGGACAGCCGGGCATCCAGAAGGACGCCCAAATTGCGTACCCGTTCCACGGGGGCCAGATGTTCGCCCCAATGGCCAGTGATGGAATAAGCTGGTTGAATCGGGGTGCCGGTAGCCACAGCCACTCAGTCTTGGACGGGTTGAGCTTGAGTCTGTTACTTCCCATCCAGATCCGTACGGCTTCTAGACACCGAGACATCACTTCGCTAGCATCGTTGGGGTGGTTTGGGGTAGAGATGTACAGCTGGGTGTCATCCGCGTACAGATGGTAATCTACCCCAAACCCACGAATGATCTCGCCCAGCGGCTTCATATATGCATTGAACAGGAGAGGCGAGAGGACCGACCCTTGTGGCACCCCACAAGTGAGCGGCCTCGAGGTCGACCTCTGCCCCCCTGCCCCATTTCATGGTGAGATGAAAATGAAATATAGTTTCATGGAACCTAGCTTCTCTAAAGTATTTCTCAAAGTGTGGCCTGATGACTCCTGGGTTCCCCAAGACTCCTTCACAGGGAGTCACATACACCAAAAAACCCTCCATCTGATGCCTTTATAATTAAAATAATGGACCAAGAGACTGGCCTAGATAATTTTCTTATTTGGAATTTGCAAAAGAGTCTTGTTAAAGCTTATAAAAAATTGTGAGAGGGGATGAATGAAAATAAATAAAGCTCTGAGATATTATTTGAAAGGACTAAAGATCAAGATTGTTAAAAAGCAAGAGAAGGGATATAAAGTTGATTTATTTGATCAAGTTTTAAGAGGTGGGATATGGGAAGAAGAGACTGATGCATTTTAAGAGAGGGTGATAATTTGAGAAAATTGTTTACACTTCTGATGAAGAGGGTAGTCATTTTTAAATATATATTCTTTTTCTTTACTGTATTCTTTTTTCATTTCTTTTCTTTTCTTTATCTTCTATTTTTTATTTTTGTTCATACACACACACACACACACAGAGAGAGAGAGAGACAGACAGACAGACAGACAGACAGACACAGAGAGTTTGTATTAGTTTTGTATCATAGTCATTTCAATTTTTAATAAAATTTCTATTCAAAAAAGGGGATCTAATCAGACCTATAACATGATTCCATACTCATATTCCATAATCCGTATTCATGGCTTTCTAGTTTCTTTCAAGGAAAAAGTCATTATCCCTTCAAAGAGTAGGTATCAACAATAATAGGAATGTTCTAAGTAAAATAGCATTTGTAGTAGGGAAAAACAATTATTAGACCGCAAATTAATCTATTTAAGCATTACGGTTATTTTCCTTTCTTTCTGATATGACCTTGTTTTGACTTCCTATTACACTGTGTGGATATATGTATGTGTGCCCATGTAGCTAATGTGGGGATATACAGCCACAGTAGATGAAGTAATGATACAAAGTACATAAACCTTCATCCTATAAGTGTGCAAGGCTGGGATTTACTGGGGTTTTCAAAGGCTTTAGGGTGGGGTAGGAGGTTGAACCTTTTTGTACGCATGCCAAGGAAGTTATGGGACTCACTTTAACATGCCCATTATTATTTTTTTTGTTTCAAAATGGCGATAAACCCCATGATTTGTTTCAGTGAAAAAAACATGTCCAAGGACTGCACGATGTGGTGTTTGTCCATCTTTGAGGATTATTCTTGCTATATCTGATGGACTGGACTTGAGACGTAAGAAGGGTGAGAAATAGCATTTGGTTCAAGATGTGGGTTTTTCAAGAAGACCACTCCACAATGGCATGACAACCACTCTCTCCCAAGCCCTGTGAATAGTGCTTCTACTCAAAAAAAACCTGTTGGAAGCACTGTCTGTACCTTCAAGTGATGGCTCAGCTTTGCCCAGTTTTTAATAAGAGGAGTGAAATGCCTGTAGATCCCCAGGCAGAATTTCACCCATTAGTATTCCATTCTATTTCACTTTGAGGCAATCACTTTCTGAGTGTAAGGCCATGGGAATTATACAGAGGCACATCTTCTGAGAGGATCAGGCACACACGAGATCCCCTGCATGCCAACTTCCCTCAGGCCCTTTCCATCTGCTCTCCAATGTTGCTGATGGGAACGCAGATTTGCATAACTGTTCTGGATGAATCTTGAGACAGCACAGGAGATTTGCACTCCAAAAGCTATAGGCTGGCACAAAATTGTTGCATGTTTCCAGTCCTTGGTGGATTTCGTTTGTTGTTGTCAGTTCATCTAATTTCTAGTCCGTTCCTTTTAAAGTTTAGCTTTATTTATATTCATTGCGGAGAGCAAAACAATTCAATCTCTTGGATCAGCTAGAACGAAATTGCTAATGCCCAGGGGCAAGGGAGGGATTGATATAATCCAGAGAGAGAGGGAGAGAGAGAGAGAGAGAGAGAGAGAGGGAGGGAGGGAGGGAGAGAGAGAGCACCAGTGTGGTATACCGCTTAGGGGGTTAGACTAGGAACAGGATGACCCAGATTCTAGTCCTTCCTTAGGCATGGAAGCTGGCTGGGTGATTTGAGGTCAGTCATTCTCTTCCAGCCCTAGGAAATTGAAAAACATCTGTCTACCAACCCTATTTGACTAGCATGGTAGATTATAATAACCTTCTGTGAAGAGGCCTTCATTGCTGCAGTGGGTTGATTTGGGCTGTTGCTGCTGCTGCTTTTATTAATGTTACCATGTTAATTCTTGTAACTTAGGAGTAGTTCTACAATGGAGGGTTATTACTGAAGGAAATTGTGAGCTTTCCTTCACTGATCATGTGTAAAAAAATAGAGCTGTTTTTCAATCTTGTTTTGAGCTGGATTCCTCCATGCATCAGGAGGTTGAATTCAGCACTCAGAGGGGGGGGGGCTTCCAGCTGTATGATTCTAAAATATCATATTTTTAATGCGCATTAATTTCAGAAACTAGACCGATGTTAATAATTTCAGGGACTTCTTTCAGGGCCACGCTGATAAGAGTATATCATTTCTATACTGTGTGGATTTTTAAAAAGGAGAATAATGAGGTGTATAAGGAGAGTTTGTCAGCTCTTTCTTATCACCGTGGTTGCAAATTTGGCACAGCCTTGCACAAACTGCTTGCAATGGAAGAAATGAGTATGCAGTGGGGTAATTGCGAACGTTTCTTCTAGATCAATAGGTACATGCACCTTCTTACTCTGGGTTGAACTTGTTATAAACAGCTTTAAAATCCAGTCTAAAACATAACAGGGACTGGTCCACACTGGTTCATCAAGACTGCCATTTAAAAGAAGCCAATCTTTGAACCACTAATTTTGTAAACATTGTCACGCCCACTGTGGCCCTCGGGCTCTGTATCCACAATTGTTTCTCGAAGATTTGGAGGAAGTATACTGTTGCATCCATAATTGCCCACAGTGTATACATTACTTTCTTATTTCACAATAGACTCCTTGTCAAAAAACGGAAAAGAAAGAAAGAAACTCAAGCACGGCACGTCTGCTGTGCTTCAGGGTATAGCCTGAATATGAATATTATGATGCCCCCTTTATACTGAGACAGACTTTTGATGTTTCTCTGCCTGGCACCCCCCAGTAATGTTAGAAGTGTAACGGCCAGAATTGCAGAGTTTCAGAAAGAGGACTCACCCAGCCATGCCTCCTTCAAATGTGATAGTCCAATAAATCTGGAATGAAAATCAAACGTTGTACCACTGAATGATGCCTCCAGCACATATGTAGAAAATGAAACTCAGTTTCTAGACACACGTTCAGCATTGCAGGAATGAAAATTTTGGTACCAGTATTAATATTCAGGCTATACCCTGAAGCACAGCAGACGTGCCGGGCTTGGGTTTCTTTCTTTCTTTTTCCTTTTCTTGACAAGGAGTCTATTGTGAAATAAGAAAGTAATGTATACACTGTGGGCAATTATAGATGCAACAATATACTTCCTCCAAATCTTCGAGAAACAATTGTGGATACACAGCCCGAGGGCCACAGTGGGCGTGACAATGTTTACAAAATTAGTGGTTCAAAGATTGGCTTCTTTTAAATGGCAGTCTTGATGAACCAGTGTGGACCAGTCCCTGTTATGTTTTAGACTGGATTTTAAATCTGTTTATAACAAGTTCAACTCAGAGTAAGAAGGTGCATGTACCTATTGATTTAGAGTCTCAACCTTCCTCATGCTGCGACCCTTTAATACAGTTCCCCATGTTGTGGTGACCCCCAACGATAAAATTATTGTATGTTTTCCGTATTTTTTTGAAAATACGTGTTTTCCTATGGTCATAGGCGACCCTTGTGAAAGGGCCGTTCGACCCCCAAAGGGGTCCCAACCCACAGGTTGAGAACCACTGATTTAGAAGAAACGTTCACAATTACCCCACTGCATACTCATTTCTTCCATTGCAAGCAGTTTGTGCAAGGCTGTGCCAAATTTGCAACCATGGTGATAAGAAAGAGCTGAAAAACTCTCCTTATACACCTCATTATTTTCCTTTTAAAAAATCTACACAGTATAGAAATGATATATTCTTATCAGCATGACCCTGAAAGAAGTCCCTGAAATTATTAATATCGGTCTAGTTTTTGAAATCAATGTGTACGAAAAATGTGATATTTTCATATTTTTTTCACGTTTAGCATTGCTGGAATGAAAAATGTTGGTTCCAATATTTTGTCTCCTAATGAAACACACAAAACTGCATAACAACCTCAAAATTAAAGGCAGGGCAGAAAATGAACCCTACAGTGCTCACTTAGGCAGACATTTTTAATAGCAAGCAAATGAAGATGCACAGACCCAATATCCATTTGTTGTTAAAAGTGCATTTTGTAACCTCGGAGGTTTTCCAGCCTAATAATGAGCCCTACATACCAGTTGAATATATTTCAGCCATTTTAGCTTTCATCAGCAGGTTGTATAGATAAGCAAGAAAAATTCTATTTCAGGCACACTTCGGAACCTGCAGAGTCTAAGAGAGCAATTGGGGTTTAAGGATTGCTAAAAGCAATAAGGATTCAGGTGAGAAATCCTTGAACACAATTGGGTATACTTTCCACCAGAGGTTATAGGTGGTAATGTTTTCACTTCCTTTTCTATAAAAAAAATACAAACTGGTCAGCCTTGGAATATTATGCATAGTACTTAAAACAATGAGTAACAGTTGCACAAGCCAGAGTCCCTTGGGCAAAGTTTGTTTGGGATTGAGACAGAATACTCTATTCATTCCTTTCAGTAGAGTCATTGCCACCCTACAAATCAAGGACATTTGACAGGAAGGTGGAAGGAAATCCTTCATTACATGACCTGTTGTCAAAGGCATGTAAAATACTGATTTTGATTTCCATAGTTGTATTCCAACATTACCAGAGATGAAGTTCAGCCAGCGGACTTTGGTAAAAGAGTGTCAATTCCAGCTATATTTATGTAAAAGTTTGGTGGTTTTATGTATTATTCAAGCAGAAACCAAGAACTTTATTTATTGGTATCATTTAATTTGGTTCTTCTTTCATGCCCAGCTCCTTTGCCCTGAGACCTTTCTTCCATTTAAGGGAGAACGGTTACCTTGGTTTCTTAAGAGATTTTTGACCAAACATTACATAAGTGAATTGATATAACTTGGGTCAATATTAGTTCTTGGCAAGATCTCTGGTTGAAAAACCTGTCTTGTTTAGGGCAAAGTGACATATTGTATAACTTGCACAAGAGATGTCTATATGAATATTTTCTTTTTTAAAATAAAAAGTTAATTAAAGCTTATCCACCATCCTACCTTTCTATCTTGGAACAATTTCAAGGAGCCATTGAGACAAGCCTCCTGTTCAGTCCAGGAATCCCGATTAAAACATCCTGATAGATTGTGTCAACTCAGCTGCAAACCCATTCTGCAAAGAGGAGGCCACAGCCGCTTCTCCTTGTGATCAGTTTCAATGCTGACCTGCTGTTATTGTGAACAAATTATATCTTAACATTCAGCCTGAATCTGTGATGAGAAGGACATGACATCATCTCCTATGTATTATTCAGGGGTGGACTGCTACAGTTTTTCCCAGGAGAACCCCTAGTTAATGCTATGGCCAGTTTGGACAACCTCCAAATCCCACCCCTGGCTGGCCCCACCCACCCCACCCTGCTCCTCCCAGGATCTCCACGTAGTCCATTTTTGATGCGAGGTAAGTTCATGGCCCATGCAGAGGCTTGAAGAGGGGCAAAAACGGGCATCCCAGAAGTTCTTCCAGGTCTCCGGAGCCGGGGAAAGCAGTTTTCATGCTCCCAGAGGCTCAAGGAAAGCCTCCAGAACCTGGGGAAGGTGCCCCCCCCTGCCATGGTGCAGGATGCTGACTAGGCCACGCCCACCGTGGCCATGTCCACCCAGCAACCAGGCAGAGAACCCATTGCTGAAATTTTTGAAGCCCACCCCTGGTGTTATTGCTTGCTCCCTTTGGCCTCCTGCACACACCCAGTGCTATTAGCTGTGGAGAAGAAACAAGAGCATCATTTTTGGAGCGGAAACTATAAACATAAAATCACTTATATGACCAACAACAACTTCATAACATTTGGGGACAATGCGTTTGGAGAGCCCTCCTAAAAGGAAAAAGAAAACAGGTACTTTCAGTATAACTATTTCGCCATGGTTCAGTCAAAATGGGCTGCTTCCCATTTCATTTGCCATTATTATACTATGACAATTGCTTTGAAGAGCTAAAGGACTTTTTATTTTAAAAAATTGCTCTGATTTATAATTCATGAATTATATGAAATGCTTTACAGATGGCACATAACTCTGTCAATAATTACCAAGATAGAAGGAATGTTTTGTCATATGCGGTAACTATGTAAAAAAAAAAAAAAAATTCAAAGTATTGGAAAGAAATACATCAACACATTCAGATGCTAAAAATAAAGCTTAAACTGAAACCACAAATCCTTAAAACATAAATAAAAATATTGCTATCTACTAGGATTTATGTTGAACTAGTTAGGCACAATATTGGTCAAGGGGAACCTTGCCAATAATACAAAATGGAGACCAAAATGGGAGAATATGTAGCAATAGTAAGGTGACCAACTTTTTTACAATGAAAAGGAGGGCAAATACATTGGAAAAAATATCGTAAATAAAAGAAATATTTTATTCATTGCAACAATAATACACTAAAATATGATATATGCATAATAAAAACATTTGTAACATTTTGTATTGTAATTATGCTTACATGCCTGTTAATTATTATTTAAATGAGTACTTTTCCATTGAATTAATATTTTTTGTCAATGTATCCTCTTCTAACAATATATTGGAAATATCTGAACAAGAAATATCCTTCATATTGAATTTTACGGCAAGTGCTGCAGCTAGAGTATCAACATTCAATCTCGATTTCTCACTTGTCCAAAAATCATTGGCAATTGAAAAAAACTCTTTCAACTGCTGCATTAGTTCCAGGGCAGCACAACGTAAATTGAACAAGTATAAATAAAATTTCACATGGAATATGTTCATTTTTTGAAATGGCTGAAAATAGCCACCCATCTTTTATCAATTTCAACATGTTGATTTTCCCATTGTATTAATTTTTCAGAATTTAAATATACATTCAGTCTTCTAATTTCTTCAAAGAGACAATTGTTGTCTATTTTAATGTCTAGCATTTCTTTAGATAAAAATTCAACACAAGATTCAATATCTGTCCAATATACTTGCGATGAAGTAAAAAAACACCATTAAAAACTGTTTAAGAAAACATGAATTGTACTTACCTCTGTATAATTGAATATTCACTGAGAAAGAAATAATTACCGTGAGTCATTCAATTGCCGACGTGCCGTGAGTCTACTACGTGCGTATGTGCCATGTCGTGTTTCGGTAAGAAGTAAACAAAGCCACTTGCACGCGGCGCTCTCTCTCAAGGTCTCCAGTGCGGAGCGCATGCGTCTCATAATCGCGTCTTATACTGCACTATACCGAGCCTTGACAAATTGTCATGTCAAATACAAATATGTCACATAACGTGCAACAGATTGGTCTTCAAATATCGAAAAGGAGGACATGTAGGAGGACACTTTTCGAGGGAGGACAGAACTTACAAAAGAAGGACTGTCCTCCCTAAAGGAGGATGGTTGGTCACCTTAGCAATAGCAAAATTGACATTACATATCCATAATAGAAGTTTCACCAAATTTAAGCAATATTTGTATTATACATACTACACATTATTCAGCAGTGCAAATTTAGACATGTAGAATATAATTTTGAAGAAGAAATTTATGAGATAAATAAAAAATACAGGAAAGTTTTAAATAGTTACAAGCAATAATCTTTGATATTTAATGCAAAGTATAAATATATAGATTGTGGACAGAAGTGAGAAAAACAGAAGGTAAGAGGAGAATTCATTACTAAATAGTGGTTTTATAGTGTTTTTATTCATGTTTAGCAGTTTTTGTTGTTATCAACACTTAATATTCAGTATAGATCTTTTTTCCTTTCTATATCATTATTATAACAATAAAAAATAAAATTTAGAAGATTGGCTGTTGTATGAGGAGAAAAATAGAGATTATATTCATTCTAGTTTGATAGTCAATAAGTCACTTGCTAGTTTGCTATAACATCATTTGAGAATTCTAATTGGTTTTTCTAGAGTGGTTTCCCATGGTTTCTTTAACTATGGTTTCTCAAATAATTGATTGATTGAATGATTATGTGACATCAAGTTGGTATTGACTCCTAGCAACTAGATAGAGATAGATAGATAGATAGATGATAGATAGATAGATAGATAGATAGATAGATAGATAGATAGATAGATTATAGATAGATAGATAGATAGATAGATAGATAGATAGATAGATAGATAGATAGATAGATAGATTATAGATAGATGATAGTTAGATAGATGATAGATAGATAGATAGATAGATAGATAGATAGATAGATAGATAGATAGATGGATGGATGGATGGATGGATGGATGGATGGATGGATGGATGGATGGATGGAGAGATTCTTCATGCCAATTGTCCTTAAAATGGTCTTTCAGGACATTGTAACTGAGTCTATCCACCACCTCATTTCTGGTTATTCTTTTCTTTTTCTTTCTACTTTCCCCAGCATTAGAGGGAGCATCTAGGTATTCACATTATGTGTCCAAAGGATAATCATTTAAACTTGGTCACTTGTGCTTGATCTCTGAATTCATTTGTTCTATGATATATTTACTGTTTTCTTGCCTGTCTGGTATTCTTTTGAGTGTTCTCCAGTTCAAAAGCACCAGTATTTATTCTATCATGTTTCTTCAAATTCTGTTTTTGCTTCTACTGAATATCACAGGGACAATCACAATCCTGATTTTTATAGGTAGAGATGCATTCCAATATCTAAATATCAAGCATTTATGATTGCTCTACCTATGGCATATTTCTTGACTGCTTGTTCCTTTATTGTTGATGTTTGATCCTAAAAGAAAGAAACTATCTACCGCTTGAGTATCTTCATTGTCATTTCTAAAGCTGGTTATTGTACATCATTTTATTAGTTTATATTTCATTTTAGTCCCATTTTTTCAATAAGCTCTTTGGCTTTTATCATTAGAACTTGTAGATTCTTTGCATTTTCAACCATCAAAACTATTCTTATTATCAAATAAACCACAATTTACATGTTTCACATGACATGAGCAACCCAAATCAAACTACACTGCAACTTGGCACATGTAAAAAAGGAGAAAGCTCCAATTTCACAATTCTGGCTACTTTCTTAACTTGCTTGACCCCCAGTGCAGATATGAAGAGAAACAATAATTTAGAAAAGAAACAATAATAATCTGTATTTTCAACCAGAGATCTTGCTAAGAATTAATATTGATTCAAGCTATATCAATTCACTTATGTAATATTTGTCCTTAAAAACAGTGGGAAAAGTGTGGTATAAATGCTTCTGTAGTATCTAAAAAACCTTTCTTCTGGATTCCTATGGCTTTGTTCAAGCTCCTTGTTATTCTTAAGCAATCCTTCAAGACTTGTAATATCCTATAAAAGCCTAAGATATTCAGGGTTGGGATGTGAAGTCATTTCCTCTCCTCTCATTCCAGAGATGCAAGCTGAGTGGAAAATTAGCTTTGATCAAAGAAGTAGAGATAATTAGTTTATACGAACATATTGGCGGCAATTCTATAAATAAAAAAGTGTTTCAAAACTAAACTGTAGAAGGGATAAAAACATAAGATTAAGATAAGTAATAAAATCAGTATGTTGGTTTGAGAAATAATCTCCTGTGTGATTTTTCTTCTTCACTTACTATTTCACTGTGTGAGAGGGAATGTACGTTAATGCAAAAGTTAGTGCCAGCTGAATAAGAGTTGGAAAATTTAACTAACGGTTTTCTCCATCTGAATCTATTAATTGATTGAATTTAGTTTTACTGGTAAACTATCATGAAATCATGGATTACCGGTAATCCAGCAACCTAATTAGTTTGGAAACCTGGTAGCTAAAGTTTCTTTTCTGCTCTGATGAATCTGGATCCAATAGGACAGGGGTGTCCAAACTTGGGAACTTTAAGACTTGTGGACTTCAACTCCCAGAATTCCCCAGCCAGCCTGGCTGGGGAATTCTGGGAGTTGAAGTCCACAAGTCTTAAAGTTCCCAAGTTTGGACACCCTTGCAATAGGATCTCAGTGCTTGAAAAAGTTTTAGTGCTTCCCTTACCTGACATGACATCATTAGACATTTTATAATTTCATGTGAATGGATCAGAAGAGGTTTCTTTGTTTTTTTTTAAATCCTGAAATTTGCTTTCTGTTTCAGATAAATAATTACAAAATTACAAAAACTAAATCTAGAAAAGTTAGGACATTCCTGGAAGCTTGGTTGTCAAGTGCAAGGAATCAGGAGTCTAGGTAGTTCAAATGAATATATAGTGTATTGCAAACTTAAGCTCTCTACAAGAATCTCAACTACTAATGGTCAAAGCAAATTGGCAGTAGATAAGAGGTAACAAAATTCTAGGTGGGCTGGATTTAGAGCTCTTGTGGGCATAAAGGGACTCAACACTGATGACATGTTTGACCTCTCCCTCGGTCTCAGCCTGGTCATTTCTTATATTGGTACTCAGACAAATCAGCTATCAGCAGGCATCTAGAGGTAAACAACATTTAGACATCATTCAAAATAGACAATTAAAAAGCTAAAAGGGAAAAAAAGACCAGGGCTGTTAGTACCCGGATAAGGACGCATTAATACAGGATTAACACCAGACAAACCCTTAAGCAGTAAACAATAGCCTAACGAAGGAACTACCAAGGAGATAATCACCCCCCCCCAACATTGGCAGGGTAAGCTATTCCTAAACAGGGAGCAAACCTCACACTCAGTAGTACTTATGATGTTACCTATTCAGGCAATGGACTATCTGTAAGGAAACAATCAAGCTCAGAAAACACAAAGGGTTGCACAAGTGATATTATTCAGGATAACAAAGTCAACCTAATTTTAAAATGCTGAGATTTAACCTAAGCCAGGGTTTAAACTCTCCTGTTCAACACATACATGAAACCGCTAGGCGAGATCATCCGTGGTTTTGGGGTGGGATACCATCTGTATGCTGATGATACTCAGCTATACATTTCCACCCCGAACCACCCCAACGAGGCCGTTGAAATGATGTCCCGGTGTTTGGAGGCCGTACGGGTCTGGATGGATGGCAACCGACTAAAACTCAACCCTTCCAAGACGGAGTGGCTGTGGCTTCCGGCCTCCCGGTTCAACCAGTTACTTCCATCACTGGCCATTGGGGGCGAGCAACTGGCCCCCATGGAACGGGTGCACAATTTGGGCGTCCTCCTGGATGCCCGGCTGTCCATGGATGACCATGTAACAGCCGTGGCAAGGGGGGCGTTCCATCAGGTTCGCCTGATGCGCCAATTGCGCCCCTTATTGGACCGGGATGCCCTACGCACAGTCACCCATGCGCTGGTGACGTCTCGCCTGGACTACTGCAATGCTCTCTACATGGGGCTTCCCTTGAGATGCACACGGAGACTGCAGTTGGTCCAGAACGCGGCCGCGCGGGTGATTATGGGGAGGACTAGATACTCCCCCATAACACCTCTCCTGCGCGAGCTGCACTGGCTTCCTGTAGTCTACCGAGTGCGTTTCAAGGTTTTGATTATGATCTTTAAAGCGCTTCATGGCACAGGACCTAGTTACATGCAGGATCGCATCCTGCCCCATACATCCCTACGACCAATCCGCTCACACAGAGAGGGACTTCTTCGGGTGCTGTCCGCTAAACAGTGTCGGGGGGCGACACCCAGGAGCAGAGCCTTCTCTGTGATGGGCCCAGCCCTGTGGAATGACCTCCCCCATGACATCAGGATTACTTCCGATCTCCGCTCCTTCCGTGTACAGCTGAAGACCCACCTCTTTCAATTATCTGGCCTGGCTCAACCGTAAATTTTTTCTTATTCCTCCTGACAGTCCTTTTAAATTTTAAATTGTGGTATTTCTAATGGGGTATTTTAATGGTGACTTTTAATTGTCTAAATGTGATGTAATCTGTTACCTCCTCCGTGCATGTATGTCCGTGCATGTATGTCTTAGTATATGTGTGTATTTGGATGTCTATGTGTTTGCACATGTTTTATGTTTTATATGTTTTATTGTACGCCGCCCCGAGTCCTGTCTGGAGAGGGAGCGGCTAATAAATTTAAATTTATTATTATTATTATTATTAAACATTTAAACATTTTCAGTATTGATGTTCTTTCATTATAATTTAGAAATTAGTTCACTCTATATAGTTTGAGGAAATAGCCAGAGTCCTTTGGTTACCAGGAAAGATTCTGGAAAAGATAATCAAGCAACGAATTAGCTAACACCTAGAAGCAAACAAAGTAATAGCCAAAAGCCAACATGGGTTTGTCAAAAACAGATCATGCCAGACTAATCTTATTGCATTCTTTGACAAAGTGACAAAATTAGTGGACCAGAGGAATGCCATTGATATAGTTTACTTGGACTTCAGTAAGGCATTTGATAAGGTAGACCATAACCTACTACTAGATAAAGTAGAAGAATGTGGGTTAGACAGCATCACCACCAGATGGATTCGTAACTGGCTAATCAACCGCACTCAATGTGTAGTCTTCAATGGAACTGCATCTACATGGAGGGAGACATGCAGTGGAGTACCCCAAGGCTCTGTTTTGGGCCCAGTACTCTTCAATATCTTCATCAATGATTTGGATGAAGGAATAAATGGGGAACTCATCAAATTTGCAGATGACACCAAGCTGGCAGGAATAGCTAACACTCTAAAAGATAGGCTAAAGATAAAGAAGGATCTTGACAAACTTGAACATTGGGCACTATCTAATAAAATGAAATTCAATGGTGAAAGAGTAAGGTTCTACATTTAGGCAACAAAAACAAAATGCACACATACAGTATAGGTGGTACCTTGCTCAACAGTAGTAACTGTGAAGGGGATCTTGGAATCCTAGTGGACAACCATTCAAATATGAGCCAGCAGTGTGCAGCAGCTGCCAAAAAAGCCAACACAGTTCTAGGCTGCATCAATAGAGGGATAAAATCAAGATCACATGATGTGTTAATACCACTTTATAATGCCTTAGTAAGGCCACACTTGGAATACTGCATTCAGTTTTGGTCGCCACGATGTAGAAAAGATGTGGAGACTCTAGAAAGAGTGCAGAGATGAGCAAAAAAGATGATTAGAGGACTGGAGACTAATACATATGAAGAACAGTTGCAGGAACTGGGTATGTCTAGTTTAATAGAAAGAAGGACTAGGGGAGACATGATAGCAGTGTTCCAATATCTCAGGGGTTGCCACAAAGAAGAGGGAGTCAAACTATTTTCCAAGGCATCTGAGGGTAGAACAAGAAGCAATGGGTGGAAACTAATCAAGGAGAGAAGCAACTTAGAACTGAGGAGAAACTTCCTGACAGTTAGAACAATTAATCAGTGGAACAGCTTGCCTCCAGAAGTTGTGAATGCCCCAACATTGGAAGTCTTTAAGAAGATGTTGGAAAGCCATTTGTCTGAAACGGTATAGGGTTTCCTGCCTAGGCAGGGGGTTGGAGTAGAAGACCTCCAAAGTCCCTTCCAACTCTGCTATTGTATTGTATTTTATTTATTTATTTATTTATTTCTTAGATTTTTAAACCGCCCCCTCTCCCAAAAAGGGACTATTGTATGCTATTGTATTGTATTGTACTTGGAATGGAGAGCTGGGGCCAACTCTGAGGCAACTTGATTTATTTTAATGAACATAGGTTTTCTAAGTAACTCTGCAAGAAAAATTCCCCAGAAAGAAAGATGGAAAGATAACAAAAATAAATAGAAGCCAAAAGACAAATCCTAATAGTAGTTAAATTGAAAGTAGCAAATATATTCCTATAGTGGCCATTGATAATTGTCTAGATTAGAAGATCTGTAGAAAAATCAATTTTTTGCAAACGTGTTTGGAATTGGGAATTTTTCTAAAGATTTTGATGAATGCGTCTCATCCTCTTTCTACGTCTCACTCTGCACTAAACAAAATGCACTTTCTACCTGCTGAAAAATAAGGTACAGCATTATTCCTTGAATGTTGCAGGATAAGCCTTGACATACAATGCAATAAACTCAAAAATTGGTGGCATAGATATTTGATAAACAGATAAATGAAACTTAGGGAAACCTCTGCTTCAGGATTGGCAATTCGCCCGTAAATCCTTTTCCTATGCCATTTTTAAGGGAATCATGAAATAGAATAAAATTGTTCCATTTTGCTACTTCCTGCTTCATGTTGTGCTTTTCTAGATGGTTTTTTAAAAAGAAAAATATAGCTTTAATTTGCTGACTTGGTCTAGGCAACAGCCTGATTTATATTAAAAATTGAACAATATGGTTGAGAGGAGTCACCTTCTCTTGTCTAACCTTTAAAAACCATTGTGTTCATAGCAGTACAAAACTCTTTAAAAAGTGCATTCCCCCCCCCCCCCCGCAGTTCCAATCATCAAGCAGTGCAGGCTTTCAATGAGCCTGCCATTTTTAATGTTAAAGCAAATGGAAGAAACTGCCTCTTGGCAATCTTATGCAATTTCTAAGCTTGTAAGCCACATTTCAGTCTGTCTAGGATCATATAGGCATGAAATTCAGGGTACATTTTATTTTAAATTCCATCTCTGGCCAGTATTACTGAAAATAGTGGTTGAAGTGAAAAGCACACAACTGAAGCTCTAATATGGGTTTAATGTTTATTTTTTTATTTGTGGGCCTTTAACTCAAGCCTGAAAAAACATGAAACTCCGAGGTGTACAATATTCATGCTCAATGCAAACAAAGATACTTTTGATCTGGCTATGTCTGGCACCTGTTCCTTAAAGGAGCTTTGCCATTTCCTGGGCTGGCATGGCAGCTGTACGGATTCAAGAAAAGATCTGACTGTGTTTCAAGGGTGATGACTGGACACTGACATAATGTTGTATTCCATGGCTGTCTCTGTAATGTTTCTAGTACTCAAGAGCATGTTTTTCTATCCTCCTTTTGAATCCCAGCAAAGACACTGTTCTTCTAAGGAACAGTAGATAGGTACAGCAAGGCTGTCTATGCCATATATAAAACTTCCTTGTTTATATCAAATTCAAATATAACTTATCTCTAAACCACTGTTTTGCTGGCTGAGCAATTCTGGGAGTTAAAGTCCACGCATCTTAAAGTTGCCAAGTTTGAAAAATACTGCTTTAAACCCTGCTAGACGTTTCTCAGTAGCAAAAGAGAAAACAGTGTTCCCAGCCTTGCTAGCAATGTATAGCCCATATAGCAATGTCTATATAGCCATAGCCATTGTGCATCATTGCCACACAAATTGCAAACCTTGGGAAAGGTATGCGCCTCAGCTACAAAGATTTTAACATGTTACTACTTGCCCTCCTGACATTATTATACATATAGGGAAACTAATATAAAATATCACTTAGCTAAACTATCTACAAAAACGGAGCGTCAAAATAGTGGCCAAGATTGTGTGATCAAAATTCTATGCTTTTACCTATGTTGCACATGTGATGCACATCAACAAGAACAGGGTTTTGGTCATCGCTACCATCTTGAATCCTTTGACCTCACCTACAACCCTGGATGCCCCTAGTTGAATCAGGATTGTTGACTGACTTTCATAATACCTAAGCACTAGCAAAATATCTAGACAAATATCTTCTACTCATCCAATTATTTGTGAAGAAGAGAACATAATTTTTGCAGAAGTAACCTATGTAGCTGTCTGTAACCTTCACATAGTGATGTGTAATGCTCCTTTTTTTCTTTTCTCATTTGTTTCTTAATGTAACCTTCAACAATTGCAGAGAGTGTGAAGAGCTGTTGTGATGTACTGGTTCAGATGTTGAGCTAGAGTTGGACAGGCCCAGATTCAAGCCGATTTTTAGCCATGGAAGCTCACAGCATCACTTTGGGCTACTCAATCTTTCTCAGCCTAACCTATCCATGGGTTATGGAATCACATATACATGCCCCACTTTGGTATCCTGTATGGATATTCTGCTTTCCTGTGGGTATACATTCGCTTACAGCAACATAATCCACAAGCCAAACAAGCTATTTCAGAATCACTTGAATCAGAATGAATTAACTATTTCTAGGGGGAAAAAATATGAAAGAGAAAAAGCAGAGGGGAACAGCTGTCACCCTATTCAGACTGAGAATCACTACCTGCCTTTGCAGCTTTCAGTTTTTATTTAATTGATTATAATTTATTTATATTATACTTAGTGCCCCTTTCTACATTCATGGATATTTAGTAAGTCGCTTCCATGCAGTCATTTGTCTACAATCTACTCACTTCAGCAAGAGAGTTGCATCTTTGGTTTGCAATAATCTTTCTTTCCTATCAAATTTTATGCATCCCAGATACCAAGAAATGGTACGTTCTTTATCATGACTTACTTGGAAGGCAAAAGGTAGGGATGCTGACCTTCTACTTCTGTCATTACCTTTTACTGCTTCCTTCAGGTATCCCTTGCTTAATTTCCTTCATATCTTGAGTCTCCGAACTGTTGGAATTAGGACTTCCAGCCTGGAAAATGCATTTGTGAGTTGGAAACTTAATGATCCTGATGTGTCTCTTATTAGAAAGGACCAATGGTTGGGTGACTCAACGGTATTCATTTAATGTCACTGAATGCATGCCATAAGAAACCCCCAAAAGAATACTGAGATTCTATTTATATCCCAGAGACATTTTGGCTCCTGGGTTCAGTGACTGTATGTTTTTGTTAATTGTGCATGACCCCTATGGGAACCTGCCACTGAATCAAGGAGAGACAGGAATAGGGCCCAAAGTATTTAGGAGGAGAAATTTGAAGAGTGCAGCATACTTCATCTACCAAAATTATACTCTTGCTTGCCAGGAAACCAATGTTTGCTCTTTTCTCATATTGCTTCTGCAGAAAGGTTATACGGATGGGCACACACAGATACAGGGGAAAATCCAGAAAGGGTTTAGGAAGCAACAGGATATCACTGGGTCGTGGAAAAGTCTCTGCTTACTTTGTAAACAGAAACTGCTAGGATATAAAATCAAAACATTGGAAAAATGCAGTAGAATTTGGCAAACCCCCTTTAAAAAAAAAAAAGAAAGAGAGAGCGAGAGCGAAAGAAAGAACAATCTTGGCATACTTTGCTAAGCATGGTTAAGTAAATGTTAAAAATCTGGTTGCAAACATATACGTAGAGCAGTTGGCTTTGTAACTGCCAATAACAATAACGTGTACATTTCAACTGGGGATCATGTGAGCAAATGTCTTGCTACCTTGTGCCCTTCATTTATGGGTTCTACCTTTTCTTTTCTTTGAAATAATCATCCAAAATCTATAGCAATAGCACTTAGACTTATATATCACTTTACAGTGCCTTATAGGCCTCTCAGGCAGTTTACAGAGTCAGCATATTGCCCCCAACAATTTGGGTCCTCATGTTACTGACCTCAGAATGATGGAAGGCTGAGTCAACCTTGAGCCGGTTGGGATCGAACTGCTGGCAAATAGCAGAGTTAGCATGCAATACTGCATTCTAACCACTGTGCCATCACGACTATAAATGCTATTGGTTTATGAAAAGGGTGAAGATCTTGTTGCAGTGCTGAGAAAAATTATGCCTCCAAACGAACATCCACAAGAATGATCTTGAGTATTTTGACAGCATTTTATCAGATTAAGTGCCTATAAAACTGTTCCTTGGCTTCTATGAACAGGAAAATTGTAAAAAAAATAATGTCAGACATGTTATGGGATTTCACAATTCTAATGCAGTCAGAACATTCCAGATCTTTCATCTACGTGAAATAGATGGGTGGGGGGAGGGGGAGAAGCCCTTAAAAATCTTTGTACTTTACTGGATTAGAATTCTTAGGACAAGGATTAATCATAGAAGAACATGGAATTTGTTTAAATGTTTAGAAGATTTACTGAATAAATTATGAACAACTTGATAAGGTAAAGGTTCCCCTTGGACATATGTGCTAGTCGTTCCTGACTCTAGGGGGCGGTGCTCATCTCCGTTTCAAAGCCAAAGAGCCAGCGTTGATCGAAGATGTCTCTGTGGTAATGTGGCTGGCATGACTAAATGCCGAAGCTGCACGGAACGCTGTCACCTTCCCACCAAAGGTGGTTCCTATTTTTCTACTTGCATTTTTATGTGCTTTTGAATTGCTAGGTTGGCAGAAGCTGGGACAAGTAACGGGAGCTCACTCTGTTACGCTGCACTAGCATATTGAGCTGCCAAACTGCCGACTTTTCTGATCTTCTGGTCTTAGACACTGAGCCACCACGTCCCTTTTGAACAATATGATAGGAGGATGAAAATTTACAATCATTTGGCTGAGCCTAATTGTCTTTATCGCCTGACCCAGGTCTGGCATTTAGTTATCTGTACCTTCCCAGACATTTCTATTCCTTGGCCTGGACAAGATTAGCACCTGGATGAAAACAGCTGGTGGAAAAGAAACTAAAATTAGTTGATGTCAGTGTTGACAAGGTTTTCCATGTTTTGAGAGATGTGCCATCTCCAATCTATTAGGAATTATCGAAAGGACTCTACTTTTATATTTATTAATTGGACTGTGGCCTTGAAGATTTTTTAATTCCTCTGTGCAATTCCTAAATGATATGAAGTCTTTCCACTGCTCACAGTGCTGTTTAATGTCTATGTGTATTTTACCCATATAGTAAGGCCGTAATATTATTATTTTCTTTCTTCTTATTTTACTCCTCCTCTTATTAATATTATTATGATTATCATTATTCTGTTGTTTTGCATACTTCTGCTCTGGAGACGAATTCCTTATGTGTTTAATCACACGTTGCCAAATAAAGAATTCAATTGAATTCTGATAGCGTTGCACCTCACGAGCAATGTTCCCTCTAATTTTTTTTCAGTGTGAGCAGAAAAGTATAATGTTTGAGTGGCACATTTTTATGCCTGAGCAGCACCTGAATTTTTTTCACAGGTGTCACCTAAGACAACAACAAAATCAGTATTATTTGAAACTCAAAGTTATGTTTATTCAAGGTACCCGCTTAATTAAAAGTGTTATATAGTATCACTTAACAACGCTCCTGCTTAGCAACCAAAATGTTGGGTCAGAAACTCTGGCATTTGAAGCACGCAAGTCTTAAAGCTGTCAAGTTACAAGATCCTTGCATCCCTAACCCTTTAGGAAAAAAAACCCCAAGGGGTCTTCAAACTTGACAGCTTTAAGACTTGTGGACTTCAACTCCCAGAATTCCTCCTCCAGTCATGTTGGCTCAGGAACTCTTGCATTTGAAGTATGCAAGTCTTAAAGCTGTCAAGTTGCAAGACCCTTGCACCCTTAACCCTTTAGAAAAAAAAACCCAGGGTCTTCAAACCTGACAGCTTGAAGACTTGTGGACTTCAACTCCCAGAATTCCTCCTCCAGTCATGTTGCGCGACGTCATCTGCGTGGATCTGCTCCATCTTCGGTTTTTTTCACAGGGGGCAGGGCTGCTGCTGAAGATGCCGACGAGCCCCTGCTGCCACCAGAATAACAGCTGCCTCCTCTTCCTCCTCCTCCAACAGCACCACCACATTTGGAGTGAAGCCGCCAAAGCTCCTGCTGGCGCCCCCGCCCGTGGCAGTGGCGGCGGCACATCCCCCTCCACTCGGAGCACCTGAGCTGGGCACCGCATTACCCCTGCTGCCCCCTCCTCCTCCACCGTGCTTTTGAGAAGCCATGAGGCTTTTTTTCCCCCTGCTCCCCTCCACCGCCTTCCTACTGGCTCCCGTGGCCTCATGACTCCTCAAAAGCACAGCAGAGGAGGAGGGGGCAGGGGTAATGCGGGGCTCAGCTCAGGTGCTCTGAACAGAGGGGGAGGCGCCGCTGCCATGGGCAGGGGCGCCGGCGGGAGCTTTGGCGGCTTCCTTCTCACTGTCAGGAAATCTGCAGCAGCGTCGGGCAGCAAATGTGGTGCTGTTAGAGGAGGAGGAGGAGGCAGCAGATATTCCGGTAGTGGCAGGGGCTTGAGGGTTTATTTTAGCTGCAGCGCTGGGTGCAAGCAGCTAGGATTGGCCGTCCACAAAAGACCTCCCCGGGCTTGCTTTGCTGAACTAGCGTCAGTCGCCCCGCACTCACCAAAACAAGTCCGGGGAGGTCCTTTGCGGTTCTAGCCGTCTGCAAAGGACCTCCCCAGCCTCCGGTGCCTGTGACAGTACAAAACACTGCGCGGCAGTTGGAAACTGCTGCGCAGTGTTTTCTTTCCACCTGCGCGGCCGCGCAGCTGCACAACTTGGGGGGAACAGTGCTCACAAGCTTTAAATCTTCAAGGAACTTGGTTATCTAACTTGTGATTTCCCTGTCAGGCCTGCAGTCATATTCCTTTTTTAGGATCTTTGGCCTGCCACACTCTTTATTATTTCATTATGCTGTTTCATTAGTGTAGTAATTGGGAGGGGGAATAGAAAGGAGTAGAATTGTGGAATGTGTTGTTGTCATTCTTTTCTAGAAGCTCAAGGTCATCTTTTGTCTCCACACCTCTGCGCCTGACTGGAACCAGCTGGGTGGAGATGCCAGCGTGGCTGAAGAAAATTGGACCATGTGATGGATTTATGGGTGTGGGGAAAGATCATGAACTTTCAACTGGGTGGAATCCCAGGAAGTTTTCAGATTTGGGATTCTACAGTTCGTTGCCAACATGTCTGTCTTATTAAATTGGAACTTTAAGGATAGCTCTGCCTTGGACTCTGATTTAATTCTGCATGATATTTGGAACGCTGACATTCCCATTATAAAAGTCACATTCTTATTAATATATTTCCAGATGTTTTACAGAGATGATATCAGAATCAGTGAGCCATTTTTTTTCTAGTTAGTCCTGTTCCTGGCTATCATTTATAATTTATTACTTTTCATGGGATTCCCTGATCATTTTGCTTCCTTTTCTTGGTGCAAGGATTGTTTACTTTGTAGAAGAAGCGCCTTGTATGCAGAAATGAAAATATATTCTTAGATTGACTCAGGAAGGCAATATCTTGTGGATGGAATGTGAAGTTCTAGCTCATTAAATTATGAGGTGCCCAAGCAGTGTTGTGGGAATGTCTCATATTTCATTATTCCGTCAGCTCTCATATTTGGAGAGGTACATTATCTTGCCATGTTTCTGCCTTATCTTGCCATGTTTCAACTAAATCCCACTGGATTTTTCAAGGATGTGCTTGTCCACAGAATCTTCTATCAATGTGTACTCCTTTCCTGCGCGAGCTGCACTGGCTACCTGTGGCCTTTCGGGTGCGTTTCAAGGTGTTGATCGTCATCTTCAAAGCACTCCATGGCTCGGGACCTAGTTATTTGCGGGATCGCATTCTACCCCATACATCCCTGCGACCAATCCGCTCTCACAGAGAGGGCCTCCTCCGGGTACCATCCGCTAAACAGTGCGGGCGGGCGGTGCCCAGGAGTAGGGCCTTCTCTGTGATGGGCCCAACCCTCTGGAACGACCTCCCCCCCGATATTAGAACCACCTCTGATCTCCGCTCCTTCCGCAAGAAACTCAAGACCCACCTGTTCCAAGTAGCTGGTCTGGCCTAATTATAATTATAATCGTAACTATATTTAACATCTATTACTAACTTTCCTGGATGGCTTTTAAAATTTTATATTGGGGTTTTAAACGGGTTTTAAAATTGTTTTTAATTATTTAAATTGGTTTTGGGATTTTATATACAGACAGTGTGTGTGTGTTGTTTCTGCTCTATGTCTTATGTTATTTTCTGTTGTTTTGATTATGAATGGTCTGTACACCGCCCCGAGTCCCTTTCCTTAGATAAACTCAGAAATTCCATCAAAACCTTCCTAGGAAATTCCAAGCAAACTTTTTTTTACTTATGGTGTAGCTTTACTTCAGATCTCACATTTGATTAGTAGATGGCACTCTTAACAATTGCTCCTTTGATATCCTCATTGATTTCTTTTTTGGCGTGATCTAGACACTTCAGATTGTTTGTCAAACCTAATCGATCCTGGGTCTCATTCGGAACAAAACCTTCAGGGTTGTGGGCAGGGCATCGTGATCCAAGTCCCTCCCCTTTTTGATGCACATCACATGCATTTCTCAAGGACTTGGACTGAAATGTTGCATCAACCATCTTTCAGATATTGACCTTACTTACCCACAGATACCCTCATAAAAGAAATAAAGAACAACAAAAATGCCCTTCTTCTGTATTATTCTATTGTATCCACACCATTTCTGTGGACTTCTTCAGAATTTGCAAATTTATATTTTATGTAATATATATTTAGCTGATTTAAATTCTAAATGTGTTTTTAAATACACCCTTGCTCGGACAGAATTGTAAACTTGTTACTATAACTACTGTTTACTCTCACTTTGTATACCCTTCAACCAAATGTTGCTGAGGTTAAATAGTTTAGATTTGGAGAAACGTTACAAGGCACTCAACGCTCTGAGGCATTTTAACAGGAACCAACAGGAAGTGGCTTCAGTGGAAGTGGACATTCACTTATAAACAGAGTGAGACCAACAAATCCTCTTCACCCCTCCCTCAGCGTTAGGGAGCCTTGCCTCCTCTTTCCACGTAGGCTTACTTTTGAATCACTTTGTGACCCTTTAAAATAGTAAAATAAAATGCTTTTATTGATGGTGGCTTATCCCTGGTACTCTAGAATATTAATGAATTTTCATTTCTAGATTCTCCATGTCACTTTTTTCTGGTGGGTTAGGAGATTGTCTGTCAGCCAGTCAGGGATTTTGATTCTTCTGCTATCACTGTTGTTTACCCCAAAACACTGCTGCTTTCTTGCTTATTACATTATAGTGCTTACATCCAGGCCGCCAGATTTTGCCATAATGATATGCTCCAATCTGACTAGCTCTTCCATAATTAGGCTAAATCTCTGTCTCCTGTTTTATAGATCCCAGAATTCAGATTTACAATGGTTCTAGAATCTGGCAAACAGACGGAGGGCCAGAAATATATTGGTGTGATCACATTCCATATGATGGAATGAGATTGTTGTAAAATAATTGCAAGAACCAAAATCGAGGGCAAAGCTGACAATGCAGATCTTGTGACAACCTGAGCTATTGTCTCTACTAGGGACATAGTGAATGTGCCATACTAGTGCCACTTCTGTTCTAATGAATAGTTTGGCTGCCTATCTGTCATATCACCGCGCCTATGTCTGGACCACAGACCCAACTCACTAACGATGTTCTCAGAAAGAGACTTAGCCTGCTGCTGGAAGTGCTATGAGAAGAAATAGTGGATTGGGCTAGGATCCTGTAGTAGTTAATCTGTGGGATTAGGATTGAAGAAAGCCAAAATATACTTTGGACAAGTCATGTTATCTCAGCCTATGATACTCCACAGGATTGTTCTGAGAAAGAATAAAAGGACAGAATGCAATGTATACCACCTTGAGTTCCTTGAAGAAAGTCTAGTTATCAATTAACCGAAGAAACAATCATCTTCCTGTGACTTTTCTTATTGCTAGATTGCAATAGCACATAGGCTTATATACCTCTTCATAATGCTTTACAGCATTCTCTAAGAGATTTACCGAGTCAGCATATTGCCCCCAACAACCTCGGTCCTCATTTTACCAACATTGGAAGGATGGAAGGCTGAGTCAACATTGAGCTGGTCAGGATTGAACTCTTGGCAGTTGGAGAGTCAGTCTGCAATACTGCATTCTAGCCACTGAGCCACCACCATTCTTGATCACAATATATATCTCTGCCATTCTTGTCAGAGTCATCATTTGGAGTCATCTACAGGAAGCCCTTCAAAACCATATTGCTATAATACGTTTACATATCTATCATGTCTTGAACGTTTTGTTGCTTTCTAGGTGCTCCAGCATTAGATATAGAGAATTCCATACGAGGTGCAATGACAATAAAGTAAACTAAACTAAACTTTCCACTTTGCCTCATAGGTTGTATCCTCCAATGCTTTGGGACTTCCTATTTGTTTGTATTGACCATAATGATTCCCAAACGGCTTAAATTGAATCCAAAATGCAGATGGATTTGGAGAAAATATTTACGACAGCCTTGTAGTAAATAGTATAATTGGAAAATATATTTATTTATTTATTTATTTATTTATTTATTTATTTATTTATTTATTTATTTATTTATTTATTTAATTTGACTTCTTAGTCGCCCCCTCTCCCCCCAGGGACTCGGGGTGATGTACAATAGCAACAATCACAGCAATATAATATGGAGGAGGTAGAAAATAAATAAATAAATTACAGTACTTTGAGACAATTAAAACCCCAATGGCAGTTAAAATTTAAAAATTAAAATTAACAATTAAAAATGCCCAAGAGGTGGAGAAGCTCTAAATTTAAGCCAGGCTGGCTAGTCAGAACAGGTGGGTCTTCAGTTTCATACGGAAGGAGCGGAGGTCAATTGTTGTCCTAATGTCTGGGGGGAGGTCATTCCAAAGGGTAGGGCCCGTCACAGAGAAGGCCCTACTCCTGGGCGCCGCCCTCTGACACTCTCTGGAGGACGGCACCCGGAGGAGTCCCTCTCTGTGCGAGCGAATAGGTCGCAGGGATGTGTGGGGCAGGACGCGATCCCGCAGGTAACTAGGCCCTGTGCCATGGAGCGCTTTAAAGATGGTGACTAACACCTTGAAGCGCACCCGGTAGGCCACAGGAAGCCAGTGCAGCTCGCGCAGGAGAGGTGTTATATGGGAGAACCTCGTTCTCCCCATAATTACCCGCGCGGCTGCATTCTGGACCAACTGCAGTCTCCGGGCGCACCTCAAGGGGAGCCTCATGTAGAGAGCATTGCAGTAGTCCAGGCGAGACGTCACCAGCGCGTGAGTGACTGTGCGCAGGGCCTCCCGGTCCAAAAGGGGTCGCAATTGGCGCACCAGGCGAACCTGGTGGAACGCCCCCCTCGCCACGGCTGCCACATGGTCATCCATAGCCAGCCGAGCATCTAGGAGGACGCCCAAATTGCGCGCCCGTTCCACCGGGGCTAATTGCTCGTCCCCGATGGCCAGAGATGGAATGTACTGGTTGAATTGGGAAGCCGGGAGCCACAGCCACTCTGTCTTGGAGGGGTTGAGCTTGAGCCTGTTGTCCCCCATCCAGACCGTACGGCTTCCAGACACCGGGACACCACTTTGACGGCCTCGTTGGGGTGGTTTGGGGTGGAAATGTACAGCTGTGTGTCGTCAGCGTACAGATGGTATCCCACCCCAAAACCACGGATGATCTCGCCCAGCGGCTTCATATATGTGTTGAACAGGAGAGGCGAGAGGACCGACCCCTGTGGGACCCCACAAGTAAGGGGCCTCGGGGTCGACCTCTGCTCCCCTGCCAACACGCATTGCATCCGGCCAGAGAGGTAGGAGCGGAACCACCGCAACATGGTGCCTCCGACCCCTAACCCCTCCAGACGGCGCAATAGGATACCATGGTCGATGGTATCGAAAGCCGCCGAGAGGCCTAATAGGACAAGGATAGAGGAGCAACCCCTATCCTTTGCCCTCCAGAGATCATCCACCAACGTGACCAAGGCCGTCTCCGTGCTGTGGCCGGGTCGGAAGCCGGACTGGCGTGGGTCTAGATAATCAGATTCCTCCAGGTGATGCGGGAACTGCTGAGCCACCACACTCTCAACAACCTTCGCTAAAAAAGGAAGGTTGGAGACAGGACGATAATTTGCTAGCTCCTTTGGGTCCAGAGAAGGCTTCTTGAGCAGGGGTCTCACCACCGCCTCTTTCAAGGTGGCTGGTAAAAGGCCCTCACTCAACGAAGCGTTCACCAGTCCCAGTAGCCAGCCTCGTGAACCCTCCCAGGAAGCCAGTACAAGCCAGGAGGGACACGGGTCCAGTAAACATGTGGTGGCTCGCAGTCGCCCACGCAACCTGTCCAAATCTTCGGTGACAACAGGGTCAAACTCCTCCCAGCGTGGTCTCTCAAGACTTGCCTTGGACGCCCCCCCCTGGAGCACTGAAGGGGGTCCATCCCCTCTGGATCTGATCGATTTTATCCTGCAGGTATTCCCCAAATTCCTCTGCCCTGCCCTGCAATGGGGGATCCCGCTGCCCCTGTGACAGAAGGGAGCGGGTCACCCGAAACAGGGTGGCAGGGCGGTTCTCTGCGGACGCTATAAGGGTGGCACAATATCGACGTTTGGCCACCCTTATTGCCACAAGGTAGGTCCTTAAGTAGGCTCTTACCTGTGTTCGGTCAGATTCGGAGCAGGAGGATCTCCACTTGCTCTCTAGGCGTCTCCTGTGGCGTTTCATCGCCCTTAGCTCCCCGTTAAACCAGGGAGCCCGGGTCGATCGTTGCCATCGGAGAGGCCGCAAAGGCGCAACCCGGTCTAAGGCTCCGGCAGCCGCACTATTCCATGCAGCTACCTACTAAAATAATCCATAGGAAGCCATTTCTAATACATCCAAAGGTCACCAAATCAATATGCTCACTTGAATTTCTAAAAGATATGTTTTGAAAGCACTCTTAGAATTGTGTCTCTTAAAATAGTTTCTTCACTCTTTACACCAACATAATATTAAATGGCAAAAGATATTTGAGAGAAAGCTGCATTAATGGAGAAATCTGCTTTTCAAAAGAGAATAATATTTTGTAAACCCTACTGACTGAATGCAAATCTTGAAGTTAGCAAAACAAACTCTTTAATTCCCAGATGCAGAAACTTCCTTCAATTATATCTACCTCTTTTTATCCATACCAGAGCCAAGTGAAGTAATCTGAATCTAATTACTGCCTTTATAGTTATGACTATGTCCAAATCCAAATAAAACAGAAGTATACGCCTTCCATCTAAACAATCGCACAGCAAATAAAAAGTCAAATGTTTTGTTTTGTTTTTTTGGAAAGGGGATGAAATGCAACTGCCACCCCAGATATCTTGGAATCCTTGACTGATTCCTTACATTTGGAAAACATCTTCAATTTTTCACAAAAATTGAAACTTTCCACACCATTCTCATGATTTCATGTTCTTTCTAAGATTGCCCCCTCTCCCCTTCTTATCTCAGGTGACAACAACCAATAGTTCAAGAGTGGACTAAGATAAAGCCATCAACTCCTAGAGACCTATACCAATACATAAAATATTAGACTTTCTACCTCTTACCAAGCTTAAGTCTCGGAAACCAATTGAGACAACATACCACAATTTATGATCCAGATGAAAAATTCTGATTAAAATGGGTGAGCTTTAATAACCAAGCATATCATGCAGATCCCCCCCCCCCAAAAAAAACCATTTCCAGGAATGCAGTTGCCCTGAAAAATATAGAGCCACCTGAATAGAATCAGGATAGGCCATATCAGAATTATGGCAAAGCTCTTTAAGTGGGCTACAACGTGACTGCAGTACATCAGAACAAATAGTAATACACATAATCTGAGAATATTCCTGTTAGATATTGTAAATAGTTATAGAGGTTTCCACTCCAGTCCTCCATTTAGGCGGGAAGCCTGGGTAAATCTGATTGGTTGAGAGGCCTGACAGCTCCCTAAAAAAGGGGAGCTGTCAGACCTCACAGTTGCTGGATTGTACATACTTGTCTGCTAATAAAGAGCTGTTGTTGCCTTCATGTCTGGAGTCTGTCCTCTCATTGCCCTGATCTAACACTGGCGACGAAGGTGGGATCGAGAGGAAGATAGGACAAAGAAGAACAACGAGACAATCCAGCAAGTAATCCAGCCCGGAGCATTCGGCGCGGCTTTGAGCAGCCATTTTAAGGCGGCAAATTCAAAACGCAGAACAAAATGGCTATGCACGCTCCGCCAACTCCGTTCGACCCCATAAACGAGCATTGGGAGTCATACATGTTAAGATTCGAGTGTTTCCTGGAAGCCAACAATCTTATGGGGGTGCCAGACTCCCAAAAGAAGAATATGTTCCTGGAATACTGCGGCAGAGAAGTTTTTGAAACGGCTAAGGACCTGTCAGAGCCAACCCTGATTCAGGCCATAACCTGGACGGCCTTGCAACAGACTTTGCTAACACACTACGCGCATCTTAGATCGTTTAATATGCGGGGTAAGAGACATTCCATTACAGAAACGCCTGCTGGCTCGAACTAACCTAACCCTGCAAATCGCCCTTGATGAAGCAAGAGCATCTGAATCTGCTGACCGGTCTACAGAGACGCTACAGTGCCAACACTACGCGCCCCAGACCGCCACTAAGCAAGCGAGAGTTCACCATGAGGCCGCAGACCAGGAAACTGATGACAGCGAGTGTGATGACAGCTACTGCATGCGCAGCAGCCACACGAAACCGGCGCGAAATTTCAACCCCAGCTTGCCGCCCTGCGCAAGCTGCGGAGGGAGCCATCCCTGGTCTACTTGTAAATTCTGGGACGCAATTTGCCGAAATTGCGAGAGAAAAGGGCACATCGCAAAAGCGTGCCGCAGTTACGGGCCTGCCACCACTTGGCAGCCACAAACACGCCAACAGAGGCCCACCTCAGGGGCTTGGCACAACCAGAAAGGGCGCCCAGAGAGAGAACCAAGGGAGTCAGCCCAGAGAGAGTATTCCCAGAGAGAGTATTCCCAGAGAGAACCACTCAGAACCTATCTCACCACGATAGATCGGGTCCGCACAAGGTGGCCCAAAAAGCTGAAGCTCACAGTCCTCATTGAGGACGCTCGAGCTAGAGATTGACACAGGATCATCACTCACAATCATTTCCTGGTCAACGCTCAAAACGGCTATTCCTAGCCTCAAAAAACACCAACTACGGAAACCAGACATCATGCCAGGGGAACCAAGTCCCCATCGTCGGCCAGGGCACCTTCAAGGTCCAATTCAAGACCATCACAGCCCAGCTACCCGTCACAGTGGCGAGCGCAACCCTGCAAAGCCTCCTGGGGCTCGACTGGTTCGAGGCTTTAGGCCTGGCTGTCACCGGCATCAACGCGGTCCAGGACAACAGCGCTGCCGAGGCAGTTTTTAAGGAGTTCGAGGACGTCTTCAGCTCCGGTCTCGGTAAGTATGTGGGGACACCAATCTCATTTAATTTGGACCCCAACGTAGCGCCGATCAGGCTCAAGCCCAGGAGGGTACCTTTCGCCCTCCGACCCAAAATTGACAAGGAAATTGACAAGCTGGTGAACCAGGGGATCCTAGAACCAGTCGACCATGCTCGCTGGGTGACCCCGATAGTGACCCCGGTCAAGCTGGATGGGTCAGTCCACATCTGCGCGGACTATAAATGTACAATTAATGTCGCGCTACAACAGAGCGCCTACCCTGTCCCGTTGTGCAGCACTTACTACATTCGCTAAGGCCAGGAAATTTTTTTGCGAAATTAGATATGGCGCAGGCATACCAACAGTTGCCTGTAGATGGCGCCATGGAGGAGGCCCAGACCATTGTGACGCATAGGGGTGCATTCAAATGCAACCACCTACAATTCGGTGTTAGTATCGCCCCTGGACTGTTCCAAAGCGTCATGGAACGACATTTGCAGGGGATACCAGGAGTCGTCCCCTATTTTGATGACATATTGGTATCGGCTGCAAATGAGGTGCAACTTTTAAAATGCGTTAGGGCTGTTTTGACAAGAATTCGCGAAAAGGGTCTCCGCCTCAAGAAAGAAAAATGCCAAATTAATGTGCCCAGGGTAGAGTTCCTGGGGTACATGATTGATGGTTCTGGGATCCATCCGACATCCCCAAAAATAAAAGCAATCAGACCGAGTTGCAAGCTTTCCTCGGGCTCTTTAATTTCTACAGCGTCTTTCTCAGACAGAAAGCGACAGTTGCTAAACCTCTACACCGGTTGCTAGCCAAAAATGCCAAGTGGACCTGGGGACGAGCAGAGGCCACCGCTTTCGCCGCTGTCAAGCGCCTCCTGACAACAGACTCCCTGCTGGTCCAGTACAGCCAAACGCTGCCGCTGGTCCTAACTTGCGACGCCTCACCGTTCGGCGTCGGCGCGGTCCTCAGCCACAGGATGCCGAATGGAACCAAAGCCCCCATCACCTTCTACTCGCGAACCTTGTCTCCTGCTGAAAGAAACTACAGCCAATTGGACAGGGAAGCCTTGGCTGCTATACCGGGAGTCAAGAGGTTCCATGAGTACCTCTACGGGTGAGACTTCGAACTTGTGACCGATCACAAGCCACTGCTGGGGCTGCTGGCTGGGGACCGACCCACGCCGGTGTCCCTATAACCATGCATAACCAGGTGGACTGTTTTCCTGGCTGCCTATTCGTACAAACTCGTTCATCGCCCCGGCTCCATGCTCGGTCACGCCAACACACTCAGCCGCTACCCCCTGCCTGAACTGCTTGCAGACCCCACTCCGGAGACCCCGGTCCTCCTCATAGACTGTTTGGACTCTGGACCGGTCTCCTCTACAGACGTTTCCCGCCTTTCGGCGAAGGACTCAATTATTACTCGATTATTGGTAAACATACCGGACTTTGTCGCTAGCCCACAACGAGCCCCAAGTGAACAAGCTCCAAGGACTCCAGCCGCGGCTAGGGGTAAGTTCCAGCAACTTCCATCGCCTGGAGCAGAGGAGCACAGAGGTCCCTCTGACCTGCTCCACGAACCGGTTCAAAATGAACTGCGCAGGTCTGAGCGAGTCAGGCAAAGACCCGCCTATCTCAAAGACTACGTAACCAATAGGAACACTCCGACTTAGAGGGGAGGAGTGTTAGATATGTAAATAGTTATAGAGATTTCCACTCCAGTCCTCCATTTAGGTGGGAAGCCTGGGTAAATCTGATTGGTTGAGAGGCCTGACAGCTCCCTATCAAAGGGGAGCTGTCAGACCTCACAGTTGCTGGATTGTACATACTTGACTACTAATAAAGAGCTGTTGTTGCCTTCATGACTGGAGTCTGTCCTCTCATTGCCCTGATCTAACTATTCCCTTAGGAAATTTCAAGGCAGCACAGCCACACCAGAAACAATTAGATGGTTAGCTTCCTTAGATATCGAATTATAACATTTATCTTATTGTGAGTCTATGGTGCCATATTATGGTGAGTGTGTGTGTGTGTAAGGCACCTGAGGGTAGAACAAGAAGCAATGGGTGGAAACTAATCAAGGAGAGAAGCAACTTAGAACTGAGGAGAAACTTCCTGACAGTTATAACAATTAATCAGTGGAACAGCTTGCCTCCAGAAGTTGTAAATGCTCCAACACTGGAAGTCTTTAAGAAGATGTTGGATAGCCATCTGTCTGAAATGATATAGGGTTTCCTGCCTAAGCAGGGGGTTGGACTAGAAGACCTCCAAGGTCCTTCCAACTCTACTATTGTATTGTATTGTATTGTATTGTACTGTACTGTATTGTATTGTATTGCATTGCATTGCATTGCATTGCATTGTATTATATTGCATTGTATTGTGTCTGATACACACACACATAATTTCAATATATGCTAAATCACCATAATATGGTTGTCAAGCCGGCCTCCCTCAGCAACCAAGAAAGAAACCACTTAACTCCATTTTGCAGAATTAAGAGTACTTTTACTGGTTATGAAAAGATAGCAGCTAAGCAAAGCAAGATCTGAGGCAAAAGTGTGCGAAATCATACATATCAATATGTGACCAGCCCCCTCCCCCTGGTAAACCTCATCCCACTGTCCAATCTGCAAATCCCTCAGGTGCCATGTGAGTTTCATCTTCAAGGAGCATCATCAGGTTGGTATGCAGGATGGTTGGCCTTGACCAACACCAAGCACTAGTCTCCAGCATGCTCAGTAGACAGTGAGATCAAAACTCCCTTTTTACAATCTCTCCTGTACTAAAACTTCCCCTCCCAAATACCAAGCCCCCCCTCCCCATTTCAATGGCAGTCGAAAGCAAATAGCGAAGCCGAGGCTGACAATGGTTCTATAGACACACACACGTATGTGTGTGTATATAATAATATGTAATAATAAGTAATAATATAATACGTAATAATATAACATAACATAACATAACATAACATAATATAATATCACATGTATACACACATATATATTATATATATATATATATGTGTGTATATATATATATATATGTGTATGCATATATATATATATATATATATATATATATATATATATATATATATATACACATACAAATATATATACAACACATATATTATACACATACAAATATATATACAACATATATATGTATGTATGTATGTGTATGTGTATGTGTATGTGTATGTGTATGTATATGTATATGTATATGTATATGTATATGTATATATGTGTGTGTGTGTGTGTGTGTGTGTATTCGTAGATTTTCACGGGTGTAGGTATGCTGGTTTTGTTGTATTCGGATCTTTTCCCGTGTAAGATTGAGATTGTCTTTGCAACGTTTCGGCAAGATCTTGCCGAAACGTTGCAAAGACAATCTCAATCTTACACGGGAAAAGACCCGAATACAACAAAACCAGCATATACATACATACATACATACATACATACATACATACATACATACATACGTTGTATTTGTGCTGATAAATAAACAAAGGGAGACTAGTATAGATCTATTTCAAGCTATTTAGCTCTCATCAGCTAGCCATACACTTACTGGGATTTGAACCTGGGCTGTATTACACATTAGGCAGATGTCTTAGCCACTAAGCCAAAGGCTCTCCTCCTTATCAGCTGAGCCAGGGAAATAGGTATATATTTGTGTTACAACCCCTGGTATGCCACTCCCCCTTTCTGTCCTTTGGCTCATTACAGAAGACCATCCACGCTAAATAGCTTGAAATAGATCTATACTAGTCTCCCTTTATTTATTTATCAGCACAAATACAACACAAATACACACACACACACACACACATGTACTTAAGCTCATATTTGTGTTTGTATGCATAATGTGTTTTATCAGTGTTGTATATCAGTAGTTGCATGACTTCTGTAGATGCCATATGCTAAATAAATAAATAAATAGAATCTGCGTAGGGGCATGCTTTTGTATAGGTTGTTATTAATAATTTCCCTTTCTTCTGTTGTGTGGATTGCTATTCCCATGGAGAACTGACTTTACAGAACTTGGAGAACTGCTAAAATCAGACATTCCCTCTTTCTTTGGGAGTATTCTTTTGTACTTCAGCAACTGGTAAATTGATGAAATATGGGAACTAGATGATAGTCTAACTTCAGAACTACAGTAGTAGAAGGCAGATGGAACTAAGAATCAGTGATGAAGTCAAGTTCTTTTAAATAACACATAGCTGTAGATTTCAACTAGTGATAGGCATTTGCAGATACAGCTGACTTCATTATCCAGTATATTAAGCCTTCAGTTAAAGTTGTAGTGTGGTTTTCTAGAGAAGGTAATTACATATCAATCTGGCATGCATCCAAAGTAATGTTATACTATAAAATACCAGACTGCAATGTAAGGGAAGAAGGTAATGGAGTTCATTTGTCCTTTCTTGCACTCCTGTTAAAAATCCTCTTTTGATGTTCCTATTTCTATTGGAAATAAGTTCCCTATTTGGCACCAATTTTAATTCCTTCTTTGCTGTGATCTGCCTAGAATAGTTTTAGAAAACTGTGTAAAGGACAAAGCAATTGCAACTTTATAACAAGCAACCTTGGCCCTATAGGCTAATATGACCTGAATTTCTCTTAAGGCTAGTCGTTCCTGACTCTAGGGGGCAGTGCTCATCTCTGTTTCAAAACCGAAGAGCCAGCGCTGTCCAAAGACGTCTCTGTGGTCATGTGGCTGGCATGACTAAATGACAAAGGCACACAAAACGCCTTATAACTGCAGGCCTGACAGTTACCTTCTTATCAAAGTGGTCCTTATTTTTCTACTTGCATTTTTACGTGCGTTCAAACTGCTAGGTTGGCAGAAGCTGGGACAAGTGATGAAGCTCACTCCGTTACGCAGCACTGGGGATTCGAACCGCCGAACTGCCGACCTTTCTGATCGACAAGCTCAGAGTCTTAGCCACTGAGCCACCACTTATTAATAAATGGCACCATGGATGTCCCTGAACTTGAGTAGAACAAGAGCAGAATGGTATGAGAAGTAGGGGAATTATGAAGCAAGGGAAGTCATTAATCAACTAGATATGTCTTTATATAGCTAGCCTATGGTAGAAAAAATTATCTTTATCCAGGGGAAAAAATCACTTCCCCTACAAACACACACACACACACACACACACAGAGAGAGAGAGAGAGAGAGAGAGAGAGAGAGAGAGGGAGGGAGGGAGGGAGGGAGGGAGGGAGAAACAAAGGACAAATCGGCAACACTAACTTTTTAGACCACCTGTTAGATCTAAAACTTAAATAAAAATGGATGATGGTCATAGCTTAGTACTTTGTTTGGAAATATACCCACCATCTCAGAAGAAAAAGCAAAGATCAGCTGGAGAGATCAGCACCTCTTGGAATGTGGTAAACTATTAGTTTCTCAAAAGATGATCACTGCGCTAACATACAAGATGAGCAAACAGCAATTTGTCAATGGAGTTGGAAAAAGCAGCAGAGAAACAAGAGACAAGTAGAGTGTGAAACCAATAATAGAGGGGGGGGATATCACCGATTGTTTGCTGTCAATTGACTTCCTGGATTGAATTGCCCATTGAGTGTGATTGGAGCGTTGGCCTTGCTGATCCTAGCAATCGGGTATAGGAATCCTGATTGCAGATACAAAGCCAACAAGGTGAACAAGTGGTAACTTGGCAAAGGAGCCAAAGAGGGGACTTTTTGTTGTTAGTTTTTTGCTCCTTTCTTTTTCTTCTACAACCTCTCCTTTCAGTTCAAGGACAGGCTGCTTTTGGGAGCGTGTAACAAAGACAACTCAATAGGGAACATTTATAGCAATAGCACTCAGACTTATATACCGCTTCACAGTGCTTTCACAGCCCTCTCTAAGCAGTTTACAGAGTCAGCATATTGCCCCCAACAAGCTGGGTACTCATTTTACCCACCTCGGAAGGGTGGAAGGCTGAGTCAACCTTGAGCCTGGTGAGATTTGAACTGCCAAATTGTAGACAGGTGGTAGTCAGCAGAAGTAGCCTGCAGTACTGCGCTCTAACCACTGCACCACCTCAACTCTTCATGAAGAACTTAGCCAGGAAAGCCTCCAAGCAACATGAATAGCAAGCAAAGCAACATTAATCTTCTTGCCTGAAGAAAATTCAGTCTACATTTGTTCCAAGAACAAGCTGATTTCTGAAGAGTTTGATGAGTGAAAGGCAATGCTGATGTACATTAAAGAAAATTAGAAAATTCAAGGCAAAGCGAGTGAAGTTCTCCAGGAGGGCAGAAAAGTAAAGAGAACATCCAACAACTGGATAATTTTTCTTCCAGAGAGGTAATGAAGGCCGTGGACAGATATAACCCAAAGAAGCAAGAAGATTAGGAAGTACACAGTGACCCATACCATTTCTTCCTCTAGAGCAGGGGTGTCCAAACTTGGGAACTTTAAGACTTGTGGACTTCAACTCCCAGAATTCCCCAGCCAGCATGAGCACAGATTTCTCTATGGATCCCTTTGGGATCTATGGGTAGACTTTAAGAGGCCAGTGAACACCAATGAGAAAAAAAAGGAATCTAAACAAAAGTTTGATTCTTAGGGAGTTCCCAATCAAACAGAGATGTTTACAAACAATGACAAAGAACATCACTATTTTTAGTTAGAAAAAGTAACACAATTTCATAAAATCTTATGCAATGAGTAGAAGAAAAAGTCTGGAGAATTTGATTGCAGTAAAGAATATGCTGCTATGGCTGACAATCAAGAATTTGGATGAAATCAGTACAGAGGAGTGAGTTAGACCAGGGCTCAACTAAATTTAATTTAGGATTAAATGAAATTAAAATGAAATTAAATTTAAAAAGTTATGTAATAGTTTCCCCTCCCTGTCACATTGCAAATTACATATGAACAGCACCCAGGCTAGGCATCAGTAGTGGGTTCCTACTGGTTTGGACCAGTTTGGCTGAACCGGTAGTGGTTTGGTGGCCTGACTCACTGGAACAGGCACTGATCCAGGCCTGCCACACCCCCGAACTGGTCCTCCGGGGGGTGCCATAGGCATTGCCATCTTGTTTTTTGCTTTTGCGCATGCACAGAGCACTTTTTATTGCACTGTGCATGTGCACGCAGCACACATAAAGTGCTCGTGTGGCAGGGTTATGGCAATAGCGACTGCTGGAACCCACCCCTGCTGGGCATGATATACATGTGGCATATGGGACAGAAATTATATATCCCTGAATTATATACTGTAATTGTCCTTTGTAAACAAAGTAATCGAAAACTTAATTTCACATTGTCTTCTTCAGCCAGGCAATACATATTAAAGCTACTGAAGCATCATTGAGTCAAACCAGTCATGTTGGTTCTTTAATCAGGTTCCCCTGTAAACTATCTTAAACATATTTATTTAATTTCATTAATATGAAATTAACAGTCATAAAAACCTAGTACAACAAATGTTAAGAGTCACAAAACAAGTAATGGTTGAAAGTAAAATACCTAACTCATGGTTAGAAGCATATATCACATTGCTACCTAAAGAGGAGGCAGACCTTATGCAAATTAAGAACTATAGACCAATCTCCTTGCTAAACTCAGAGTATAAGTTACTTGCATCTATACTGGCAGAGAGACTTAAAAAAAATCTAAATGGGTTTATCCACCCGGATCAAAATGGTTTTTTACCAAAGAGACAAATTAAGGATAACATAAGGATAATTTTGGATACCTTGGAATACTATGAGGTTCATTCTGAAAAGCAAACGGCCTTAATGTTTCTTGATGCGCAAAAGGCTTTTGATAATGTGAACTGGCGATTCATGATACAACAAATGGAACAAATGAACTTTGGTAAGAATTTTATTCAAGCTATACAAATAAATGGTATATCATAAGCAAACAGCTAAGATAATGATAAATGGAGAATTGACAGATCCTATTGAAATAAAGAGAGGTACGAGACAAGGCTGCCCATTATTACAGTTACTTTTTGTCTTAACGTTAGAAGTTTTAAATAAAAGGATCAGAGAAGAGGAAGAAATAAAGGGAATGACAATTAAAAAAGGAGAATATAAGTTGCAAGCATTTGCAGATGATTTAGTTTTCATTCTCGAGGAGCCACTTGAATCTGCACCTAAATTGATAGAAAGAATTGAGTATGGAAAAGTAGCAGGCTTGAAAATAAATAAAGATAAAACAAAGATCTTGACAAAGAACATACCATCAAAACAAAAAGAAGAATTGGCAGAAATCTTGGAGATGCAAGTTATGAACAAGGTCAAATACTTGGGGATTTTTTTAACAGCTAGATGTAGTACTCTCAAAGAAGATAACTATCTTAGATTGAAGCAACAAATTGCAACGGACTTGATGAAATGGGAAAATCTACAATTATCAATGATTGGAAGAATCTCAACAATTAAAATGAACATTTTACCTAGAATCTTATACTTTTTCCAGACAATCCCAATTAGGTTGGGGAAAGACTATTTTGAAGATCTAAATAAAATGGTGCTGAAATTTATATGGCAGGGGGGAAAAGCAAGAATAAAACTTAAAGTGTTGCAAGATGCTAAAACAAGAGGAGGGATGGGCTTACCCGACTGGGAGCTATATTATCAGGCAACAAGTCTGATGTGGGTGAAGGAATGGATAATATTAAGAATTGTTAGGCTTTTGAATTTAGAGAGTCACAACTTGCTGTTGGGATGGCATGCATTTTTATGGTACAAGGGAACCAAAGCACATAGTTACTTTAGAAGACATTATATAAGAGAGGCTTTGTTATTAAACTGGGAGAAGGTTAAGAGGTTACATTATTTAAAAATTCCAGTCTGGATATCAACCATTGAAACTTTTTCCTATTCAATAATACACAAAAAGGAACAAACAGTTAGATATGCTGAACTATTAAATACAGAGGGTGAACTTAAATCCATTCAAGACTTGAAACAGGTATCCGGTGCTCTGGGCAGGCTCCTGTATGCCTGTACCGGGGCATACTGCCTGCAACCCACCACTGACGTGCATGTGCGTATATAGGAACGGCGGAAACCCGAAGACCAGCTGGTTGGTGCACATGAAGTACCAGAGCACCAGAAACCCAAAGACCGGCTGGCCAGTGCATGCATGCCTGTTTTTTGCCTGTTTTGGCTGGTTTTCGGGCTGTTTTCAGGGCATTTTTCGAAAGATGGTTCGAAAAGCCTGTTTTTTTACCATTTTACGGGCCATTTTCAGGCCATTTTCCGACACTCTAGTGCCCACATAGACCAGCTGGCAGAAACCAGAAGAACAGCTGGTGATGGTACATGTGCCCACAGAGAGGATTCTGCGTGCCACCTTTGGCACACGTACCATAGGTTCGCCATCACGGGGATAGAGTCTAATGTAAAAGAGATAATTCTGAAAATACTTGAATGGTAACAGAGAGGCAAACTTAACTTAGCCACTCTAGCACTGCCCTACTTTGTGGTTCTTGGCTGATTTTTTAAAATGAACATTAAAAAAAAAAATCTGTTGTCAAGATCATTGGAAAATAATTGTGCCGAGATCCACACCTTGATATCTTGCAAGCAATTTTTTCTTAGATGTTTTGCCAGATGGGTCATATTGTGCAGGTGCTCCTATTGAGGCACATTGCCCACAGTCATTCGTTTGCATTTCAATTGCAGTGCAAGCACCCACACAACGCCAGATGGAAATGGCTGTGCGTTGTATAGCTAGAAAGAAAGCAATATATTACAGCACTCGAGCCTGTGACCTGCAACATTCCCAAATATTATTGAAGTGAAGGGGTTGAGTTTAGGGATTTAGTAAATGGCAGTCTCTCCTACCTTAATTACTCTAATGCCTCCTCTAATCCTATCAGGGCTCTGTAAAAGAAATGCATTGCTAGTATCGGCACAAAAGATTACCCTGTCTCCCTAAGCTGGTGCATTTGGGCACATCATGTTAAAAATTCAAAACAATGTAATACAAGTCACCTGTTGCCCAGGAAACTTCTGCTTTCAGAGAGCATGGAACACCACATTAATCAGTCCTGATGGCTGCCCTTCTGTGGGTTTTCCTTTTTTTCATTGTGCTCAGCCGCGTAGCTTTGGCAAAAGAAAAGGCAGGGCAGGAGGCATGTTATCCGACACTTTTGACCTGCTCCTACACCAATATTCAGGGCTAAACTCACAAGGGAAGTGGTGGAAATATTACACATGTATATCCACACACATGCTTGGATTCTTAATTACAGCGATGTGCACAGAAGGTTTCCCTCCCCTCCTGTTCCTTTTGCTGTGTAACTCATCTCTTTGCAAGATCCGTAGCTAGAGTTTGCCAAGTAAAATCTGCACACAGGCTTTGAAAGCAATTGCAAATTATCACAGATGACATTATGAATTATGACCCCATGTTACTTACAAACAATAGTATTTTACATTAGAAAGAGATGTTAGGTACTATATAGCTCAATCAAATCCCAATTAAGCTGAGAAAACACATTTCGCTCAATCCATAAAACTATTTTGGATGTCTGAACAACACAGATTGTTTTTTAACCTGGAAAACATATTTTCCATTTATTTCCTGAAAGACAATTGGTCAAAGATGTCCTTTGAACAGAAAACCCTTGTGCTTAATGGGCTGTGGACTGAGATAACTGGTCATCAATAATACTGCTCTTATGGGAAAAATATAATGATTTCTATGGAACATCAGTTCTCCCCATTACCTTTGGGAAAGAGGTCAACATGCCCTCAGTTTTGGCTAAGTTGGGAAATTGCTTCACATTCTTTCACATCTTGGATGGACACAACTCTATCTACAGATGACCAGTTGCCGTTTTCCTACATTTTTCAATATATAATTATAAAGGATGATTTACAAAAGTTGAACACGGTTAAAAGAGAACAAACATGAAACAACAAACACCAAAGAAAAAGAAATAAAGAAAAGCAGCACTAAAAAAATCTCTAGCACACATGGAGATGGCCTGAGCTGAAAGTAGAGGAAAATAATTTGAAAAAAGAATATGTTGCTGAAAGTAAAAGACACACATCCAAAGTTTTCCCTGGCAGTGCAACAATTGTTCCCTTCTATCTCAGCTGGCCTGGATTCTTGTAAAAAAAAACCATGAAGGAAATCTCAATGCACAATAAACTAATTTTTCAGGAGTCAAAGACCGAAAGCTTGTTGCCATGGGTATCACTTTTCCAGCTGGATGTCATCTAAGCCATAGTTGACTTTGGATGACAATTGTTGAAATTCAATGCATATGAAAAGCTCCAGAATGGGGGGGGAACGAACTATTTTTGACTGATTGCACTCAATAATTGACTATTGCAGTGTGACAGGCCGAGCACTGCAGGGATTTTGCTGGACAAGTCAAAGCAAGCTAAAATAATTGTGGCAGGGTGACAAAATGCACTGTTTCACCCTACTGGCTAATCCAATCTAATCTTATAACTTTCATCTTATTTGCGCATTAACTCAATTTGTACAGCCACCTACTCAACACGAGATTCAGGGTGGTGTACATAATTAAAGGCAACAAGTAATAACCAACAAAGTAAAGTATATTAAAACATATTACAATTCCCAACAACAGGAACAATGAAAATGGCCTCATAAAACCTCCTGAGCCAGCACTTTTGTCTATGCAAATGATATGAATCTGATTATATTCTTCAGTTTGCTGACATTCTGAGCTTTACTTTTTTTCCCAGGGTTGCTCTGAGAAGAAAGAAAAATCTCTCCCATGAATAAAATTCTTCCACCAGGAAGCAAGGAGTCCAAATCTGATAAACAATAGCAACTACCAAAGGAATAACCATACAGTTACTAAATACTTCATTGAAGAATGTGAATTATGTCTTTCATTTACTAATATACATGTGAGTAGCCTAGAAATTCTGAAACATTTAATCTGTAGATCAGTGTTTCTGATCTTTGGTCACTTTGAGATGTCTGGACTTTAACTCCCTGAATTCTCCAGCTAGCATTGTGGCTAGGCAATTCGGAACATTGAGGTCCAGACATCTCAAAGTTGTTAGAGTTGTTTAAGAAAGACGCTATAGAAATTAAGGAGCCCAAGGAACGCCTGCAGCTCGGTTTGAGTGCGGATGTGGGGGCTTCCTGAATTGCTTTTATTTTTTGTGATGTCAGGTGAATCCCAGAGCCATCAATCATGTACCCCAGGAATTCAACCCTCGGTACATTAATTTTGCATTTTTCTTTTTTGAGCGGAGGCCTTTTTCTCTAATTCTGGCTAAAACTATTCTTACTCGTTTTAAAAGTTGCACCTCATCTGCAGCCGATACCATGATGTCATTGAAATAGGGGACGACTCCTGGTATCCCCTGCAAAAGCTGTTCCATGATGCTTTGGAACAGTCCAGGGGCGATACTAACACCAAATTGCAGGCGGTGGCATTTGAATGCACCCCCGTGCATCACAATGCTTTGAGCCTCCACTGTAGCACCATCTACAGGCAACTGTTGGTATGCCTGTGCCATGTCTAATTTCGCAAAAAACTTTCCCTGGGCCTAGCGAATGTAGTAGGTGCTGTACAATGGGTACAGGGTATGCACTTTGTTGTAGCGCATTGTTAATTGTACATTTATAGTCTGCGCAGATGCGGACTGACCCATCAGGCTTGACCGGGGTCACAATAGGAGTCTCCCAGCGTGCATGGTCGACTGGTTCTAGGATTCCCTGGCTCACAAGCATGTCAATTTCCCTGTCAATTTTAGGGCGGAGAGCACCAATTAGGTTTTAGCCTAATTGGTGCTATGTTGGGGTCCAAGCTAAAGGAGATTGGTGTCCTCACATACTTACCGAAACCGGTATCGAAGATGTCCTCGAACTCCTTAAAGATGGCCTCGGAGTCGTCTTCCTTCATGGAGTTGATTCCGGTCACTTCCAATCCCAGGGCTTGGAACCAATCAAGCCCCAGGAGGCTCTGCAGGTTGTCGCTGGCCATGGTCACGGGAAGTTTTGCGCAGAATTCCTTGAATCTCACCCGGAAGGTGCCCTGGCCTACGATGGGGACTTGGTTCCCCTGGTAGTCTCGCAGGCTGATGTCAGGGGTGCGGAGGTGCTGCTTTTTCAAGCTTGGAATGGCTTGCTTCAGGGTCGACCACGACATGATCGTTAATGATGATCCAGTGTCTATCTCCAACTCACAGGGAGCGTCCTCTATGAGGACAGTGGCCTTCAGCTTTTTGGCCACCTGGTGCGGACTTGTCCTATCACAGTGTGATAGGTAACCTTGGTTTCTCTTTCTGGGTGCCCTTGTGGTTTCTGCCAGGCCCCTGGGCTGGGCCTCTGTTGGCGGCTCGGAGTGGGTTTAGGCTGCCATGTGGTGGCAGGGAATTTGCTCCGGCACACTTTGGCAATGTGCCCCTTTCATTCGCAACGCTGACAGGTTGCGTCTCGGAAATGGCAAGTAGACTGGGCATGGTCTCCTCCACAGCTTGCGCAAGGGGGCAAATGTGAGTTGAATTTTCGTGCCGGATTCGTGCAGCTACCGCGCATGTGGTAGCTGTCATCTTCTTCACTGTCAGTGAAGCTCTGGCCTCATCGAGTGTGATCTGCAGAGACAGATTTGATCTGACAAGCAATCTTCTCTGCAGATTAATGTCCCGCACACCACAGATTATGCGGTCCAATATTAAGTTGTCCAGGTGACAGAACTCACAATAGGCGGCTGCCTTACGAAGTGCTGCCGTGTATTCATTGATTGATTCACCCTCTCTCTGGTTCCTAATATTGAACTCATGGCGGCGAACGTGCCTCGATGGTTTGAGCGCATAGTGGGTTTTCAAGGTCTGTTGTAATACCGCCCAGGGAACCACTTAGAGCGGTCTTGGCTCCGACAGGTTCTTTGCTGTTTCAAAAACCTCTCAGCCATAGTACCCCAGAAAAAGGTTCTTCTTTCGGCTTTCAGGGACGCCCATGAGCTTGTTGGCCTCAAGGAAGCATTCGAATCATAACATGTACGATTCCCAGTGCTCGGCTACCAGGTCATATGGAGTTGGCGGGGTGTGCATGGCCATTTTTCGTATAGAGGGAGATTTGAGTTTTGCCACTCAAAATGGTCGCTCGAAGCCGCACCGAGAGCTCCGGGCTGGATCTACTTGCTGGATTTCACTGCTCTTTTTCCCGCCTATTTGCCTTCCAATTCCACCTTTGTCGCCAGTGTTAGATTGGGTATTGAGAAGGCAGACACAGGCTTATCGTAACAACAGCTCTTTATTAACAAGTAAACAGTATGTACAATCCAGCAACTGTTTGGTCTGACATCAGCCCTTTTATAGGGAGCTGTCAGACCTCTCAATCAATAGGATTAAACCTCTGTTCCCACCAGAACAGAGGATCTTGGTGGAAACCACGGTAGACAGAGTGAATATCTAACAAAAGTAGTCGTTAACAGGTAGAACGTTATGGCAGATGATCTTGTGCACTAAGCTTAAGTCGGAATGTAGACGACGTAGTTCAAGGTTATCCAGGCCTAAAATTTCAAGCGTGGTGGTATAAGGAATTTTATTAGGAGCAGAGGAATTGAGTACTCTTCTTGTAAAATACCTCTGGACCCTCTCTAATGTTTTAATGTCCGAAATGCAGGGTGGGTTCCAGGTAGGTGAGCAGTATTCAAGTATAGGTCTGGCAAAGGTTTTGTATGCCCTAGTTAGCAGCATAGCATTACCAGAGAGAAAACTAACGTATTTTTCGAAGTATAAGACACACCTTTTTAACTCAAAAAAGAGTGTGGGTTGTCTTATACACTGAATACAGCATTTTTTGCCTCCCAAAACTCCACCACTTCACCAAAATGGCCGTGCATAGCTTTTAGAAGGCTTTCAGAGAGCTCCTAGAGACTGAGGAGGGCAGAAATGAGCAAAAAACAGCCCGTTTTTTGCCCCAGTCCCCAGCAACACTCTATGAGCTTCCTAAAGGCTATCCATACTCTTTAAAAAAAAACAGACCTGTTTTTGCGAAAAAACAGGCCATTTTTTGCTTGTTTTTGCCCCCCACCCCAGCACCCTATAAGCCTTCTAAGGGCTCTTCATAACATTTTTTTTTAAATGGGCCAGTTTTCGTGAACAACGGGCCACTTTGGGGAGGTTTGCAGAGTGCAAAAACTTTTTTAAAAATGTTCTTCTCCAAACCTTGCTTTGTCTTATACTCCAGGGCATCTTATACTCTGAAAAATATGGTATGTAAAATAGGTTGACAGCTCTGAATGTCTTTTTGGAAATGTTGTTCTTTCAAAATGTTTCTTTCAAAATGAGTAGTGTGGCTCATCTTTTAGATCGTTTCCACCCAGCTTGTATTTGATGTTCTGATTTTTATTGCCAATGTGTACATACAATTCATACAAGTATGAATCGAAAGATTAAAGCAGGTATGAAGTGGTCTCATCAATATTGTTATGAGGGCACATGACAGTAAAAATTCATGCATTGGTGGTAGTTAAATGTTATTCTCCAGGAAAAGGTGATAATGGAACAATTGAGTTTGAAGAAATGAACAATTGAGTTTGAAGAAATGTGTATAATATGAATGAATGAGATGGATAGGAAAGAATTATTTTGCTAGGTGTCACGAAGGGATGGCTAAGAAACAGAACAACGCTTACAGAAAAACTAATTGGTCCATTCAGAGATCCCAAGATGGTGGTTGATGAATGTCTGCTTAAAATAAGATTTACACATTTCAAATACATAGTTTAGGTCTATTCACATGTACGTATGACAGAATGATAAGTATACATGTAAAAGTCTAATTAATCTGATATTTTTCATTGAGAATATCACCTACAGTCCATTGTAGCAGTGTCAGTGTTGCAACAACAATTTAGCTTTTTGGAGAAAATGTTGAAGGGCTTCTCTCTGAAAAGTCAATAAATATAAAGAGGATTATAGTCAAAAACACTGGGAAAGAGAAGCAAGTTAGAAAATGAGCATTTTCTGAAGTTTGCAAGGTTAGGCTTTCCTAATGTTGTTATAGTTTAATTAATTGAATCTGATTCTATTGTTTCTGATCTCCTTTACTTTCCCAGTTATAAAGTGGAAAGATTATACTAACGTTGGGAGAAAATTAGATAAAATCACAGATAAAATCACAGACAGTGAAAGTATATATGCTTGCTGTACAGCTGGGAAGAAACTGGAGTTTTGGTCTGATGGTGGTGATCCCAATATCTAGGTTTGTTGCCAACAAGTACATCTTACATTTAGAAAATGTGTAGCACAGTCATCTCTTCTTCTACATAGTTTGAAGTTAGTTGGCCAGTGATAAAGGATATAAGAGGGTACGGCAGCGCAGAGAATTCTAAGCTAATAATTGTGAAGGCATGTACAGCTTTGGAAATTGAAGTGGAAGAAAAGATGTAATAGAATGGAAAAATAATGAAGGAGGAAATATTAAACATCTTGCTGCCCCTAATTTTTTCATTAAAGCAACATTATTTAAAGCATTCAGTGATACTTTGCTATATATGCTTTAATACCAATGCAATTTGTTTCTGACAGACAACCTTAGGGATTTGTTTCAAAAATATGTCTTGTCTAATAAGAAAGCAGATATTTTGCAGTTATACCCTTGCATCTGATGCAGGGATATAGTTGAAGAGCTTTGTGGAAGACTGTATGAATAGGAAATATCTGAGTTGGGGAAGCTCCCTTTTTCAAATTTGCATAATCCACTTCTAGGGAATTGGGATATGGACAGATCAGATTTTCGCTTTTTATACTAGTCTTCATTAACTTAATATTATCTGATGCACGAGGAATGAAATTGACAGACTTCTTAGCCAAAAGCCATGCTAGCTAACAGTTCAAGGAGTTATACTGGGATTAGATCTCGAAGAGATCAGAATTGGCAAGACTTTTGCAAAGGAATGCACAGTTCAGAAGTTAGTTATCCACTGGACTTCACTCTTCTTAATTTTCCACTTTAGCTCTAGCAATTCTTGGGTCAAAAATTGAAAGTATTTCAGTGATGCAGTTTCAGTTAAAACACGTTTAGAGATGTTTATTTTGAGGAAATAATGGAAAACTGAGTATCAATTAGATGCGACATTCATCCCTCCTTCTTTGCCAAAGGTATATGTTTCCATAAAAAAACATTAATTAACTATAGCCTAATCCTATCATTGCAAGCTGACACTTGTGCTGGCTTTCTTCAGCCTCATAGAAATAAGGTTTTAAAAGTATAGTTCCACTTTCAATTAACTATTATCTTGGTAGAAGCATGGAGCTGTAGAATTGTTCTTAATTGTTGTTCAATTACTAAGTCATGTCCTACTTTTCCTTACCATGTCCTGGTCCTCTACTGTCAACGTGCCCAAACTCATGTTCATCAGGTCAATGACACCATTTAATCATCTCATCCTCTGCTGTCCCCTTCTTCATTTGCCTTTAGTCTTTCCAAATAACCAGTGTCCTTTCCAATGAGTCTTCTCTTCTCACTAGGTGGCCAAAGGATTTGAGCTTCAGCTTCAGGATTTGTTCTTCCAAAGAACAGTCAGGATTGATTTTTTTTAGGAACTCTTAATAGTACCCATCTTTAATTTCCCTTCTAGCAAGTACAAAGGAAAGTTTCTAACTTGGTTTCTAAATAAAAATAAAATTGTGGCATCAAGGAACTTTTGAGAACATCAGAGGGTGATGTGTAGTCACCACAAGCTAGCTTTTTAATAAATTTGAAATTGATTATTCCTATCAGCCGGCCCCTAGAGGATATGTAGACACCCTATAATAGATATTTCATAACTACAGCCTTATGATTCCAAATACATCCATCAGTTCTGAAAGGTTGCCTACCCTTTAATCTTGACTGTATAATGACAACCACATGCATTATCTCTATTTATATTTTATTTTAAGTACAGTATTATTTAATTTCTGTTACACAAATGAGAGCATTCTTTAGTACAGGGGTGTCGAACTAGCGGCCCATAGGCTGAATGTGTTACATGCTGGCCATGCCCACATCTAGTATAGTGAAGTGGGGGAAAGTTGTGATACATCACGTGATGACGTGAGTTTGACACCCCTACTTTAGTATCTTCCAAAAGCAGCATGCACTTTTTTTTCCCCTTTGGGTGGAATTTGTTTTTTATTGTCCAAATTTTATTGATTTTAAAAGTTTTACAGGGAAAAAGGGGTTAAAAGGTTATAGAACATTTTGACAGGTACATCGTGGGGGAGGGGGGAGAAGCCCCCTCAGGTCTCGCAACTTTTACAAAAAAAGATAGAAAATTATCAACATTTACATAGATATTAGCAGTTTTAAGTTTAACACAAAATCATCAGTAGGTTTCAATCATTTTGCTTTTTATCACTTCCATAAAGGTACATTGTAACAACATTTGCAATGATGTTTCAAATCACTTTTGTGATCTGAGTCTTCCAGTTGTCGCATCCTCCCCCCCCCCCCCCCCGTCCACCGGCAGAGCCTCAGCCCTTCCCTCCTTTGTTTCTTGTGTAACATCCCCCATGTCACCTAAAAGAGCACTGTGTTTTTTAGTGAAAGCCTCTGCTTCCGCAACTATGTTAATTCTAATTCTACTGCCCTCCCAAAAAATCAACATGCCTTCTGGTGACAACCACCTAAACCAAACCCCATTATTGTATAATTTTTTTGCTAAGAAGGAATATTTCCTTATCTTATCTCTTACTTTCTTTGGGATCTGCTTAAGAATGGTTATTTCTTTATCCTTATATTTTAATGGTCCTCCCCTTTGAGCTCCTAGAACCTCATCTCTTGTGGTTTTTCTAAGAAATTTAACATGAACTTCCCTTGGAACATTATGTGTTCTTGCATAGGCTGAATTAATCCTATAGATCAGGTCAATATCCCACCCAAGCTGTTGTTTGTCTCTGTTAATATATTCTGCTAACATTGTGGTCATAATCTCCTTAAGATCTTCATTCTCAACTTCTGGCAAGTTTTGGAACCTAAGGAAAAAAGACATCCTTTCAAATTCCATTTTTATCACATGATTCTCAAATTCTACATTCCCCCTTTGGATTGTCTTCAGGTCATCTCTCATCCCAACCGCACCCTCCTCCAGTACACCTATCCTCTGCTCATTCTGTGTGGTTTGTTGTTGCATCTCTCTGAGCTGATCATTTAAGTCCTGCAGTTGTTTTTTCATTTCGTCCTGTCCCTTTAAGATGGCTTGAAGCATCTGATGAATGGACAAATCCTTTGTGCTCTCCTCAGGAGCTTTGGGTTGTAAAAAAGATCCCAGTTGTGACTGGTGAGCAATGGGGCTGGACGTAGAAGATGTCGGGGCCGATGAGGCCTTTCCAGGCAGTAACTTCTTAGGACCCATCATGAAGCTCGGCGATAGTTATTGTTCTATACAGAGAAATGGTGTCTGTGGGAAAGCACAGCCGGTAGAGATCACCAGACAGGCAGGTCCAAGGGAGAATAAATCGTTTAATACAAAACTAGAGCAGATAGGTGGATCAAAATATTCCAAATCCAGGGGAAAAAATTATTTGAGGAGTCTCTTGGACGTCTCTGGGGTGGAAATTAGTTCAAAGCCACAAAGTTTTTCAAGGGAGGAGTCTCATGCACAAAGACAAAGAAAAAGGAGGAAGTTGGCCATATTGGCTCAGCCAGTACAGGTGGTCAGGAAACAATAAAATCAAAGTCCCCATGCATAGTTTAGAGAAGAATCAGTTCAGCCATCCTTTCTCTCACAGTTGTGGTCAAAAGAAAAAAAAGAGATTTTTTCCCCATTATTTAAAGGAAGTGAAAGTAGATTTTAAACTTTCTCTCTCTCCCTTACGAGGGAGAGATTTTCCAAGTGCCGCTTTTCCAAGGGGGGTGGAAATTCCCCCCCCAATCTGAACTCCTCCAAAGGTTGAAACAAAGTCCCCCAAAAAACTGCAGATCAGTCAATAGAGTAATAAACTGTAAAAGACCTGGGGAGACTCCCCACCTCAGCTGTTGCATTCAAATTAATCATTTCCTTCTAGGCTGCATTCGGCGAAGCGCCCAATGGCATTCCGCGCACTCCCTATGCTCTCCAGCTCCTGGGGCAAAGCTGGAGACCCCCCCATGGACACCGCCGCTCCAGGGGATCCCAGCAAGCCGCCCCTATGGCAGGGCGCCCCTCCAAGGCACCCTGTGCTCCCCCTAGGATTCAGGGGAGCCCACCGAAGCAGCGAGAAGACGAACACACGCGGCCATAGGTTCGCCATCAATGCCCTAGTGTGTCCTGCAAGTACTGAAAAAGTAAAGACTATTTCGCAATTAGCGAATAAATTATACAGAAGGGGGTGTGGTTTAGATGGTTGATGCCTGAAGGTATGCTAATATTCTGGGAGGAGACAAGAGTTAGAATTAATACACCCATAGAGGCACAGGCCTTTATGGAAAAAAACAAACTACTCCTAGAAAAACCTGAAGATTCTTCATCAGATACACAGGACACGGGAGGGGCCGGAGCCCTGCCGGCGGGGGGAGATGGGGCAACACTGAGAAAGCTCAGATCACAAAAATGAGTAAGAAAATCCACCTGATATAAACTGATCGAAATTATTAACTGAATTTATATGCTGACTATATGTTATTACTTAATAATGAATTATGTGCAAATGTATACTATGAGTATGGAGGGGGGGGGGCGCACCTACCGCACACTGCAGTTACCAAAATTTGTAACCTTTCCCCTACCTTTTTCCTTTGTAAAACATCAAAAAAACCAATAAAATTTTGTTATAAAAAAAAAAAGTAAAGACTATGTCACTATATTCTAGCATAGTGGCTGGGGTAAGGAGTTGAAGTCCACACATCTTAATGATGCCAACTTTGAAAAGCATTGTCCAGATGAGAATTATTTGCTTCCTTTAAGCCCCACTTACCAGTTATGGGAACAAAGCAAGTGTTCTGACCTAGAGCATGAAACAAACTCCTGGTCCTGACAAAAAACCCTTTTATTAATTTACTGTGAATTCTGCTCATTCACATCCAGCAAAGTCTTTCAAGGGAGGATTTACAGTCACAGACCTTCTCTGGCTTGGAGAGCTGCAAAACCTGGCAAGAAATCTCAGAGAATTATGAACCAATTAAACAAACTGATTGTCTCCTGCAAACTCCACTCCCCTTTCGCTCCTCTTTTATTTCCTCTGAGAGGGGCCATTCATCCTCCAGCTGTGGCCTTACTCCCAAGTCGACCTCTGTTCTTTAGCTGTTCCCTTCATCTGGCAACTCTGTGCATGCGCACACTGGGAACAGGCTCCAGCTGTTCATCAGCCTCACTGATGTCTGACTCTGAAGGCAGCTGATAACTGGCATACAGCTCCAGCCCCCTCTCTGCCTCCAACACAGAGCCCTCATCAGAGCCTTCCCCAGACTCCAGGACTGGCCCATGTTCCTCCCCAACTTCCTCACTGTCCGAATCTGCTGCCAGCTCTGCTGGCCACTGGCGGGCCACAACAGCAAGTAGAATGGGACTGAAGACCATGTATTTGGCCTCTTTTCCAATGATGAGGGAATTTCTCTGGAGTTCTGTTCCTTCTATGTCACAGCATTGTTCTATGAATCTGAAATATAGAAAGCTTGTAATATCAAATGTATACATGGTGGTGGGGAGCTCTGTTTCTCTGTATTTCACTTCTTACTGGATTTCAACTTGTAAAAGAAAGGTAAAAAAATGTTTCAGTAATTACCTGTTGAGTCTTTCAAAAGCATTGATCTAAATGTCATTATGTATCCTTCCCACCTTGAGAAGAAAAGCAATTTGGTTGTAGTTTTAATTGTACACCAGCCAATCAGTGGAGCTTCTGTTTATTTATATGTATTCTAGTTCACTCTGAGAACAATCAAGCCTATTGTAGCACATTCTTATCCCTTTGTGTTGGTGGAGTTTAAAAAAAACTCCTTGATTACAGACAAACCAAAATTAATGTGATGAAATGTTTGATTATACAACATGAAAGTGCTAGACTCTACTTGTTCACATACACTTGGGCTGGAGAGAATAAAGGAGTAACTTCCAAGAACAGAATAACTGCTGGCAGTACATTGTGAACATGTCAGGAAAAATAATATTTTTTCTTTCTTTCTTTCTTTCTTTATTTCTTTCCTTTTTTCTTTCTTTCTTTTTTCCTTCCTTCCGTTCTTTCTTCTTTCCTTATCTCTCTTTTCTTCTTCCTTCCTGCCTGCCTGCCTGCATAAGATTTACGGCTTTTTTTTCTTAAGCAGTAGCTGTCAAACATCTTTTATAGAATATATTCTACATTGTCTGGCATGAATACTACGTTGATCCAAGGAGTGAAGTGTACTGTATGTAGCATGTTCTTGGACAGCAACTTGCACTGAAATGATATCAGACTTTCCTTTATGCATGTAACAAGAACAATTCTAGTAAGTCAGTTCCAATGCTCTGGCCCTTGAAAGAATTTCCATTCTTATTGTATATATGACTGTGTTCCTTAAAAGCAATTTAAGTGGGTGAGGGTCACACATTCAGAATCCTCAAAGATGATTGACAGATTAGCAGCAGAAGGAACTTCAACTGATTTACATTTCTCACTACTGTAAGGATAAGTTCATGTTCTTGCTCCCATTGAAAACATTATTATTATTTTGCCTTCTCTCTGTTGGAGATAATCAAAACAAGTGGGAGAAAACAACAGCTAGGGATGGCTCCAAGAGCCACCCATTTTCTTTTTTCACTTTTTGCTTTCTCCTTCTCTCTTCTCCAGTTGGTCTCACCAAAGGTCAAGACTGGTAACTTATAAAAAAGACATGAAATGAGGACCATATGCCATCCTCCAATGTGCTGGAGCCTTGTTGAACAAATTCAAAGTAATTGTCCTTATCTCACAAAAAGCCTTTTTAAGGCATCAAAAAGTAGCCATGGATGGGGCTACATTTAGGGTTAGTTTTTAGATTACTTCTTTGTTTTGGCACCTACATATAACATATTCCCCTTTTTTTTGAACATGTTCTACTCTGGAGACCTATATCTCTGGAAATAATCATCTGCTGGAATGGCAAGCAGACCCAAAGGCCAAATCATTTATTTTTTCAGTGTAATAAAACAGCCTTCCCCATTTGTTGTGATCTAGATAGATAGGAGTCAAACTATTCTCCAAGGCACCTGAGGGTAGAACAAGAAGCAATGGGTGGAAACTAATCAAGGGGAGAAGCAACTTAGAACTGAGGAGAAATTTCCTGACAGTTAGAACAATTAATCAGTGGAACAGCTTGCCTCCAGAAGTTGTGAATGCCCCAACACTGGAAGTCTTTAAGAAGATGTTGGATAGCTATTTGTCTGAAACGGTATAGGGTTTCCTGCCTAGGCAGGGGGTTGGACTAGAAGACCTCCAAGGTCCCTTCCAACTCTACTATTGTATTGTATTGTATTGTATTGTATTGTATTGTATTGTATTGTATTGTATTGTATTGAATTATAACCACCATCGTATTCCACCGGGATGAATGCTGTAAATTCAGTTCCTTGTACAGGTATAATGATGTCCAGGGAGCCTGATGGCTTCTGGTATTGTTGTTCTAGGCTGTGCTTTAACTCTGAATGCCTGATCATAGCGAGAGATGCTTGACTTGTTTGACATGATTCTTGCAGATTAAAGAGAGAAAAGTTCTTCTTTTGCACTTTCTACAGTGCATTGATCATGGCCCAGACCACATCTAAGCTACAAGTGCTAAGCCCCTTTAGGTGTCTCCATTCCTGTCCAAACAGGATTGAGAAATCAATTTGGGCAACCAAGTGGGTGTGATGAATCAGTTCCTGACTCCACCAAACTTTTCAAAGTAGAAGCCAGCACGCCTGCTGATCTTTATGTAAGCTTGACTGCAGCAAGCCTGCTAATGCAAGTGTTTTCTTTATCAAGCTAAAAAGATAACTTTGCACAGCACGGGTTTAAATATTTGCTGTGCCAAGAATCACTGAGGGGATACCAAAGGCTATACAAATTGCAAGGTAAGATGTTATTTTTGAAAAATGAAACAATGCCCCTAATTCTCTTCTCCCCATTCCTCCAATACCCGGCTTAAAATCTCATGTAATAAAATGAAATAACACAAGATATAACCAGAATTAAACGCTGGAAGATTTCTTACATTCAGTTTTAAAACTTGCCCATTTGTACACACGTTTTAGGTCTCATATGCATTCCACTTTAAAAATAAACAAAAACAATAAATACCTGACTAGAGCCAAGCTGAGCGTAATAAATTAACAAGAATGTATGCTTTGGAAAAAGTGCATTAATTCTCATAGAGGTGTCAATCCTCTTTCCCCCTCCCCTTCAACTCAACCAGGCCTTGAACAGATCAAGCATCACAGCTAACAGTTATTTCTATTCTGGCTAAAAGATAAAGTTCCCTTCCAGTTATTCTCAGTTTCTTCTGACTTTAGGTACTGTAAACCTCAGAATTTTGCACTTCTATTGGCCACCATACAAAAGTAGTTTGTCACTGCTTTCTTCTAATTGTTTCTTCAACTTCTCATTCTCTCCTGCATCATTGGTATTCCCTGGTGATATTCCATCAAAGGCGCCTTGGTGCAATTGAAAAACACCTGGAAGTCCCATTTGGACACCATCGGCATTGACCACATCACCAAGAGTAAATTGCAAAAGGTAGCTTTACTTGGAAGAGTGTATATCATGTGAGGATACCTTTAAATGCCATCAACAACCATACCTGCCTGTGCCAGGTGCTCAGGAAGACTCGATAGGCAGATGAAAATGCCAAATCCAGTCTACATATTTGGCTGATTCTATGACCATTCATCATCATCATCATCATCATCATCATCATCATCATCATCATCATCCCCAATTAACTCTGAAAAGACCTTTAAATCTTCTATGAGCAAGGATTGCCTTTGACCAGAAATGGAAAAAGAAATTAACTCCAAGTGAAGATGAAATAATAAGAAAGGTTATGGATTGTGCTGAAATGGACAAACTAACTAAAGAAAGTCAGAGAAAAGAAGAATCAGAATTCTACCAGATATGGGATAAATGGTATAGATGGATGGAGAAAAGAAACAAGAATCAATGAAGGAATATAACAAAACTCAAAAATAATAGTTATGAGTAAAATAAGAAAGTTAAGAATGGTGAATTCCAAATGAAATACAATAGAAGGGGAAATAATATAAGGTGAGTGGTATCGATTGATAATTGCTATTAGAAAGAACAGGAAGTTCCTGTTTGTATTGCATTGTGTAAATGTGGTGTACGTCTAAGTCTTGTATGTGTGTGTTTTACATGTTAGTTAATAAAATTGAAAAAAATAAAATAAAATAAATCTCCTATGAATCCTTCAGAGAATTCTCTTCTGTAAAATAGAATGGTCACCCTAATGCTATTACTCCACTATTTTTTTTCTAATCCGCCAGCTTTTCAATCTTCTGTTTGCTTATAACAACCTACAGAATCTTCTGGGTATTGGTTAATTTATACTGTGTCTGAGATGTGCTTCCTAGTTAGATTCCCATACACATTGCTACGCTACACTTACTTTTTGACAAGCTGGAGTAGATACTGATTTCAGGAATGTTATCAATGTGCGTGTCCTTGTTGCATGAATAGCAACTGTTATTCTCCCTGTCATAGTCTGGACAAAGATCTTGTCTCTGCAGCTGTTATTTACTTTTCAAGGGATGCATGAGACTCCCAATGGAGGCCTCTATGAAATACAAATAAAAGATTCAGAGAGACAATTTTACCCGGGTACGGCAGGAAGCAAAAGATTTTAACTTCTTTCCATTGCCTTGAGTTTGTTCTCTTTTGTTGCTGTTTATACAACAACAACAACAATTTAAGTGCATTCATGTACTTATCTTCTTGGCAATCATTATCAAAGATTTTGCTATCATAATCACAAAAACCCATGGCCTGGCCTTTTCCAAATGGTGTCTTCCTATCATCCCCAGTCAATGCATTCATGCTGCTAGAGATTACACAATAGATGTAAAAATAATAATAATGGGTGGAGCTTTGATTGTTCTATGACTCTTTTGACCATACCATGAGGATACCTTTTGGGGGGGGGATGATTGAAATAATCCTCCCTCATGTTTGAAAGTTCCTGTTTATGAAGGCTAATTTAGCATAGATAGTGCTTCTATAGTGTCAAGTATCTGCATTTATCTACATTTAGGAAAAGACTGAAGAGCATGAAGTATGTACTGCTTTCAGTGCACTTTACTCCTTGGAGAGGGAGGGAGGGGAGAGGAAGGAAGGAAGGAAGGAAGGAAGGAAGGAAGGAAGGAAGGAAGGAAGGAAGGAAGGTGGAAGGAAAAGAATGGAATAAGAAATGGTCGAATGATTTGGGTACTCTTGGTCTCTATAAAACAGGAAATACGGGAGATATGAAAGAAATTTTCAAATATCTGAAAGGATATCACAAATAAGAGAAAGCAAATGTATTCTCTCTCATGCTAGACAGCAGGATAAGTACCTACATAGTTGGAGGTTGACACTACGAGAAATTGCCCGATTTAAAGAGCTGTTAGCCAGTGGAACATGCTACCATATGAAGTGGTGACTTTTTCCTTTGCTGGAGATATTCAAAGAGAAGTTGGATGGCTACTGCATAAAAAACAATGGTTGGTCTAGATGGCCTCAATGGGAGCTCCAATTGCATCATTCTGTGAAAATATCTACATTGCTAGGAGGAGCAAGGTTCTAAACTTATTGGCATAAACCAATGATTTGTAGTTTGCATATCTTCAACTCAACGGAATGTTTGTTTTGGACAAACAGTTTACTGATAAAAAAATTGAAAGTATTAAAGATAATTTAAAACAACCTTCTGGATATACTCTAATGTATATAAGAGAAAGAATGAACCTGAATGAATAGCAATAGCACTTAGACTTATATACCGCTTCAACAGTGCTTTACAGCCCTCTCTAAGCATATTGCCCCCCACAATCTGGGTCCTCATTTTACCCACCTTGGAAGGATGGAATGCTGAGTTAACCTTGAGCCTGGTGAGATTTGAACTGCCAAACTGCAGGCAACCACCAGTCAGCAGAAGTAGCCTACAGTACTGCGTTCTAACCACTGCACCATCACAGCTCTTATGAAGCACATAAATAGGTCATATTTTGTTGCTTTATTTCCCCCCCTCGAGAACTGCATTAAGTAAGAACTTGCCCTCAATTTATTTGCTTTGGATGCAGCTCAAGACGTTTGATACATAACACAAATGGGACAGGAGAAAATCAAACTGTGAACTAACTTGTTCATATGCTTTCAATTATCACAGTGTATATAGGGCAGGATTTTTTTTTAAAAAGAAGCCAGTGTGGTGACTATAATATGATAATATGGATAAAGAGGCTGGTTTTGGCAGAGCTGATTTACTTAGCACTGTTGGGGTCTCTGTAAGTTGTGGTTATCTAAATACTTCTACTCCAGTGGCACAAAATGTATAGTTGTTTGTCCTGGAAATAAATGTCAGCCATGCACAAAACTCACCCCAAGAGGACTACATTTCCAAGTTTTATTCGTAGCTGACCATTTACTGTACTTGGATTCTAATTTTCCTGTGCTTTAATTTGCTTGTAGAAATCTATGCTTGTTTAAATACATCATTTCCTGTTTTTATTTCTTTTCTGGCATTATACACTCATGTCGCACCCTACAAGCTTAATAAGAATGATTGAGCAGAAGAAGGCATCCTTGATTATTTATTAATTATTCAATTAATTTAGGAAGCCAGAAGATTTAGTCCTTGCAACCATTAAACCAGGTTCTGGAAGGCTGTCTGTCTGTTGTGGTAAAATAAAACAAAACAAGTGAGCCTTATGGCACTTAAACGACTAACAAATGTATTGTAGCAGAAGATTTTTGTGGTCTACTTATTTTCATGACAAAGTGGACTGTAGTTCATGGAATCTTAGGCTGTAATTAATGAGTTTTACCAACAAGATGAGAGGACTTTAACGTGTGCTTGTAATGGGCTTAACCCGGCCAAAGATGTTATATTATGGGGCAGACATAAGTGCTAAACATATTTGTAGTAAATGGCACAAATCACTAGGAAGCTTCCTAACTAAACAGTAACTAGAACAGGAGTGAAACCTGTGGCTTACTGGATACTTCTGAACTATAAGGCCATTGGTATTTATATGTTTGGAGTTGGAATTCAGCACCAGAAATAGCATGTAGATAGTACTTGGGTGGGAGAATAATTGCATTTTGTGCAGTGAAATCTAGCTAGTGCTGGACCTACCCCAATGTGACACCCAAGTGTGAGATGACTTTTGTGGCAGAAGAATCCCTGGATGTCACTGCACAACACTGTTGAACCTTTCTGAGTGTGGAACTAGTCTGCCCCAGGGGCACACTCTGGATAGCACACAAATGTGAACTGAACAAACTAGCAGTCTTTGGCAGCCAGTTTCTATTCAAGCTGTGGACTTCTGGCTAATGTAAAATCACCGTACACTAAATAATGCAATGTACAGTACAAAATCAGAGTATTTCCAGTTCTAATCTCTCACACTACTCAATAGCGATTATTCTGCTGCTCCCATAGTCCTTTTGGGCATACATCTGCAGGTAGGTCAGAGATAGGCAATTTGGGGTCTTCCAAATGGTTTCAATTTCAAATTGCATGTACTGCAGTCATGGACTATGGCAAGGGCTGGAGCAGTGGTGGGTTGCAGGCAGTACGCCCTGGTACGGGCATACCGAGCCAGCCTGGAGCACCGGGTACCATTCCGGTACAGTGCTCCGGAGGGCCCACCTGCCCCCCCTTACTCCTTACCTGTCGTTAAAGTCTTTGGTGCTTTTGCGCATGCACACAGTGTGTACAGTGCCTGCGTGACGCTCTGCTGAGCAGCTGGAGCATCGCGGAGGCGTTACTGAACAGTAAGACACATGAGTGCGTTGTGTGTGTGTGTGTGTGCGCACATGCTGCGCATGTCCATGTAGACGATGCCGGGCCCGTTCCAACAGTACCGGTTGGAACGGGATCCGGAACCCATCACTGGGCTGGAAGGGCTGATGGTATTGCCTAAACACCTGAAGCTGTTCCTTAAATTACATCAGAGTTTCTCGAACTTAGCTACTTTAAGAGGTGTGAATTTCCACTCCCAGAATTCCCAAGTAGCATACACTGGATTAGAAAATGTTAGATTTTGGCAAGAGCATTCCTCTTAGAGAGTAATGTAGTGGGAGTCCTAATGCCCTAATGGCGAACCTATGGCACAAATGCCACAGGTGGCATGCAGAGCCCTCTCTGCGGGCACATGAGCTGTTGCCCCAGCTCAGCTCCACCGCGCATGCACACCCAGCTCCCATTGGCCAGGTGGTTTTTGGGCCTCAGCCGTGCATGCGCAGGGGGGCGTGGGGAGCACAGGGGCAGGATGCACGTGGGAGGGTCACAAACACATGCATGGGGGTGCAGGGCATGGGGGCACATCACACACACTTTGGATTATTGGTGTGTGCATGTGCACTGTTGGGCGTGTGCACTTTTGGCACACGGTGACGAAAAGGTTAGCCGTCACTATCCTAATGCATTCCTCTTAGATCAGGGGTCCCCAACTTCTGGTCTGCAGACCGGTACTGGTCCATGGGTTTTGGGGAAATGGATGCACGAACGGTGGGTGAGCACGAGAAGCTTCATTTGTGTATTTGTGGGATCGGGTTGCATGTGCAAAACCATCTTCTCCCCCACCCCACCACTGCCGCCAGCACCAGTCTATGGAGCAAAAAGGTTGGGGACTGCTGTCTTAGACAGTAGTTCAGTGAGACTCTAATCATCGGGTAATTACTTGTGAGAAAGCAGAAAAGTAGAAAATATACGTATTCTTTTCAAAGGCATTTTAGAAATCAAATTTCTGCATTGCAACTACAGATACTAGATGTATAGTAAATAATGTAAGCCTCGATCAAAGCATTGTGTTTCTCTATAGTAAGTTTATTTTGCACTTTCTTAATCACCTTTGTCTGAAGCTGAGCCTAAGCAATTCAAAAGTGACTCTCGTTTAGTGTTTATTATTTTATGCCAGTGCAGTTACTGTTTTAACAGAGACTTTGCATTGTAAAAGTGTGCAAGTTTCTTATTTTACTTCTTAGCTACTGTTATCATTGAAGGTTGCTTTTCCTCCCGGAATGGTCAACTTTTAAAACACTGGGGTTTTATATATATTAAAAGAGCATACTGTACCTTGACTGAATCTATGTTAATTCCCTGAAAAGATTCTTTTTCGTTGTATGTGCTATCTTTCCTATTTATTTTCAATTTTATTTTCATGTTGTTTTCTCTTTCTCTTTCATCACCTTTTATCCTTATAGCCCATTTTGCCCCCTCCATCTTTTACATCTTGTGCTCTAGCAGATGAGGAAGATAATTAATGCTGCGTTTGTATTAATAAAAATCTCCTGAATTCTCTGCCAATTGGCCAAATGTTTGAGGATGTGGAAAGTACATCTCCAATTAGATTCTTGTCGAGATCCCATCTGGTTAAAGTATCAAAGGTCAACTGAAATTGAAAAAGCACACACGGTCATCCATGCTGTTTTTTTCACAGAGTGTACTCTGCTGGAAATGCCTCATCTTCAACTACGGTTAAAAGCCCCTCTAAAAATATAACAGATTGTAGATTGCTTCTTTAATGAATGCTGCAAAATTCAACCTCATTCAAAAGAAAAAGGGAGCAATCACCTTTAATTTGCAAGCCAGGTTTTACCTCATTTCCACTAATGGGGATTTTTTTTTTAAAAAAGAAACTTTTAAAAGACAGAGAAAAGAGAATGCTTTAAAGTCCACTCTGTCTACATTAGGTTGTTTTTTTTTCAAAACACACTACAATGCATGCCCAAAAGCAGCCGATTAAGATCAAGACCAACAAATGAAACCACTTTATAATAGCAAAGAAACAACTAATAACATGCATGTGTCTTCTGTCACTAGCGAGGACAAAGACAGAGTTCAAGAAATTAAAAGTATGAACTTTGGATTATAGCAAAGATAAAGGAATGGGTCAGAAAGTATCTATTATAAAATCCTTGAGGGTTTTTTTTTTTACATTTGAATTTTAAAACTATACTATTAACAAAGATCTGAGGCATGCACTCGCTCAGTCCATCTTTAAAATGCCTTTCCTCCTGGCTCCCCACTGAGCTCCTGACTTCCCCCATCACTTTCTCTCCCTCCCTCCCCTCGTCTTCCAATTTCCCAACCCATTTTGGAGAAAAAATTCTATAATTCATTGGGTTAAAGGGATCATCTGCTGGCTTCATGAGATGTACTGCCAGCACTTAGGAAACATTTATTTTTCTTTGCTGGAATGAATACAAGTGCAGTGGTTAAGAAATATTTCCTTTCCTTTGGTTTTTGGCAAAAAGCTATACAAGTGGCTGCAAGCTGAGGCAGGAGAAGCACGGATGTGCAAGGGTACACAAATATACTTCCACTATTTTAGTCAAAAATAAATATGTGAACTATTAAATCTTGGGACTGCTTGTCTATTCCTGCAGGCATGGCATTTATTCATAGAGAAAATTTTCTTCGTCTTCCTAGGATAGTGTATCTATTGCTCTACAATTTAATAAGGATTAACACCACAAAATGCACTTTAAACCTGTTGGTTATGATCATGTACAGCTTACATTCTACATTTTAGAACTGCACTTTTCATTTTACTCCCCAGTATCTTTTAACTACCTTTTCAGCTCACTCCTTTTCTTAGTGGAGAAGTTTCGGGGGTGGGGTGGGGGGGTGGAAGAAAAGTCTAGAAACATAGTACATAAATAATAATGAGGAGCAAATGTCCCCATGCTTGGCTGGCAGCAGTAACAGAGCACATTATCCCATCCCTTCATGTCTAAACACATATCTCTTCTCTTTCTTCAGAAAAATGTTTAAAAATTGCTAGTGGTTCTTTCTGCATGTTTCTATGTTCCCGAAAAGGCAAAATTCGGTTGCTTTTCAAACTCCTGATATTATTGGATTTGTAACATCTAAGGACTCCAACTTAAGGCAAAGGTAAAAAAATATGGCATAACTACAGGACTGAAGCTGTCATCTTGACTTCTTGGTGCCCCTCAAACTACCAAGGTCCCTGGTTCAGATCCCAGGAATAGTCAGCTAAGACCAACTGAGAGATTCTTTTTAAAAACAGCAAGTATATTGCCATTTCTTGCCTTAAAATGACTTTCCTCATCCACAACTATAAGGCAGTTGGTAATATATATTTTCAGCATTCATGCCTAAGGCTGGACTAGAACTCACACTCTCCTGGTTTCTAGATTTAACCACTAAATAAAACCAGCTCTCTATATATTCAGATAAATGTGCCACTATCTTTTAAAGTCCAGATTACACTGTTCCTAATATTTGTTCCTATGGTACTGCATTTATTAATTAACTAGATGCAGACAACCTGAGCTGCTATCCTTACCCATAGGAAACTTAAAACATAGTAATCCAGTTTTTTTGGATTCTCACAACTCGCTGAATTAACCATCAGCCCCCAATACTGAGTTGGAGCAACATATTAATCTGAACTATGGTTGGCAAGTTTGTGGTTCAGTATATTGTGCTAATATAAACAAGATGGTCACCGCAGATTTGGAATGCTATCCCAAAAAAAAGCCACATTTCCTTCAAATTATAGTCATGATTGAGGTTATCCCATTCTGCTGAAAATATAACTTTCCCCCTGGATTATCTTTTTGCACAGAATTTGAATCAGACAATCATCTTGCAAGACTGTAAAGAACAAAAGTTTGTAAGTAGAATTTCAAGCCTCTTATATTTGGCAACCTGGCTTTATCACAGTTCTGAATTGTGGGAAAGTTTTAAAGTATGTTCAGCAGATCATGCCCACAGTTCTCTTTCATAAGGTAAAAGTAAAGGTTCCCCTGCACCTGCATGCTAGTCATTCCCACTCTAAGGGGCTCATCTCCATTTCAAAACCGAAGAGCCAGCGCTGTCCGAAGATGTCTCCGTGGTCATGTGGCCGGCATGACTAAACACCGAAGGCGCACGGAATGATGTAACCTTCCCACCAAAGGTGGTTCCTATTTTTCTACTTGCCTTTTTACGTGCTTTCAAACTGTTAGGTTGGCAGAAGCTGGGAGAAGTAATGGGAGCTCACTCCATTACGTGGTCCTAGGGATTCGAACCGCTGAACTGCCGACCTTTCTGATTGACAAGCTCATCATCTTAGCCACTGAGCCACCACGTCCCTTCTCCTTCGTACTAAGATAATGCTGCATTTATTTATTTATTTATTTATTTATTTATTTATTTATTTATTTATTTATTTATTTATTTATTTATTTATTTATTTATTTATTTATTTATTTATTTATTTATTTATTTATTTACGTACTTACTTACTTACTTACTTACTTACTTACTTACTTACTTACTTATTTATTTATTTGACACACTTTTATAGCCACCCATCCTCTAACTAACTGATTGGGCTGCTCCCAATCAAAAGTTAAAACAACATATAAAACCATATTAAAACTATAAAACTAAACACAATAAAACATTAGAAACAACAAAAACCCGGCACCAAGTCAAACTTCTAATGTGCAGTCATCCAATCTAATCCACCACTTGGGGGGGAAAGCCAGGTCTTTAAAGCATCATGGAAGGCTGAGAATGTAGAAACCTGCCAAACTTCAGGGGGCAAAGCTTCCACAGGGCAAGGGCTTTCACAGAAAAGCACACTTCCTAGATCTCACCAGATGTCAATACTTAAGGGAAGTGATGCTGATTCTCCTTAGCCTATTTGATCTGGTCAGACAGGTAGATGTCCTTAAGGTTGTATGATGTGTGATGATTTGTAGAAAGAGTAGGCATTGTTCGGGGCCTTTATTTCTCATATTCAAACATATTCATTTAGCCAATGTCTGCAAAAGTTATGGATGCAGTCCAGAACATGGAAACCAGTGTTTTTGAGTATGGACTATAAAAATGGCCAAATATTTGAAATTATCTTTAACTATTTTCAGGGCAGAAACAGACTAAAAAAACCAACTGTTTATCATCTCATTACTTAAGCCCAGGAAGAGTAGTAAGACTAATATTAATGAATCAATACAACTACATTCAGAATCTCTTTGAAGAAACTGAATCCTTAATATTGTTGAATTCTTGGCAGATTTCTGGATTTCATTGGCAAGCATTTTTATTTTAAAAATACTGGTAATTTTAAACTTGGGATCATTTTCTTTCACTTACTGCCATTGCCTGCAATGTTGATTGAAGGGAAGGAGGGTGGCAGAGAAGAGCATGGACTTTTTGGCTGATGATTGCAGAAGATCAAGATTCCCAGTGTATGTGTGTGTTTATGTACGTAACTACAAAGGGCTACTTGTGTCAAAGAAGGACATGTGTGCAGATGCCAGTTTATGCATAATAGACCTATTAGTTAATCTACTTTCAGTACCCTAATCAGGGACATTTATTTATCCTTGTTTCTTTTATTCCTGAAAGCTGAGTGCCAGTGAGACAAAGGAGAAAATCCTTTGGCTTCTTCTACTGCCACTAAGCAGCTGTGAAAGAAACAGCAAGCACCATTGTTGTTTGTTGATTTTTTTTAAAAAAATAAGATTATCACATATGAGAACTTCAGAATCCTATTGGTTTGGAAGTATTTGTGGGTGCCCTAGTCTTCTTTGCTTATTATTATTCCATTTCCCTGCACAAAAACCATTCAAGGAATAATGGAGTTACTTTAAGGAGAAATACTTAATTCGCCTCTATGAATTGAAAGGTTCCTATTACTCTTTTTCAGCAATTGCCAAGCCCTGTATTTAATAATATTGTAGACTGAGAGATTTTTTTTGTTAATCAAAAGTTCTTTCTTTCCATATATTACCCAGACTCGTCCAGTTTTTTGCTGGGAATCTGCAAATCCAGTCCAGCTGGGAATAACATTTTAGTAACAAATTTATTCTCATCTTCTTCCTTGCAGTTTTCTGCTTCTTTTTCTTTTCTTTTTACTCCCTTTGGTTCTACCTAGTCTGCTCCTCTTAAATCCTGTCCCCATCACCTTCTATAGGTCCAAATCCTGGATTGATCTTTTCTCCTTGGCTTTTTTTTTTTTTTAGTCTGTGAGTCTAGGATCTGGTTTTCCTTTTCCAGTCATCAACTTCACCATCATCTTCATTATCTCTACCACCATTACCACTATCTTTCAGGGGAGAAGCATGACAAGTAAGGGGGGGGGGGGAGAAGAGGGAATCATGGATGTGCATTGAGAGCTTCAGTTGTCTTGTGTGGAACACTGGACAATCTGTTTTTGTGTGCATAGAAAATGTTGGACTTTGATTTGGAAGACCTACACTGAATTCTCTACTTAATATATAGTTCACTAGGGACATTGTGCCAATCATTCTCTCTTTCTGTTGCAAGCTACCTCAGAAGATGTTAATATGGGAAAAAATGTCAGGAGATTGTCATATATCATAATTTTTGCATTATAAGATGCAGTGACGTGCGGTGAGCTTTATGACTGGTGAGGCACTGACACAGTGCTGAGTTTCAAATATTTTTAGACTTGTGGACTTCAACTCCCAGAATTCCACATGCCAGGCATGCTCAGTTCCAATTTAAAGCGACAGCATTTGTTTTTCTCCTTTGCTCCTTTCTTTTTCTTTTTCTTCTCCTTACTCTCCTTCCTCCCTCTCTCCCTTCCTCCCCCTCTCTCAAACACACACACACACACACACACAAGTTGGATTGGACTATCTCTCCTACCCCTTCCCTCTCTCACTCACTCTCAAACAAACCCCCCCACACACAAAAGTTGGATTGGATATCTTTTCCAGTGGCTTGAAAGCAGCTCGTCTGCCATCCCCCCCCCCCCATTCCCCTGCTGCCTTTCCCAAACACCTCCACCATTGCAAATGCAGCCTGCTGTCTGGGTGGGAAATGCCTGGAACACAATAAAGCCCACCCACCACCTCCTGCTGGCAGGCTGGGGTGAGAGGAGAGGCAGAGAAGCCGGAGGGGAGCCGATCTGAGCCTTCCAAAAGAAAGAGGCTGGGGGAAGTGTGTTTGCCTGGCTTCCTGCCTCCTCCTGTGGTCTCCTCAGTGCTCACTTGTGCTCTCCCTCCCCAAGTGTAGTTTGATTGCAGGTGGAGCCACGTTGCCTTTTCAAACTTGTAATCAGTGAAGCTGGGCTAGATTTTTATATAGTTTTATCCAGCTGTGTGTGTGTGAGAGAGAAATGAATGGGGGCTTGGGGAGGAAGTCACTACACTTGAGGAGAGAGAGCACCAGTGAGGTTAAGCAGAGTCATCCACGGTGAGGCAGCAACTAGCTCAGCTTTTTCCTTTTACTTTTTTTTTTCATGATGAGAGTGGTGAGGCTGTGCCTCACTTGCCTCACCTGACTGCACGTCACTGATAAGATGCACCGGACCATAAGACGCACATTCGCTTTAGAGGAGGAAAACAAGAAAAAAAATCTGCCTCTGTCTCCCAGTATCCATCCGGTATTCATCTGGCTAGCATCCTTGAAGCAAACAGCAAACAGCCTGGTCAACTTCAGCTTCAACGTTATCGCATCCCCAGCATGTGGCTCATCAGGATTCCACTCTGTTGCGCCTACTACCAGTCAACTAAGCTGAGCTTCTCCTGCCGCTAGGGAATACTGGACCCTTCGCTGCCGAGCAATTGATTGGTGGTTGGATCAGTTCCCACAATGCCACTGATCAGCTATTCTAGGCAGTTGGATCGCCACTGCCTATTGCCATTCCCCGCCACTGCCTATCGCCATCACCTGCCACTGCCTATCGCTGCCTTCACCGTTCGACTCCGCCGCTGCCATTTGCTGCTGTTCACCACCATTTGCTGCCAATTGCTGCCACCTATCGCTGCCTCTGCCATTCGCCATTGTTGCTGCCGCCTGTTGCCATTTGCCACCATTTGCTGCCAATCTCTGTCACCTATTGTGGCTGTTTGCCATTTGGTGGAGATCAGTAGTGATCGGCAGCAAATGGCAGCAGGTGGTGAACTGCGGTGGTGATTGGCCAAGGTGGTGGTGATCCCCACTGCCTAGATTAGTGGTATTCCAGGAGGCCGATCCCACCGCCAATCAACTGCTCGGCAGTGAAGTATCCAGTGTTCCCCGGCGGTGGTGAATGGTGGCAGTGGTGACGGATGGTGATGGCGACTGCTGCTGTCACCGCACCAATCCCCTCACCCCCACCTCAATATTTGCTCCATAAGATGCATAGACATTTTCACCCACATGTCTTATAATGCAAAAAATATGATAAGTAGTTTTGATCCCTCTGAAATGGGATGTAATTGCAAAGCATATTTAATTGATTTTACACATCCCGTTAGGGAGAAGAATAACTTTTCCATAAGGTATTCTTTTGTGAAACTTCAGATAAGTAAAACTTTGCCCATAATATTACTTGTAATTTTTTAAACTAATTCTTAAATATTTTCTAAATAAAAACCGGAGTCAAAACAGAAAAGTCACAGTAGTTACACCACAAATATTAAAGCCCTTCTCCTCCTGTAGTATGCTCACCAGAATTGAGCTCAAAACAGGCAAGACCAGGAATGGGGAGTTCCAGAATTGGGTTGGAAGAAAAGATGAAATGTTTTCCATGATCAAGTCATAGAAAGTCAGGATGAACAGAAAGTCCAGATGGACATTTTGCTCCTGTTTTACCTTTCAGGCTTTACCATAGAGATAATTCTCCTCTAATCAACACAATGTAATAATCTTCTTTCTGTCTTTCTTTCTTTCTTTCTTTCTTTCTTTCTTTCTTTCTTTCTTTCTTTCTTTCTTTCTTTCTTTCTTTCTCTATCTATCTACCTACCTACCTACCTACCTACCTACCTACCTACCTATCTATCTATCTATCTATCTATCTATCTATCTATCTATCTATCTATCTATCTATCATCTATCATCTATCATCTATGTTTTATGGCCACCTATCTCACAGGAATTGTTTTTGGCCATCATACAACAAAAATATCAAAATAATAAGCATGTCAAAAAACGTCCTATTAAAAAATTAAAAAGCATAAAACATAAGAGAGTAGTTCATCAAGGAAGCCACCTCAAGATTTCACTGGTTCCCTGCATCTAACTTCCAAGATGTTTTGAAGAACAAGGGTACGAAAGAGGACATCTCTCTCACCAACCTACATCTTTCTCACCATTATACCTCTTTCAAACTGATATTTAAAGAAAGAACACTAAAATGGGTTTGGGATTGTGAAATATGCCTCAGGGATCAAGAGCCAGATATATCCATGAGCTCCAACAGCAGACAGGGGTGTTCTGGTCATCTTTAGGTTTCTTATCACCAGCAGCTAGACATAGAATGGTTCTTTATAGGTTACCAAAGTGCCTGCAGAAACCTGATTTCACAATTAAGATGGTAACAGCAACAGGGTTGTGAAGAATTTCCTGCTGCCATATTGAGCTATATTAGAAGATTCAAAGCCAAGCCATTACATGTCTATGGAGATTCTCAATCATTCAGGTCATGGTTGTCCCAAAGGTGCTTTCCCCCCAAAGGCAACTGGACTTTCTTGGGGCTTTTTCTTCAAGAATGTTCATCCAAGAAGCTTTTTCAGTTCTAACTTCAGTTGTGAAATTAATAAAGTTTGAGAAATACTTTTTAAGTGATAGAGGTTTTTTCCCAGTGACTGATTATGTGTGTTATTAATTTGCTGGCCCACAGAGTATGCTACACAGAGATCTATTTCCCCAAGAACAAAATGTGATGTTTGAGGCAAATATTTGGTAAGCTTACTACACTGTGTTTATCTGAGCCCCTGTCTATCAGCAAAATGTTTGAATAATTAACCCCATGTGGGAAATAGAGACGTTTTGGCACTGAACTCAAGTGGTTTAAACAAATAAGGATAATATGAATTTTCTGCTGGAACACTTCAAACCTCCCGTTTGGTTATATATACTGGAATAGTTTGTAAAACATAATTTTATGGCAACAAAGTAAACAATTTTAAGGAGCACAGGCAGTCCCTCGGTTCAGAACAAGATCAATTCCTAAATCTGAATCTAACTAGAATTTGTACATAAGTCAGAACTTGTGCTTACGAACAGACTGCCTATTACTAAAAATGGCAGATGACATTCTTCTTCTTCAAGTCTATGAAAAACTAAATCCGTGCAATGTTTTCATGAAAATCTAAAAAAACATTGAAAATTATATTAACATATTATATTTTATATTAAAAATTCTGTAAGATTCAAAATGGGGGACACGGTGGCTCAGTGGCTAAGACCCTGAGCTTGTTGATCAGAAAGGTCGGCAGTTCAGTGGTTTGAATCCCTAGCTTAACGGAGTGAGCTCCCGTTATTTGTCCCAGCTTCTGCCAACCTAGCAGTTTCAAAGCACATAAAAATGCAAGTAGAAAAATAGGAACCACCTTTGGTGGGAAGGTAACAGTGTTCCGTGCACTTTCAGCATTTAGCCATGCCAGCCACATGACCACAGAGATGTCTTCAGACAACGCTGGCTCTTTGGCTTTGAAATGAAGATGAGCACTGCTCCCTAGAGTCAGAAACGACTAGTAAATATGTGGAAGGGGAACATTTACCTTTACCTAAGATTTTAAAAGTGCACCTTAGATGATTCATGAAATCATGATGCAACTTCAGTGGTCCATCGGCTTGAAGAAGGAGAACAGAGAACATCTGCCATTTTTAGTAATAGACAGCCTGTTCAAATTCAAGTTGTATGTAAGTCATACCTTTTTAACCCAGGGTATACTTGTACTTGGCTTGGCCTTAAAGCAAGACTTTTATTTGTCCTATAGCTAATCTGATAACAAGTTAGTATGGGGATGAGCAAACAGGGAAAGCAAGGGTGGGTTCCGGCAGGCACTACTGCTGGTTCACTCATGGGCACACTATGTGTGTGTGCACTTGATGTGCTCTCCGTGCGCATATGCAGTGCAATAAAATTGTTCTGTGCATGTGCAGAAGCGAAAAACAAAATGGCAGCACCTAGGGTGCTGCCCAGAGAACCAGTTTGGGGGCATGGCAGGCCTGGTCACTGCTGGTTCCAGTGACCCAGGCCACCAAACCACTACTGGTTCAGCCAAACCAGCCCGAACCGGAAGGAATCTACCACTGATGGAAAGGCCGGGGAGCTTCCAAAGGGCTTTTTAGTGATGGCTGGGATTTTCCAACCAATCTGTTTATTGGTACCTCTGGACTTCAGCAGAGCCAAGCATAGATTATATCTTGCTTGTCCCTACTACCCTTTGGATTCCTGGCAATGTCATATCAGCTACTAGCTACATCCCCCCCCCCCACTTTTGTGTTTCCTTAAGAAGGAATAGCAGCTTATTAGAAGATTGTGCTGTAAAAGCAGCAGAATGCCTTTCAGCTCCCGGCCCCTTATAATAACTGAAGCCACTTATTAATGAGCAGGTTTATGAGATAATTATGGTGTCCTGGGGTGAAAAGTGCTGATGGAGAAATTTGCCAATTAGCCCTCAAAGGCACTAAGGCAAACTTGGAAAAAGTTCTGCTGCAAAGCATATGTCCCACCACTGAATCATAGCCTTTCTGCTTCAATTAATCCTGTCTAAATGTTGAAATTAGCATTCTCAAAGTGGGTAGAATTAATTAGAAAAAGTCTTTGACTTACCTCACCACATATTAATCTTACAAGGTAGAGCCAGTCAAGAAACAGAGGCATGTAGGCCTAAACTTTTATTAGAATGGATACAATAAAAAAGAAAACTTGCAACTCTGAGTGTGCTTCCCCCCTCACTTTTTTTAATCTTCATGTGAATTAGAAATGTCCCTCACTTACAAGAAGTATTTCAAAAATCCTTATCCTGGAATGGGCTTAAGGCATGTTTCTCTGTTTGTTGCCTTAGTAACAGATCTTCCCTGTCTCTGTCAAGACCATCCTCTCCATTCTGTACAAGAATATCTAATGAATGCAGGAAAAGAAAGCAGGAAACCAGAAAAAAGGCTGGTGAGAAACCAGCCAAGTAAGATCTTCTTTTCATGGAACTAAGATATTATTATTGTTATAATTACTATCTTCATCTTCATCATCATCATTTTGGGGAATGAACATGTTCAGAAAATGATATAGTCATACTGATTCAAGAAAAAAACTTATAGCTAATCAACCAGGAAGAACATCTGGGGCATGTGGCACTCATGTCTAATGTCAACTCGCAAAACATCCCTGACTGCTCTTGAGTTGCCATAGGCAAGGGGGATGGGAAAACGAACTCTGCAGCTGCGCTGAGGCAGCATATCAATCAAAACAAAAGTGCATTCCAGCCATATCTCTCTCAAGGCTGTCTCCATGGTTACTCACAGTGGTGGTGGGGAGTGATCTCTACAACCGGCAAAATTGCTTCGTTGGAAAATGTAACTGATAACACACGTTAGGGGAAGGAGGGAAACAGGATCAGAATTGGAACGTAAATTACGGGGGTCAGAGTTTGTTTCACTTGGAAAGTACTGACATGAAGCTCCTAATAAATAACTGGATTTCTTTTGAAGCTTGTCAATATTATAAGAAGAAGCTGATCCCATGGATTCCATAGATATTTATGGCACTTGGGTAAAAAGAGGATAAAATTTTAAAAGGGCATATTATCAAAGTTTGGTAAATAGAGGGAACTTCATAAGGAAAACAATAAATCCAAAAACATTAGTTTTTCCCTTCCATGTTGAAGATATTTATAGTAAGAAAAGTATAATTATATATGCAGATGTGATCCACCCAGATTACCAAATAGACTAAAAGACACATCAAAAGTTATTCAGTGTCAATTGAAACATTACTGCGCTTGATGAAAAACTTGATGGAAGGATAATATTTGATCTAAAAATTAGAAGGGACAAAGAAATATTTTGAAATTTGAAAAGTTTTTGCGAAATCAACACCATCTGCTTGAATATCATATCCTAATAAGATATGATATGGAGACAGATCTAACAAAAAATTCAGGATAAAATGGATGCAAAACTTTAAAGAAATAGTCGCAACACAACAATGGAAAGAGTTATGAAATAAATCTGCACAATTTACTCCAAGCTATAAGAAAACTGATATAAAATGTTTTACAAATGGCATACATTTGAGCCATCATAATTTCCAAAATAGTAAATCTTACAATAGAAATGTCAGAAATGTTGAGAAACAGAAGGAACATTTTACTACATGTGGTGGACATGCAAAAACCTCAAAAGTATGGCAGAGAAATACATACTGTTGAACCGTTTAAAGAATTTTAGATAAAATGAAATCAACATTGTTTACTAGGTATAATTTTAGAACACATTAATAAAAATATAATGTATTGAAAAATGTTAATAATTATTAATAATATTAATATGAGCCGCTGTGGCGCAGTGGTTAGAGTGTAGTACTGCAGGCTATTTCTGCTGACTGCTGGCTACCAGCAGTTTGGCAGATTGAATCTCACCAGGCTCAAGGTTGACTCAGCCTTCCATCCTTCCGAGTTGGATAAAATGAGGATCCAGATTTTGGGGGACAATATGTTGACTCTGTAAAATCGCTTAGAGAGGGCTGCAAAAGCACTGTGAAGCGGTATATAAGTCTAGTAAAAATACCATAGTTTATTGTGCTCACAGTTATGAGGATAAATTTTGCTCACTATTGGAAGAAAGGTATATTGCTATTGTTCTGATGATATCTGATTGAAATTAAAATTTGAAGAATACGCAGTGGCAAAACTAGCAACATATATCCACAACAGAAGCTGAATTACATTTAAGCAAGAATAGTTCCCATATACCGTATTCATCATGCAGCAAAGCAAATATAAACGTTTCCAGACTGGTTTTTAAGAGCATTTAAATGATCATGTGGGAACCAGTTTGGTGTAGTAGGTAAGGCATCAGAAACCAGGAGACTGTGAGTTCTAGTCCTTAAACACAAAGGCAACCTCGGGCCCATTATTTTCTCTGATGGCTAGAGAAGAGGCAATGGTTAACCACTTCTGAAAAAAACCTTGCCAAGAAAATGTGAGGGCTTTCTCCAGGCTGTTTCCAAGAATTGGATATGATTGAATGGAAGAAATAAAATGTTCATATGGCCTGAAAATTGGTCAGTGTACAGAGAAATGGGAAGTTAGCAATCCAATACTTATTTATGTTTTTCAAGCAGCTTCTCTTTTTAATATTCATAAATAACTGCAAATAATAATACAGTGGAGACTTTAGTGCTAACTTGAAAGATATAAATATGTGCATATTATAAAATAATTCCATGCGCTTTGCACCTTCTTATCAATGTCATATTAAGCACTAAGTGTATAATATAAGCAACTCCATGTTCATGCATCCATTAGAAACTATACTTAATTTTGCTATAAACTTAAGTGTTATTTGAAAGGTTTAATTTATTTTAACCAACATAGTGTCAACTGTCAACGTTCCCAGCAATGCACCCATGGAAAGTCGAACTCTGAGGCAGGCAGATTCCTCAAAGAACAATTTATTGGATACATCATATTGGCACAACTGGTGAAAGCCAACTCTGAAGGTTCCCACGGCTTTCACCTAATTAAAACTAAAAGTTTCTCCTCCCCCCTCCCCAGTCACTGTCACACTGTCCAATCAAGGTACTGCCTGGTTGCTTGGTTACTTCATGCCTCTTCTGGCCAGCCATCTGTTAGAATGTCCTTGGTTCCCACATGAAAAACTTCTTTTGTTTTGGCTACAAAATTATATCTAGCCATTTGCCCCCTCCCTATCCCTTCTGCTTTGTGGCAACCCTGAAGCCTTCAACATGGCCTTAGCCAGGTTCACTTCAGGGTTGACATCAACAGCTTGCAGTTTCTATTGTGTATGCACTGTGCACTTAGTTTTTGTTTTTACTCTACAATGTATTATATAATAAAACATTTAATTGGGGGAGGAAGAGGGAAGCTGTGATACAATGTTGCTTCTACATAAAAGAATTGTGTGTCTGTGTGTGTGTGTATGTGTTTTCGTATATTTTCATGGGTGTAGGTATGCTGGTCTTGTTGTATTCGGGTCTTTTCCCATGTAAGATTGAGATTGTCTTGGCAACGTTTCGGTGAGGTCTCACTCGCCATCCTCAGGCAGGTGTTTTTGGCTTAAAGCATGGCCGGAGCTGCCCGTCTTTCTATAAATCTTCATATGTGTGTGTGTGTGTGTGTTTGTGTGTGTGTGTGTTTGTGTGTGTGTGTGGAGTACTGCCTTTGTTTCAGTAAATGGATTGATTGGATGTGTGGCTGTATCATGATTGGTAGATTGGTGCTGATTGGTGCTGGCTGTGGGTCAATCCACTTACCGAAACAAAGCCAGCACTCCACCCACCCACCCCACCAAGTTTTATAGAAAGACGGCAGCTCCGGCCACGCTTTGAGCCAAAAACACCAGCCTGAGGATGGCGAGTGATACATATATATATATGCAGCTGACATGAGATCCCAAGGGTCTGATGAGAGGTGGTCACAGAAATTGATCTCAACTGACAGGAAAAGATGGACAGAGATACATATGGTGGGAAATGTCATCTGTACACTGCAGAAAGTTCCCTAAATGAGGTGGCAGAGTAGTTGCAGAATAATATTCTCATTATTCAGGTTAGTCCTCAAATAACACACGTTCTTTCATAACTGATTCATAAATAACTGATATCAACCAAGGCATCTTCAGAATTCAAGCCAAATTCCAGGCATGGCCCTAATATATTTACAGTGCAATTATCTTTCTATCATCAAAGAACTGGTCTTTCAAGACTTTCCTAGTACTGAATGAACAGGCAACTGTTTCACTCCTTCATGGGAATCGAAACAATGACGCTCAACGTATTTTTCCATAGTTCCTTGCCTCAACTGTCTGAAGCACTATTCAAAATATGTTGAAAACCCTTAGTGCAGGGGTGAAATTCAGCACATTCTGACAGGTTCTGAAGAATCAATAGTGGAAATTTTGAGTGGTTCAGAGGATCGGCAAATACCACCTCTGGCTGGTCCTAGAGTGGGGTGGGAATGGAGATTTTGCAATATCCTTCCCCCAGGAGTGGGGAGGGAATGGGGATTTTGCAGTATCATTCCCCTGCCACGCCCACCAAGCCACACCTACCAAGCCATGCCATGGCCACCAAGCCACGCCCACAGAACCTGTAGTAAAAAAATTGAATTTCACCACTGCCTCAGTGTCTTCTCTGGTTGGCTTATACCTTTTATATTGATCATTTCTGTTAGAAAACTGTTGGTCTTTGCAAGCATCCTCTTGTACGATAGCGCCTTTGCTTTTAACTCTTTTGCTATGTTTAGATATGTATATGTAACGAGGCTAAAGTGTAGTCAGTGCTTCTTTAGGAAAATAAACATATTGCTTTGATGAAGCCATCAGTGTAGATGTATGTAGGAGAGAGAGAAGTATTGGAACCTCTTCTATAGGGTTGGATTTTGGCGATCCACTGAATAGTTTTCATTGAGGCAGAACTAAATGGAGGATGCTAGCATTCATCTTTCTCTGGCCAAAGCCTACAGTGAAAGTTGCAATTTCATTGCAAAAGATTAATCTGACCTACATGCTAAAATTTGTGTACAAAAAGCAATAGCTTTTTAAAACATTTAAGTTATGGAAATTCACATTAAAAGTCTACATTAGGGAATTTTACACCTAGACAAAGAACAACCCCAGTGATAGATTAATCACTACGTGAATTGGTTTAGCTGTTGCTATCTTCATTCCCAGCAGGTCTGCACAAGATTGGGTGTGGGAATATTGCTGACTTAGCAAAGCTATTCAGAGTTGAAGCATAGAATTAGATTTGGTCTCATGGTCAGAATGAGGTTACACTTCTGTGTCATATGCCAATGGATTTCTAATGAATCTCATGCCCAAAAGGCAAACTCTGACTTACAAAGCCATGCTTTTAAACAAAGTTCACGGGAGGCAAAGTATACTCATCAAACAAAAGCTGTTCAGCCCAAAGGCATTCCTTCTTTAATATTTTGAACTAAGTACTAAGTACTGGCAATAAGGATGGGTTGTAAAGAAAGAACAAGCTAAAATTAATTCATCAACACCCCAAAAGCCTCAAGTCATAGACATGGGGATGGGTGAAGAATTGTTTCCAGTTCAATCCTACCAAGACTCATTGGCTGTGAATATTAGGGCGACCTAACTGTAAAGATATTTCAACTTTGAAGATATTGCAAGATCCGGTTTTATTTTAAATTCCCAGCTCCTGCTTGATGTTTTCTGTGTTGACATGAAATCAGAAAATGGTGACATATCATCAGTCCAAGATTTAAAATCTGATGTAGCAAATTCTGTCCAGTAAATGTAGTCCAGAGACTGTTTTGGCTTCCATGTGATAAAAGTGTTATTGTATTAACTTAAATTGTCTCATTGGAGTCTCAATAAAAACAAATGAAAGCACCTGTTCCTCCAGTACATTTTTTTTTAGTTTTACAAAGATGGAACAAGTATCCAGAGCAGGTTGAAAAATCTCGAAAGAATAAGGTTTTTAAAGGGGTTTTATTTGGGATATATAATTCTGTAAATGCAAATTAAGTCTTTTGTTTTAAAGTTCATTTGTAAATGACTGAACGCTATTAAATAAATGGGAAAGGGAATGTCCACAACAAGCCAAAATTTAATTAAGATGACAAAATGTACCTAATGATGTTACAATACAATGTTCTACACCAGTGGTGGGCAACCTTTTTTTTCAACTGAGCCAAATCTCGCCAAAACCACGACTGAAATTTATTTTGAGAGCCACATTTTTAAAACCGAAAATACATAGGATGGTACACTGTTTTTAGTTTCAATAAACTCTGGCATTTGAAGCACGCAAGTCTTAAAGCTGTCAAGTTACAAGATCCTTGCATCCCTAACGCTTTAGGAAAAAAAAACCCAGGGGTGTTCAAACCTGACAGCTTGAAGACTTGTGGACTTCAACTCCCAGAATTCTGAGAATTGAAGTCCACCAAGGGCATCAATCATATTAGCCCAGGGATCTGCAAAATTGGCTCTTAAGACTGGTGGACTTCAACTCCCAGAATTCTGAGAATTGAAGTCCACCAGTCTTAAAACAGCCAACTTTGCAGACCCCTGTGTTAGCCCAAAGCCTGGTGCTGGGCCTTGCTCCCCCATTGGTGGAGCCCTAAGAAGTGAGGAGGGAGAAAAAGAGACGGAGGCCAAGGAGCTTCCCCCCCCAGCAAAAATCTAACCGGGGAGCCGGGCGGGCAGTAGCAAATTAGCCAATCATGCGAGGGCAGCGAAACTCCAGGGCTCTCTGTTCTAATTCCCCGTGAAAACTGTTGCCTCTGAAGCGTTTGCTCTAGTGTTTGAACCTTTAAGCGCCCCTTTCCCTTTTTTCTTTTCGACCCACAATGATTAGGGAGGATCCTGAAGTCGGGCGGGGACGAGAAGCGAGGAGGCATAAAAAGAAACGGAGGCTAAGGAGCTTCTCCCCCCCCCCCCCCGCAAAAATCTTATCAGGGAGCCGGTGGGCAGTAGCAAATTAGCTGATCACGCGGCATGATCGGCTAATTTGCTACTGCCCGCCCGGCTCCCTGATAAGATTTTTGCGGGGGGGAGAAGCTCCTTAGCCTCCGTTTCTTTTTATGCCTCCTCGCTTCTCGTCCCCGCCCGACTTCAGGATCCTCCCTAATCATTGTGGGTCGAAAAGAAAAAAGGGAAAGGGGCGCTTGTTTTGAAGTGCCCGAGAGGAGGGAGGGGAGCGGGCGCCCGGCACACAGAAGAGTCGCATTAAAATGTGTAAAGAGCCGCGTGTGGCTCGCGAGCCGCAGCTTGCCGATCACTGTTCTACACCATGCATACTTGTGGGGCTTGCATTGCTACATTGAAATCCGTTTTTCAACGTTTCCCCCACTTATTCTCCCATGCAGAGCTATATGAAAGAGAGGTGGGATCAAGAATAAGATGTCTACATTGTAGTGTATTACAAGTGTGTGAATTACCTTTTGGAGATTAGCTCACAGTGGACAATTTTTCATTTTCCCTGAAAGATCAGGTTTTCAGGGTTTTGCTAGCACTGATGCTGTCACTTAATCCATGGTGATGGTCCATTCCTACTCGTGGTGGATACAACCCACCCATTTTTGTGGATACAACCCACCCATTTTTGTGGTGCTAAACTGATCAGGACCCTGACACCAGGCCCGGCAACAGGTCGGTCTGACATTTTGTCATGACAAATACATCGAAGCCACTAGGGCGCCCCCTGCAGGTGATGCATGAGAGTCCCACCCAACCAACTTGAATGCTGTTACTTAGTTAAAGTAATGAAACATTTGCAAGAAATCAAGCAAGCTCAGAGAGCACCAAGGACCCCTCATTTCCACCCTGAGCTATAAATAGTCTCTTTTATTGATCAGGTTTTTAATTTAGGAGCGCTCCTTATCACATTTGTTAACTGTGCAGATTGTGTATTTTTTTCTTCCAGATTTCACTGATCAGCAAATATGACTATGCAGATAAGTGACCCACAATAATTTATTCCCTTGTTATATGGTAGGTAAGTAGTTAGTGTAGGTAGGGAAGAAAAGATGGATGGATGGATGGATGGAAGGAAGGAAGGAAGGAAGGATGTTAATGTTTAAGTACATACTATAGACTGAAGAATAGATTTAGTGTGAATAGATTTATCAAGGTATTTCATTATTATACATTAAATAAGAGTGGAAATTAAACAGAATTTGGCAATCTTTCTAGAAATCATGGTCAAGAAAAAGAAAATATTCTTCTCTAAGCTGTCAAGGCTATTAATTTAATTACAAACTCCATTAGAAATTAGAAAGGACAGATGAGAGTCATTCTATTTTCCCCAACAAAAAAAAAAACACCACAGTGTTTCTTAAACTGGAATATTGTTAAATCTTCCTCCCAGCAACAAAGATGGCAAAACATTGAATCTAGGAACTGCATGGGCTCTCCTGTGAATTGAACATAATACATTAGCTAATTGGAATAGACTTCTTTCAAACAGATCCACCCCATACAAATTGGGAAAGTGTTTCGATCTTTCTAGATATCACTGCTAAAAGCCTGTTGCTTGACTTGTGTTTTTTCAAAGCCAATTAAGGTCAAACTGAACATTCAGGCAGAGGAGTATGGCATATTTAGGGAATGGCAGCCAAGATTTGATCACTGCATTGCCCTCAATTTTCCAAGAAAAAAATAATCAATCATCCTAGGGGTGATTGCTTTTTTTTACTTTTATTTAGATTTATATGACTGCTTATCTCAAGCAGGTGACTCTGGGGAGCTAAAAGCAATTAATACTAGTAACACCCCTCCTCCCACGTACCAAAAATGTTCTTTTGTTGCATTTACTGATTTCAAAACAGCTTTTAATTCAAACCCCAGAACAGCCTATGGGAGAAATTTTCTGGCTCCTCTATTAAACTTGACAACTCCTTCTGCCTAAGAAACTGCATAATTGCATACAGATATTTTGGTGAAGGCCTTATATTATTTTATATCCCCAGTCTCTATTCAGAAAGCAATGAAGAAAGGATGTATATTGGCTCTTCTCCTGTTTAACTTTTATACCAATTCTCTCAAAAAATATTGACCAACAGATACGTTCTAGTTTTCTTGTAACTGTTTCCTGATGATAAAGTTGTTCTCCCCAGAATTGAAGTGGGCATCAGGCACTGGCCACAGATCTGGGGTTGGGGATCTCTGCTATAAAGCATTGATAGATATCATGTTTCATACTTTAGGGAAGCTTTTGGGGTGCATCATCCCTTCTTATGGTTGTATCAACTGTCCAGTTGGTGAATCCAGAAAAAGAAATTCCTGGGACATTATTTTACCAAGAGTATAAAACTCTATTGAATAAATCACATTGGCACAGAATAAGTGAAACCAGCTCTGGTTTTCACCCATGAAAGCAGGCATAGTTAACTCTCCCTTTTCCCTACAGTCCAGTTCATAACGTCCAACAATCACTCTTGTTCATTTTGTTATAGGAAACAGCCAGCCATGTGGAGACATCTGCGGTGTGTCCTTGAGATGCCAGCCTTGAGATGTCCTTGAGATCCCATGGTGCAGATGGATGCTTGAATACCATTCTCCCACCCTTGTATTTCATCCATCACCCCTCCCTATTGTCAAGCTGTGAGGGAAGAAAATGTAGGTGAAAATGAAAATCAGTCTTGACATACTGCATCGCAAAATAATTGGGAAACCATGTAAGCATTTCCTTTTGCTATTAGATGTTACACATTCCACCAAAATTGATCCCAAAGTATTCTGTTAATGTAACTTGATTTCCAAACTGGTGAAAATTCTCCCAAAATTCTTCCTGCTCTCTCGCTCTCTCTCTCTCTCTCGCTCTCTCTCTCTCTCTCTCTCTCTCTCTCTCTCCCTCCCTCCCTCCCTCCCTCTCTCTCCCCCTCTCCCTCCCTCCTCTCTCCCCCCCTCTCTCTTTTCACATCCAGTGTAAAAAAAAAAAAAAGAAATTTAATTTTTTTCTTAACTTATTTTCTATGCACACTTTTTGGTTTAACAAGCAAACAAGTGAAGCTTTGATTGATTGAAGCCTTACTTGATTTTGTATAAAGTAAGCAATTAAAAAACCCAGAGAATAGGCATGATACAAATGTTTTTATGGTAGAAAATGTAAGTGCACTGGAACTAGATACTCATTCGGAATAGTTTTGCAGTGGCAGTAAATCTCAAATTTTAAATTCTTTGCAAAAAAATTGTTTTTAAAGCCCTATTGATTTATAAATCATTGATGGCTTTCCTGTGCATGCCTAGAAAGGGTCTCCATTTTTTTTTAAAAAAAGAAATTAATCTTAGCCTACAGTCACTGAACTTGATTTGGATATGCCAGAAACATTATTTTGATCATTGGAAGACAAGATGCCAGGGATAAATTAGTTATAATAACAGTTTTTTTTCATTTTTAAAAAAATTATCATTAGAAATTACACAGATAGATAAGTATTATTACCTTTTTCAGCAGCCTTATTCTATAATCAGATCACTTCCTTAAATCTTGTGTGAGTCAGTTTGCTTTCACCAAGCATCAACAGGACAATGGTATTTTCTATGTAAAATTGCTCATGAAAACTTACTACAATGTGTATATCAACTGTGCTACACTCCTCAATACAGGGATGGAATTTTACTGGTTCGGACTGGTTCGGGCAAACCAGTAGCTCTGACGATCAGCTGGGAGCAAACCAGTGGTTGGATTCAATTTTTTTTACTACCAGTTCTGTGGGCGTGGCTTTGTGGCAGGGGAAGGATACTGCAAAATCCCTATTCCCACCCCACTCTCAAAATTCCCGCTACCGGTTCTCCAGAACCTGTCAGAACAGGCTGAATACCACCTTTGGAGCAAACCAGTTCGCTCTGACGATCAAGTGCCCTGCCCGCCCCTGAGCTTTACTGACCTTTATCTTCTCAGTTGAGTCACGCAGCAGAGCAGATTGCCACGCCTCAGCTGTTTTCCTTCCCAGCTGTAATGCAAAAGGTAAGTGTTCTCAAAACTGTGCATGCACGCGCCCTCACTGAACCGGTTGTTAAACCGATAGGATCCCACCACTGCCTCAATGTCACTCCATGGCATAAGATGGAAGCTGTTTTTCTACATAAATGAATTAAGAAGAACGGTTTTTACTTATTTTTCTTCTACTTTATGCACCCTTTAATCATCTGTGCTTCATGGGTGATGGAATCAATTCAGCAGACAAGCACATTGGAGAAGGGAAACCAAAGTGGGATGGGAAGAGCAGCAAACCCCAAGTGGTTTGCAAAACCAAATCACCAAAGACATAAAAAGTAAAAGCAAGCCCAAATACAAATATACTGTAGACTAAAATAAACCCCCCTTTGCTGCTTGTAGGAATACAAAGATGAACTGAAATGATTATCTGAGCTGAGATCAATTTTTATGTGTTTTAAAACATTATTATAATGGGTGTTGATAGTCAGGTGTTCTGACCCCCCTTCCTCCTTTGCCCACACAGAACACACTCCGGAACAGTACAAGGGAACAAGGTTTATTGCACAAACAAACAGAAGGTTCCGTGGCAGTAAACCACCAAGACAAAACTCACAAAAACAAAACACGAAAGCAGCTATCAGCTTGCTAGAATTCCAGACTAGAACTTCTGGCATAAGTCCTCTGTTGACTGATGCAAAGGGCGTATGCACAGTCAACCCTTTTTATAACCTGGAGAGGAGCCTCCTGATCAGCAGCTGAGAGCTCTTATCGCCGATAATTACGCCCACGCTCCTTGCGTCTATGGGCGCGGCGGTAACGAGCGTCCAGGAACTCCCTGCTCAGTTCTGACTCACTGTCTCGTGACTCCTCCCCGCTGCTCCAAGGCATGGCATCGGGAGCCCCCCTCCTCTGGCTCTCACTGCTGCTCCATGCCTCAGGCGCCTCCTGGTGGCCGACCAGACTCTCCGATCCCTGCTCAGTGTCGGAACCCTGTCCAGGGTCCCCCACCTCCTCTGGAGCCGACTCATAGGGACCCTCACTCTCGGAGTCTGGTGGCAGCGGCAACGGCGCCTGCTGGGCCACAACAGTCAGGTAACTCCAGGTTTATACATCCATGTTTGTATGGAGGGTATCATTTGCAAATAGACTAAAGACCACAGTTAGCTGGAAATATAGCGGGAATTGGTCATGGCACTGGGAACAGAATTTAGCAATGTCTCAAGTGTTTCACAGTTCATTTTTTTTCAAATACAACTTAGATGAAAAAATAAAACATTTGAATTGATCTCTGTTTTTGATATCATTGTGTGTGTGTGTGTGTGTGTGTGTGTGTGTGTGTGTGTGTATGTATGTATGTATGTATGTATGTATGTATGTATGTATGTATGTATGTATGTCAGAGGTGGTATTCAGCAGGTTCCGACCAGTTCTGGAGAACCGGTAGTGGAAATTTTGAGTAGTTCGGAGAACCAGTAAATACCATATCTGGCTGGCCATACCCTCGTCTATTCTCTGCCTCCCAAGTCCCAGGTAATCGGGAGGAAATGGGGATTTTGCAGTAACCTTCCCCTGGATTGGGGAGGGAATGGAGATTTTTCAGTATCCTTCCCCTGCCACACCAACCATGCCAAGCCCATCAAGCCATGCCACACCCATCAAGCCACACCCACAGAACCAGTAGTAAAAAAAATTGAATCCCACCACTGATGTATGTATGTATAAATTATTTTGTTGGTAATAGCATAAAAGTATTTTGCCATTACTGGGAATTTTGACATCAACAAGTCGACAGCCATGGCATTTCCTGGTGATTTTTCATCCAAGAACTAATGAGACCCAACTCTGTTCAGCATTTGCAGAATGAATAAGGTCAGCTAAGTTCTTCCTTTTATAGGGCAGGATTTTGACCCTTCTGAAGAGACCAAAGACTTTAATTCTTTCTATTGGAACTCAAAACTTTAATTTTTAATTTGGCTGGATATGCATATTTTTCAACATGATTGCTTTTTAACTCCACTGTACTCTTTTTAAAAATGATTCATTCATTTATTTACATTGGCATCAGGAACAGCATCCAGCCAGTAAATGCTCAGCTCCAGCCAGTCACCCCGACTCTACCCTGAATTAAGGAATTACAGGATCCTAAAAAGGGAGTTATTTACATTGCTTATATAGCAACTTATTCTAGATATGATTACAGTAGCTTAAACATTACACCATAGATTGCGCATATTCTAGAAGAAAGAACATAAAGGTAATAACTAAACAAGTACGTGAACAGAATAAGATAGCAGACTTTTTTTTTGCAGCCTTAGAAAATAAAGAGGTCTTCATTTGATGCCGAAAGGACTATAAAAATGAGATGAGCCAATCTGAGGAGGCTCATCCAGAAACTAGATGCTACAGTTAATAAGATTCTTTCCTTTCCCAGGCAACCACCTGCACTATTTCACTTTCAGAAGGGCCGCAGAAGAGTAGCCACCCAAAAAGAGGATTATGTACAGAGGTGGGTTGCTAATTTTTTCACCACTGGTTCAGGCGCACTCCTGCATCCACCTGTGTGCATGTGCAACGCTTCTGCGCATGAGCAAAAGCGTCTGGGCAGGTGGGCGGAGCCTCCTGGCGCTGCTACTACCAGTTTGCCCAATCCAGGCCGAACAAGCAGCAACCCACCTCTGATTATGTAGTTTGTTCCTGAATCTTGGTCTCCTTCTGTTAAAAGGACCAAAAGATAATAATAATAATAATAATAATAATAATAATAATAATAATAATAATAATAATAATAATAATAATAATAATGATACTTTAATTTATAGACCACACCCTTTCCTAAACAGGACTCGGGGCGGTGTACAGTCATATTAAAAACAATGTGAATCCAAAAATATAGATATACATAGATAAATAGACGGAGGAGGTAGGATATGCACTGTACAATAATAGATTAAGATTCGAATAAAAAATAAAAAATACCCTTAAAAACTACCCCAAAATAAGATGTTTGCCAGGAGGTTGAAAGTGGGACTATAAATCAGCTAAGCCAGCTAATTGGAACAGGTGGGTCTTAAGCTTCTGTCGGAAGGAGCGGAGGTCGGTAGTAGTTCTGATATCGGGGGGAGGTCATTCCAGAGGGTTGGGCCCATCACAGAGAAGGCTCTACTCCTGGGCGCCACCCATTGACACTGCTTGGTGGATGGCACCCGGAAGAGTCCCTCCCTGTGGGAGCGGATTGGTCGCAGGGATGTATGAGGTGAGATGCGATCCCGCAGGTAACTAGGTCCCGTGCCATGAAGCGCTTTGAAGATGGTAACCAACACCTTGAAACGCACCCGAAAAACCACAGGCAGCCAGTGCAGCTCGCGCAGGAGTGGTGTTATATGGGAGTATCTGGTCCTCCCCATGATAGCCCGCGCGGCCGCATTCTGAACTAGCTGTAGTCTTCGGGTGCATCTCAAGGGGAGCCCCATGTAGAGAGCATTGCAGTAGTCCAGGTGAGACGTCACCAGCGTCTCCATTACAAACCACTTTGTAATGGTGGAGAGCAGAGGTGGTATTCTGCCAGTTCACCCTGGTTTGGACGAACCAGTAGTGGTGTCCACCCACCCACCCACCCAGATGTCATCACCTATTCCAAACCTATAGTGAAGGTGATAGCATTTCATGCCTGGTGGGGATATATCCTTGATAAAGCATTTGGGTCTGTGATCTCTTCAAAGTCATTGAACAAACTTTCATTTCTCTTCTGGCCCAGCTGCCCAATTTATAACACAGGACCAAGACTGTCAGGTTTTAGGTTTTGGTTATAAAGGAAAATGGAGTATGAAGCATAATTGCATTTTATTGCCTAAAGTCAGGACTGTTTTCATTCCTCAAATATCACAGGCTTCTATTGCAAGGGGAACACAAGAGTCAAATGTTATTAGTTTGAGACAGTTTCAGGTTTTTTATTTCATCTGCTGGCACTTTTGCTAGTTGGCATAAATTTGTAAGGCACATATGTTTGAAATCTAAATTCCATTCCTAATCCTGGTCAAAAATGAATTGTGCAAATCCAGATTTGAACAACACTACATTTTAATTAACTTTACTAGGAAATGCTCTTAGCAATCCAGGTGTGCAAAGGGAGTTGGTAGCAGATTTTTTTAAAAAATCTAGGCCAATGTTGGTTGGGAAATTCTGAAACTTGAAGTCCGTGTGTCTTGTAGTTGCTAAGTTTGAGAAACACTGATCTACTGACATTTTTTCTTTTGGGAGTCATTTTTACATGATATATAAATGCTACACTAGTATAACCTTGATTGTCCTCTTTCACAGAGTCATTTGATATGGCTTTGTGCTGAAAAAATTATTTAGAAGTGGGAAGAAGAGAGAAAAAATTGCAAAACTCAACTGTCAAGTCGCAATAATATAATATGAGGTCAGATAAGAAACCACAAATTTTAAAGTACAGTTGCAGCTAGAAACTGAAATGTTTGCTGCAAATTCAGAATCTGCCAGACATATTTTGAGATCTCTTTCTGAAAAACAATTCACTAACAATTCCCTTAAAATGGATTAGAAAAGTAAGTTTTAACATTTGAAACATGTATTTCATTACTGTTCCATTCAACAACTGTTCAATGTAAGTCATCATTATAGCAACAAATATTTTGGCTAATACAAGTTGATTAACACAACTCTGCCAGTTAAGCATCTGTAACTTTAATACAAAACAGAACTGAGAATTATCCAGATTTTTCTATTTGCCATATGCAATTGAGTGAATGGCAAGATTCCATCTTGCAAATCTTTCCTAATAGCAATAATGAATTAATGTGTCTAAAGCCCAATTATTCAGCCTTATAATGAGTGAATAGCTGGAAAATATTCTGCTCCATGAAACCCAACAGGCACCAACTGAAAAAGCCACCAAGAGTGAGAATGGGAAAGTGTATCTGTGTGTCTGTTTGTGTATATGTGTATAAATATAATTCTAAATTACTTGTGACAATGTGGATAGTATTGCTCTGAAGCATAAGTTGTCCAACTATGCTCCCAATGCAATTTCACTGCATGTGAGGAAAACAACAGCTTGAAAAAAAATATTAGCCTCCTCCAGCACTGTCTTTCTAAAAACTGGTTATAAAAATCCATGCTCCAATCTTCAATAATCACCTGTCAATATAATAATATGTAGTATTTTATTTATCCAATTTTGTTTTTTGACATTTAAAAATAAATTTGTGCTGTAATTTACATTACAATGTAAAAGTAAATCATTTTTTTAAAATCTCTTCAGCTCTGGGGAAATACAGCCGCCCTGTTATTAAAGAATCATCTGCCTAAAATTAATATTATTACCTGGGTCTGATTTGAATTGTTTTATGTTTGCATTGGAGAGGGGGTTGATTTTTATATACCTTATCTCTGCTATAAGATTATCTAAAATTCCTGTTGGAATAGCTTTCCTCAGGCCAATACCCATCCCCCTATGTTTGGATTCAAATCTTCAATTTTTCTATAGCCAATTCTGCGAGTTGTGGCTCTCAGACATTTTAGAGCAGTGTTTCTCAAACTTGGCGACTTTAAGTCCTGTGGACTTCAACTCCCAGAATTCCCCAGCCAGCTATGCTGGCTGGGGGATTCTGGGAGTTGAAGTCCACAGGACTTAAAGTTGCCAAGTTTGAGAAACACTGTTTTAGAGCATCAGGTTTTTCTCACTCATTTTGTGGTTCTTGTCTTTTACACAGAACGTGTAATCAGAAGCTGAAGCAGCTGAGGAGAAAAGATTGTATAGGCAACCCCAGTGCTTCTACCACACAGGCTGAAAATGGCTCCACCTTGATGAGAGAAATTAGAAGCCCTTTGCACGTGGTGTCCCCAGCACCGTACAGAAAGGCCAAGTTTTAATATTTTAATACTTTTAAAGTTTTAATAATACAATACAGTACGTTAACAATAGATTATTATGGGGCTGATTAGAAACGTTTTATTTCTTTTCTCGTAATATATAGAGGCAATTAGTAAATCTGACCAACACTGAGAATGAAGAAAACATTTCTTCTTCACAGAAATTTTAATATATATCTGAATTATGCTTTTCATGTAGATCATCATGTATGTATTTTAAAGCAGGCATGATGGGTCTAAATATGATTGTGACAATATGGTGGGAGAGGTATAAGAGAAAACATAACAATTAGTTATAGTGTCTCAAATAGACCATCTATTCTAGTATGGGCTCACAAGCAGAATAACATTCATCACTATCATTTAACATGGGCTTCCTTTGTGATTTCTCCCCATGTAGTTGGAGTTATTTTCCCTCTAATATTGGGGGAAATTGGCTATTGGCCTGGCAAACAGTAATTGATATACCTTCTGTTATTTTTAAAAAATCTTTCCTTAATCTTTCTAAGAATCAATATTATCAACAACGAATGAAATAAATGAAAATAAATATCAACTTTAGTTATATTGAAATATTAAAAACTGATATTAAAAATATCAACTCAGTATCAACTCAATATCAAATTATTAGGGTGATGCTCCACTCCATGGAGCAAAAGATGTATAGATACTTATTGGGTTGGCAGTTGATGGCTGGCTTTCTCTATTATAAATGAGATAGGGGGCTAATTTTGAAACTTCAAAATAAGCTTTGTGGCATCATATTATTCTGCCATCCAACAAAGCAGCTTAGGCAGAGGCTGATATCTTCCCTTGACCTCTATCTCAGTCTGCCTGAAAAAAAATAGTTCCCCAACTCCATTTGTTACGCAGGGTACAATAAAACTTAACATTGACACCTCTTTGTGTAACAATATGATTTCAGGCCATATTGATGTTTCACGAAGTTGAACAAGTTTGGATCTTTCCAAGAGGAAGATGAAAACATGGTATGTTTTGTTGACTTGTCTTGTTTTACAGAATTTGCATGCTTTAAGTGAACTTGAAAAAAAATAGACATGGATGATTTAAAGAACTGACTCATCAAAGTGACACTTAAAGCTTCAGCATCTTTCATACTCAAGTGAAAACTTGAAAAAAAAGGGCAAGGCTGCCTCAGTGGATAAAAGAAAGGGCTGTAATTGTAGTCACATGACTTAAAGCACTTCTGAATCAATTTCAAACTAGGCAGAGCCCAAATTTTGAATTAGTCCTAAGCAGCTACCATCAGTGGCTACTATACTGAATACACAAGTCAATCCCAGGTGATTTAAAACTTCTATTGAATACTCTACTGTAGTATAAATCAATTTAAGGTGAGGGGACAATTAGTTAGTCTTTTGCCAAAGGCCAGCTGGGATGAAACTCAGTACAATTATTAGGTTTTATAAACTTCTTAAACTCTTCTTTTCAGCTTGAAAGGTTGAAGCACTTTTGAACATTTTGATGCTTCATTCCACTAGATTATAGCCCCCCCCCCTTCAATATTTTGTTCCATTAGTCTAATCAGGCCTTTACACTGTTTGCTGCTGTTAAAAGAAGACATGGTTTCAGCTCATTCCTATAGAAACAAACCATTTATACTATGCGCCCTGCATGCTCTTTTGCTCATTATTAGATGGAATCAAAGGATCATTATGGAACCAGAACAAATGTAGTTTAAGTACAGCACGCAAGGCCTACAAGTTCCTAAAATAAACTTGTTTACATAACATGCAATCATCCAATCTTTGCCTAAAGTCCTTGTGGCAGAATTGCTCATTACGATTCACAACATCTGGTGTTAAGTGGAGATAAAAAGGTTTGATTTATTAACCATTATTGGGTTTCCAATAATACTTAATTGTTTAATCACATGCATCCATTGGGAAAGTCTTGCTGAGCATAAAGTTGTAGAGGAAGTGAGGACTATGTTTCTTTTTCTTTAGTGATAAGGAAAACATTGTTGGACTGTATATTTTTCATGTGGTAAATAGGCAGAGATAACATTTTCCGTCAAGGATAAATGATTTTCCCCACCTGTTGATTGCAGTCTATGTTGTTGTTGTTGGTTGTCTTCCCTTCTAATACAGGCCTGTCAATCTGGTGGTCCACGGGCCAAATATGGCCCATGTAAGCCATGTCCACCCCGGCTTCACAAAGCCAAAAACCCATCCTGATACTTCACGATACAAACTGATACATCACATACGCCCCGTGATGCCATATTGTGATGTATCATGCTATCCCTGCTGTAATATAACAAAAGGAAGCATTGCCCTCATTCGATTTTGACTTGATGATTATAGAACGTAGAAGGTAGAAGATAGAACACTGAAGAAGGAACCTTGGAGGTCTTCTAGTCCAACCTCCTGCTCAAGGAGGAGCGCCAATACCATTTCAGACAAATGGTTGTTCAATTTCTTTGTGAAAATCCTCCACCTACAAATTTGGGAGGCAAGCCATTTCACTGATTGATTGTTCTGTCAGGAAATTCCTCCTTAGTTCTCTTTGATGATTACTTCATGTCTTGCCCTCAACTGCTTTGGAGAATGAGTTGACCCCTTCTTTGCCTTGACCCACTAAAGTACTGGAAGACAGAAGTCTGTAGAGATTCTCAGTCATCCGTCATGGTTGTCCCAAAGATGCTTTTGCAGGAGGCAACTGAATTTGTTTTTTCTTTTGAAGATGTTTCACTTCTCATCCAAGAAGCTTCTTCAGCTCTGACAGGATAGTAAGTAATGGAAGGATTTATATTCCTTGCAGACAGCTGGTCATTTGCATTCATTTAGAGGGTCCTTGAAGCACTTGGGGATTTATCTGTCTTCTCAGGGTCACCGGAGTAGTGTTCCTGGTTCCTGTAGTCTGCAAATTTTTTCCTCTGAAAATCCATTCCTACTCCCTTACTATTCAAAGGTTGCTCATCCCAAATTGTATAGCTAAAAGTCTGTAGAGATTCTCAGTCTTCCAGGTCCCAATCCCAATCCTAACCCTAACTCTAATCCTATCAGCTCCTTTTGCTAATGGGGCAATGTCTAATGACAATGAGCAGCCAATGTTGCACTGTCTTGTGTTGAGAGAGAGGAAGAGTATCTCCTAGCTTCAATGATCACAATCATTTATTTATTTATTGAATTTATATTGCTGCCTATTTGCCCTTTGGTGACTCAAGGCGGCTCACAGAATATAAAACCACATTTAAACAATAAAAATTAACAAAAAATCAAATAAATTAATACAGTACATAGAACAAAATCACCCCCCTCCCCACCTCCCAGCCCCTGTCCCAGTGACAGCAGATCACATGAGCCATTTAACAGACTACATCCTACTCTGGGTCCTCCAGGCCTGCTGGCAGAACCAGGTCTTCAGTGCCTTTTGGAAGAGTATTAGAATGGTGCCCATTCTGGGTTGCACTAGTTGTATCTCCCTCAGGGATGGAACCTGAAGCATTCCCTGCCTTACCACTCTGATGGGTCGGGTAGATGTAATCGGCAAGAGACGGTTCCTCAGATAATCTGATCCCAAGCCATGAAGGGCCTTAACACCCAATTGTGTATTACCAACATTACTCAGCTGCATCCCAACATTTGGGGTAAGAAGGATGAAGAAATGAGAACAATGAAGGGGAAGAAAAGTCTACTCACAATTTGTTTTGGTTGCTACAACTATTTGCACTTAATAGAAGTATGCACAAACTGGCATAATGAACACTTCTGTGCCTCTAAGAAATAAGTTGGTAGCTGTAGGTAATTACCAAAAATAATGAAGTGTTGTGCAATAAGAAGTGCACAAAAGATGATAAAACTAAACTTTCATAAAATTTTCTCTTCCCTTTTGTGTCATATTTTGGAGTCCAAAACCTTCACTCAAGAATCATTGACTTCTCTAGCTAAGCTCTTCTTCTAGCAATAATCATAAGAATAATTGCAAGCTTGATTTACCATCAAATTCGGCATGAAATCATGTGGATTCATATCTTTTTTTGTGTTTTTGCTATTTGAGAGAAGTTAAGAAGTCCATAAAAAAGCTTCTTCAATGAATTTGAGGGAGTGGGAAAGAGCAGAAATTTGTGAAAAATTACACTCAAACTACACTTCAGGCAAATACTCTTGTAGTAAAATCTACCATGCAACAAATCCTAAGCTTTTGATCAAGAAAATGAGTGGTTGAGTTTTTAGAAAGTAGGAGCCAAGCAGCACAAAATTGAAGTAGCAAGAGTTTTTGCAATGATAGGCAGTCATTTTGTTTTAAAGTCTTAAATACAATGACATTTTAGAAACAAATATGGCAATATATATCAAAAAAAGTTATTTAATTTCCAGTTACCAATGTGTACAAATGGCACCCTTCAGTATATTGCACAAGGACACAATTCCAACTTTCTGGCTTCCCTCTCCTAGAATTTATATGCTGGTTTACGTGTCGATGCATGTTTTTCTCCCTATGCCAAAAGAAACTTAAAATTGGGATTAGATATGTACATCTTGGGACTCCAAAAAGGAATGGAAAGAAAAATGCAAATCAGTCATTGGGTTTAACTGGCAAGCAGGTTATTCTGTTGCTTATACTATTAAAAATATTTTTCAGTCAGGATAGTAGACTACTTGAGAGAACCAATCTTTTAGAATAATACTAATTCAGAACTGATGCTTGGTATTTTATTGCCCAAGGGAAAAGGCACTGTCTATCTTCTGACTCCATGGCAATATTTGATCTGGATGGATGACTGACGTTTTCTTCAGTACCTGTGATTACTGTGCTTCAAGGCAGCAAATTACCTTGGGTTAAGGATGGAGAACATACAACTCTCCATATCTTACTGTATTAAGTCTCCCAACAATTCAAACCAGCAATGGCCGGTGGGAAAAAAAGCCTCTGCAATCTCCAAACGACAATAGTTTTTCCATATTAAAAGAAACTTTTGTCTTCCATTTCAACACTGCCACTCATTGTTGGACTGCCAGAAGATACTGTCCTAAATAGTATTCTGATTCTGCTACACATAATGATTACAGGAGTGATCCTGCTTAAAATAATGATTTAATAACATTTAAATTATGATTTCATCATACTAAAAAGCAGAGACATCACACTGCCAACAAAAGTGTGCGTACTCAAGGCTATGGTCTTCCCAGTTGCAATGTATGGCTGTGAAAGTTGGACCATAAGAAAGGTTGAGTGCCAAAGAAGCACTCTGGTGCTTGAGAAGACTCCTGCAAGTCCCTTGGACTGCAAGACAATCAAACCGATCAGTTCTAGAGGAGATCTGCTGTTTGCTGCTTAGAAGGCCAGATCCTGAAGATGAAACTCAAATACTTTGGCCACCTAATGAGAAAGAAGAACTCACTGGAGAAGAGCCTAATGCTGGGAAAGATTGAGGGCAAAAGAAGAAGAGGACAACAGAGAATGAGCTGGATGGAGTCACTGAAGCAGTAGGTGTGAGTTTAAATGGACTCCAGAGGATGATACAGGATAGGAAGGCCTGGAGGAATGTTGTCCATGGGGTTGTGATGGGTCGGACACAACTTCACAACTAACTAACAACAACAAATTATGATTTAACAAGCAGTACAATGCACTATTGCATCATGGGAGGTTTTGTGTTTGGGTGCTTTCAAAATTTCATTAAGCTTCATTTTTTTAGATAGGGGAAGGATTCTTGGCAGAAAAAGAGCAATCAGGAAAGTTGATTATTAGACAGAAGGTGTTTCAAGTCAAACTCACATTCAGAGTTGAAAATTCATGCACACAGCAATGATAAGGGCAATTACAGCTGGGGAATAATAAATCAAGAACGGATTATGCAACCCATTACTTTCAGAAAGACGGCTTTCATGAACAGCCCTTCTACTTTTCAAAATGTTTGCTTGTGAATAGGTCAATGGAATCAATAGAATTAGATGGCCATAGAAATTATTCTCCTTTGATTCCCACTCATCTTCCTTCCTTTCCCATGAAAATTGTCATGAGTCACTTCAAAACGTTAGGATCTGTTTTTAACTAAAAAAAAAGTTGTTTGAAATGCATTAATGTTTTGCTAAGGGGAAAAAAAAAGGTCAATTCAAACCATTTGTGAATGAAACCACTGTTATTTATTTCAGACTTTCCTGGGAACCTCACCATATTAAGTAATGTGTGTGCTAAAATCAACCCTGCAGTTTCTTCCAAGTTTCCTTCTGCTCTAGAGAAAACTTCTGTTCTTCTATATGATGTTTTTGGATTACATTGCTTTACTGCTATTGCACTGGTTGTCTTTCCTTCCATGGAAAGCCTGTTGGGAAGACCTTGACTTCAATATCTGATTGTCCAAATCTGATAAAGTCTATGGGAAGACACATGATGGCTTCTTCTCTAGAGATTTACTAAAATTATGAGAAGCCAAGCTGGTTGCGAATCATTGGAGAGCCTTTTGTGTGCTGTACATAAAGGATGACCTATCCTATAATGGCAAAGCTGTCACCAACAATTCCTCCTCTTTTATAAGAAATGGCAAAAATAATTTCCATTTCATTTGATCGAATGAGAATTGGTAGAAAAAGCATTCCAACAACTCTAACGTTGACCTTGAGTGTTTGTTTGTCCTTCCTTCCAGTTCTTTTCCTACCTCTGCTAGGCAGAAAAATGGCACATTCTTGCCCTTCAAAATCCTTATTATTAATCCTCCTTGCCGATCAAGGGACTCAACTAATTTTGGAATAGCATTGATCTTGAATCAGAATAACGCCGTTGATTTCTGATACACAATTAAACCAGCAAAGGACCTGGCAGCCCAATGACTGCTTCTAAATGGGTTCCCTCTCCGGAGAACATGTCAGTGTGATTAGTGGTCTATGCAGGACACAGTTTTACGTAGGACAAATCCTTGAGGAAGGAATATTAAAGCCTGTCAGTTGCTTAAATAAAATGCAGGCAGAGAATGAGGCCCAGGGGGTCCTCTAAGTGGTTCTAATGCCATGCAGAGGACATCATTAAAGAGGATATTTCAGTATGCATTTTCTTTTCTCAGCCCCAGCTGAGAAAAGAAAATTGGCAGCTTTTTTTCTTTCATCCTGCATGCATGTATTTGGCTAAAATCACGAATCTTGATTTCCTTCTCAATCTTTTCTTGTAATAATGTTGTCAGCATGAAAAGTGGAATCATACTTGTACTGAGAAGGAACATCAGGCCAAGAAAGAACTACTAATCTTCTCTGGTCTGCCTGTCTTGGTAAGACTGTAATTTAGTCCAGCGCTATTTATGCTAGGAATGTTTTTATTAACAAACTAGCTGGATATCTGTGCTTCGCGACGAAGCTATGTGATCGGGCTAGGCGGGAGAAATTTGGTTCACAATCCATTGTCTTAGTGGTGGTCGGTGATTGAAACACATAAGAGAATATCGCTTCTGCTGCCTTGAGTCCAGAAGCAGTTCCATAGGTGGAAGGCGTAGACATTTTGGTGAGATACCGGACTTTTAGTATAATAAGGAGGCCCAGACTGCTCCTGAGTGAAGGAGTGGAACGTCTACCAGTTTGAACTGAGGTAACAGAATGTGAGGGAACTGGCAGTTGGAACAGAGTTCTTTTCAGGGGGGAGGGGGGTAGAATGTCTAACTCCTTAGCATCAGAGTGTGTTAATCTCTATATATAAATACTGTATAAGAAATACTAATGATATGATGGTCATTTCAAAAAATCCTTTCTTAGTGAACACCTATAGACCAGGAGCAACATACATTTCATGTTTGTAGACTTTATGGTTCTGGAGATTTTGTGATGATGCGGGAGTGGTATTTCGCTTTTAGATAGATAGATAGATAGATAGATAGATAGATAGATAGATAGATAGATAGATAGATAGACAGACAGACAGACAGACAGACAGACAGACAATGTACAATCATTTCCATTAATAACCACTCCTAATGTCTGAATGCTTTATATTTATTTTACCCTAATTTATATAACTGTTGGTATAAATTGCCTAGGGATTTTTGATATGTATGTTTCCCTCATACAGGTTTTTCAAATGCAAATTTTCTTATATCACTTTTGATATTAATTCTTTTTAAAAACAAACAAACATAACCTTTTCTCTTTATATTTTAAGCTCTTTCTGGTAGACCAGATCTGGAACCTGATTCCACAGGATGTCTATAATTAAACTTTATTGAGATAATAACAAAGTCTTGCAAGTCAATCCATCCTTCCCTCTCTCTTACATCATCAGGGATGTGTTTCTGTTTGTGTTTGATGGACAGAAACACTCTGAGTTTCTTTGCAATATGCTTCAACTGATCTCCTGAACCTGATGTTCCTCTAATGGCTTCTGGATGCTTTGTTCAAGATCATCTCCTTGACTCTCCATAATGTATTAATTTTTATTTTCCTTTTTTGGAGATAATTTTAGTAGATTTTTGGAAGAAATATTAATTCAGATGGACATTACCTGATGTTGATTTTTGATGCAATATATGGTAACAACAGAAAACACATACTGGTTCCCAATGCAATTTGTATGAAATTCCAAACCAGATTTCTTCAAAAGCTGGACCAGAATAGAGTTAAAATCTGGCCAAAAGTCTGACTTGGAAGCAGATATTATGAAAGTAATCTCAGATTATGTCCTCATTAGCATATACTTCCAGCAGCTTTTCAGAATTTATATTAACTACACCAAGGTGTTTTGCAAGAAATACGAAGATGTTGGGGGGGGGGGGGGCATGATATTTATTCATACCTGCATTTCCCTGCCATCTCAAAGGTCCCTGATGGGGTGGGTGGTAGAAGTTTGAATGCTTCTTCCTTGGGTGTTTGGCCCCTTAGAGGTCATTGAGCACTTGGGTAGAATGGCCAGAGTGGTTTGGTGTCTTGCAGAAACAGTGGATTGTTGGGGACTTTTTATTGTATGAATGATATGGGTGCCATGGTCTGGCAAAAGCAAACAAGGAGTAGCAATGGATTGTGGAAGGGGGTTGAGAGGGCTGCTGCTTTTAAATGGTAGGTCAGCTTGTAACAAGACTGATGATTATGAATTATGAATTTAATAAATTATTTTTTATTCTGACCATCTCCCCTACAAGATGACTATGGATGTTTTATCATGGATGAGGGGAGGGGGCAATCTGATATATAGGTGAGATGATAGCTATATAAATTGAATAAATAAACATTACCAAGACATTGAAGTTTGGTTCTACAGAATAATTGGTAATAATTGTTGCTGTAATGCTGCCCTCCCTGATGCTCAGCAGCATATCAATGCATATCGAATACTTAATCCAACCAATGAGCTAGCTACAGCATGTTGCACCAAATGCAATTTCCAAATGCATTTCAGAGGCAGCTGCATTTCCAAGAATTTTGAAATCGTCTAGCTTTATGTAACCTGCTGCATACCAGATTCATTGGATTACCCATTCCAGAAATTCCATTGGTTATGTTGAAAATATTCAGAAAATCTCATTCCAAACATACCTTTGGAGGGTAATCTCACGTGGAAGAATAATGAGAACATTTAATTATTTTTATGAGAGCTGGTTTAATCTCAAAGAAGCATCTTTGGCACAAAAACTAAAGGCAATAAAGAAAAGATACAGTTAATCAACTAGTCACGTAGAACTAGTCACATAGAATTTTTAAAAAATGTTGGTAGCCACACTTAGCATTGATTCACATGGACTGGTCTCAGAAGGTAAGCAGAATTAGTTCTGCCTCTTCTTGTAAAGGAAGGAACGAAGGAATGGTGGGGGATGAGAAAGCAAAAAAGACATTCCAGAAGATGGCAGGATATTTTGGAGAACATTACTTCATATATCAAGTGATGGGTAATGAAATTACACATGTATGAATTGATTGTGAATGTGAGCAAAATTAGCCAGCTACTTCAAGCAAATCTTCCTTGGAAAAGGTCCCGTAGTAGCACATATAATGCCAGGCCTAATTAGAACTGCCTAACATTGGTGAAGAAATAAGGCAGGGCAAACACTACATATTGAAGAAAGAGATTTCTCAACCCTGACAATCTTTAACTGAAACATTAGATCACAAATAGAAAAACATATTATTTATAAATTCATTCCAAGGAGCTAGGTAATAACCCTGAGGAACTAACTTTCCTGTCTAGCATGAAAATGTAACTCAAGCACTGGAGGGATCACATTTTACACTAAACTCAAGAACCTAGAATACTCATGGACGAAAAAGGCCTAGTAGTCCATCAAGCCTGCCCTTTCAGTATATTTGGGGTTTTTTTGTGTGTGTTTTCTTTTTAATTTATGTATTATTTTTTATTCATCATTTTTATATTTTATTTTGATGAATGATAGACATGTGTTTACCCAAAGCATGTTTAAACAGTTAAAAAATAGCTTGTTTAGATTTGGAACGAAGCACATTTAGTTCTTCTTGCTATTGGGATTAAACCAATCACTGAAATTTCTTCCATGTCTTGAATAGGTTCTCTGATTAATTGTTTTCAACAAGCCAGACATCAGAAATAAGAGCATCCTATGACTCTGGCTTGTTAAAAGAGCTACACAAATTAGGGTTCTCAACTAGCAAACCCTGGAAACAGTTTTCAACAAAACTTATTTTTTCCTACTGTCAGAAGGAATCATATGTGAATAAGCATTCTGATTCATTTTGGGGAGCCAATTTCTCTGAAATTTTAGCTAACCATGACATGCAAGCGCATCTGTTATTGTCTGGGTTAGCCTTCTCTATATTTTATTTAATTCATTGATCATAATCGTATCTTGCTTTTCACCTAAAGAGTCCAAGAAAGTACACACACAGTCTTCTTGTCTGATTCTTGTAATGATTCTGTGAAATAGGTTAGCCAAAAAGATGCAGACTAATAAGTTCATGATTAAACAGGGACATGAATCCTTCCAATCTTCATTGCTTAATCAAGGCCTGGAAAAACCTGACACGAAAGACCTAAATCCATCATGGAGACAGTATTAAATGTAAGATAAATTAACCACCTGAATAGTTGGCTGCCTTTCCTCCTTTCTGTTAACATTCACTAGCATCTGCCTTATCGGTCTGTACTAACCACATTTTTCTGCAGGGTGTGTATTTTGCATTTCCACAGTCTGGCATGAACATTTCATTACTGGAATGGGGCATACAATTACAGTTGAATGATTGTTTAAATTGAACATGTGAGAAGATGCAGACAGCTTGGAAGAAATGCTTCCATTCTTCTTTGTTTCATGGCATCTTATAGTAAGCCAGCTGTTGTCTTAAGAGTTGAGGCAAAGAGTTGAGGATGTCTAGAAATCACAGATGGTCAGATTTGCTTAGGCTAGATGAAACATTAGAGTAAGCCTGTTGTGATACACGACCCTTGCACAGAATATTTAAGTTAAGGTGGTCAGTTCATTCCCAGGGCCAGAAACAAATGGATAATAAACCATCACCAGTTAAACTTTTCAAGGCCTACCAGTGAAAGAGGGGCTGCATCTTTGATCCTGCCAAAAGTCATTGTGTTTGACTTGGATACATACAGAGGTGGGTTCCTATTGGTTCGGCCCGGTTCGGCCTAGTAGGTAGTAACTTGGCCTGCCATGCCCCCAAACCAATTCTTTCGGCGGCTGCGCCATCTTGATTTTTAGTTCTGCACATGCACAGAACAGTCTTCATTGGAGAAGGAAGGAGAGTTGACGCTGCGAGGGCACAACTTGTGATCTTGGTGTTCCGAGATCATAGTCGAATTTCTGCCACTGGACAGTCCATTTGGACCTAAACCATCCCGCAGAGATGGTGATAGAGAAGGGCACCTCCTGCTGATCTCAGGGACACCGCAAAGTCCCTGAAAGATCCAGGAATAGCCCTTTTTTTCCGGCGACAGAAACGCAGCTAATGAAGCTGCTGAAGTTGGGACAGCTCCAGAACAGGAAGAAAGCGGAAAGAGAAAGTGTGTCGAATTGGTGAGGAAATTTTATTATTAGAGGAAGACACTACCCAAGAAAAACAATTAAGTTAAGTTAAGATTGAAGACAGAAGACTGTAGGCGGCGAGATTGATCTGCATTGAACTTAGTGTGTTATCCAGTTTCTAATTTTTTTTCATGGATGGAACTTTTGCAGGGGCTCCCTATTTTTTAAACTGAATGGATTAATTCTTTCTTTTTCACTTTTGCTTATACCTATGGATTAAAATTCTCCTTTTTTTAATAATACTTGATTTGATTGTTTGGATTGTTTTTGATCTCCATTTAAGGATTTTTTTCTCTTTCTTAAGCTTGGAATATAAAGAAGATAATAAGAAGGATTATAAAGAGGGTTGTAACAACAGGAGGAAAAGCAGTTACACTGCCACTTAGAGGCTGGAGACTGGATACATTGTTTTTTCTTCTTTCTCTTTGATCATTAGAGATTTAAGGTTCTTTCAGTTTGTTTACTGACAGTGATAGTAGGAAGAGCACAAGTTGTTTATACAGGTGCCTTTTGGAAGTTCTATCACTAGCTATTGGAGAGAAGACAACATTTTGACTTGAAAGATAATAAATGAATCTGTTTGAAGTTTATTAAAATACCCTTGTACCCTATAGTGGCAGTGTCTGCAAAATTGAAAGAATGGCTCAGCAGGAAAAAGAAACTGTAACATTGCAAATGATTATGTTTGAAATTCAAAATCTATTAGTTGTGACAGAGAGAATTGAAAAGAGATTGGAGAATATGGAATACAAAACAGAAAAATCTGATGGAGAAACTGAAGAAAGTGGAGGACAGAGTTCAAAAGATGGAAGAAAAAAATGAGCAAAGAGATAAGAAAACTGTGGATACTGACAACAAAGTGAGCGTGGTTGGTAATGGCAAGAGTGGAATATGGAAAGGGAAGATAGATGGATTGGAACTCTACCCCAGACTTCAAAGCACAGAAGAAGAAAAGAGAGAAAAATTGACGGAGATAAGGAGAGAAATCTTGACAGAAGCACTAGCAATAACCAAAGATAAGCTGATGGAAAGAACAGATGTTGGCTTTCAAGCTTTTATGAGATACGAAAGGAATAACATGTTGCCAAGAGAAGTTTATACAAGATTTATTAAGAAAGTAACCAGAACATTAATACTACAAATGGCAAGAGATATAAGATCGTACTATTACTGGAAAGATACAGGTTGAGGCAATAATAATAATAATAATAATAATAATAATAATAATAATAATAATAATAATAATAATATATTTATTTCTTAGCCGCACCCTCTCCCGAAGGACTCGGGGCGGCGTACAACGAAACATTCGAAATAAATATGTAAACAAAACAAACATATAACAAAGGTGAAATGAAAATATATAATAAAAAATTAAGCTAAATTTAGTTTACTAGTAGTATGTATAAAATGAAGCGACAATAGCTATAGTTAAATAATGATTAATAATGATAACAATACATATAGATATATTAGTTTGATAATATGAAATTTTATATAAACAACACATGGAGATTATGAGAGGAGGTTTAAAAGTTTTACCTAGAATATGTTATAAAGATGTATTGCGATTGGATGATCTTAGGATGATTTAATGGAATGTTATCATATAATCCTATTGTAGATTTTGAACATTATATATATATAATTGGTTTTATTGTATTCGGGTAGTAAGATAATCTTACACGGGAATATATATATTGTTTTTGTTGTATTCGGGTAATAAGATAATCTTACACGGGAAAAGACCCGAATACAACAAAACCAGCATACCTACACCCGTAAAAATCTACGAAAACACACACACACACACACACACACATATATATATATATATATATATATATATATATATATATATATATATATATATATATATATACACATACATACACACACACACACACACACATATGTGTGTGTGTGTGTGTGCGCGTGTGTGTGTATGTATTTGTGTTACAACCCCTGGTATGCCCAAATATCCCAGTAAAGGTATGGCTAGCTGATGAGAGCTAAATAGCTTGAAATAGATCTATACTAGTCTCCCTTTATTTATTTATCAGCACAAATACAACACACACACACACACACACACATATATATATGTATATATATACATACACACACACATACACACACACACACACACACAATTATAGTCAAATTAAGGCTGGGACATAATAATTGTGATATATATGAATATAGATGAATTTAAAATATGCGATTTGATATGAAAAGCAGGTGGTGACTATGGAAGAGATGCATGGAAATACTGTAACCAACTGACACACTTTCTACAATTTGTAATGGAAGATGGTTTTTTTTAATGTTTGTTTGTCCTTGTTCAAAAACAAATAAAAATTGTTTTTTAAAAAATCTTCATTGCAGAAATGTATTTTTTTCCTTTTATAATGTTGTGCGCATGCGCAGACATTTTTAGGTGCAAATTGTTTTGCGTGCATAACCAGCAGTAATGCCAGCAGCAACCCACCCCTGGATATGTAGCTATTTTAGTCTTGAGAGCCATGCAAGCACCGAAGTGAAATAACATTTGATTAAAATTTATTTTAGAATTAATACAATCATACCTTTCCTGTCAGTAATGCTCCCCCATCAAATAATTTGCAGTGATTATATGTTCCAAGTATTGAAGATGGGAGTTACCGAGTGCAATTTGGCATGTTGCATTGCTCAGAACCAGAACATAGAACCACTCAAAGAAGTAGTGCATGATCACTTTGAGGCCCATAGAATCACCAAGAATTGGACATGATTGAATGGACATCATCATCATCATCATCATCATCATCATCATTTTTTTGTAAATCTTATTCTGCATTTTGAAATGAAGAAGTTTCCTACTCCATTGGAGATAATGTCAGTCTAATAGATCATGGACTAGAGATAGTCCTTGTTTAGTGGCTACAAATTGGGATCAGTAGCTGTCATTAAATGAAGCAATCACTATGCGTGAAATTGCATCACTGCAACTGTCTTTTTCTTTTTTCCCCACTCTCCACCTATGTGGAATGTTCTCCTCTGTGCTGGGATAATTAGTAAGAAGGGAATCAATGTTTGCATTTACATTCAATAGAAGGGATTACAAGAGAGGAAGCCAGCATACTATGGCGAATGTACATCAAAAGGAAAATGCTAGTGCTAGCAGTCATGAATGTGCTATGCAAACCTCCCAATGATTGTGTGCCAGCTTACTCTCTTTTTCTCTTTCTCTCCAATCTCCCCACTTTGTGAAGGAGGAAGGGGAAAAAAATCAAGCACAGATGAAATTGCCTATAGAGATTTCTTGTCTTTTTCACCTTTCCCTCCAACTTCTTCCGTAAGAGGGAAGGAAGAAAACAAATGGGTTAGACATACTACTATGCATACCAGGGGTGGGTTGCTTCTGGCTTGCCAGGCACACACTGCACATGTGCGTGCAGTTGACTGCAAATTGTTCTGTGCATGTGCAGAACATGAAAAAAAATGCTAAAACACATGCCAGCAATGGCATCGGCAACCGCGAAACCGGTTCGGGGCCATGGCCAGCCTGGGTTGCTGCCGATTCTGTGACCAAGGCCAAAATACCACTACCGGTTCACCCAAACTGGTACGAACTGGTAGCAACCCACCTCTGATGCATACTGTAAGTGTAATGGCGATCACAAGGGACTGAGGGACAATCCAGAAGTTGTAAATGTGGGTACTGATTCCTAAGGACCATCATAACTTTGAATGGTCGCTGAACGAGGCAGTTGATAAGCAGGGTCTACCTGTGGTTATCTGATATCCTGATGTTTCAGCCGCATCCTGAGGTTGGCATCCTGAGGAGTAAAAATTATTTGCTCTCTGTTGCCCTTCTTAGCAGCTCATAGACAACTGAGCAGGAATTGACTGAGCTCTTATATTGGTAACAGGACTAATCTCTTAAATGGACCATGTTATTGGAATTCTGAAAATCAAGAGTCTGATTGGTTCTTCGTCCATGAAAATGTGATTGTTCTGACATGAAGAAATCCCAGGGGAGCTCATTTTGGATTGGTGTCTCTTTGAAACAAGCTACTGCTCTTTATATACCAGTAACAGATAATGAAACCACAGCCCACAGCCAAGTTCAGCCTTAAACCAATGGATTGATGCTAGCCTGAATCGATAATCTATCTAGTGAGAAAAAAACGGGTGCAATAAAAGCCACTAATTCTGCCAGAAATTACGAGAATTAAAAATTGGGAGCACTGAACTGGTACCAACTCTTTAGCAAATTGCTTCTTTCATAGCTGTGGCTTCAGGGAAGCTGCAGGTGTATAATTAAGCTAAGTATAATGAAGTATAATTTACCTCATTTTAAACACTCCTCCTCTCCCCCCAAAAATGGGGTAAAAAGAACAGAAAGAAAAATACCTGCATTTATCACAACTGGAATACAGTTTCTTCAAAGATTTTTTTTTTTAAAATGCAAAAAAAGAAGAAGTTATAATTGCTTCAAGCCTTAGTCTTGTCAGGACAGATTAGCTCTGGTGTTTGATACCACTACACTTCGGCGAGTGATACTTTGCTTACTGGGTATTCTCTTGTTGCTTGTGCAAGACAACTCATGTAACAACAATGCCAAGCTTTTAAAGGTGGCAAGAATAGAGGGGGGGGGGGAGAAGCATTACAGGGAAATTCTTGATTTATGACTGCATTTGAGTCCAAAGTGACAGTCATATTGTGCTGGTCAGTAGGCGAGTCACCATGCAACTGTGCCCAATTTTACAATCTTTTCTGTGGTGGTCATAAGCAGAAACCATTGACCCAATTGTACAGTTGTGGGTTGTTGGTTGTTTTTGCTGAAAATTAGAAGTAAAAGCCGGTTTCCAGCAAAAAAGAACATTGTAAATTATGGTCAGGTGACTGCAGGTAGCCATAAATGGGGTCTGGTTGCCAAGTGCTAAAGTGCAACGCCATGACTGCAGTGGGCGGTGATGTCCATCAGAACTTCGGAACCAGGTTGCAAGTAGATCTGGAGGTTCTGGCATAACTGGACAGTCACTAAGTGATTGGTCGTAAATTGAGGACTATTTGTCAGTCACTGTTACATAGTTCTGAGAACATATTCTCAACCACCCAGAGGTGGGTTCCTACCGGTTCGGATTGGTTCAGCTGAACCGGTAGTGGTTTGGCGGTCTGGGTTGCTGGAATCTGCAACGACCCAGCCCTGCCACGCCCTCGACCAGTTTCCCAGCGGTGCCATTGGCAGCGCCATCTTGTTTTTGGCTTCTGCGCATGTGCAATGCAATTTGTATTGCACTGTGCATGCACCAGCAGCACGTATCAAGTGCACCCTTGCAACACTGCCATGAGCGAGCTGACAGTAGTAATTGCCGGAACCCACCCCTGCAACCACCATTGTAGCTACAAAACTGTTTGACACTTCTTATGAATTTAACTTTATGTTGGAGCTATAGCATTTCTGCCAGGGCATATTCTTCTCCAGTGAAGCAGGTTAAATGCCTTGGTGTTTGAACAACAGAATAACCAGCTACTTTTGTGCCTGCAGCTTTATCACCTCTATTTTCACATTTTCTTCTACAGATATACGTAAAAGATCTAGTTACTAGGAATTTTAAAGAAAATATGGAGAAAGCCAAAGAAAAATTGAAATTAATTAGTTGCTGGACATTGGGTACCCCAATGCTCTGTTTTAGTCCCAGTACTCTTCAACATCTTCATCAATGATTTGGATGAGGGAATAAATGGGGAACTCATCAAATTTGCAGGCGACACCAAGCTAGCGGGAGTAGCCAACACTCCAGAAGATAGGCTTAAGGTATAGAAGGATCTTGACAGACTTGAATATTGGGCGTTGTTTAACAAAATGAAATTCAATTGTGAAAAAAGTAAGGTTCTACATTTAGGCAAGAAAAACAAAATACACAGGTACTCCATAGTGTGGCTCAATAGTGGTGACTGTGAGTCTTAGTGGACAATCATTTAAATTTGAGCCAGCAGTATGCAGCAGCTGCCAAAAAAGACAACTCTGTTCTAGGCTGCATAAACAGAGGGATAGAATCAAGATCACGTGAAGTGTTAATACCACTTTATAATGCCTTGGTAAGGCCACACTTGGAATATTGCATCCAGTTTTGGTCGCCATGATGTAAAAAAGATGTAGAGACTCTAGAAAGAGTGCAGAGAAGAACAACAAAGATGATTAGGGGACTGAAGGCTAAAACATATAAAGAATGGTTGATGGAACTAGATATGTCTAGTCTGATGATAAAAAAGACTAGAGGAGACATGATAGCAGTGTTCCAATATCTCAGGGCTGCCACAAAGAAGAGGGAATCAAGCTATTCTCCAAAGCATCCTGAGGGTAGGACAGGAAGCAATGGGTGGAAATTGCACTTTAGATTTATTTATTTTTCAAAACCTCACTTTCCCTCCTTTGTTTTGGACATTTAGCTTAATGTACACTTTCCTATTCACGTGAAAACTGTAGAAATTGATTTGTCTCTGTAAAATAAGTGTACGTGCACTGTTTGATTTTAGATATTTTTATTAGATATGTGTTTTTGTAAAGTTTTTCTTGGTTTTGCTCTTGAATTTTCATTTGAAAAACAAAGTTATAAACTTAACAAATTAACAATGTTATCCTTATAAATCTCTTTTTCAGGTTTCAGGGCCTTTATTTTTTTTCCAAGAAAATCTGATCACCATCATTATAACACAACTGAAGAACCTCAGCTTGTACAAAGCTGCTCTAGCTGTTAAAAAACAAACCAATTCATTACTGAGTAAGATAAGATTGCTTAAATAAGTTTATTATGTTATACTATAGACTTCACATCAGAATCCATGTAGATATTAACATTCAATCAGTTCATTATTTATCATCCACCACTCACCATCCACTTTTAACAAAAATGGTTCGCATTTATTCCAGGCTGAGCAACCTCCCTACCCATAACCAAAAGCTAAAGGTTACTAGATCCGCTGCAAAACTAGGGACAATTGCTAGACGATAGCATTTTCAGCCCAGAAGAGGTTACTTTCCTACATACCACCCTTGAAGCCTTGTTGCCTTGCTTCCTAAATATAATTTTGAATGTGGCAGGAGATTCTATATCCCTACTCTGTATATACCACATTTAAATATTATTTATTTACTTAGTCAATTTATATAGCAATAGCACTTAGACATATACCACTTCATAGTGTTTTTACAGCCCTCTATAAGCAGTTTACAGAGTCCGCATATTGCCCCCAACAATTTGGGTCCCCATTTTATCCCCCCCCCTCGAAAGGATGGAAGGCTGAGTCAATCAGACTCCCAGCAGCCAGACTCCCAAAAACATCTCAAGCTTTACAAATGGTAAAAAAACCCCACACGTTAAAACCAGAAAACAGCACAAAACAAAAGAATAAAGATGATAGAAATAACAAACCCAGATGGGAGCAAAGAAAAGAAGGATATATGTGATTCTCTTCTAATTTGTTTTTAAAAAAAAAATCAGGTCAATCCATTAAAACTTTATGTTCAATTAGCCTACCATTCTTGAAAAAGTATTTAATAAGACCTAGCTTAGTTAGGAGGCCAAACCACAAATCATTCACTGGGTTCACAGATTGTAGTATACCAAATTGTAGCTTGATTTGTTTTGTTACAATCTAGGAATCTTGTTGTTCTGATACGAAAATGGTAGCTTGTGACATTATATAGGAGGCCAAGCATTATTGACTCAAGACTCCATTTGAGCCAGGGAGGAAGAGGATGCCATGGTTGTGCTCATGCTCTCATATAAGAAGCAAAATGTGATTCAAAGAAGTCTCAGACTTCCACTCCACTACTTCATTATTCTTGAGCAATGGCACTCACAGAACACACTGAACAAGTAACTAGAGTCAGCTGTCCTATGACAACTTTGGGAAAGTGTTTGATAGAATGATCACTAGCTCACACTGTTTCCTCTAACGCAGGGGCCTCAAATCAAGGCCCAATGACCAGATCCCTCCCACGGTGCTTAGATCTGACCCCCCGGGTCTGTCCTGGAAAAAGTGAAGGACTGGCCCACTGTCCTTCTGCCAGTGAAAATGAAGCTCGGGAGGGCCGTGTGCAGCCCTCCTGAACACCGTTTTCACTGGCAGAGAGTTGTAGGAGGCCATTTCAGCTGCAAACGTTGCTCGGGAATCCATTTTCACTGGCTGAGCACTCAGGACACCACAGGCAAACCCGATAGGAGTGACACTGAACCAGTGACGTGAGGTGAGGTTTATGGCTGGTGAGGCACTGACCCAATGGTGGTTTTCAAATTTTTTTAGACTTGTGGACTTCAACTCCCAGAATTCCACAGCCAGGCATGCTCAGTTCCAATTTAAAGTGACAGCATTTGTTTTTCTCCTTTGCAAAAGAAGATTCCTTCTTTCTTTTTCTTTTTCTTCTCCCTTCCCCTCCTTCCTCCTTCTCTCCCTCCCTCCCCCCTCTCTCAAACACACACACACACACACACACACAAGTTGGATTGGACTACACACACTTTCCCCCAGCCCCGGAAGGATCCAGCCCAGCTTCACTGATTACAGATTTGAAAAGGCAACGTGGCTCTGCCTGCAATCAAACTACACTTTGAAGTTTGAATTCCTCCCCCTCCCTCCGACCCACACTTACCTTTTCCAGCTGTTTCAGAGAGGATTTCAACTCTGCTCTTGCCTCGGGTCCTCTGAAGAAGCCCCGCCCAAATGAGCGCCCTCTACTATGAGGCAGGAGAACTGTGTGCCTCACCTACATTAGGAATTTTTAGGCTTTTAACCCTTGCTTAACTCTGCTCGAGTGATCATAAAAAGCCTAAAGTCAGACTAGATGAGGCATGCAGTTCTCCTGCCTCATAGTAGAGGGTGCTTTTTTAGAGACTTTTTTAAACAGTTAAGCAGAGTCATCCACGATGAGGCAGCAACTAGCTCAGCCTGACCTCAGCTCTCGCCTTTTTCCTTTTCTTTTCATGATGACAGTGGTGGGGCTGTGCCTCCCCAGCCTCACCTGACTGCATGTCACTGCACTGAACTAGTCATACCCACCCCAGCCAAACCCATCCTGACCCCTGAGGTCAAACACAACCCTGATGCGGTCCTCAATGAAATTGAATTTGATACCCCTGTTCTCCATAGTGGTGGAGGTAGCATCCAGACTGGGTTGACCTTCATCCACTCATTGTGAGGACTGAGCCTGACAGTTAAATTAAACCACGCCCCCTGTCACTAGGCAAAAGCCCAGTTCCGACTCAGTCCACAAACAGGACGGATGCATCATCGCCTTTCTCTGATAAATTGATTAATTGTTGTGAGTACTGGTGCATTGATGGCTATTTGAGATCTTTCTGATCGGCTGAAGCCCCTTTGGGAGCAGTAGCCTATTTGATCTGAGCCTTTAAGACCCCTCGGGAGCACAAGGTTTTCCAAGGCAGCTTGAGTGTTTCTTTAAAAAGGAGAAGAAGACCATTAATTATCTAATTGATTACCTGCACTGGCCAGAGACGCTGTGTTACCTATAAATTTTTGACACTAACAGTTCTCCTCAGCTGTCAGCCGGGCTCAAGCCAGTTAAAGAAAAAAAAAATACTTTTAAAACAGCAGCGCGTTCCTCAGGGAGGCTTCTTGAAAGAAGGCTGCAGCAGATCGATCGTCTGCAGTTAAAAAAGGCGGGAACCGCCATTTTCTTTACATTTGTGTGCCGTTTCTCCGCCCAAATCCAAAATGGCCACCGCTGCTTCAAACTTGCCAGTAGTTGTTGACAGCTCTGCTCCTGAGGCGACTACGAGCCCCCTGATGGTGGCTACGCAGGGAGACCCTTCTCCATCTCCCAATCCTGCTCCCTCTGGCTCTGCTGCCACTACCACCGTAAAGGAGCATAAAAAATCAGTCAAGCCCCATACCAAGGCTTCTAAGGCCAAAAGCCTCCAGCCCTGATAACAGAAAAAGAAAAAAAAGAAAAAAGGCTGCAAAAGTAAGAAGTCTGCAAAGGCAGACAGTGACAAAAAGGCAAAGAAGGCTAAAAAGGCAGCCAGCTCCCATTATGAGAGGCAGAAAGAAAAAGCCTTAGATCGTTTACACATTAAGGCTGCCAGCAAGAAAACATCCTCTCCTAAGCCTGGTGATATGCCTCAGCTGCCCCAAGGACAGTATTCCCTTCTGCTTTCTCTGGGTGGCAATCAGACCAATGACAACCCCACTAACCCTGTCTCCCCAATCGATGTCTCCAACATCTGGGGGTCCTCTCAAGCCAACCAGGGGTGGAATGGAGTTGCCTCCTGTTGTCCAGAGGCTGGATTCTCTGCCTTCTACCTCCAGTTCTGTGGGACAGCCACAGGGTGGCTTTGCACCAATGATTCTGCCCAATTTCCAGGACATTATAAACTCAGTCATCTCCCAGAGCATAGCGGCCAGTTTCCAACAGCAACAGGCCCTGTCTCTCAGGCAGGTGGTGGCCACAGCTACAAGGCCACCTGCTGCTGCCCAGGTAGCCATACCTGTTGAACCAGAAGCTTCTGACCAGGAGGAATTAGACCACTCCTCAGGGTCAGAGGAAGGAGAACTGAGGGAGGCTGAACTGTCCGAGGATGAGGGCAGAGACCCTGACCAGAAACCCCTTTCTGGCTTTTTTCCTCCTGCCCTGTTTCCCTCTCTCTTGTACAAGGCCAAGGCCAAGGCAGCCTCCAAGATAGGGCTCCAGACAACGACCATGCCTCGACCTACGACGGTGAGTGCAGAGTCCCTGTATGCAGAGCAGACACCCCCACTGAGGTTGTCCCAATGCCCAAAATTTACGTGGTGGGCAGCTCCAACGTCGGGGCCCAATCCTTCGGCAATGACAGGAGGTTCTTTAATGTGGCCAATGAATTGTCCCAATTTTTGGCAGTGCCTCCTATTGATGCTCCGGTGATCGCCCTTTACACCCCTGCGCACATGCCAGGGGCTCCAGAGGACGTTCTCAAACTGGAAGAAAAAAAAGGCCGACCTGACCCTACAAAGGGGTCATCAGGCAGTGGCTTGGGCGGTTAAGGCCGCCACTGTGGCATCTTTCTTCACCCGCCTGTGCTTACTGTGGCTGCAGGAACTGCAACAATGCGTTCCGGTGTCCGACATACGGTCCCATCAAGACATTGCCAAGTTGGTGGCAGTGATTCAGTTTGCGTCGGACGCTACTCTGACCTCGGCCAGATTCGCCGCCGGGTCAATGGCCTCCTCCGTGGCCTCCAGAAGGTTGCTGTGGCTTCGTCAGTGGCAGGCTGATGCTCGCCACAAATGGAAGCTGGCTTCTCCCCCTTTCAAGGGGGGTTCTCTTTTCGGGGATGCCCTTGACCTGTACCTCATTGAGAACAAAGAAAAACGGAAGGTCCTTCCATCTGCCCCGAAGAAGGGCTTCAACTGCCCGGCTCCTTACCCCAGGCGCTCATCCTTCCGTGGCCAGGACAATGGTTCATTCTATCGGAACCAGGACTATGGTTCCTCCTTTTGGGGGGGGCGGACTATGGGACACAGGGTTATAGGCAACAGGGAGGCTTTCCCTCCAGGCAGAGGTTTCAGTCTGACCGTTTCCAACGCGGGAAATCTACCAGGCGGCCCTTTCAAGGAGGGGGGGTCGCTACTTTCGTAGAACCTAGGCCCTCCAAATCTAGTTACCCTATCGGGGGTAGGTTAGCAAAGTTCACCCACTTTTGGGATGCTACTACCTCTGATGCTTGGGTCAGATCTACAGTTAGGCAAGGGCTTGCCCTTGAGTGTTTCTCCAATCCCCCTAGTTCTTTCAGGGCCTGCCCCGTATCTTCCAACCCAGCTCGCAGAAACCTCATGTTGGAGGCACTCCAGCACCTCCTCGACATTTCCGCCATACAGCCGGTACCAACGGAGGAATGCGGGCTGGAGTTTTATTCTATCCTGTTTGTTATTCCGAAGGCTTCGGGGGGCTGGGGAGCCATTTTAGATCTCAAACTATTAAACCGGTTTATTTGTTACAAACGTTTCAAAATGCATTCTTCACATACCATTTTGGGATCAATTAGACAAGGGGATTTTTTGAGTTCCATCGACCTGACTGAGGCCTACCTCCACGTCCCCATCTTGCCATGCCACAGGCAGTTCTTACGTTTCACATACCTGGGGCAGCACTTTCAATACACTGCCCTACCCTTTGGCCTCTCCTCAGCTCCTCAGGTCTTCACTAAGATTCTAGCTGCTTTGGTTGCTGACCTCAGGGAGGTGCCTATTCAGCTTCAGGCCTACCTGGACGACATTCTGATTCAGTCCTCCTCCCCCTGCCAGGCTCGGAGGGACGTCGCCTCCACTATACAGGCTCTCCAGGCTCATGGGTTCTCCATCAAGGTTCCCAAGAGCCATCTGCGCCCATCCACCAGGTTGGTCCACCTAGGGGCATTGATTGACACTGAGATATGCAAAGTGTACCTCTCCCGAGAGAGGCAGGAAAAATTGAGCTCCCTCTCAGGTCAGGTGGCCATGTCGCACAGGTGCTCTTTGGCACTGCTGTTTAAATTGATGGGTACCATGGTGTCTGCCATTGGGATTGTTCCAGGGGCTCGCTTGCACTCACATCAACTTCAATAGTTCCTCTTACCTTTCAAGCTGTCGAGCTGTTCACTGGCCAAGGTTCAGGTTCCGGCAAAGGTCAAGTGTTCGCTCACTTGGTGGACTTCTCAGGCAATAACAGACAGCCTGTGTTTCAAGGAACAGGAGTTCCTGACGGTTACCATGGATGCCAGCCTCTTCGGCTGGGGGGGCCAGCCTCTTCGGCTGGGGGGGCCACCCTCCAGGCACAGGTAGCACAGGGCCAGAGGGACCAGTTGGACCGCACCCACAACATAAACTGGATAGAGTTGAGGGCGGTCCACCTGGCTCTACGCCACTTCCTCCCGTCGGTGACGGGGAAGCATGTCCTCGTGCTTACGGACAATGTGTCTGCCAAGGCACATATCAACCGCCAGGGGGGCACCAAATCTCGGCTTCTCATGGACGAAGCCATGAGGCTGGGCCTTTGGGCAGAGAAGAACTTGCTGCCCCTCACCTCGGAACATATCTCGGGGGTGGACAATTTGCAGGCGGACTGGCTCAGCCGCGAGACTCTGGACAACTGCACCCCTCATTATTTTAGGACATTGTGGGCAGGTTTGGTATGCTGGTGGTGGACCTGTTTGCCACCCCTCAGAACAGTCAACTTCCACGGTTCTTTTCCAGATACCCTGCTCCTCGGGCGGAAGTGGCGGATGCCTTGAGATGTCACTGGCCCAAAGGCCTTCTGTACGCCTTCCCGCCCTTGCCCCTTTTGCCCAAGGTAGTGCAAAAGATTCTGAGGGAGGGGGCCGAGGTGGTGCTGGTCACCCCACACTGGCCACGCAGGCCTTGGTTCGCCGATCTGCGGACACTTTCTGTAGGCAGGCCCTGGAGGATCCCTCGGGACAGGATCTCCCTCCATCAGGGGTCGCTGAAACATCCAGACCCTCAGTGGTTCCAGTTGACTACCTGGTGTTTGAGCGGAACGTCCTAAAGGAGGACAGATTCTCCCCCAGGGTCATTGACACCATTCAGGCCGCGAGACGGCCGTCCACTGACAGGATTTACAATGCCACCTGGAAGGCCTTCTGTGCCTGGGGCATTGGCAAGTCCTTGGACCCTGCCCAAGTCACAATTCCACAACTGCTTGAGTTCCTGCAGGATGGTCTGGACAAGGTCTGGCTCCAAATACCATCAGGAGACAGGTGGCGGCCATATCTCCCATCTTGGCGTGTGGGGGTCCCCTTCCCTTGCCCAGTTACCCATGGTGCGCAACTTCCTCGGGGGCGTCCAATCTCAAGCCCCCTGCGGTCCATAGGTACCCTTCCTGGGATCTGACCAAGGTTCTAGACGCATTGACTAGGGCTTCCTTTGAACCTCTGAGGGAGGTCTCACTCAGGTTTCTGTCCTTAAAGGTTTCCTTCCTTGTGGCCATAATTCGGCACGTCGGATTTCAGTGTTGCAGGCTCTTTCATCCAGGAAGGAGCTGTGCGTTTTCCATGCTGATCGAGTGGTCTTACGCCTGGACCCCTCCTTCATCCCCAAGGTGTGTTCTTGTTTCCACAGGACTCAAGAGGTGATTTTGCCCAATTTCTGTCCTAATCCGGTCCATCCTCTGGAGCGCAAGTGGCACACCTTGGATGTCAGGAGGGCCCTTAAGATTTATCTACAGCGTACGGCTGCGACTCGGAAATCCGATGCTCTCTTTGTCTCCTTTCAGCCAACTTCATTGGATAACAAGGTCTCCTCTCCTACTATTTGCTGCATGTATTGCAAAGGCCTACCAATCTCAATCCATACCTGTACCAGGTCGGCTGACTGCACACTCAACTAGGAGTGCGGCTACATCAGCGGCCTGGGCAGCCCAGGCATCTTTGGCTGAAATCTGTAGGGCAGCAACTTGGGCTACCCCTTCTCCGTTTATTAAAAACTATACGCTAGACATCTTCGCCTCTGCAGATGCAGTTTTTGGCCACAGGGTGCGACAATCTGTTCACAGGACAAGCACTGCACAGAACCAGTTATGACCCACCCGGGACGAGAAAGAGTGGGGTTACTTTGGTACGTCCCAGTCTGGATGCTACCTCCACCACTATGGAGAAAAGGTGTTGGTCCTTACCTGAGACGCCTCTTCTCGTAGGGTGGAGGTAGCATCCAGCCCCTCCCATAACGAACTGGTGCTATGTTATAGACATCTGTTGGGGGGGGGTGCTCTCATTGCGGATTTCTCTATGTACAAGTGTTATTGGTTTTAGACGTTTTTACTGAAATAAATTGTTTTAAACTGTTATGCTGGACATTGATTTACTGATTTCTGGTTGGCGATGAAGCATCGAGTCTGACATCCTTCGTCGGAACTGGGCTTTTGCCTAGTGACAGGGGGCGTGGTTTAATTTAACTGTCAGGCTCAGTCCTCGCAATGAGTGGATGAAGGTCAACCCAGTCTGGATGCTACCTCCACCCTACGAGAAGAGGCGTCTCAGGTAAGGACCAATGCCTTTTCTAACTTGACATTTGGGGATCCTGGAGATTATAATATATGTACAACACAACCTCCCTTTTTTCCCTCTTGATCATCAGGTTTCTTGCAAAATGCAATCTTATGCTGAAAAATTCTTGATTATGAAGGGAAAAAGCATCTGAGCCCCAAAACAATGTACAAAGAATGAACAGCATTCTTCCTAACTCTGCCAGGAATGGAGTCATAAAAGATGTATTTAAAAAGTTTTCCCATTTTACCCAAGATATTGATAGGACAGAGTAACCCAACCAGATGATTTTGCTATGTATCAATATATCTGGGTAAGGATAAATATGCAAGAATCCTTTGGAAGTGGACTGGTTAAATGCATGGCAGGGACTGGTTCAATGCATGGCATTTTAAGTACTACTGAAAGTGATGGACTGGACATGCCAGAATGTTCTTTGGTGGCTTTGATGAAGCTGCAGCTATTTATACCAGTATCCAAATGAGAATATGAGTATCATCATTAAGAGCTTCAGATGCCCACCAGCCTCAATACTGGAGCATTAGACTTAATTTAGACAAGTTCAGTTTGAATTAGCTCCATAAAGAAAAGAAAAAAATTCCAGGAACACTTTGAAGTCATTTTTTTAAGTTGTTCACCTTTTCTTCATTTAAGTGATGTGTGTCTCTTGCGTTTGTGTTATAATGATGGGTCTTTGAAGCATGTAATTACTGTCTTATTTAAATGCAGCTCACTGCAGGAGATGGGGATGGTTTGCAGAGTATTATTTTTTTTATGCCTTCGTTAATTCCCACCTCCACAATGGTGGGGCTTTTGTAAAACAAAGCACAGCACATCACCTTTAAAAACCTAAAAAGTTATGAGATATGGAATGGCTTGACACGAAAAAGAAAATCAGAACACAGATGCACACAAAAACTCTAAATAATTAAAAACTGGGGAAAATCTTTGCCGGTATGATCCATATCAGTTCGGGGGGTAAAGGGAATAGAAGAAAAGTAACTGAGCTCTAGCAGGGAGTTTCCAGGTATTCTGAATCTTTAATATGAAGCTCCTCACCCTATTTTGGCATTTAAAATTCATTACTGCATAGCGATGGCACAACACCGCGGCCAAGTTATAAGGGAGTGAAGGAATTTTAGTTTGTTCTACGGTCCTGTCCTCTTCTTTCTATGATTTTTTTTAGCTACAAGGCAAGATGAGACTGGAGAGTGAGATTGGGGGAAAGCAAAGAATGAACTGGAGGAGAGGTGAAAGAGAAAGGGAAGAAAATCAGTTATATTCTATTGGATATTCTATATCTATTTTATACCTATAAAACATCCATTTTAATTATCCAGTGTGTCCGAAAGAACCAGTGACGTGCGGTGAGGTTTATGACTGGTGAGGCACTGACACAGTGCTGGGTTTCAAATATTTTTAGACTTGTGGACTTCAACTCCCAGAATTCCACAGCCAGGCATGCTCAGTTCCAATTTAAAGTGACAGCATTTGTTTTTCTCCTTTGCTCCTTCTTTCTTTTTCTTTTTCTTCTCCTTCCCCTCCTTCCTCCCTCTCTCCCTTCCTCCCCCTCTCTCAAACACACACACACACACAAACACACACACACAGAAGTTGGATTGGACTATCTCTCCTACCCCTTCCCTCTCTCACTCACTCTCAAACAAACCCCCACACACACAAAAGTTGGATTGGATATCTTTTCCAGTGGCTTGAAAGCAGCTCCTCTGCAATCCCCCCCCCATTCCCCTGCTGCCTTTCCCAAACACCTCCACCATTGCAAATGCAGCCTGCTGTCTGGGTGGGAAATGCCTGGAGCACAATAAAGCCCACCCACCACCTCCTGCTGGCAGGCTGGGGTGAGAGGAGAGGCAGAGAAGCCGGAGGGGAACCGAGCTGAGCCTTCCAAAAGAAAGAGGCTGGGGGGAAGTGTGTGTACTACAGCATGGCTCTTTGCCTGGCTTCCTGCCTCCTCCTGTGGTTTCCTCAGTGCTCGCTTGTGCTCTCCCTCCCCAAGTGTAGTTTGATTGCAGGTGGAGCCACGTTGCCTTTTCAAACTTGTAATCAGTGAAGCTGGGCTAGATTTTTATATAGTTTTATCCACCTGTGTGTGTGAGAGAGAGAAATGAATGGGGGCCTGGGGAGGAAGTCACTACACTTGGGGAGGGAGAGCACCAGTGAGGTTAAGCAGAGTCATCCACGGTGAGGCAGCAACTAGCTCAGCTTTTTCCTTTTACTTTTTTTTTTTCATGATGAGAGTGGTGAGGCTGTGCCTCACTTGCCTCACCTGACTGCACGTCACTGGAAAGAACACATTTGATTGATTTGATTTTATTGAATTTATAGACCGCCCCCTCTCCCCGAAGGGACATGCCAATTTCTAATTTACTATTTGAAAAATAAAAACAAGGTAGTTTGTTTATTTGTGACAACAACAAGAATTTATTATTACAGTCTTAGACCAGCAACCACAAATAAAAGCACTCAGTATATATACACTTAAAACTTTTGGTACAAAATAATAAATAACATTTAAAATCCATAATAAAATCCAGTGTCAATTATACATGGTCTGACTATAAGATTTTTGCAATCCCCCAACTGTGTTTATTCGTGTCAGAGCCATCACAATTAAAATAAGGCATGCTAAATGACATAAAAGGTACAATATAAAATGTAAGATTGAAAACAAGGTAGTGAATCTGGGGCTCAGGATGATGAAAGAAGCTTCCTCAAAGAACATGTGTTGTTAACACATTTCAGGCATACCCTGGGCAACAGCGTATAGCTGACTAATACTTTCAATCCAGAGGCATCTGAAGTGTAGTGAGATGCTCATTTCCAACAAAGTAGTGATTCTGGGTTTCTGCAGGATGTGGTCAGGAAGTCAAGGTGGTGCAATGCACACAAAAACGGATAAAGCTTCCGTCTCATTGCTGCAGCCACTGTCAGTCCTATTGGGCAGACCAGACTATGAAACCAATGCCATACAGGTCCAAATCTATTTTTATTAGAATAGCTACAGCAACAGAGTCTTGTTAAGTCTAAATGTATTACCTTTCTTCCTCTTTTATCTTCATAAAAATTTGCGGAGGTTGTCTGGCTTTTTTTCTTCTTCTCAAGTTAGTTTCATGGAATGAACTCAACCTGCACTTACCTGATCATTGCTTTGGTGACAGATTTTCCCACTATCCTCCAGCCCATGGTGTGCGGTGGAAGCCAAAAAAGCCAATGCAATCTTAAATTGCATTAACAGAGGGATACAATCAAGATCAAGTGAGGTACTAATACCACTCTATTTAGCCTTAGTAAGACCTAGAATACTGCATCCAGTTTCTGCCACCACACTATAAAAAAGATGTGGAGACTCTAGAAAGAGTGCAGAGAAGAACAACCTAGATGATTAGGCGACTGGAGACTAAAACATATGAAGAACGGTTGCAGGAACTGGGCATGTCTAGTTTAATGAAAAGAAGGACTAGGGGAGACATGATAGCAGTGTTCCAATATTTGAGAGGCTGTCACAGAGAGGGGGGAGTCAAGCTATTTTCCAAAGAATATTGAAATATTGAATGGAAAATGAACAAGGAGAGATTCAACCTGAAAATAAGGAGGAATTTTCTGACAGTGAGAACAATGAACCAACGGAACAGCTTGCCTTCAGGAGATGTGGGAGCTTCCATCACTGGAAGCTTTCAAGAAGAGACTGGACTGCCATTTGTCAGAAATGGTGCTGGGTCTCCTGCTTGGGTCAGGGAGGGTTGGACTAGATGATCTACAAGGTCCCTTACAAATCTGTTATATCTGTTGTACAATATACTGTTTAAGTTAGAAAAGCTGAAGAAAACCATGCTAGTCACAATTACCACAGTCTATAAGCCGAGCTGCTTATAGACCTTGTGTCTCCAAACATTGAGCTTCTCACTCTCCCCTCAGTGAATAGCAGATTGCCGTGGGGCGGGGGGGAGTTTATTTTCTATGCACTTTGCAGCCTCCATCTTGATTTTCTGACCGCATCCCGGGGATATGTTTTCTGCAACAGCAGGGGTATTATGCAGAAATAATTCTTTAAAATTTGACAACACTTTTTTGAGGAAAATATTAGGAACCATGGGGAAAAAATTACATTTCAGAATTTGTTTCCTTTGCAAAGGAAGTCAAAGGTGGTAATATCTGGGGAGGGACCCAATCAACTGCTGTATCCTTTTCTAAATTATTGGCAAAAATATTCAAGGGCCAATTATCCTTGCAATAATTTGATCTGTGATGCCTTGCCCGTATCCATCTGTGAGCTGCATGCCAGTAACGTAATAAACAAGCTATGCTTACAAATTTTACAGCTGCATGGGAGCTAGTGAATTAAGTTGCCCACCGAGATCTTGAGTACAGAATGTAATTTAAACCCGGCTGTTCAGTCATTTCAAACTCATAAAAAAAGAGTCACAGAAAGATGATCAGATAGAAAGCACAAAGTGGTGTTCACTCATGTCTGAACATGTATATGAAGCTTGTTGAAGGGGAAAAAAGAAGCTACAGCACTCATCTCTTTTGGCAACTGGTTTAAATAGCTGGAGCCCACGATCAGATAGGTAAACATTAATAAATCAAATGCATATTTAGAGACAATGTAACCTGATTGTCCTGATAAGCAAACCAGCTTTCAAATTTCTTTTCTTTTCTTATTTCATTCCTCTTCACATACTGCTGACGTAGTTTGAGAATGTATAGAGGGATATCATATTCTTGGTATGTTTTATGTATTATTTTAACCCTATCACCCTTCAGATATTGTAGTGCACAACTAGAGTACTAGGAATTAGTTGCAGTCCATTTGTTCAGGACCTCAAATATCAATACCAGTCTATGGCCAATCTATGTCAACTTGACAGACATTTAATTGTCAGTGCATTTTGTCAATGTTTCACATCAATCTATCTATATCTATATCTATATCTATATCTTTATCTTTATCTCTATCTATCTATCATCTATCTATCTATCTATCTATCTATCTATCTATCTATCTATCTATCTATCTATCTATCTATCTATCTATCTATCTATCTATCTATCCAATGGCTCTGTGTGTGTATGTTCCAGCGTAACTCTGGAACGCCTCGAGCAATTTCAATCAAATTTGGTAAACAGATGACTTACTCTCTGGAAACAAATACTGTAGGGGTAAGACACCCCTAAAACTCAGTGTGTGTGTGTCCTGTTAAGATACAGCCTGTTGTGCCTTAAATGGCTTCTACTGTACTGCTGTAAAATGGCTTCTACTGTGCAGTGCAGTTGCCATGGTAACAGTTTCATAGTACTCCACAAGTGGGCTCCCTCTGGTAAGGGGGAAAAGCCACCATTGGAAACTACATTTGATCCGGACATTTTTCCCCTATAAATAAATACCTGGGCAATGCCAGGTTATAGGCTGGTTTTTAAATAAATGCAAGAGAGCCACATTTGTTTTCATATACATGTTTCCTAAAATATATGTTTTGTATACATTTTTCTTAATACTCCTCCAAAACCATCTATGGTTGAAAAAACACCTCTGTCTCAATTATCTTATCCAGCCATGGTACTTAGTGACTGGTCTATAATTGTCCATCTCTGAGGGATTCAAAACAGGTTTCCTAAGTGAAGGGCTAACAGTGTCCTTTTTAAAGCATGAGGGCATCCTGCTGTCCTTCAGAGGGTCATTAAGGTGTCTCTAATTACTTCCTGGCTAAAAGTTATGAGCAGGCTGGACAAGGATCCAGAGAAAAATGGCGAGATATACACTCAGCCTATCCATCTCTTTGGGTATCACTAATTGAAATTGATTAAAGTTAATTTGTACTACAAGGGGAGTTACTAGACACTCATAGTTTACTCTGAATTAAAGGCAGTATTTTGATTTTATCTGCATTATACTAATTGAAAGTGTTACAAGAAGCTTCTGGGGAAATGAGTCAGTCCCCTTACAGCTTGAAACAACTCAGAAAACCATTAACTTGTGGGTGCAATAAATGCAGAAAAAAAAACTTGCTTATTTGTTGAACCCATCATCGTAGTGTAAGCCTTCAAATGAGCCTTATTAAATTCAAATTGGGTTTTCACAATCAGGGGGGAGAGCCAATCCATTTGAAAAGCACAGTGAAATAATGGTGAGATGCCATTGCATCGCGACTTCAGCAGAGAAGGGAACAGGAGACGAGAGAGTACTTGCCAATGGGAAGCCACCCACATTGCAGTTCCAGTGTTATTGTTGCCAAACTGTCTTTGCATCATGCCCTCCTGCACCAAAATTGAGCCAGAAAAAATGGGCTCGTTTTTCAGACTTGCTGCCGAAGAACTCTGGACAAATGTCATATATGGAGAATACCCAACAGTGGCTTTTAGAGGGGAAATGGGCCAGGTAAGGAGAAACAGCCTGACTGGGAACACTATTAAACAGCAGATCAACCTGCTTCCTGGAATTATGGATCACTATTAACAGAGGTTTTCAAACAGTTTGGACAGCGATTGAGGATTTTTGCCCTGTGCAGAAGAAGACTTAGCTAAGGATGACAAGTGCAGAAGGGATGACCCCCTATTCGAGGAGATTAAGAAGAAGCCGCAATATCCACAATGAATAACGTCAAAATGTAAAAGAAGTTAGGAACAAAGGAAGAGTAAGCTTTACAGTTTGGGCAGATTTAATTTTAAAAAATGATCAAGTAGCAATCAAGCAGTTGACTGACTTGATTGTGCTTCTCTTATCCAAGCATGCATATTGATACTATGTCAGAGACCGACCCTTTTTGTGGGATGACTGGGGAGGAAAGGTTTTGCTGTTTTCCTTCCCAAAGAAAGATCCTCATCTTCCACAGTTCGTAGAGCTATCAAAATCTCCCATTTACATCACTGGCAAGTTTTTAGTACTCAGAGAGAGAGAAATGAGGACATGATTGATAGCTAGAGAATGGATCTTGGACCTTAGATATTCTGAAGTATGAACTGAAGCAAAATTAATGAAAAGATTATTCAGACAAGCAAGACAAGACTGAACCAAAAAAACCACAATGAAGTAAAACAGTAATTTTATCAAAGCAAAGAAAAACATGAAATGATATGCTAAATTATTATCAGTGTTCATTGGAGAGATGATGAAAGTTAATGAAAGAATTTCAGACATGGAAGTCTCTTTGGTTAAAAAAAGAAGAGAGAGGTATTCAGTTTTGTTGTTTAAAAATTAGGTGCTGTGAGAAAACTAAAGCTCACAAACAAAGGCAAATACGTATATGTGTCCCAGGATAACGTTGCACTGCATTGTTGCAGGATCCAATCTGGGTTGGTCACCGGGATGAGAGGTTTGGTCTTCTGAGCTTTTGGACTCGTGCTGGAGCACATCCCCAGGAAACTTCCCTTTAGCAGAATGTTTCAATTGGGCTTCAGCACAAGTTTGAAAGCTCAGAAGACCAAACCTCTGGTCCCAGTGACTGACCCAGATTGGATTCCGCAAAACTAAAGCTGGCCCAAAAAATGTCTCTGATCCATGGGCATACAAATCCAGTGGCATTCACATGATTCATTGACCACAAGGGGGCAATAAGGTGCAGATAAAGATTCCTTGTTCCTCTCCTTCATTTTGTCGGCAAATTTGTTTTGCTAATCCGAAGTCATTTCCTTCTACCTTCCTTCCCAAGTTCACAGTCACAGAGCACATGGTTTTGAATTCTCCTCAGAGGATAGGTGCTAAGGTTGGCCTTTCCCTTTAATGTATTTCCTGTAAATAAATCTCTTATAGCATAACACTTGCTTCAAAATCTTGGCTCAGGTTAGATTCTTACTCTCCGAAATGTTTCCGTGCCCGTACAGAGAAGACCTCCAACAATGTCTTCATTTCTATATACATTTGGTTCCATGCTACCTATTTATGTTAATGCTTTTAAAAGAAAAAAACTACATAAATACATATTTGAGGAGAAGGCATATTTACAGCAGAATTGCAACCATATCCAAGCTGTGTTGGTGTAATGGGGTGTGACTAGGTATAACTTTTTAATTAAAAGTTTTCCTTCCAGTGATATCAGTACCTCAGACTCTACCAACTCCAGGAGTGGTGTAGTTTTTAAGTCTTTTGGTGGAGACAAGTGAGAAGAGTCCTTAAAAAGGTAAAGGTTCCCCTCGCACATATGTCCTAGTCGTTCCCAACTCTAGGGGAAAATGCTCATCTCCATTTCAAAGCCGAAGAGCCGGCGCTGTCCGAAGATGTCTCCATGGTCATGTGGCCGGCATGACTAAATGCCGAAGATGCATGGAATGCTGTTACCACCAAAGTGGTCCGTACTTTTCTACTTGCATTTTTACATGCTTTCGAACTGCTAGGTTGGGCAGAAGCTGGGACAAGTAACGGGAGCTCACTCCATTACATATTGCTAGGGATTCAAACTGCTGAACTGCCGACCTTTCTGATCAATAAGCTCAGCGTCTTAGCCACTGACCCACCGCATCCCTCATAAGAGTTCTTACGATCCTACAATTCCTTTTTCTTTGACAATCCCTAAAACATTCCATTCTTTCTGATCTCCATCAATCTTAATATAGATAGATTGGTAGAACGAGCAGAATTTTCCATTTCCATCTATGAGTAGGAGTAAAAAGCAGTTTACAGAACCTCACACATCTTTTCAGAAAGCATATTTTATTGGCGTGTGCAAAAACTGGTGAATATCAATATGAAGGGCAATTCTCATATTATTCCAGGATATGGGATTTAATCGTTTTATTTAAACATTCACAACAGCTGAGTTTTACAATTATCCTTAGGGATAATTGAAATAGCGAAGAAAGGGAGGAGATATAAAATTAGCTTCCAAAGAAAAATCAAGAATAATTTTCCAAAAAGAGAGAGAGAAAACGGAAATGGCTGTGAGTTCTGAAAGAAAGTCACTAGGAGAGGGGGAAAACTGTGTGCAGCAAATATAGCTGGAGGTAAATGGGGATAGTTGGAAAAATCAATCACAAATGTCAATCACAAATCAAACGTTGATCTTATTGCATTTTGTATTGCTTGCATGCATGTGATAAATATTGCACAATGAAAGACTTGCATTGATTATTAGAGTCTTATGCAACCTAATGCTTCCAAACATCTGGAAAGCTAAAGTGGCTAAGAAATTCTGGGACTTGTAGTCCTCAGTACTTTGGGCTGAGTTTGAGAAAGCTTCCTTTTGCCTTGATAAATTTTCTTGCTGTATTTTCATACTCTATGATTTCTGACAGCCAATGAAAATCTAACAATTTGTTTCTATTGATTTCTATACTGTGAGATTCACTTGTGAGCTATTACTTTTAATTGGAAGTCATGTTTTCTTACATCAGGTTTCTGTTTGGAGATTCACGAGATGCTTATAAAGATATTGCATTCCCTGGTCTCACTGGTTGACACATAAGCCTACCAGATGGCTCAGAAAAAAAAAGATGAGCATCAGAATAGAATTGTCTTCAATTGCATTCTGGCAGCAGCACCCATGAAAATGATCTATGGAAGATAAAATAGAGTGAGGGAGAAAAAGTTAATGAGTGTTTAGTGAACTGGTCATCTTCCTGTTAGAAAATGGAAATGACTGAGTCAGGAAAGCAGGAAAGAGGATCTTTGCATTAGTTATTAGTAAGTATTTTCACACAGACCTATAAAGTTCTGCTTCTCTAGTACACACAAAGCAACATTTAAAATGTCAAAAGCTTGTGGAATTAACTCTTTGTTCATCCCCTCCCCCTGGGGGGAAAAGGGAACTATCCACAAAGGGGACTGCTGCTAGAAGTGCTGTAAAGGATGAGGGAAAGAGAGAGACAGAAGATTTATTGAGAGATCTTTGGGCACCAATATGTCCATAGGCATCTGCGTCAATGTAGTAAAAATGTCAGTAATCGTTGCAAAATAAATAAATAAATAAACAGGTTTTCCTGCATTCTCTCCATAAACTTCTTGATGCTGGCTCAGCTAAATTAATATGTGTCCGGTCGATTATTGAAGCAACGACTAATCTGTTATTAACAAGGATCATAGAGTCTCACTCTGTTCTTCTCTACTTATATTCCAGTATGGCCTATTAAGACCTAGTTCCTGGCTCTCTATATCATTTTCTTGATATACCTTTAGTTTCACTTGAATTCAGATTTACGTATTCTATTTATTTTTCTTTGTAATCACTGATTTTGCCTTTATGTGTGCTCTTGTATTTCCTTGGATCCTTCAGGCTGTTTTGGTTGTATAACATTTTATATTTTTCTATACAATTCAAGATAGCTTCCCAAACCTGGTTCCCTATAGGTGTATTAAAATAATAACTTCCAAAATTCTGAGTGAGCCTGGTTTACAGGATAATACAGGTAAAACTTTCAAAGAGATTTCATTTCTTATAAAATGACTCCTTGTAAGAACTGTTTCAGTTGGATTTAGAGTTTGAATATAATGCAAACCTGTCTTCGCTATTACTTTGTTGGCTGAGGCAGTCAAATATTTTTTTTTACCTGTCTTGTTTTGCCATAAACATCATCGAGGCCTAACAAGTTGGTAGGGATTAAAGAACTGACCCCCCCCCCAAAAAACAACCCCTTGATTACTTAACCTAAGGTACTGTCTCATGGTATCTTAAAGGTAAAGGTTTCCCTCACATATGCATGCTAGTCGTTCCTGACTCTAGGAGGCAGTTCTCATCTCTGTTTCAAAGCCAAAAATCCAGTCCTGTCCGAAGTCATCTCCATGGTCATGACTAAAACAGTGCACGGGACGCTGTTACCTTCCCACCCAAGGTGGTTCCTATTTTTCTACTTGCATTTTTACATGCTTTTGAACTGCTAGGTTGGCAGAAGCTCAGACAAGTATTGGGAGCTCACTCCATTATGCGGTGCTAGGGATTCAAAGCACCAAACTGCTGACCTTTCTGATAGACAAGCTCAGCGTCATAGCCACTGAGCCACTGCATCCCTCCTATGGTATCTTACTTATTCTCTAAAATGTTATGATACCAGAGAGGATTGAGAATCTATTAGGTGATCTGGAGTCACTATCAGTCATTTTGTTGGCTTTTGGGTCAATGGCTACTGCAAGACAGCACCTACCCAATTCTCTGTATAAATGTCAATCAGATTTTCTTTTGAATATTATTCTAATAAAGGTGAGAGGAAAGTGTCAATAATAGTGGAAAAAGGCAAGTATGAAATGTTTACCAGCTGGACTGCAGGAGGCAATGTATGGCATTGTACCATGGTGGGATCAGGGCTCTTTTGAGAAGGTTTTTCAAAGGATGAAACTTTAAATATTAGCTAGGCTTAAGATACTACCGAAACAAGCTCTCCTTCTAGAGGCAAACAAAATCATAACCAAAAGCCAACATAGATTTGTCAAGAATAGATTATGCCAGATAAATCTTATAGCATTTTTTGACCAGAGAAATGCCAGTGGAGATACTTTAGTTGGACTTCAGTAAGGCACTTGATAAAGTAGACTATGACCTACTACTTGATAGGATTAAAAATGTGGGTGAGACAGCATCACCACCAGATGGATTTGTAACTGGCTGACCAACTGTACTCAATGTGTAGTCCTCAATGTAACTGCTTCAACAGGGAGGGAAGTATGCAGTAGGGTACCCCAAGGCTCTGTTTTAGGTCCAGTACTACTCAAGATCATCACCAATGACTTAGACAAGGGGACAGAAGGGGAACTCATCAAATTTGTAGATGACACCAAGCTGGCAAGAATAGCCAACACACCAGAAGAAGGATTTGGATAGAATGGAACACTTGGCCATATCTAACAAAATTCAATTCAATGTAAAAGATGTGGGGACTCTAGAAAGAGTGCAGAGAAAAGCAACAAAGATGATTAGGGGACTGGAGGCTAAAACATATGAAGAACGGTTGCAGGAACTGGGTATGTCTAACCTAATGAAAAGAAGGACCAGGGGAGACATGATAGCAGTGTTCTGATATCTCAGGGGTTGCCACAAAGAAGAGGGAGTCAAACTATTCTCCAAGGCACCTGAGGGTAGAACAAGAAGCAATGGGTGGAAACTAATCAAAGAGAGAAGCAACTTAGAACTGAGGAGAAATTTCCTGACAGTTAGAACAATTAATCAGTGGAACAGCTTGCCTCCAGAAGTTGTGAATGCCCCAACACTGGAAGTCTTTAAGAAGATGTTGGATAGCCATTTGTCTGAAACGGTATAGGGTTTCCTGCCTAGTCAGGGGGTTGGTCTAGAAGACCTCCAAGGTCCCTTCTAACTCTGCTATTGTATTGTATTATAAAAAAGTAATGTTTTATATTTAGGCCAGAAAAACCAAATGCACAGGTATAGAATAGGTGTACCTGGATGAACAATAGTAACCGGGAGAGAACTTTGAGTCCTAGTGGACAATCACTTAAATATGAGGCAGCGGTGTACTGCACCTGCTAACAAAGCCAATGCAGCCTTAGGCTGCATTAATACAGTAAAGGGATAGAATCAAGATCATTTGAAGTGTTAATATCACTTTCTAATGACTTGATAAGACAGTTGGAATATTGTATCCAGTTTTGGTTGCCACAATATAAAAAAAAGATGCGGAGATTCTAGAAAGTGCAGAGAAGAGCAACAAAGATGATTAGGGGACTGGAGGCTAAAACATATGAGGAACGGTTGCAGGAACTGGGTATGTGTAACCTAATGAAAAGAAGGACTGGGATAACATGATAGCAGTGTTCCAATATTTGATGGGCTGACACAAAGAAGTCAAAGTCAACCACTTCTCCAAAACACCTGAAGGCAGGACAATAAGCAATGGATGGAAACTAATCAAGGAGAGAAGCAACCCAAAACTAAGGAGAAATTTTCTAACAGTTAGAACAAAAGATCAGTGGAACAACTTGCCTCCAGAAGTTGTGGGTGCTCCAACACTTGAGGTTGTGAAGAAGGAGAGGTTGGACAGCCTATTATCTGTCATGGCATATTTTTCCTGCCTGAGCAGGGGGTTGGACTAGAAGACCTCCAAGGATCCTTCCAGCTCTGTTATTCTGTTCCATCCACTCTGTGAAGGTCTTTGAGCCATACAAGAAACACCAGTAAGTCATATCAGCCCCTCCAAGGCCTCATATGTTGCCTTCCTGGCCTTCCTCCCAAATGAAACCCATTACATGAGGTATTTTCTTCAGTCAGCCTAAAGGTGGAGGAGATGCTGCTCCCATACTACATTGGCCTATGGGGCAGAAGCCTATTGTATGAAGAATCCCTGTTTGCTTCAGGCCTCCCCTAAAAAGCTCTATCTGAGCTCTACAGCCTTCTCTGGAGAGTTGGCAGTACAGAAAGAACCTTTTCAACATAAATAGAGAAGGGAAATACCATATCATACCCTAGAAGAACATTCTGTCTGGAATGCTTTTGGAAAGGACTGTCACTTTATTTATTTATTAAAAGAAGAAGAAAAAAAAAGCTTTTTTTTTTGTCCAAGACAGAACAAGCACTAAATCTCAGACAAAAACTTCAATCAATTGTGAAAAATTGGGGAATGGTGGTGGTGGTGGTAAGAAGAAAGAGAAGATTGTACAAGGGGGGGGGGAAGTGATAGTCCTCTAAGAATGAAGGCTGAAAGGCAGCGAAACGTGTAGAAACTATGCAAGCAAAAATCTGCAGGCAAGCTCAGGCAAAGAAAACCAAACAGTTATTAGAGAACCTGCACATGCCTGTTTCCATCCATGTGAAGTCAATCAAGGGCACAAGAGCTGAAGTGGCGCAGTGGTTAGAGTGCAGTACTGCAGGCTACTTCAGCTGACTGCTAGCTGCAGTTCGGCAATTCAAATCTCACTGGCTCAAGGTTGACTCAGCCTTCCATCTTTCCGAGGTTGGTAAAATGAGACCCAGATTACAATACAATACAATAGTAGAGTTGGAAGGGACCTTGGAGGTCTTCTAGTCCAACCCCCTGCCTAGGCAGGAAACCCTATACCGTTTCAGACAAATAGCTATCCAACATCTTCTTAAAGACTTCCAGTGTTGGGGCATTCACAAGTTCTGGAGGCAAGCTGTTCCACTGATTAATTGTCCCAATCCTAACTCTAACTCTAATCCTATCAGCTCCTTTTGCTAATGGGGCAATGTCTAATGACAATGAGCAGCCAATGTTGCACTGTCTTGTGTTGAGAGGAAGGAAGAGTATCTCCTAGCTTCAATGGTCACAATCATTTATTTATTTATTGAATTTATATTGCTGCCTATTTGCCCTTTGGTGACTCGAGGCGGCTCACAGAATATAAAACCACATTTAAACAATAAAAACTAACAAAAAATCAAATACAATAATAATACAATAATAATACAATAATACAATAATACAATAGTAGAGTTGGAAGGGACCTTGGAGGTCTTCTAGTCCAACCTAGGCAGGAAACCCTATACCGTTTCAGACAAATGGCTATCCAACATCTTCTTAAAGACTTCCAATGTTGGGGCATTCACAAATTCTGGAGGCAAGCTGTTCCACTGATTAATTGTTCTAGCTGTCAGGAAGCTTCTCCTCAGTTCTAAGTTGCTTCTTTCCTTGATTAGTTTCCACCCATTGCTTCTTGTTCTACCCTCAGGTGCCCTGGAGAATAGTTTGACTCTCTCTTCTTTGTGGTAACCCCTGAGATATTGGAATACTGCTATCATGTCTCCCCTAGTCCTTCTTTCTATTAAACTAGACATACCCAGTTCCTGCAACCGTTCTTCATGTGTTTTAGTCTCCAGTCCCCTAATCATCTTTGTTGCTCTCCTCTGCACTCTTTCTAGAGTCTCCACATCTTTTCTACAGATTGTTGGGGGCAATAGGCTGACTCTGTAAAGAAGGCTATAAAAGCACTATGAAATGGTATATAGGTCTAAGTGCTATTGCTAAGTGCTATTGTTTTTCTTGGAGAAAACCAGTTCTATGAAGAAGCAGTCTAGATTAAGAGTGTCCAACCTTGGCAACTTTAAGCAAAGCTGGATGGGGAATTCTGGGAGTTGAAGTCTGCCAGGCTTAAAGTTGTCAAGGTTGGACACCCCTGGTCTAGATACTTGAACACATGCTACTTTAAAAGAGATGCAGGTCGTTCTCAACTCACAACAGTTCATTTAGTGCAGGGGTGTCCAAACCTGGGAACTTTAAGACTTGTGGACTTCAACTCCCAGAATTCCCCAGCCAGCCATGCTGGCTGGGGAATTCTGGGAGTTGAAGTCCACAAGTCTTAAAGTTCCCAAGTTTGGACACACCTGATTTAGTGACTAAAGTTACAACAGCACTGAAAAAAGTGACTTATGACAGTTTTTCACACTTACAACCGTTGCAGCATCTCCATGGTCACGAGGTCAAAATTCAGGTGCATAACAACTGATTCATACTTACGACAGTCCTGGGATTGTGCGATCACCTTTTGTAACCTTTTGACAAGCAAAGTCAATGGGGAAGCAAGATTCACTGAGCAACTGTGTTGCTAACTTAACCACTGCAGTGATTCACCTAATGCCTACGGCAAGAAAGATTGTCAAATGGAGCAAAAGTCCCTGGACAAATGTCTCACTTAGCAACATATATTTGGTTGTAAGTTGAGGACCACCTATACCCGTGATGGCAAACTTATGGCACACGTGCCAGAAGTGGCATGTAGAACTATCTCTCTGGGCATGCGAGCCGTCGCCGTTGCTCTTCTGGGTTCTGAAGCACCAGCCAGCTGGTCTTCACCATGCTGGGAAGATGACCTTCCAGTTTTCGGCACATGCATATGCACTGGCCACTTGGCCTCCTGGTTTTTGCTGCACATGCGCACATGAAGGCCAGGTGCCTGGTGAGCATGCTCATGCCAGAAACCGGAAGATCATGTTCCCAGCACGCACATGCACAGTGGGTGGATGCGCTTCCAGTTTCTGGCACGCACGCACGCAGGCATACATGCAAGCCAGTGGTGGGTTTCAAAATTTTTTAGAATCTCTTCTGTAGGTGTGGCCTGCTTTGTGGGAGTGGCTTGCCTGCCATACGACCAAATGGGAGTGGCTTGCTGGCCATGCGACTGAATGGGAGTGGCTTGCTGGCTATGTGAACGGGTGGGAGTGGCTTGCCAGCCATGTGACTGGGTGGGCATGGCCAACTTCTAAAATGTGGTGAAACTCATTTAACAATGCTCTTGCTTAGCAACCAAAATGTTGGCTCAGAAACTCTGGCATTTGAAGCACACAAGTCTTAAAGCTGTCAAGTTACAAGACCCTTGACCCCTAACCCTTTAGGGGAAAAAAACCCAGGGGTGTTCAAACTTGACAGCTTTAAGACTTGTGGCCTTCAGCTCCCAGAATTCCTCCTCCAATCATGTTGGCTCAGGAACTCTGGCATTGAAGCACCAAGTCTTAAAGCTGTCAAGTTACAAGACCCTTGCACCCCTAACCCTTTAGAGAAAAACCCCCAGGGGTGTTCAAACTTGACAGCTTTAAGACTTGTGGACTTCAACTCGCAGAATTTCTCCTCTTGCTCTTCATCTTGATGATATGTGGGCGGGCGGTGGGAGGGAGCTGGAACTGGCTCTAAAAGGCACTGTAGATTTGTGGAACCTCTTCTAAAGAAGAGGTTAGAACTGGCAGGAACCCACCCCTGATGAAAGTTCACCAACACTGACCTTGTACAGAGATCTGCTCATATCTAGCCATATTTAGAGGACTATGAGAACTGGCCCTCACCCTTGCATTTTAGGCTAGTATCAGAGCCAGGTCACAGCAAATGCATTTAAATCCATGCCTGGGCTGCCGGGGTTCCTGAGATTACATATCATACTATTATCTTCTATTTGAAGAACTGTCAGGGGATAGTTTCTGCTAAAAGTGAACTCTGAGTCCAATTAATTGATAAAAGTAAAGATTACGGAGACACTTTGTTTAAAAGCATGGATTGTTAAACCAGAAATTATAGCCTGGCATTTACATGTAACACTAAGCTTAAATTGAAAGGTTTTTATTTAATGCTAAGCCAGAAACACATCAACTTTGTTATCATTTGGTGTGCAGTATTGATCTAGCCATTATGAAGGAAAGACAATGAAATTGCCAATTAATCTCTTGTCCCTAGACAGTAACAAGTCACAGGTTTACAGAGTTCCACTAAACTGTAATGAATTTCACACTGCCATTGGAACAAAATTTACACCTTTACAGGTGAATGAGTAATACAAGCATTATACGGAAACAGTAGTGTTACAACTATTTTGCAATGAAAAAAATGGCCAATTTAGGACAGTATTTGTGTTCAAGCAGACAGGTCTGAGTATAATCCTGTGGACCAAAGGCCACCGGCTGGCATCCTGACACTTACAGTACCGCTGGCCTGGGTTATGCAGAAGTATCATATAGTCATTTTGGGTATTGTAGCTGCTGGTATTGAGTTATTCCTGTTGAAGAATAATCCACATCCATTTGAAGCCCTTGCAATTTACAAAAGTCCAAGCTCAATTTCAACTTAGCTCAACCCTTCAAATGCTTTGTAGAGTTGATAGAAGTTGGCCCACAACATCTGAAGGACATTAAGTTGCCTACATCTGTCCTAAACCGAGCTCAACAAGAAAAGCATGAACTGAAATGCTGGGCCTTGCCAATGTTCCCAATTTGCTTACCCCAAGGAGTTTACATCCTGGTTATTCTTGAGTATAATAAAATTCAAAAAGATTAAGGCTGAACAACTACAAAGAACAAAACGATAAAATAAAAATCTGGCATTTCTCCATGTGCTACAAATTTCCCTTCAAAGTCTGGGTTGTATATATAGAGAAAAACAATTATTTTTATGATCTCCAAAACAGCACAGTTCCATTGCACTAAGGTAGTCAATAAAAGCTCCCATTAAAAGAGATTTCTACATGGCACATGTCTGAACATGGTACTCTTGCAGGAGAGAAGAAAGTTTATTTATTTCTACTTTGTAATAGAAATAAAGAATAGTATATACCAGCGATGGTGAACCTTTTTTGGCTCGCGTGCCATAAGTGTGGGGGGGTGCAGGGGGGTCGTGTGCGGGCGTGCCGCAACCATAACACAATGCACGACCCCCAGTGTGCATGCGCGCACTACAGGCACGACCCCCCCATTTTTACATGGTTTTTTCGCCCTCCCCAAGCTCCAGAGGCTTTATAGGAGCCTGGGGAGGGTGAAAACAGCCTCCCCCGCCCCCCCCGGACGCCCTCCGGAGGCATCAGGGAAGCCTCCAGACAGTCCCTGATGCCTTCGGAGCACTCAAAATGATCCTCCGAGCAAACCGGACTTCCGGTTTGTTCGGAGGGTCATTGTGAGCACTCCGAAAGCATCAGGGACTGTCCGGAGCCTTCCCTGACGCCACCGGAGGGCGTCCGGGGGGGCTGTTTTTGCCCTCCCCAAGCTCTATAGGAGCCTGGGGAGGGCGAAAAATGGCTTTAAACAAGGGTGAACTCAGCTGGCCAGCGCGCACATGCGTGCTGGCCAGCTGACAGGGCAGCGCCTTGCGTGCCCTGACAAATGGCTCGGCGTGCCATAGGTTCGCCATCACGGTATATACCATACTATTCTATCTACTTTCTCTTAAGCTCTAGAAGCAAAAATATATAGATGTCCTATTTTCTCTTATTTCCACTGTAACCCCTTTGTTTCTGTTTTAATTATGTGTGTGGAAGCCGTACGGATCTGGATGGATGACAACCGACTCAAGCTCAACCCCTCCAAGACGGAGTGGTTGTGGGTACCGGCTCCCCGGTTCAGCCAATTAATTCCATCATTGGCCATCGGGGGCATTCAACTTGCCCCCGTGGAGCGGGCGCGCAATTTGGGCGTCCTCCTGGATGCCCGGCTGTCCATGGATGACCATGTGACAGCCGTGGCAAGGGGGGCGTTCCACCAGGTTCGCCTGGTGCGCCAATTGCGCCCTCTACTGGACCGGGACGCCTTACGCGCAGTCACTCATGCGCTGGTGACGTCTCGCTTGGACTACTGTAACGCTCTCTACATGGGGCTTCCCTTGAAATGCACCCGGAGGCTACAGTTGGTCCAGAACGCAGCTGCGCGGGTAATTATGGGGAGTACTAGGTACTCCCATGTGACACCGTTCCTGCGCGAGCTGCACTGGCTTCCTGTGGTCTATCGGGTGCGTTTCAAGGTTTTGATAACAATCTTTAAAGCGCTCCATGGCTCAGGACCTAGTTACTTGCGGGATCGTATTCTGCCCCATACATCCCTGCGACCAATCCGCTCGCACAGAGAGGGCCTCCTCCAGGTGCCGTCCACTTGACAGTGTCGGGGGGCGGCGCCTAGGAGTAGAGCCTTCTCTGTGGCGGGCCCAGCCCTGTGGAATGACCTCCCTCCGGATATTAGGAATACCTCTGACCTCCGCTCCTTTCGTATTAAGCTTAAGACCCACCTATTCCAAGTAGCTGGCCTGGCTCAACTTTGATCTAACTACGTCGCTCCTGACGGGTTTTTATTTGGGTATTTTAATTATATTTAATTATTTAGGGGTTTTTTAAACACTGTATTCTAATTGTTTTTTATTCATTAGCCGACCTCCTCCTTGTGCATGTCTCGGTATATGTCTCTGTTATATGTTTGTCTTGTCTACATATTTATTTCATATGTTTTATTGTACGCCGCCCCGAGTCCTTCGGGAGAGGGTGCGGCTAAGAAATAAATATTTATTATTATTATTATTATTATTATTATTATTATTATTATTATTATTATTATTAGTGGAAATACTTGAAAATATCATTTTAATTATTACGTCTTTACAAATCAGTCCTGATTTGATCAGAATTGGCTATCTAAGGTTCAAATAAAACATAAAAAAACCCCATGAGTTTGTCTCTTCAGATTTAAGGCCAACATATTTGATTCAATGACTTTAGGATGGCCCAGAAGTTGAGGAAACATCAAAACGGCTGCAGCTGATTTAGTTTGCATTAGATAGTGTGAAAATATCAAGGATATTAATGCTGTAGCATTTGGAAGTATCCCCCCTTTACCTATTATATAGCAGAGAAAGTTAAGCTGAGGAAAAGACACTTCCAAATTACTTGGCAAAATGTCTAAATTGTGCTGATTCAAGCGAAATGAAAGTATCATACCACTAGTGTAAAATAAAAGAAATGCCAAAAACTATTAAAAAACAACTTTGAATTCTTCTGGTTTTTTTTTTTTTTTTTTTTAGGTTCAAGTGTACCATTACACTTAAAAATGCTCACTGGTTTGCCTCTATTAAGCAATAGCTTAATAGCTTAATAAGCAATAACCGCAGTGGCTCAGTGGCTAAGATGCTGAGCTTGTCGATCAGAAAGGCCAGCAGTTCGGCGGTTCGAATCCCTAGCGCTGTGTAACAGAGTGAGCACCCATTATTTGTCCTACCTTCTGCCAACCTAGCAGTTTGAAAGCACGTAAAAATTGCAAGTAGAAAAATAGGGACAATTTTTGATGGGAAGGTAACAGTGTTCCATGCGCCTTCAGCATTTAGTCATGCCGGACATATGACCATGGAGACGTCTTCGGACAGCGCTGGCTCTTCGGCTTTGAAACGGAGATGAGAGCTGCCCCCTAGAGTTGGGAATGACTAGCACATATGTGTGAGAGGAACCTTTACCTTTATCCTTAAGCAAATATCTCTTTACTAACTGGTCATCAGATTTTGTGAGGTTTCAGAAAAACTGGCACACTTTGCTCTTCCTGCTACAAATGCCTTCATCGCTGTCTGGGGCGGGAGGGCGGGACAAAACACCTAGCAAAACTTGGCACATTAGCAAAATTGCCACTTGCTGCCAACATTCTAGGTTAGTTGTTTACTTAGCAGGAGGAGGCTGGCACAATGAGATAAAATAATGGACAGATAAACCACAGAGAAAGTAGTTGACATAGAAAAAGTGACAGAAGAAAAATTCCCTTCTTAAAAGCAGGAAAAGTTTATACCAGCACATATAAATATTAATCTGGCACCCTTTCCCTCATTATACTGAAGGAAGTTAGCACACACTCCTCTACTAGAAAAATGAAATATGCTAGGCAATATTAAAAAGGCAGAATATTATATTTCCCTGCATGAGATATGGAGAAACATGTTTTTAGACAGGAAACAGACTCACTCTTAGCAGCTCCCTCCCCTTGTCAATGGGCTATTTGTTAGATCAGGTAATGGAAAGGCACACTCAGGCTAAAGGCAACAACAGCTCTTTATTGTAACAGAACAACTATGTACAATCCAGTGAAGGTTCAGTCTGACAGCAGCCCTTTTATAGGGAGCTGTCAGATCCTTTGACCAATGAGATTAAACCTCTGTTCCCACCAGAACAGAGGACCTTGGTGGAAATCATTATAACAGTTGCTAGTATCTAACACCTCTCCCCTCTTAGATGGAATCATCCTACTGATAACAGTCACGCAGGTAGGTGGGCTTTTTGGTAACTCTGCCAGACCTGCGCAGTTCAGTCGGAGGGTGTTCTTTGGACAGGTCAGGAAGACCTGTTTACTCTGCAGCTTCGCTTGGTGGAAGCTCCTGGAAACTTTCACAGGCCACGGCTGGAGCTTCTAGAGCTGGTTTGCTCGGAGCTCGTTGTGGGCCTGCAACACAAGTAGCTAAGTATCCCGGTGTCTTCGGGAGTTACCTCTGGCCGTTGGAGAGGCGGCCATGGAGTTGGTCAATGTGCCTTCTCCAATTCCGACCATCCTCGAGCTCTATGAGATAAGAGCGAGGCCCAGTGATGCCTATCACTGTGGAAGGAATCCACTGAGTTCCCCCAGTGTAGTTGTGGACGTAAACTAAATCCCCTATGCTAAAATTCTGAATTTTGCTTGTGGAGTCTGGGGGCGATGTGGCAGAATAGTTTGGGTATAGCCGATCTAAGTGGGACCTTAGCCAGCAACCCATGAGAAGCTCGGAGGGGCTTCTCCTTGTAGTTGCACTTGGCGTGATGTGTTGAATTAGAAGATAATGGTCAACCCGTGTTTGCCAATCTCCCGGGCCCAACCTGGATAGGGCCTCTTTTGCAGATCTCACCATTCTCTCCGCCTGACCATTGGAGGCCGGATGGAATGGCGCGACCAGGGCATGTATGATTCCCTGTGCTGCTAAGTAGGTCTCGAATTGCATGGCTGTGAATTGGGGCCCATTGTCAGAGACCAGGATATCGGGTAGGCCATGTGTGGAGAAAAGTCTCCGTAGTACCTTGATTACTGCTTCTGCCGTAGTGGAGGTCATGATGACTACCTCTAGCCATTTCAAGTAGGTGTCCACAACTACTAGGAATGTCTGGCCATGAACTGGGCCAGCAAAATCTATGTGCACCCTGGACCATAGTGCTTGAAGTCGCTCCCACTCCTTAGCGGGCGCCTCTGGGGGAGCTGGTCTGGACTCCTGGCACGGTGTGCAGGTAGCCACCCATTCTTCAATCTCCCTGTCCATGTTAGGCCACCACACGTAACTCCTAGCCAAAGACTTCATCCTGACAATTCCAGGATGCCCTATGTGTAAAGCCTCTAATACTGTAATGCGCAGTTTGGGTGGAACAATGACCCGATCCCCCCACAACAAACAGCCATTAACAACAGACAATTCATCTCTCTTACAATAGTACATTTTGAAATCAGACCCAACAGGCCCCTTGGGCCATCCCCTCCACACCCAATTCAAAATTTGTTTGATGGTGGAGTCTTTTGCAGAGTGGCAGGCAAGGTCACTAGACGAGACAGGACCAGTCTCTAAACAGTCAATAAGAAGGACTGTTGTCTTGGGGGTAGGGTCTGCAAGAAGTTCTGGTAGTGGGCAGCGACTTAAAGCGTGGAGCCTGGTTGGTGGATGAGACAATAGGTGTAGGCCGCTAGGAAAATAGTCCATCTGGTCATCTGCGGCGATAATGACACAGGAGTAGGTTGGTCCCCAGCCAGCAAGCCCAGTAGCAGTTTGTGGTCCGTAATCAGTTCGGAATCGTGGCCGTAGAGGTACTCATGGAACCTTTTTACACCGGCCCAAGGCCTCATGGTCCAGCTGGCTGTAGTTCCGCTTGGCAGTGGACAAGGTCCTTGAGTAATAAGCTATGGGAGCCTCAGTTCCAATGGGCATGCGGGGGATGAGGATGGCTCCGATGTCAAACGGGGAAGTGTCGCAAGTTAACACCAGTGGCAGGGTCCGGCTGTACTGCACCAGGAACGTGTCTGCTGACAGAAGTCTTTTTACCGTGACAAATGCAGCTGCTTCGGCTCTGCCCCAGGACCACTTCACGTTCTTTGCCAGGAGATGATGTAAGGCCTCAGCAACGGTTGCTTTCTGTTTAAGAAAGACACTGTAGAAATTAAAGAGCCCGAGGAACACCTGCAGCTCAGTTTGATTGCAAGGTGTAGGGGCATCCTGGATTGCTTTAATTTTTTTAGTGGTCGGGTAAATCCCAGAGCTGTCGATTAGGTACCCTAAGAATTCAACAGGGTACAGGGTAAGCACTTTGTTGTAGCGCTTTATTGATTGTGCATTTGTAGTCTGCGCAGATGTGGACAGACCTGTCAGATTTGACAGGTGTCACTATAGGGGTCTCCCAGCATGCGTGATCAACTGGCTTTAGGATTCCCTGGCCTACGAGCTTCTCAATTTCCAGATCAATTCTGGGGCAGAGAGCAAAAGATACTGTCCTGGGCTTTAGCCTTATGGGGCCTATGTTGGGGTCGAAATTAAAAGAGATTGGAGTCCCCACATACTTACCCAGACCGGTGCTGAAGACGTTCTCGAACTTCTTAAAAATTGCTTCGGCGCTCTTGTCTTTCAAGGCATTGATACCAGTCACTTCTAGGCCCAGGGCTTCAAACCAGTCAACCCCGGGAGGCTCTGCAGGTCCCTGCTGAGCACCGTCACTGGGAGCTGGCCACTGTAGTTTTTGAAATTGCACCCAGAAGGTGCCTGGCCCACAATAGTGACACGGTTCCCCTGGTAATCACAAAGGCGGATGTCAGAGGTGCGTAGATGCTGCTTCTTCAGGCTAGGGATACCCTGCTTGAGTTTAGACCACAGCATGATGATCAGTGATGACCCCGTGTTGATCTCCATCTTGCATGGAGAGCCTTCAATGAGGACCGTGACCTTCAGCTCTTTTGGTCGCCTAGTGCCTTGGCCGATTGAGGTGTGGTAGGTGACTCTGGTGTCACCCTCTGAGCGCCCTGGTGGCTTCTGCCATGCCCCTTGGTTGGGCCTCTGCTGGCAGTTAGGTCAGCTTCTTGGCTGCCAGGTCGTCGTGGGGTGCTCGCTTCTGCAAACTTTGGCGATGTGCCCCTTTCGCTCACAGAGCTGGCAGATAGCGTCATGGAAATGGCAAGCCAATCTGCCGTGGTCTCCTCTGCAGCTTGTGCAAGGTGGGAAATGCAGTTCAAATTTGCGCGCCAGCTTGGCGCGGCTACTGCGCATGCGGCAGCTATCATCTTTGTCTTCTGAGAACTCGGCTTTTGCAGCCTCGCGATGTACACGTGCGCTCTTTCGCGCATCTTGTGGAGTGCTTTGGCACTGTAGGGTTTCTGTAGACTTAACAGCCGATTCGGATGCTGATTTGGCTTCATCCAAAGCAATTTGTAGAGTGAGGTTAGATTTAGCAAGTAACCTCCTCTGTAAATTAATGTCCCGCACACCACATATGATGTGGTCTAGTATAAGTTCGTCTAGGTCTCAGAACTTGCAGTACGCTGCAGCCTTCCATAGCCCCGCAACATACTCGTTGATCGATTCGCCTTCCTTCTGATTACGAATATTAAATTTGTGCCAGCAGGCATGCTTAGACGGCTTGGGAGCATAGTGTGTCCTCAGCATCTGTTGGAGCACTGACCAAGGGACCGATTGTAGTGGCATTGGCTCAGAGAGGTCTTTGGCTGTTTCGAACACTTCCTGTCCACAGTAACCAAGGAACATGTACTTCTTGCGGCCTTCAGAAAGGCCCATGAGGTCGTTGGCTTCGAGAAAGCAGTCAAACCTCAGCATATACGAGTCCCAGTGCTCGGTGACTGGGTCATACGGAGTCAGTGGGGCATGCATGGCCATTTTGTGTTCTGAGGGCGTTTGAGCTTGCTGCTCAAAAATGGCTGCTCGAAGCCGCGCTGAGCTCCGGACTGGATTTACTTGCTGGATTGCTGCGCTCTTTTTGGTTCACCTAGTTGCCTTCCAATCCCACCCTCTTCGCCAATGTTAGATCGGGTAATGGAAAGGCACACTCAGGCTAAAGGCAACAACAGCTCTTTATTGTAACAGAACAAGTATGTACAATCCAGCGAAGGTTCAGTCTGGCAGCAGCCCTTTTATAGGGAGCTGTCAGACCCTTCCACCAACGCCGGAACAGAGGAACTTGGTGGAAACCATTATAACAGTTGCTAGTATCTAACACTATTAAGGCCTGAGCCAGTCTATTCTACATAACAGACTCTCCCCCCTTCAGGCAGAGCCATTATATTGCCCTTCATGGCACCACCCACCAAGTTTCAACCAAACCTAGCACACAGACAACCTACAAAGCTAGCTATGACCTCTGGCAGCAACCAATCAGGATACTCTTCCTGTGCCCCAGGAAGTTCAAAGCCCAGAGAGGGCATGAAACCCAGCAGCTCTCTGCACTTCTTTCCTTTTCACTCAGGAGCAACAAGGCATGTGATCCTGTTCACCATTCTTTCCAAACAGCTTCCATGTTTCCAGTGTCTTTTCTCCCACTTGGAATTGAACCCAGTTGGATATTTCTTCCAACAATACTGACTGGTCTGGTTAGCTTTTCGCCTTATAGCCAGAATGCCCAATGCGTGGCTCCCAGTTATGTCAGCAGAATCAGCAGAAAAGCATGGCATTCCATGAATCAAGTGATGGCTTGTAGTCGACCACATTAAAAATAAGAGAAGCAAGAAAATCAATCCCAAGGCAATGTGGACTTTGCTGCTGCAGAAGAATTCTGAGAGGCAGAGAGCTTTAATGAGGTGGTGGTTGGTAGGGAGAAACCACTGCATGGCCCAGCTGCCCCCCCCCCCATTCCAGCATTACCCATATATCAGGGGTGGGCTGCTACCGGTATTACTGCCAGTTCGGTGTGCAAAAAATGTTTGTGTGCACATGCTAGCTTTGCTCGGGCATGCACCAAACATGCACTCTGCTCATGTGCACATTTACACCTAAAATGGTCTGTATATGTGCATATTAGAAAAGGAGGGAATTACTTTTCTGCAATGGAGATTGTTCTGCGCATGCGCAGAAATAAAAATCAACATGGTGTCGCCGACAATAGAACTGGTTTGGGTGCATGGGCGGCTGAGTTACTACCTACTCGGCCGAACTGGTCCGAACCAATAGGAACCCACTTCTGTCATATATGGAAGTGAAGTTGCAATGCTCAGCATTGTGTGTTACAATCTGGCCAATGAAGAAAAATCCTGAAAAGATGAGAGCTTTGTTCTTGATGTAGCAATAAAATCAGGACTCCAGCTGCACCTTTCTCAACAACAACAAAGAGGCTGCAGTTCACAAAAAACGTATGCTTTTTCCTAATTGTTTTTTTATTCAGAAAAGGTGTTATCGGGTTCTTTCAGAAAAAAAAAAACCTGGAATCAGTAAACAGCCTTCAAAGGCTATGAAACACTTTGCAGCCACATGATTTAGTTTGTGCTAAAAGTAAGCCTAGTCTTCGATTGACAGCACTGCTCTGTGGAGGAATTTAGTCAAAGGATCCACTTTAGCAATTCTTTTTGTACTTTCATACTTCAGCTGTTGAAAATTTATGTGCCACATAGTTCATTCTATGCTAGTGTGATCGATTTAAATTATGAAACAGCAGTAAAACACTTCACCGTACGAATATTTGTAGATTGGGTACAGGATGTATGAAAAGCACATTTCAAGAGTAAGAGACCTTAAAATCTTTTCTCCTTATGTACAATTTAGGAATACAACTGGGCCTTAGCTTCAGACAGCATAGTTCATTCAAACAGTATCTGACAACAGGAATGATAGAATGAAAAGGACAAATTGGTGGCAGGCGGGGAAAGACAATTTTTTTAGAACCTCTTCTGTAGTTGTGGCCTGCTTTGTGGGAGTGGCTTGCCGGCCATGTGACCGAGTGGAAGTGGCTTGGCAGTCATGTGACTGGTGGGCGTGGCCAACTTGTAAAATATGGTGAAACTCACTTAATCTTACTTAGCAACCAAAATGTTGGCTCAGAAACTCTGGCATTTGAAGCACGCAAGTTTTAAAGCTGTCAAGTTACAAGACCCTTGCACCCCTAACCCTTTAGGGAAAAAATGCAGGGGTGTTCAAACCTGACAGCTTTAAGACTTGTGGACTTCAACTTCCAGAATTCCTCCTCCAGTCATGTTGGCTCAGGAACTCTGGCATTGAAGTGTGCAAGTCTTAAAGCTGTCAAGTTTGAACACCCCTGAGGTTTTTTTTTCCTAAAGGGTTAGGGGTGCAAGGGTCTTGTAATTGCAAGACCCTTGCACCCCAACCCTTTAGAAAAAAAACCCCAGAGGTGTTCAAACTTGACAGCTTTAGGACTCTAAGGTTTAGATAGGACTCTTAAAGGCGAGGGGGGGGATTGATGAGCCAGCCAATCAGTGAGCAGCCGGCGGGGCAAGCATGGTGCGGATGGGCAGGGGGAGGGAGCTTGAACCGGTTCTAAACGGCACGGTGGATTTGTGGAACCTCTTTTATAGAAGAGGTTAGAACTGGCAGGAACCCACCCCTAGTGTGCACGTACTGTATATTTTTCAAGAGAAGAAACAATTGAAATTTCTTCACGCTTTCCTGGAAAGAAATATAGAAACTTTTAAAATGGCTTGAGAGCATGATAAACTCTGCCATTAAAAATTGTGCAAACCTCAATATCAACTTTCTTATCTTCCTTGCATATTATGCATTGCCTTTTAATCAAAGGATCAGCTCCCTGGGAAGGAACTTGCAGTTTTAACATTAGAAAGATGCCCCAAGCAATCGTTTTGCTTTCCCCAGTGTTGTGCTTTAATTGCTTGCACGTTGCAAAATAATTTTTCCACCCTTTTGTTCTTTAATGAAGCAAGTAACTAAAAGGGGAGTCTAGTAAACTGTGTTTAGGCAAATGTTAAGTTCATTAACAACAACAGGAAATCTTAGACTTGTCTGCAAATACGATGAAAGAATTTAATCTAAGCTTTGACATTCAAGTTTAATGGGGTGTGATTGAAGATCAAGGAGCTAATGAAGAATAGACAGCATCCTTGGAAATTAACCCTCCTTCAAGATCTTTGGATGTATTTTCTCACAAAGCACATATTAATACATGTATTCTTATCTCACAAATCTCAGTTAAATCCAAAATCCACATCTTGACTTTCAATTTAATGTTTTTTTTTTACCCAATGAAAACATTGGAAGAATGGATATGTTAGTGTGAGTTTAATTTGGGAGAATTTTTTTTCATACTATGTTGAACTCGTGTGTGTGTGTGTGCGTGTGTGTGTGTGTTTACACTACATTTCTTAAATTCCCCTCTCAAAATGGCAGGAAAAAATTCTACCTACCACATTTTTCGGAGTATAAGATGCACCTTTTTCCCCTCAAAAAAAGAGGGTGAAAATCTGGGTGTGTCTTATACATTGAATACAGCATTTTTGGCCTACCGAAACTCTGTCTCCTTTGCAAAAAATGGACGTGCAGAAGGTTTGGGAGACTTGCAAAGTGCTCCTGGGGGCCGGGGAGGGCAAAAACAAGCAAAAAACAGGCCGTTTCCCCCCCCCCAACCCCCAGGAGCACTCTACAAGCATCCCAAAGCCTCTGCATGCCCCCCCCCTTTTTGCAAAAAATGAGGCGTGCAGAGGGTTTGGGAGGCCTGCAGAGTTCAAACCCTTTCTAAAACAAATGCACTTCTTCAAAATCATGGTGTGTCATACTCCAGTGCATTTTATAGTCCGATAAATACGGTATTTTCAACAAAAAAGTACTAATAATTCTTTGATGAAAATAGGATCCAGCTCAGTGACTGAATACTTGTTTTGCATAACAGAGATCCTTGATTGTATATGTGGAATCCCCAGGCAGGTAGGAAAAACCTCCTTGAAACCTCAAGAAGTATCTTGGTCCAAGCAATGAGAACAGATGTGCCCCACCTGAACCTCCAGGGCTCCTAAGAGCTTTGGGTACAGTGCCCAGAACTGCTATAAAAGCTTGGATCAAGTTGTATATTTAATAGCACAGCATGAAAAAAATCATTATATACATGGCAGCTGTATTAAATTAAATAAAAGCTAGTTTTGCCCCTGGTCCTGCCCTCCCCTTTTTTGTTCAGATCTGCCTTTTGGGGGGTGGAAGTGTCCCCCAGGGCACCACTCAAGGCCAAGTTGGTCCTCAGGTACAGTAAGAGAAAAAAAAGGAGTGAACTCTTGAGCTAGCTCAGTGTTTCTCAAACTTGGCGACTTTAAGTCCTGTGGACTTCAACTGCCAGAATTCCCCAGCCAGCTATGCTGGCTGGGGGATTCTGGGAGTTGAAGTCCACAGGACTTAAAGTCGCCAAGTTTGAGAAACACTGAGCTAGATAGATCAATAATCCAAAACAGCAGGCCTAACCTTTCCTGAATAGCTGTATAGAAAGTTCTCTACAACTGTTTGTTATTTCATCTCCATTTTATATTCTTCTTCCCAAGTTAGTTGCAGTTCTTTCAGCCAATTTCAACTGTGATGTGTTTTTTTTTAATTTGTTCATTATTTCTAAGTGACCTTATCATTGGCATGGATCTCCTTGTATAAATCCAAAAATGTTACTCTGATTTTACCAAAGACTAATTCAAATGTTCCTTCTGAACAGGACTGATAAATTTTTGAAGCAAGTTCCTGTCCTCGAGCTTCTCATCTGCTTCATTTTGAGTGAATACATTTACAGGTAGAGACCCCACATACCTACTTCTTCACGGTCTCTTTCTGTTGCTCCCCTCTGGGAGGAGGTTTTGAAGTATTCTTTGCAGAAGTATTTCTACAGAATCTTAACAGATTCATTCACAGCTTTGTTCCCTATGCCATCCGTTTGGTAAACTCACAAGATTTGTTTTTCTCGCCATGTAAATGTATACATCAGAACTAGACTGTGGTGTTTCTCTGTGTCATATAATAATGTATGTGGGTATATGAAGGGACGCGGTGGCTCAGTGGCTAAGACACTGATCCTGTCGATCAGAAAGGTTGGCAGTTCAGCAATTTGAATCCCTAGCACCATGTAACAGAGTGAGCTCCCGTTACTTGTCCCAGCTTCTGCCAACCTAGCAGTTCGAAGGCATGTAAAAATGCAAGTAGAAAAATAGGGGCCACCTTTGGTGGGAAGGTAACAGTGTTCCATGCGCCTTCGGCCTTTAGTCATGCCAGCCACGTGACCACAGAGATGTCTTTGGACAGTGCTGGCTTTTCAGCTCTGAACCAGAGATGAGCACCGACCCGTATAGTCGGGAACAATTAGGATGTATGTGCGAAGGGAACTTTTACCTTTACCTATGTCGGTATATGCATATTTTTTATTTATTTATTTGTTATGTAGTGTATATCAGAGGTGGTGACCCTTTGAGAGCTGTGTGCAATGAAATTTCATTGTAATGTACGTATGTCGAACAAATGTACGAATGTACATTTAAAGTGATAATAAAGTTTTTCTAAGTCTACAGGTAACTCCTAATCACAGTTGCTTGAGTTTTATCCTTTGAATGCCCCTCCTCTATTCAGTCAGGCTTTCTGACACTTAATCAAGAACATAGATGACATAGTTCTTCTATTCATAAGGAGTTTCTACTTCTATCCCAATAAATGGAACCATGAAATTCTTGAACTCCTTATTGTGGTGTTTCTCAGCCTTGGCAGCTTCCCATGAATTTCAGCTCCCAGAATTCCCAGCCAACATGCAGGCTTGGGATGCTGGCTAAGAAAGTCTAGGAGTTGAAGTGACTACACTACATCTTAAAGCTGCCAAGGTTGAGACACGCTGCCTATTTCTTAGTTTGGTGGAATGAGATTCAACAAGAGGTGTTTGCAGCCCAGGTACTATAGCTCTCACTTTCTCTCACCTTCAGCAGAAGTGATACTAGGATATAACAAAGCAAACTTATAAACAATGACATCATGAAATGGAAACTAAAATACAAAATGTTGCACCTGCTCTTAAACCATAGAAGCAACAGTGACAGAAAGAATATATGTTTGCATTATGAGAGTGGAAAAAGGAGATAATTCAATCAACAGAAATCTACAATATTTTATTCTGTTCTTACAACCAAACTGGATGTGACATGTAATCAAAAATCATTTCAAAGTATGGAAGGAAATAAGCATTTCACAGCAGTCAGCTGAACCCAATGGTAGCACTACAAGGCCAGAGCAGGATGTAGAAGTAGAGCTTGATTACTTTCCAAAACGTGTAGAGACCTTTCTTATATCTGAAAGGATAAATAACAGCATTTATTTCTCACTTTGCTGATATTTGGAGTTTTGCTTTTCCACCTCAGAAATAGGCACCTGCTCAAGGGTGGGCTTCAAAAATTGCAGCAAGGGTTCGCTGCCCCGCTCCTAGGTGGGCGTGGCCATGGTAGGCGTGACCTAGTCAGCCTCCTGCACCTTGGGAGAGGGGCATTTTTTGCCCTCCCTAGGCACCGGAAGCTTTCCTTCAGCCTCCAGGAGTGCGAAAACTGCTTCCCCCTGGGCTCCGGAGGCCGAAAACTGCTTCCCCCTGGGCTCTGGAGGCCCTCTGGAGGCCAGAAATATGCCCATTTCCAGACCTTCTATCCTCCTATTTATGTTTTTGTTAGATTGATACACTACCCCCCCCCCCCGAGGAGGTCAAGCCTATGTGCATAGCATTTATATCTCCAGTATTTTCTACATCATGAGGTGAGGTAAATTGGCCTGAGAGACGGTGACTGGCCCAATCATTCAGTGAGCTCTGTGGGAGAAGATAGATTTGAAAGGGGTTCCATGGAACTTCTGAACTTCCAGTAGGTCCGTTTTTTGTCTTTCCTAGGCTATGGAGGCTTTTTTTGAGCCTCCGGGAGTGCAAAAACTGCTTCCCCCGGGCTCCAGAGACCCTCCGGAGGCCAGAAATATGCCTCTTCCTGGACCTTCTATCCTCCTATTTATGTTTTTGTTAGATTGATACACTACACACACACACCCGGAACTCAAGCCTATGTGCATAGCATTTGTATCTCCAGTATTTTCTACATCATGAGGTGAGGTAAATTGGCCTGAGAGACGGTGACTGGCCCAATCATTCAGTGAGCTCTGTGGGAGAAGATAGATTTGAAAGGGGTTCCATGGAACTTCTGAACTTCCAGTAGGCCAGTTTTTCGCCCTCCCAGAGCCTCCACTTACGTGGCATGATGAATGGGCGTGGCCAGGGAGGGGTGGCATTTGGGGGTTCGACAAACTGGGCAGAATCCTAACTAGAGGATTGCCCGAACCTGTGCCAAGCCCAGTAGCCCACCCCTGCATCAGTTGGTTGTTGACAGAACTAGCATTTCTGTCCTCAGAACTTTCCAAATCAGTAAATGACTCTGTATGGAAGATTATCTGCATTCTAGTAAATGTAATTAATGCAGCCGGACCCTAAGAAAGCAGGGCATGTTCAGATCATCCTCACGAGTTAGCTTGTTTTTGAACACCGAAGACTACGGAAGTCAAATACATGTGGCATAAGGGCACATTTAAATAGGGATAATCAGGGTTGATGGCAGCACTTAGATGAACTCAGAAAAAAACCTAAGCTGTATAAAGCTGATTAATAGTTGGATGGCAGGGAAACAACACAAAGCCTGCTGACTAATGGGAGCTTTGATGAAAGACTGGAAGATAACAATGGCAAATCATTTCCATAATACAACCTGGGGGGGAAAAAGGCATGGAAGTATCTCTATTCAGGAGTTAACCTTATTTTGAGGAGGCTGTATCTTTGAGGCCTCCTCAGAATAAGCTCTATGCATGGTCACATAATTTATACATTTCATACATTTCAATAGCCAGTATTCTATTATTTTATTTTGACCAGAAACCAACAATTTAGTACCTGTAAGCACGCTGAATTTAAGTTCTGTCAAGATGAGAATTATACCAGTCCTAACGATTCAGTTGTAATTCCTCTTTAATTGTACTCCTAATCCAGTGGTGGGTTTCAAAAATTTTTAGAACCTCTTCTGTAGGTGTGGCCTGCTTTGTGGGAGTGGCTTGCCGGCCATGTGACCGGGTGGCCATGGCTTGCTGGCCATGTGACTGGGTGGGCGTGGCCTACTTGTAAAATATGATGAAACTCACTTAACAACATCTTACTTAACAACCAAAATGTTGGCTCAGACACTCTGGCATTTGAAGCACACAAGTCTTAAAGCTGTCAAGTTACAAGACCTTTGTATCCCTAACCCTTTAGAAAAAAAAACCCAGGGGTGTTCAAACTTGACAGCTTTAAGATTTGTGGACTTCAACTCCCTGGGAGCTGGAACCGGTTCTAAACGGCACCATAGATTTGTGGAACTTCTTCTATATAAGAGGTTAGAACTGGCAGGAACCCACCCGTCCTAATCTGTATGTAGGTGTTCATTGTGATTCTTTCCTTAACTCAATTTCTCATATTCATTCTTGGATCCCAGCTTTCTAATTGCACAGAGAAGGAGACAAGTTCTTAGTTCTCTTTTAAATCACATCGGCAACTTTAATAGTGCAGCACTGATTAAAGCCAAGAGTTGAGCATGATCCTTTTAAAGGTTCATGAGGACAATGAAATGCTTCTCCAAGGAAAGCTGAAATTACATGATGAATGAATTAATAAAGGGTAATCTTTGGGATTACCAAATTTATCATGCCTTACTTTGACGAGAGGAGACGAGAAAGAGAAGGAAGCAGGGGTGGGGTTCAGCCAATTCGAACTGGTTTGGGCAAACCGGATGCTAATTTTACATCTGATTTGCAAACCGGTAATTGCAAGGACTGTCTAGCCCTGCCCACCATGACCCTCTCCTCCCAGGAGTCTCAACACGGCCCATTTTGGATGCCAGATAAGTGCAGGGTCCACGCAGAAGCTCTGGGAGGGTGAAAAATGGGCTTCCCGGAAGTCCGGAAATGGAAATGCCCCTGTTTCCAGTCTCTGGAAGGCCTCCTGAACTCCGGAGCCTGGGGGAGGCCGTTTTCGCCCTCCTGGACGCTCAAGAAAAGCCTCTGGAGCCTGGGGAGGGCGAAAATACCCGTGCAGAGAACCGGTTGCTAATTTTTTTGAATCCCACCCGTTGAAGGAAGGTTTTATACATCCTAACCACTAACACAGCCATTTAGTCATAACTTAAAAGGCTTGATCAGACATTGTTTTAACATTCTTTCATGTTTATTTTATCATCCCAAAATCTTATTGATTTTAAGTTTGATTTAAAGAATCTATTGATTTTGAAAATGATGACTGTCAAAACTCACATTTGAACAAGCATGGGCCTGTTTTATGGCAGTCATTCTGCAGACTATACAGTTACTAAATATATGTCTACAGTCATCTTCCATGTATGGATATATTTACATCTGAATGCAATTAGGTTTGGTATACAATATTGATGCTACCAATTTGGCAAAGTGCTAGTCAGTGACACTGAAGACAACCAGTTTAGGTACAGTTTGTGGCCAAATATCAAATATAGCTATATCCTGTCAGCCAAACCAATGGTCTCTCTTTCTGGTCACTGAGTAGATATAAGCAATCACCTAGCATGACCAGAGGCATCTTCAGGGAGAATAAAAAGGTCAAAAGGTTGTACTTGCATTATGAAAGCCCTGGCGCTTTTTATGTGCTGCATGCCCACTTGTTAAAATGGATGCGATTCAATTTCTTGGAGGTAACCACCATCCTGATTTTTTTTTCATCCTTGCCAAGGAGGCCTCTGAAAGGGAGGATCAGCAGATTAATCCTCTGGCCTCTGAAAAATGATTTATTAGCCCATTATAGAGCCCAATTATTCTATTAACAAATACCTTTGAAAAATGTGTTTTCTATCCTGGAAATATCTTGTTTTTTCAGTGTGAGAATGTGGGTGGGTTTGTGCACACACACACACACACACACACACACGTACTCTGTCACTACAATGCAGCAATTTTATGGCTATGAATCTATTCTGAAGCACTTTTAACACCCCCCCCCCCTAATTGGAAGGGTGTAAGCTGTAAACCATGTAGGGAGTCAATTGTAGGTATTATCTACCAAACCCGGATGTTTATTTTGCTCTCCATCTGCCAAAAGTGTGATTTCTTTTACTGCCTGGCATAATGTTCTTGGCAGTCTCCTCTCACTGAAACCAGAGATAAGTTTCATCTGTGGGAGGAACTAAAACAACCCACCCTCCATTCCATCAGCAGAAAATTCTCATCTCTGCACACCACTGAAGGCAATAAGAAAACAGGTCTGGTAATGAATGAGACCAAGCACAAAGCCCTAATTCACTCCCCGCTCCCTCTCTTAATCAAAGTTAACACTAAGCAAGCTTTGTATGACATGCTAATGCCCTGTTAGGTCTTTCACTGACCAGATTATGTGTGAGTACATGTACAGCCCAGTGGTGGGTTTCAAAAATTTTTGGAACCTACTCTGTGGGTGTGGCCTCCTTTGTGGGAGTGGCTTGCCAGCCATGTGACCTGGTGGGAGTGGCTTGCCGGCCATGTGACCGGGTGGGAGTGGCTTGCCGGCCATGTGACCGGGTGGGAGCGGCTTGGCAGTCATGTGACCGGATGGGAGTGGCCAAGACAATGTCACTGAATTTTTTGCCCCAATGAATGATCTACAAAAAGAAGATATCAAAAAGGAAATTTATTATTTTGTGCACTTACTACTTAAATAAGATTAAAATAAGTACACAAAACAATAAAAGAGATACTTACAGAAGGTAAGTAGCTTACTACTTACTACTTGCATTTCAAAGGAAATAAATACATATTTAATTTTACACATGTTAACAGCTGTTGGAATTGTGTTTGCACAACAGTGGAAAAAACAAAGATATGAAAATGAATAAATATTAGAATGTGCAAGAATGAATAAATTGACAATTAAAACCAAGAAGGCTTTGAATACTTTTTCACGTGGAATTTGTTTTATCAATTGCTAACTAACAGAAACAGCAATTAGAAATCTAAAAGTATGAAAGAAAACACCAATTATGAAAGGAAAGGTCATTAAAATGTATAAGGAAATATTATTAGTACTTGATCATTATTAACGTGTAGATAACTGCAGGACATTACATACCCACAAACACAAACTATGACAGTGCCAGGAAAACACACACACACACACACACACACACACACAAAAACAATTTCCCCCCAAAAGACTGCAGATGAAACCAGATTTTTTTCCCTAACCCTAAGAACAGGAAAGACAAAGCCACAGGAATAAAAACCATCAAGGCATTGTGGGAAATTATAAAGGACAGTGCCAGGAAGCTCACAGAACCAGCAACCACCTCACAATTACCTAAACAACCAGGTATCACACAGAAACACACAAAATCTGGCAAAGCTGCCTTGCACCAACCTGGCCTGCCCATAGAAAAGAAGCCACCTTGAGACACATACCATACACCAACCTGTACACTTAAAAGCAACATATTGCATCACAAATAAAACATTTGCAAAAAGGAATAACATTTCTTGTAATAAACATTCTATAAACAATAAATAAATAAAAATTCCCTAAAAATAATTAAAAACCACCAGGTTCAGAGAACACCAAAGGACCCCACAGTCCTCTCCCTCCTTATCTTTTTCCTTTTTGTCCTTTGACTTCTCCTCCTCCTC